>NC_081840.1:81848384-82467773 GCF_963259705.1 Myotis daubentonii | reverse complement strand
AGAAATATTGATGTGAGAGAAACACATTGATTGGTTGCCTCCTACATGTGCCCTGACCAAGGCCTGGGGTGGGGAGGAGCCTGCTACCAAGGTATGTGCCCTTGACTGGAATCGAACCCAGGACCCTTCAGTCTGCAAGCTGACAGTCTATCCACTGAGCCAAACCAGCTAGGGCAACTCAATATTTTTTTGCTTCATCTATATATATCAAACCTTAATATGCAAATAGAACGAACGACGGAACAACCAAACAACCGAAAAACCGGTCACTATGACATGTGCTGACCACCAGGGGGCATGCACGGAACATGGTGGGTGTCAGCAGCAGGTGGCAGAGCACAGAACATGGCGGAGATAGCCTGTGGTGGGATGGTGGAGCAGGTGAGAGGGGGACCAGACCAAGGCAGGGCGCCAGTTGCTGTCATCGGGGCAAGCCTCTGGTGGTTACTGAAAATTATTTGCTCCCACATGCCACAGTCCCGCTGGGCTCTTGCACCTGCTGCCAGTGCCGGAGCCGCAGCTTGCACCCACTGCTGGCACCCAGCACCAGCCTCGATTGCTCGAAGTTGTCAACGGGTGCTGTGGAAGGCTGCCAGCCCTGATCACTCCTCAGGCCTTCTCCATCTGCCCCTGTTCCTGAGGGGTGATTGGGCCCGGCAGCCGCCGCTCACACCCACTGCCACTTGCACGCGCAGCTGGCATTGGAGCCGCCACTTGCACCTGCTGCCGGTGCCAGCCTTACTCGCACCTGCTGCTGGCACCAGCCCCAATAGTCCGCGCTGTCAGCAGGTGTGAGCAGGGCCGGCGCTGTCAGCGTGTGGGAGTGGCCACAGTGGGAGCAGGGATGCTGGCAGACTGGGCACCAGGGGCCGTGGTGGGATTGGTTGGGTGGAGGCACAGAGGATGGGCTGAGACCTGCCCCTGTGCCCACTGCAGCCTCATGGCCCACAGTTCCTTTCAAGGTGCACAAATTCGTACACTGAGCCCCTAGTCACTCTTATAATTGAAAATGAACTTTTGTGGCTGTTTTAATATTTTTATTTTAAAATACCTCCTGAGATACCAGCAATGTATTCTGGTATGTCTATCAATCCACAGGCTGCATTTATTAACTGAGATGGGAGTTTGGGGGGATGTCTATGACAGTTTTCAGAAGGTGGTACTTCAGTGTTGAATGTCTACACTCCTACACATTCGTGACAACAAATAAATAAGTGACTCTGAATTATTCTTAGCACTTGAGGTGACAAACACAATACAATATACATATGATGTATTGCAGAATTGTACACCTGAAACTTATGTAATTTTGTTAACCACTGTTACCTTAATAAAAAGTAAATAAAAAAAACACACTTGAATTTACAAGGAGCACAAACTTTAAAGGTGGCTATGTGTATAGTCAATTTCATATTCTAGTTGTCACACATTTTACATTAAAATATTTTACTGAATTACTGCCCTGGCCAGTGTGGCTCAGTTGGCTGAGTGTTGTCCTGTGCACTGAAAGGTTGCTGGTTGGATTCCCAATAGGAAGCATGCAGGAGGCAGCCAATGGATGTTCTGCTCTCACATCAATATTTCTCTCTTTCTTTCTCCCTCCTTCCCCTCTCTCTAAAAATCAATAAAAAAAAAATCTTTAAAAATATATATTTTAATGGACTATTTATAACTAAACCTTGAAATATTTTTAAAAACAAAATTTAAGATAATAATAGCCAGTGGCTGTCATCAACTATCACCATTATTACATTTATTATAAGCAAGATGGTACCAACAGATCTACCTGACAGTATATAAATACTGTTCAATATTTAAATACGGGAGTTGGCAAAAGGAGGTTTACAGTTGTAATACAAGTAAATAATAATACAAGAATAAACTTTCGCATAGTTAGGGACTTAGAGTAAGACAATATGTTTAGATTTCATAGTAAGAATAATGGAAACAACTACAGACAAGTACTTGTTTTGCTTTGAGAAGATTGCTGTGTCCGTTTTGTAGACAAAAAAATGTGAAGGGTGAAAGTGCAGATAGAAACTGTTTCAGGAATCTGGTAGCTGATCTAGAATGATGGCAGTAAAGATGGAAAGAAGAGCCTGGATTCCAGATACACTTTAAATTTAACATTGACAGTATATAATTATTAGCTCTGCAATAATCATAGATGATTATTTGCCATATAGCTTGTCATGTAAACGAAACACTTTTGAAAGGAAAAGGAGGTATTAATAATTAATAACTGGACAACAAGGGATTGTACAAGGCCTACCAGGATGTCTGGTCACCCTTACAATTTTTAAAATATTTGGTGAATGATAATGTTTTTCATGAACATGGATATGATTCAGACAGGAAAAAGATAATAAATTGAAAAAGAAAGCATTGCTTGGGCAATCAAGACAGAAAGATATGAATATGTAAAGACACTGATGTAGAGATAGCCCGACAGTCTTTGGACCTGTAAAATGCTTTAGTTATGACCTTAATTTGACCAGACCATGAAAGATATGGGCTACTACTAAAGATGCTATCATTAATTATTAATTTGTGGGGTGAAGGTTTATTACATTTGCCTAGCATATTCTATGACAGAAACTAGCAATTTTCTAGTTGCTGAAAATTAACATTTTCAATTCCAGTAGTTTAACCACTGAATAGTTCTAAATGAATCATGATTCCTTAATTAAAAATACTCAGAAATACTTTAAAGAAAATTGGAGACTTTATTTATGCTTTTTAAAGAATTTATTTTGCTTAGTTGTCCTAGATGGAAAAAAAAATGAAGGAATCTTATTCATACACTAACAACTATTATGATAGAAAATATTGGTGAAACTTAAATTTAAATGCCTAAGGAGATGCAGAAAAAACAACATCTACTTACTCCACATTGGATCTGAAAGTCTATTTTCATTCAGTTTCTTAGCATTATTAGTAATGAAATAAAAAGCCAGGATTCTTGAATTAAATGGGCCATCAGTTTTTCAAAAACCTAAACATCATATAACTTTGATTACAGGTTACCAGACAAGTGACTCTTATTTTGAGTTCAGTCAAGTTTGATAGAGTTTTTATGACTGGCCCCAAAAAATGAATTACTGAAGTTCATCTTTACAGATAATCTGTATACTGCAGCCTTAATGTGAAAGTCAAGTTGAAAATTCATACCCATAAAATGTACAGTAAATGAAAAATTTTCCATAGATTAAAAAATAGAATTATTATTAAGAACTCTTTCAATTCAAAAAATTGTTTTGATGTAAGAGCCCTTATAAGATGAGCCTTATACACATCCCCAGTGGAGATGTGCAGGAGGCAGCTGATCGATGTTTCTCTCTCATCGATGTTTCTAACTCTCTATCTCTCTCCCTTCCTCTCTGTAAAAAATCAATAAAATATATTTAAAAAAAAAGATGAGCCTTATATACTTGTTTATGCTTTACCTTCCTACGCTTTGATCATTGTTTAAATGCATAACAGGATGCACACCTGCGGTCCCAATGGATGGGCTTGCTGCAGGCCTGGTATGGCTAATGAAAGATGGAACAAACACTTAAAAGGTACAGAAAGATTTCTGAGTAAATAAGAACGCCTGAAATTCTAAGTTCAAAAACTAGATATTGGGCTAATTTGAGACAAATATTTTCATTTAATTTCACTATGAAAATTTGTATTATGCTTTCAGGATTGTGTTCAGAATGTTTCCACATTTCCTTTTGTGTTTGGAATCTTCTATTACCTATACATGACTAAATAGATAAATGTAGATAATATTTTCCAAAATTATTCTGGGCCAGACCTCTGTCTTACAGTAACTGAATGGTGATCTAATTCCATATACTCTCTATTCTTATTTCTTTTATTATGTATGACAAAGAAGCACGAGTTACAGAATTTTTATTTTTTTAAATGGGACTTAAAGAGCAGATAGGAAATATATTACTTTAGTTACAAATTTAAGTTTCCATAATTCATCATCTGTATATGGCTTTGTGTGCTTACCATCCAAGTAACTAAATATTTTTCAAAGAAATTATTATGATTTGAATGAGGTTTAATTCCTGGTCCAATCTTTCTCAGTGTTCTCTTACTGGCTTTTGAGTTTGCTTTATCACTCACTTTAAACAATTCTAAGGACTGTGTCCTTCTCTTGCAGGAGGTTAGCAATTTATTTGTATGAATTTATTATATAAGTTATCCTTTTCTGAACTGAAAGTATAACTTTTATCAAAATACAAAGCTTCTGCACAGCAAAAGAAACTATCATCAGAATGAAAAAGGAACTCACTTTATGGGAAAACATATTTGCCAATGATACATCTGATAAGGGGTTAATTTCCAAGCATATAAGGAGTTCATACAACTGAACAAAAGGAAATCAAACAATTCAATCAAAACATGGGCACAGGATCTAAGGGGACATACAGATGGCCAAGAGACAAATGAAAAAATTAGTGCTCAAAGTCACTAATCATCAGAGAGAATGCTGGTTGGAATGCAGACTGGTACAGCCATTATGGAAAACAGTATAGAGCGTCCTCAAAAATTTAAAAATGGAACTGGTATTTGATCCAGTGATCCTACTTCTAGGAATATGTTCTAAGAAGCCTGAAACACCAATCAGAAAGAATATATACACACATATAGTCATAGCAGCATTATTTACAATAGCTACAATCTGGAAACAGCCCAAGTGCCCATCAGTAGATTAATGGGTAAAAAAGCTGTGGTACGTTTATACCATGGAATACTATGCAGTTATAAAAAAGAAGGAGTTCTTATCCTTTGAGACAGCATGGAGGGACCTGGAGATTATTATGCTAGTGAAATAAGCCAGTCAGAGAAAAACAAGTATCACATGATCTTACTTATATGTGGAATCTAATGAACAAACTAATCTGACAAACAAAATAGATCCAGAGACATTGAAGCATGCAACAGACAGAGAATTCTCAGAGGGAAGGGCGGGGGAGCGGGGAGAGGGAAGAGATCAGCTAAAGAACATAAATGAAACATGTATAACCCATGAACACAGACAATAGTGGGATGAAGGCCTGGGGAGGAAACAGGAATGGGAAGGAGAGGGTCAATGAGGGGAAAAGGGGGGACATCAGTAATACTTTCAACAATAAAGATAAATTATTAAAAAAAAAAAACTTTTATCATTTCTTAAAGTCTCAGGTATACTTTCTGCAGTCTCTTTACTATTCTCCTAATATACTTAATTCCTAAGCCATTATACAATTTTGCTTACTGTAACTTTGTACCCAGTTTTGGTAACTGATAACTCTCCCCTTATGTCCCTCTTTTTACATTTTTTAATTATTCTCAAACTATTATTAAATATTAAAATAACTGCATAGTAAAAGCATTTCCCAACTCCTAACATGATTCAAGTAAAATTCTGACTAGAATTATGTCAAATTATATTTAAATGCTCAAATTTGACGTTTATATGATATTAAAACTTTTTCTTCTGGAACATATCATGTTATAGTCAAAAATTCTTGTTTATATCTTTTATGATACATATTCATGGATCAGAAGATATAATATTGTTAAGATAGCAATAAATTCAAATTGATCTACAGATTCAGCACAGACCCTTTCAAAATGCCAGCTGATTTTTTTTTTACAGGTATTGACAAGTTGATTCTCAAATTCATATGTAATTTCAAGGAACCCAGAATATGCAAAATAATCTTAATAAAACAGAACAAAGATCACTGGCCATCATAGTTCAGTGGTTAGAGCGTTGGCTCATGAACTGGAGGGTCTCAAGTTCGATTCCAGTCAAGGGCATGTACTGGGTTGCAGGTTCCCTGACAAACAAAATAGATCCAGAGACACTGAAGCATGCAAAAGACTGAGAATTCTCAGAGGGAAGGGCAGGGGAGCGGGGAGAGGGAAGAGATCAGCTAAAGAACATATATGAAATATGTATAACCCATGAACACAGACAATAGTGGGGTGAAGGCAGGGGAGTGTGCAGCAGGCAACCAATTGACATGGCTCTCTCACATCGATGTTTCTCTAGTTTCTCCCCCTCACCCTTACCTTCTATTCTTTCTAAAATCAACAGAAAAAATATCCTCCAATGAAGATTAACAATAAAACAAAAGAAATAAAGAAATAAATAAGGAAAGAGAGAGAGAGAGAGAGAGAGAGAGAGAGAGAGAGAGAGAGAGAGAGAGAGAGAAAGAAAGAAAGAAAGAAAGAAAGAAAGAAAGAAAGAAAGAAAGAAAGAAAGAAAGAAAATAAGAACATCCATTCTCCCCAATTTCAAAACTTATTACAAAGCTGTGGTAATAAAGGCAATATGATACTGGCATAAACAGACCATATATATATATGGAATAGAAATTAGAGTTCACAACTAAACACCTGCATTTCTGCTAAACTCATTTTTAACAAGTGTGTCAGAAAATTTAATGAAGAAAGAATAGGCTCTTCAACAAATGAGACACCTGAATATCCACATTCAAATAAAGAATGTTGGATTCCTACTTCACATACAAAAATTAATGCAAAATGGATCATAGACCTAAGAGCTAGAAGTATATACCAAAGAACATATATGCATATACCCATAACCTGTGGGGTGGGGCAGGGACTAGGTAGAATGAGGCAATGGGGGAGAAAATGGAGTACATCTGTAATACTGTCAACAATTAAAAAACTAAATAAATAAATAAACCAAAGGAAAAATTCTAAAAACAAACAAACAAACTGTAAGAAAACATAGGGGCCAGACTTTCTGATCTGGTTAGGTAAAGGTGTCCTAGATATGATGCCAAGCAACAGAAGAACAAAATAGATAAATAAGACTTCACCAGAACTGAACTTTGTGCTTCCCAGGACACCATTATAAAAAGGGAAAAGACAACCCACTGAATGGGGGAAAATATTTCCAAATAACATATATGGTAAGAGATTTGTATTTTGATTATATAACCAATGTTCACAACTCAATGCAAAAAGACAAGTAAACAATTTAATAATGGGCAAAAGATTTGAATAAACATTGTTCCATAGGAGATTCACAAGTTTCCTCACAATCACATGAAATGATGTTTAATATCATTACTTAGTGGGGAAATGCAAATCAAAATTGCAATGATTCTACTTCATACACAGTAGAAAGGCTAAAAAACAAACAAAAAACCCCACAGAGATATAACCCAACAATGACACTCCTAGATATATACCAAGGGGGAGGTGGGAATAATTTCCATGCAAAAACTTTACCTGAATGGTCATATCATAACTATAGCAGCATTGTTCATAATAATTAAAAAGTGGGGAAGAAATTAAATGGCCAACAATGAAATATTATTTGTAATATAAAGAAAAGAATCAGTGATCATTTTATAACATGGATGATCCTTGAAAACAGGCTAAGTGAAAAAGGCAATTTCAAAGACAACAGATTATATTATTCCACTTACATGAAATATTTATAATAGGCAAATTCAAATAGCCTGACTTAGAAAAACAACAATTTGGAAAGAGAACAATAGGAAAAATTGGTAAAATTTCAAGGTAAAAATAGGCAAAATCCTATATAATGAAAACCCAGCGACTGAAACGGCAGAATGACCAGAACAACCAGAACAACCGCCTCCCCCACCCCCCGCTGGCCCCATCCCCCAAGGGACCCCCACCCTGATCAGGGGGAGTGGCCAGCCTGCAAACCACCTGTGGGCCCTTGTCCTGGCTAGCCCTGCCCCCCAGCGAGGACCTGTACCCCAATCAGGGGCCCCCATCAGGGCAGGCAGGCCCCCACCTGTGCACCAGACCTCTATAGGAATATAAAACCCTATCCTGCCACCACTCCAACCCAACCCGCCAAAGGCTCCTGAAACCACAAAATTAGATCACTGATTCAGGCTAGCAGTTCAAAGTGTAAAGCCTCATTCACACGGGAGGAGTTCACACCTTTCTCCTTCCCCTTGGACTCCGTGTCTCAGAGGAGGCTTGAACGGTGTGGACGTGAAAATTAAAGCTCAGAAAAGTCACTCTTTTGGGGTCCAGTGGCACATACAGACGGACAGACTGATCACCAACAGCCAAGCACCAGACTCTGACCCTTCCTCACCCGCGGCCTCAGCTCCAGACAGGCACTCCCAGTGGCAGGATACAAGGAGAGCCCCATCTAGAATCTTCACAGACACAGGAATGCTCAGGAGGCCAAGATAATAGAAACCTAAGGACCCAAATGCTGGGGCCCATGCCGCCAGGGCCCACTCAGCACAAGGCCAAGGGGAGCTCAGACCAAGTTCTGGTCCAATTCCTAACCTGGTCACAACCTGCTATCCTGGGGCCGCAGAACGTGCTGGACTGTGTAATCGTGGGGGTCGCTCTGGAGGCGGAGGACTCAGCCCAACCCCTGGGCCCCAGGGGCTCTGCCTGCACGCCCTTCCCCTAGGTGCTCAGCCCCAACTGTGCTAAAAAAGCCCCTCTGTTGTGGCTGGATTGCAGGGGACAGGCCGGGGAGGGGTATAACTAGCTCTAATTATCCAGGGCTTTCAGCCCTGGGAGCTGCGTCCGGGGAGAATCTGCCCACGGATTGTTGCTCCACGGAATGAGCCCACTCACCCGGCCAGGAAGCTCTATCCCGGTCCACAGCACCCTGTGGCATGTGTCTGTCTCGCCCTGTGCATCTCTCTCCCTGTTCCTTGCTCTCTGATCCTGTTTATTCATTCCCCATGTCTCGCTGGGCCTTTTGTCTCTGTCTCTCATCGGATCTCTGCTCATGGAGAATATCCCTGCCACCCCCTCAAAGGAACACAAACCAGCAGAATCCTCCTTTTCAATAAAAGACAAGTGGGAAACACAATGAATTAAAAAGCATTAACTTAAAAACAATCCATGTGTCTGAAAATGTTTCAAATGGCAGCACTTTGGCAGGGGTGGCAAGGGCGGGTGGGGCCCGTTGGCCACATGTTCTGGAGCCTCAGACACAAAGTGTAGGGGGCTCAGCGCCTTGCTGTGGACCCCTCCCACTAGCCACCTGAGATGGCAGGGTTTGGGGAAGGGACTTATACTCACCCTTGCAGACCCCCACCTGATTCTGTAGATCCTTTCCCCTGTTTTGTCATCTGCTCGTCCCTCTTACTCCTCCAGTACCTCCAAACCTTCCTAGGCTGACCCCAATTCTCCTTCTGCACCAGCCCCCCCCCGACCCCCCTGCAGATTTCACCCTCTCCCTCTCCCACCCCCACCCTTTGTCTTCTACACCATGCTTCTTCCTGTCCAGCCCCACCTCCATTCTGCCCTCCTGCCCCAGACCACCCAGCAGCCTGGCTCTGGGAGAAATGGTTAGAACAAAGCTTTCCTTGGCCGGAAGAGACTCTCCAGGGAGCTGCATGCAGAAAGGCACTCCCAGTCCTGCACCTGCAACTGCTCTGTCCTGCCAGATGCCAATCAGAAATTGTGTCTCTGGAGACAGAAGGTAGCAGAAATAGTTTACTGTCCTTTGAAGCCCCTCATCAGGAGGAAACTCTCCCCTCACCCCCCCAAAAAAGTTCACCCTGATGCCTCCTTTATCACTTTCAGCAACCCTCCTTTGCCCCTTTCCCTGGAAGTGGAAGAACATCTCTCTATATAAAATCTATATACATAAAAGAGTAATATGCAAAACGACCAAACGGCGGAACAACCAGAACGACTGCTCAACCAGTCGCTATGAGGAGCACTAACCACCTCTTGGTTCCTCCCCCTGGCCAGCAGGCTCTGATTCCCCCAATGGTGAACAGGGAAACAGGATGGTTGGTGGCAGGGGGCATGGCTGGCTGCCAGCAGCCGGGGAAGAGGGCCCTGATCACAGGCCAGGCCTAGGGACCATACTCACACACAAATTTCGTGCGCCGGGCCTCTAGTGTAAAATAAAAGATTCATGTAAAATAAACAACCAAGGAATGTATATAACTTTTAAAATTGTACAACCCATTATTAGTGATGAAGTAGAGAATGAATGGTCACATATTTATAGAAATATATTTGTTCAAATTAGGATGAGCTTATTCAGAAATAATTGCAAAAACCACAAGAAAGTACAAAAGTACTTTGATCTAACAATTCCATTCTTTGTATTTAGCTTAAAAAAAGTCTGAGTGCCCTGGCCGGTTTGGCTCGGTGGATAGAGCGTCTGCCTGTGGACTGAAGGGTCCCAGGTTCGATTCTGGTCAGGGGCATGTACCTTGGCTGCAGGCACATCCCCGGTAGGGGGTGTGCAGGAAGCGGCTGATCGATGTTTCTCTCACATCGATGTTTCTAACTCTTTATCCCTCTCCTTTCCTCTCTGTAAAAAATCAATAAAATATATTTTAAAAAAAGTCTCAGTTCATTTGTGCAAATATTTATACTGTTGGTTGTTCTGCATAGTATTGTCCAAAATATTTAAAAATTATAAAATAGAGGTGCTATCAAAATACAGACTTGCTTAAAAATTATAGTGTTTCTATATTCACTTGACCTTTGAACAATGGGGGTCTAGGGCCACCAACACCTTCCCCACGCAGTAAAAAATTACTGTGCAACTTTTCACTCCCTAAAACTTTAATTACTAATAACCTACTATTCACTGAACATCCACTGTATATGTATTATACACTGTATTCTTACAATAACATAAGCTAGAGAAAAGAAAATATTATTAAGAAAATGAGAGAAACATATATTTATAATACTGTTATATATTCATAGAAAAATATCCATGTATAAGTGGACCTGCCTGCATAGTTCAAATGCATGTTTTTCAAGGGTCAACTGTAGTAGAATAATATTCAGCAATATAATAACAATAGAAACAATGTTAAATATGAAAATATATTGTTTAATGTATTGCAGATGAAAAGCAGTTTCAAAACAGTGTGTATATGTATAATGGTTATGTATTACACATATGTACTTTAATGCAAAAACATAAACTCACAGTAAAAGAGGCAAAGGAGAGATATCTGAAGTGTTTACACATAAAGATGTTAATTTCTTATAGCCACTTACTAGATTAATCCTATACAGAGAATTTTTTAAGGAAACAAACATACATTTATTTGTTCAGATGAATGTATCAATTAGGGTAGTATAGTTGTCAGTTATTTTAAATTACTTTTGAAACAAGAAGTCTCAGCTGTACTCTTGGTAATATATACTCTAAATGACCCCAAACTTTGTCCAATTATATGCCTGCCCTGTGGTGAAGGAGCAGGGCACTTGTGGAAGCAGCATTTGTAAGCACTTTGACATATGGAGGAAAAGAATGTTTCTGAGGTTGTGACCTGGCACTGCAGCAAAACAGTGCATACAACTATGGCTTCGACAATCACTTACAGAATCAAATGAATATAAAGTAGTGCTTTAGGATTTCTTAAAATCATGCTCATAAGGCACATAAGAAATAGTGGTGTTATATATTTCATTGCCTAGATTATGAGAAGTAACAAATAAGAAATTTGCAAGTCATTTGAACTGTATTAATGAGTTTTAAAGTACCCTCTTTCAGTGTTTTCTCAGTATAACATAAAACTTATTTATAGTGTCTCAAAATTGAGTAAAATGTCTATATGTGATACAAGACTCTCCTTGTTTTTACAATCCTATATATCGCCTATAATTTCATTTCCTTTCAAAAGTTATGTAAACTGAGTATGTAAGGAAAAGCATTTTCAGCAGAAAAATATTTAATGTTATTTGGGGAAATAGCAGCCTCTTTGGAAATAGCCAAATTAACATAAAGGAACATAAAATTATAACAATATGCTAATGTTCATAGTGTATAAAAATACAGTTACCTATTGCACTAAACAGTAGATCCATACAAATAGAAAATAAAAAATCTTACCACCTCCGTCCCAAGATTCTCTTTGTTTAAGTAATGGAGAATTCGTATAATCTTGACAAATGAACCTGGGTTTTGTAATTTGACAGATGTGAGTTTATTTCCGCCCCCACACTGATGGATTATAATACTTTCAGAAATTTCCTTAACTTCTCTCAATTTATTTCCATCTATGAAAGTGAAGACAATAACATCTACCACTCAGGCTGTCCAGGAAATGGAATGAGATGATTAAATGGGTGTTAAATGAAGACACCTAGCACATTATTTGCTATGTTTTTCCATTATAGAACAGAGGAAATGACATGTCTTAAAAGTACTGTCTGTTCTGGTATAATGCATGTTTTGGAAATGCAAATGTATTCCAATACTTGGAAAAAATTTGAGCATAAAACAAATTTTGAACTTCCTTATACATAATTTAGTTCAGGAGAAATAGTAGGTGAATGCATAAAAGTGTACTAAGCTGAACCTAGTCACACAGGAATAACATCTTCCATCCCAAACACACTGTGTGTGTGTGTGTGTGTGTGTGTGTGTGTGTGTGTGTGTGTGTGTGGCACAGCTGGTGTTATGACTTTCCATCTGATCTCTGATTACCTCTTCCACTACTGATCTGTAACTCACAAACTGCCATCTTTATATGACCACATCCACAGCAAACTAGGTCTCTTTTGAGGCAAAGTGCCATATTCATTGTAGTATATTTTTACATTTCCTAATCATGTGACATATGTAACACTGATGTTTTTACTATGGTTCATCTTCATGTGGGTCTGTATGTGTCTTAGTTTATTCAGGCTGCTATAACAAAATGCCATGGACTGGACAGCTTATTCAAAACAGAAATTGCTCACAGTTCTGGAGGCTGGCAGCCTGAGACCAGGGGTCAGCATGGTCAGGTTCTTGTGAAGGTCTTCTTCCAGGTGCAGACTGCACTGAGGAACATACAGGGATGAGGAAGCTTTCTCAGTCCTCTTTGAAAAGGCACTAATCCCTCCCATACCATCATTTTGGATGGGTATTATAACACATGAACTTTGGAGGAACACAAACACTCAAGACCATATTAATGTGTTGAAGCATAGTATCCTCCATCCTGTATGAAGCTGCTATTTGAAACTCTCTGCTATTGTTAGATAGTCCCTAGTTCTGTGAACTCTGTCATTATAAATTCTGTCACTTTAAGACAGTCTGTTATTCTGTAAAATCACTTTGTTTTCAAATAATAGAAAAAGATAAACTTAACTGTCTGACCTTGCAAGCTAGCCATCTAATGTAATAGACTAAAATAGACTAATACTGATAATAATTCCAAGTATTAACTCATCTATTCAAGGTTATAACCGTCTGTAACAATAACTCACACAGAGCCCTGTGTAATATCTGCAAACAAAGAGGCTCGAAAATTATAAAATATGAGAGACTTCCTGTATGTGGGGTTCAGAATTTGAAAGAGATAATCTGCTCTGAACCTGTGCACAATAAAGATGACTCCTAACTAACTGGCTCATTAGGCGTCTTGTTCAGCTCGCTGATTTGCGATAAAACAGTGTCACTGATGAAGTTTTTTTGAGTGTTGTGTCCCTAACCCCATTTTTTCCATGACACATGTAGTTCTTATTGTGCTATTTTGCATAGCACAATAATTGTTAGAATGTACCAGTCATGTTATATGATAACTAGACGCCCGGTGCATGAAAATTCATGCATTGGAGGGGTGTCCCTCAGCCTGGCCTGCCCCCTCTCACAGCCCAGGAGCCCTCAGGAGAATGAGGTGACCCGGCAATCAGGGGAAGGCGATGCCCCATCACACCTCTGCTGCTGCCACTGCTGGCAGCACAAGCCTCAGCCGGCTCTGGTTACCTGCACCTCGGGCAGCCCTGGGCAGCTGGTCAGCTAAGAGGACTGAGGGACTCCAGAGGCAGGCATGTGGAGCAGCTGGGCCCACCTGGGGGTGGTCCTGGCCTCGCAGCGCGCCTGCAGCCCCAGTGGGACTGAGGGGACTGGGCGCAGCCATCTTGTGACTGTGGGCGCCGCCATCTTTGAGGGCATGGTAGCAATTAGCATATTCCCTCCTTATTGGCTGTGGGCATCACCATCTTTGCGACAGCGTGAGGGTCAATTAGAATATTCCCTCTTTATTTGTAGGACTAGTAGCCCGGTGCATGAAATTTTTGCAAAGGGGTGGGGGGGAAAGGGGGTTCTCCTCAGTCCGGCCTGCACCCTCTCCAATCGAGGATCCCTTGGGGAATGTCCAACTGCCTGTTTGTGCCCGCACTTTTAACAGATGACAGCTTCATTGTTATTTCTTTCTTTTCATGCTTAAAACCATTGGAATTAGTAGGTATTCAAAGTGGGTATACATTTTCAGGGGACACCCTGTATATCTCTAGTCAGCCGTGAAAGGAACCAAGAGTGGATTTGGAACCCCCAGACAGGGAACCTCGCTCACTCTCCACATGTCTCCCCACTTCACTTTCCACCTTCATGGGCAGCGGGAGAATCAATGTTTTCTCTCATTAATTCGGAAAAGCATGTCCTGTCACCTGCTGCCCAGTAGGAGTGCGCTAGGCCCCAAGCAAGCAAGGCTCAGAAAGGGCAGCCTTCGCTCATGGGTGCTGGCACCCAAAGTGCACATTCCTCCTCTACAATCACCCCAACTATCCCACTGTTTCACTAAGAGGATGGAACTCCTCGCCTCCTCTGGGTTCCTGATCTTGAACGCTGACCGAAGGCACCTCAGTGAGGGCTGCTTGCACCCACCAAGTGTGTCTGTCTGCACCTGCTCCCACCTCAGCATATGCATTAGCCTCACAAAGGTGATCTCCTTGCTGCACTGACCTCTGTGGGAACAGGGCGTCACCACTCTGCCCTCTCACTGTCATCTCATAGGCGCCCACCCTCAGCACCCAGAACACCCAAACACTCTCTAAAGGACATGAGCATGCCGGAGGGGACGTGTGCACATTCTGTGGGGGACTTAGGCATGCTGGGGTGGATGGAAGTGCGGCGGAGGGGCGGAGGGAACTCGTGCACACCTTGGTCTGGGACTGTTGCAGGCTCGCGAGAGTGACAGCGTGCTGGGGGATGTTCACATGCCAGAGGGCGAGGAGAGGATGTGTGTACCGGAGGCCTGTGGCTCCGCAGATCCACAAACCTCTGTGGTGCGGCCAGGAGGGTATCAATCTGGCCCACCATGGTGGCTGTCCCTGCAATCACGCACCTTCTGGGCCAGGAGGCGGCACTTGTGCAGCCACTAATTGGTGCTGATGGCCTACAGGCACTACTTCAGCTCAGCCTGCAGGCTCCACTTGGCGTGCTCATGGCTGCCACTGCTGCCATGTGGGGAGTACATGCCACCCTCTGTCGTCCCGCCTCCCCTGCCCAGAGGCTCTTGCACGCTGCCCACAGGCCCAGAGTGGCCAGGGCGGGGCGGGACGCTGGCTTGCGCTGCTCACCTGCCCGCAGTGACCAGGGCAAGGTGGAAACCAGGCGTCCCACCCCGCCCTGGCCACTCCTTGCCTCCACGCGCTGCCCACTGGCCGGGATCAGTGGGAGCAGGGCAGGGTGGGATGCCTGCCCCCAGCCGCTCGGCACCTGTGCATGTGAGCGCTGCCCACAGGCCCGCCATCTTTGTTGGGTTAGTTTGCATACTCACTTTGATTGGCTCGTGAACATAGCAGAGGGATGGTTAATTTGCATGTTTCTCTTTTATTATATAGGATGTTGGCCTGTAATGATCATCCATATTTTAAATATTAAATGTTTTTCAAATTTTTTTTACCTTTACAATAGTTTTTCATTGAGCAAATATATCATGAAATTATGAACACCTTAAGCTTAGGGAGTTAAAGGAGATTAATTAAACTAAGTATTTTTTTTAATAATCCCAAAATGGACATTTCTAAGTCATAAGACTTTATTCTCATAGAACATGCTAATTATTGAGTGCTGAATATACAGAAATATATTCAATAAACACATGTCTATGCTAGTGAAGTTTTCTGCATACCAAGTTTACAGCAGATAATACAGTGGATGCACTGCCCACTCCCCATCAATAAAGGACTTGCTGACCAGCTCCAAAGACAGTGGTCAGCAAATAACCTGTTAGCTGTCAGCTATTTTAGGGTCAGTCAGTTACAACTGGAGAGAACCGCCTACAGAGGTCACACCCTTCCCGAAGCAGCACATACTTGCTGATTAAGCAAAATGGAGATAAACTGTTTGCCATTTGGCCTAATTTGAGGCAATCTGATGGACAACACATGCTCCAGAGTTTCCTCCAGGGTTGACTCTGTCAGGACAGTATCGCAATTTGACTTCTGCCTCTGCCTAATCCTGCTTCTTCCCTTCCCTTCTGTGGATAAATAAAAGGGTTCTATGGAAAGTAACCTTACAGGTTAATCTAATCATAAATTCCTAACTGGGCCGGTCATGGTGGGTAGTAACAATTCAGGCATATATCATTTTTAGTAAGAGGTTTATCTTTGCCTTTAAAATAGACATAGTGATCACCTTCAAGAGAGCACATATCATCTTGTTAGTCATCCCCTAATACAATACCTGACTTGCTATTCCCACCTCCATATGACCTTCCTACTTGATTCCCTACTTGATTTCAAATGCATAAAAGAAACTTCAAAACTGTCATTTTTCAGTTTGGCTCAAATGAACTCATAAAAACTCTCTACAGGTCTGGACGTTCTTACATCAATCCTCACCCTACCTTCCCCCACCCCATTTCAGCCTGTCTAATTCTGAAGAATTCAGCCTACAACAGATTACTCTTCCCTTGAGGTCATCATTTCCTTTAATAGAACATTATGGTAAGTATATCAACAAATAAATGCATGAAGCAATTCATCTCAAAATAAGGTAGGTTAAAAGCAGTGAAGAGTCCTTTTTGCTTGTTTGTAACACATCGTGCTATTTCCAAGTATTCAGAATGATTTAGACATGTAATAACTTGCTTACAATGTTGAAGATTTTGCATCATTGATTTTTCCATTTTCCTATTTGTTGTTGTCAGTAGTATTGAAACTCAAAGTAAGTTTGATATGGATCATAAAACTTTCCAAGAAAATCACTCTGATATATCTATCCCTACAACTTAAATACAATATCAAATGATGAATGCATGCTGAATTGAGCATCATAAACAAGGGTATAGAGCAATTGCTAGAGGAATGCTTCAGGCTAAGGCTGTGTATTAGGAAGTGTTTACACAACAAACAGAAATATTTTAGCCAATGGTTTCAAAATTCCTTTTGTGTTGCATTCTTGCAAAAACACGAAATGGTTTTTGTGTGTTTTTTTCCAACTACAAATGTCTGCAGATCATAGTTTCTTTCCTGTTTTCAAGCAAGCTTGATTCCTGATAGAAAACTTTCTATGAAGCATAGCTATTTTCTTACTACTGGCTTTTCTTTAGAATGTTTTGAGGTTGTTTTGTTGTTGTTGTTGTTTATTTTTATCTTATCATTCATTTTCTAAGTTGGGTAGGCAAGTTAATCAGTAATAAATGTTATGATGAATTTTTCTACTGGGTAGTATAGGAAGACAGTAGAAAAGCATGTGAAACTTGTATGTTGAATAAACCTGACCCATGGATTGTCATCAAAATGCAATTTGATTTTCTTCTGTCATCCCATTAAATTTTATTCAGTGGCAATAATCTTACCCTGCCATTAGATTTCAACTCTGTCAAGCCCACAACTTTTCTGTTCACTTTTAGGTAATAGGCAGTTCTACTATCACATTAAATCAGAAATAACCTGTTAAAAAATTAGAATGTTTAGCCCCATGAAATAATTAAAACACAAAACTTAACCAGACATTATATTGTTTCTTTTCCCCTGCTTGGTCCTGCTTCAGGCTGAAAGCCTGCTGTGAGAAAGGGGTATATAACTTGCTTTTTCTGTTTCTTGTTTGTTTCTCCCACCTTTTAACTCTCTCTGGTGCTGGCATTTGGAGGGCAGGGAAAGGAACAGAGGATATTAAAGTCTCACTTCTGCCAAATTTTTCTAGGCTGGTTCTACCCTTTCTAATGGTGATACTGAAAGGAGTTTTCAGGGGTAAAATAGGCAGGTTTAGGGAGTTTTAGAAATAAAGAGGCTCCAATAGGGTGGATGGAGGCTCCAAATGTGAGGGCTATGAAGCTGCCAAAAGGCAAACATTCACAGAGAACAAAGGCGCCACAGGATAAGGGGAGAGTAAGATACCCATTCCGCAGAAGATAGGGAAAAACGCCACAGGGGATAGAGAAATGCTCTCAAAAGGGAGAAAGAGGAAAACAGATTTTCATAGGAGATAGAGAATTCCACCACTGAAGGGGGAGAAAGAGTAGGGGGCCCACATGGGGTTTGAGCTTTGAAGCTGCTACAGTGACCAATAACAAGAGAGCATCAAGCGACAAAGAACTGCAGCCTTTATAAACCTTAGGAAAAAGGAGCTTAGTGGGCTAACCCCCTTGGGACCCCCTCCCCACGTGGGAGTCTGTACTTGTTCTAATAAATTTCCACCTTTTCTTATACCACCTTTTGTCCATGGCTTCATTCTTCTAATGCACCTGGAGAAGAACCCGGGAAAGAAATCACCTTTGCATCCTGCTCAGAAGAATGTTATGGAGAAGAGAATAGCATAACATTTTAAAACTGATTACAAATGGGAAAGGAGGTTACAAGCTTCGAAAGGAAGAACTGCTAAGGACTAGTGTTGAATATGCAAGCCATACTTTCCTTATTGAAATTTTAAGGCCCTCCCAACAAAAGAACATGTTTATTTGCCTTTTTGAATACATTAAAATATTTTGTTAATGACAACTACAACAAAACCCCTGAAACGCCATACTTTGGAAAAGTGAAAGTTTTGGTGTTTCTAAATTAATCTTTAAGAGTTAGGTGCTACATTTTGACTTGGAATAAACTTTATGCAAAATAGTTTTCTATGAAAACATTCTTTTTTTAATATGTATTTTATTGGGTTTTTCTATTGATTTCAGAGAGGAAGGAAGAGGGAAAGATAGAAACATCAATGATGAGAGAGAATCATTGATTGGCTGCTTCCCGCACACCCCCTACTCGGGTCGAGCCTGCAACCCGGGAATCAAACAGTGACCTGATACTCAACCACTGAGCCACATCAGCTGGGCGAGAACATTTAGAAGAGGATGCATAGTTTTTATATACTGACTAAATAAGTTATGATTAGCTGAGTCATTTAATTATCACAAAATAAGTAAGCAAATTCAACTTCTTATGACAAACATCTATGTTATACAAGTTTAAGTAAACAAACACAATTTTCCAAAATAAATATTATAACAAATGTTTCTTTTTTTATTTAATGTATTGGGATGACACTGGTTAATAAAATTATACAGGTTTCAGGTGTACAATTCTACAATACATCATCTGTATATTGTATTGTGCGTTCACCTCTCCAAATCAAGTCTTCCTCCATTTTCATTCATCCCCTCTTTACCTCTTCTAACTTCCCCCACATCCTTTCCCTCTGGTAATCTCCATACTGTTGTCTGTGTCTACAAGCTATTTTTTTTTCCTTTGCTTAATCCCTTCTTTTTTAGCCAGCCCCTCAATCCTTGCTCTGACAGCTGTAAGTCAGTTCTCTGAATCTATTAACCTGTTTCTATTTTGTTTGTTAGTTTATTTTGTTCATTACATTCCACATTTAAGTGAAATCACATGGTACTTGTCTTTCTCTGCAATGTTATTTCTTATAAGTTTATAAAAAGTTTCAAAATTACTAGCTATTAACCTTTGCAAGTTAACCGTTAAAGCATCTATTCAATGTCTTCAGAAAACATTTGCCCATTTTATTATTTATTTATTTTTTAAAATATATTTTTCTTGATTTCAAAGAAGGGAGAGGGAGAGAGAGATAGAAAATCAATGATGAGAGAGAGAATCATTGATCAGCTGCCTCCTCCATGCCCCATACTGAGGATCAAGCCCACCACCTGGGCATGTGCCCTGACCAGGAGTCAAACTATTACCTACTGGTTCATAGGTTGACACTCAACCACTGAGCCACACTGGCCAGACACAATTTTCCCCTTTTGGTAAACAAACAGAAACTTAGCTATACAATGAAAAGACATAAAAAAGCATACATTAATATTCTTTTTGATAACTTATGCAAATATTTGCTGACCTTTAAAAATTTATGTACAAATCAAAATTATAAGGTGCTTTGCATTCTAACCAGGATTTTTGTCAATAACTTGATCATGAAGAGCTACTGAAACTTGTTGTCAATGATTTGACTCTAATTTTAATTATGACATACCAAATAATTTGGGGTTTATTATAATTACTTTTGCAAATGTTAATGAAAACATATGTAAAATCATAATAATTTTTGCTAAAAGGGTTTAACCTAGTTTGAATTCTAAACAAAGCCTGATATATTCTGAAGAATATAAGAAGGAAAACAAACCAAAATATGGCTGATTTACCTCACAGTAAGGCGAAAGTCTTTCTTCATTTATACATTCCTTTATTCATTTTAAAATGTATACCACATAATCTATGTGACATGCTAGCAGCATACTTAGTAGAAGTCCAATTAAATCCCAAAAGTTGAAAAACTTTATCACCTTAAGAAAGATGAAGTATGGAACTGGGATAAGCTGAGTAAGTCCTGCACAGAGGACATGTGCTTGGAAAAGGAAATCACATAGATTGTGAAAATGATGGAAGGAAGAGCTGAACACACGCCGCAAAATGCCTAGCCAATGGTATTTTATTCGGCAGAAAATTACAAGTGACTTTAGCTACTATTGTGTTTTCCTTTAAATTGAGGCAGCTAATTTACTCTCTCACTAACTGCATAAGTACAGCAAAACATTAGAAATACAATTTCATGTTTTTACAGATCCAGAAACATCATAGTTCAGACGGTTAGCATGGCTTGAATGTACTTTCTGGTATGCAAATTACAGCAAGGTCACAATAAGAAATAATTATATGCATGTTAGAATAATTTGAGCATTGTCTTTCTGATCAACATCTAATTTCAATGGGTCCCTCTGAGGAGAATACATGCCATTCTGGGTAACACCTGCCCAGCTTTCCACATCAAAACCTGTGCACCTGCCTCTGGTCCATCTCCCAGAGAGTACATTTTTAACACGTCGGCTGCCAGTGGGAAAAGATCACATAACAGAAGCTGGCTTCAAATGAAAAATTTTCTGTCGAGAGGATTGGGAATTATGCTGCCAGACTGGCAGATGATATAGAAGCATAAATCTGAAACCTATTCTTGTATGTCATCTGTTTTGAGACACTTTCATTGCCATTTTAACCTTGAATGCTGTCTATATATCTGTACATTAATTCAAATAATAAAATCCAAGCATTTTTTAAATGAAGAAAAGTACTGCAACCATATGAATTTATAGGATCACTGTGCATGTTAGAAAAGTTTTTCATGAAAAAATGATTTGGTGCTTAAATGCCCATATATGTATCGCCTTAGCTTTTGCCATTGCCTTATTATCCCTCAACAGTCTGTAAAATAAATAAAAAACTGTCACTAACACAGACATGTCACTTGTCAAACTAGCAGAGGAACAACCAATTAGTAGGATTAAAAATTGAATCATAACATAGTTTCAAGGAAACGATATTTCAAGACATTCAAATGCAACCTGGCCAGCGTTGCTCAGTGGTTAGAGTGTCGGTCTGAGCACCAGAAGCTATTGGTTCGATTCCCAGTCAAGAGCACCTACCTGCATTGTAGGTCCAATCCCTGCTCCACCTTGGGGCACATGTGGGAGGCAACCAATCAACGTGTCTCTGTCACATCGATGTTTCTCTCTCTCTTCTCTCTCTCCCTTCCTCCCCCTCCCTCCCTCCTCTTCACTTCTTCTAAAAAAGAAAAGCCCTAACTGGTTTGGCTCAATGGATAGAGCATCAGTCTGTGGACTGAAGAGTCCCAGGTTCGATTCCGGTCAATGGCATGTACTTTGGTTGCGGGCACATCCCCAGTAGGAGGTGTGCAGGAGGCAGCTGATCGATGTTTCTCTCTTATCGATGTTTCTGACTCTCTATCCCTCTCCCTTCCTCTCTGTAAAAAGACAATAAAATATATAAAAAATTTATTAAAAAATAAATAAATAAAGGAAAGTGGTTGGGAGAAGAGGGCCCTCATAGATGGTGACAGGAGAAGATTTGACTTTGGGTGATGGGCAACTGGTGCAATATGCCGATCTTGTAACATAGAAACCCACACCTGAAACCTATATGTTCATGTTGACCAATGTCACCCCAATCAATTTAATGGAAAAATATCCTCTCTCCTTGGGTGAGGATTAAAAACAAGATATTCAATGCATAATTAATCCAAATTTATTAGGAGATGGCTTATATCATTCACATATATTCCATACAGTTGATCTAGTATTGGCTCAGACAATATGTTCTTACCATAGATTTAATGAAATCATACAGTTTTGGTATGGCAGGTATATCTAACTGTCTGCATTATATGCATTCTGTTCTTTCTTACTAACAGAGGTCATTTCCCCACACAGGAAGAAATGAAATCTAATGAGGAAATATGTTTGCCACTTTCCCTTGCAGCAAGATTTGCCAGTGTGACAAGGATCAGCTAAAGAAAGCATGCTTCCTCAACAGAAGCATGCTGGGGATTCTGGAAAAGTTTTTCTTCCCTAAGATACTCACCAACACCGTCATATACCCACCCAGTTTGTTTCTTCCTCCCTCTTTCTGCCTGGAATGCAGACATGCCAGCTGAAGGCACAGCAAAAATAATGCAGCTAAGACAGTCCCAGTGGCCGCGGTATCCTGTGGTAATGCTGAAAGTTGCTCAGGAATACATAAATTCTGTTTTTTCTTTTTTTATTCTCTTTCCTTTTAATTAATGAGGTATTAGTTAAATACATATCAAGTTCTACAAGTCTTTAATGTTTAGCTTAGTGGCTTTATTACAGATGCATACTCCCATGCATCTACCACCCAATTCTCCATCCTGACTGATATCCTTCTCTATAGGCAACTTCTATTCTAACATCTAAAACGAACTTTGTAAAACCACTGTTTAGTCAGTTTTACTGTTCTGATAGACAAATATAATTTTATACAGTTCTTTCAGTCAGCAAATTTTCTGTTGACATTAATTATGATTACAGTTGGTTTACCCCACCAAAAATACTTTTAAAAGTTTACCTTCGACAAGTCTTTTTAATCTTACATAAATATCAGCCTCAACTCTGTTTTAAAAGTAATTTTCTAAATTCAGTGGACTTGAAAATAATGAGTTTGTATAGAAACTTGAATAGATACTGTAAACTTTTTGCACATAATTTTCTTTACCCTTAAATCTAATTTCTAATATTTCTGATAACTATAAGCAAATATTATGTTTCCTATTTGATACAGAGCTCTTAATTATTAATGTGATAAAATTATTGAGCATGTCTAGGTAGACAAACTTAATCACTTCATTAAATCACCAAAGATTACATAGGGATTGTTTGAATGATAAAACAGCCCATATGTTTAACTATAACCAATAAATATTTATTTCTACTTGTTGATCATTTCCCCACTGACATTCATGTCTAAGATAAAAGTACTTTGTCTTTTTCAATAATCAAAAGGTGAAGTAGTCATTTTACTAAACTTTTTAATATTATATATATTTATGAAATAGAATTTACCTTTTTCTATGCCTTTCGTAAAATTGTGAAAATGATTAGGAAATAGTTGAAGCAGTATTAAAACATAAATTTAAAATAATAAAAAAATGTCATTCAAAATGATATGCAAGCCTCCTTTCACAACAGGTAATCTTTAAGTTTTAAGTAAGGTTTCTTTTGGGAATTAAGACAGTTATCCAATTGTTTGTCAACTATACACAAGTATACATGAGCTGTGTTGCGATATTTAATGACCATATACCCATGAATAATCTTTAATTCTGCTTCACATTTTAAATAACCCAATGGTAAGAAGTTTAATAACTATGTCAATTTCATAGGAGGTAGTCTACCTCAGGGATTGTTATGTATAACATATATGCTGCAAAACAGGATTTTGCTTTCCTCATCTTGCTTTATTAATCCCCTTCCACCTAAGCTCCTTGTCTTATCAGATAGCGTGGGCAAGACAAATGACCTAGAAAAAACAGCAGGACTAATGAAACTTAATCAATTTCCCAGATCTTATAGGTCTGAGTTTGAAGTTGAAGTGGATAAAAAGTAAGAGCTCAATGTGTCAATTTTTTTCAAACCAGAGAGTAAAAAAGCTTTCGGGTGGACTTGGGTCTGATGTTGACTCCTGCAGGGTCTTGTTAGGTTATAGAAAATAGCCTACAAATGCCATGAATAACAACCAAGTCAGGCAAATCAAACTCCCTGTGGCTACTGCAGCTGGTCTCTTTTAATAGGGTCACTCTATGGGAAACAATAGATAATATTTTAAAAATGTAGGAGAGACACACTATTTAGAAATTGAGAGAATATTTCAAATTAGACTATTTCTACTTCCATGAACCAAAACTTTTCAAAGACCTTTTTATATGTATCACTAGTAGCCTGGTGCATGAAATTTGTGCACATTAAAAGGGAATTAATTAGAGGAAATATTTTAATATTTCTATTTGCCCTTTCTCTATAATAGAAGTATCAGAGATGAAAGAAAATTAGTAAAATGTATATGAAAATCTCCCTCCTGTCAGAGTCTCGGGTGTGTCGTGGGACCCAGAGACAAGTCCCTGTCCACCCATGAGTGCCTGGAAAACTCATGAGACCCAGACCCAGCTGGCTCCACCCCAGTCAAGCCCTGCTAGGTGGGGGGTGCAGCCTCAGGTCCCCTGTCAAGCCCTGCAAGGCGGGGGACAAAGCCTCCTGCTGATCTCATATAACGACCATTTGCATATTAGCCTTTTATTATTAAGATTCTTCATTGTGATGACATAATGAATTTTTATAAACCTCATTATTGTAAAACACAAGGAGTTTCTTATATCTTAAATGACGATCCTGAAAGAAAAATATTTCCAACTATACTCTTCCTCTGGCTATAAATGGTATCTGTCCTCTCTGTTTTATTGTCATCACTTGTCAGTATAAAGGCCTGAATCAATGATTTGGCTTTTTATAAATTGATAGAGGTGACATACAAATACACAAGTAGATTATACTTATTGTAGTTAGGTAGATATGGGTTAAAGAACACAGTTTTCCACCTTAAATAGACTCTTAACAAAAAATTTAACACATGTATGACAATGTATTCTTTTGGTAACAATTGAGAAGTAAAATTACAGTAGGAAAAATACTCACAAGCTTGACATTTCTAAAGGTATTAAATTTTAGTCACTTTTTTCTGAATATATCTATATATATAAAAGCCTAAGTGACCAGTGGGCTGCTTGACTGCTGGACCGCTATGGTATGCACTGACCACCAGGGGGCAGATGCTCAATGCAGGAGCTGCCCCCTGGTGGTCAATGGGCTCCCACAGTGGGAACGCCACTCAGCTGACTGGGATGAGCAGGGCCGGGATGAGCAGGAGTGGCTCCTCCCAGGTCCCCACAGGCCACGCCGAGGAACCCCACTGGTGCATAAATCCGTGCACCGGGCCTCTAGTTACTGAAGTAAAAGTGAATGTCGGGAGGGAATTCAGATTGGTGCAGCACTATAGAAAACTGTATGAAGGTTCCTTAAAAAATTAAAAATGGCGCCAAAACCGGTTTGGCTCAGTGGATAGAGCATCGGCCTGCAGACTGAAGGGTTCCAGGTTCGATTCCGGTCAAGGGCATGTACCTGTGTTGTGGGCACATCCCCAGTAGGAGATGTGCAGGAGGCAGCTGATCGATGTTTCTCTCTCATTGATGTTTCTGACTCTCTATCTCTCTCCCTTCCTCTCTCTAAAAAATCAATAAAATATATTTTTTTAAAAAATTAAAAATGGAACTGACATCTGACCTAGGAATTCCATTTCTGGAAGTATATCTGAAGAAACTTAAAACACTAATTTGAAAGAATTTATACATCCTTATGTTCATTGCAGCATTATTTAAAATATCCCAAATATGGAAGCAACCCA
Source organism: Myotis daubentonii (assembly GCF_963259705.1). Taxonomy (NCBI): domain Eukaryota; kingdom Metazoa; phylum Chordata; class Mammalia; order Chiroptera; family Vespertilionidae; genus Myotis; species Myotis daubentonii. The sequence continues at coordinate 82,441,826 of NC_081840.1, read as the reverse complement.
AGTGCCCATCAATAGATGAGTGTTAATAAAAAGTTGTGGTACATATATACAATGCAATATTAATCAGCCAAAATAAAGAATGATATCTTATTATTTGCAGCAGCATGAATGTATCTAGGGACTGTTATGCTCAGTGAAATAATTCAGAGATTATTTCACTTATATATGGAATCTAAAGAAAAAAAATAAATGCACCAGCATAATTGAAAGACTCATATAGATACAGGGAACACACTGATGGTTGCTAGAGGAGGCCTGGGGGATTGGGTAAAAAAGTTGAAGGAATTAAGAAGTACAAATTGGTAGTTACAAAATAGTCATGAGAATGTAAAGTACAGCATAGGAAACATAGTCAATAATATTGTAATAACTATGGTGCCCATTGGGTACTGGAAATATCAGGGGTGACACTTTGTAAAGTATATGATTGTCTAATCACTATACTGTACACCTGTAACTAATACAAAATAATATTGAATGTAAACTGTAACTGAAAAATAAAGAATTTAAAAATAGTGTAAAGGTCAAATATCTCTAAGCATATTTCTCTTCTGTATAAAATGTATAATATCCTGGAATGCCTTAACTCACATATATAGACATTGTTCATGAATATAAGAAGCCAGAGGATAAATGTGTAGCAATTTGATCCATGAGTGTCAAATTAACTTTATGGAATGTCCTAAAATATTCATTATAGAATGTTACAAAAATGTTACTCCCTTTGTCCCATAATAATAGTAGCAGTTGATGAATGTAATTTGTCCCATAAATAATAGTAGCAAAAGAAAATAAATATAGTATGCAACATTTATTATCAAAAAACTTGATTAAATTAAACAATAAATTAAAAATAGTACTCCTAATTTTTATTTTGAGTGTTCAGATAGTTTCTGGATTTTTCAATAATTTCGTTACTGCATTTTAAACTTGTAGGGAGGATCCCTTGGCTGCGAAGCTTTGCTCTCCCTATGCGCGTGAGCTTAAAATTATCGGAGCCATCGTTCTTCATTGCTTCCAGCATAACTTGTTGAAGTGACAGAAACATATTATCCAGTATTTCAGGAGAAATATTATCAAAGGCTAATATGGTGCCTCTTCTGCTAAGAGGAATATGTCTAAGTTTTTCAAGTTTTTCTCCATAATCTTTGCATTTACGTCCACAGCTTTGTTTTTTCAAAGAATCAACATTAGCATAAGATTCTCCTTGACAATTATTTTCAGAAGCACGTTTCCAAATTCTTGATATGGTCATTCTGTTGCACTTAAATTGTTTTGCAGCTAACGTAATTGCGCCTTTCTGCAACTTTTTCTTTTTCTTTGATGCATCAAGAACTGGACAATCCAAACTCGCGATCTTTGCTTGAAAACACTCTTTTTTTCATCTTACTTTTACAATGGGTTGATATTCAACTGAAATAAAACAATTGATTTCGATCAGTGGATGAAATTAGAAAAATAGTTATAATTCGTAATAATTATATTAACCTAAAAATTGAAAGATGTGTCAAAACAAATGACAGATGTCATGAAACATTGATTTTGATTGAAGGCTTCGCAATTTTGTGCTACAACATAACTTACAGCTGCATTCGCCAATAATTCCCGTTTAAATATTCACTGCTACTATTATTATGGGACAGAGGGAGTATTTATTATGGTTGGAAGACCTAATTTGTCTAAATATTTCAAGATAAAACACAACTATTCAAATAAATTTTAACTATGTACCAAAGTTTAGTGGTGCTTTGATAGAAAATTTAACAACCATGGTTATAATCTATGGTATAAAAACACATATTCAAAATTTATAAAAGGATATATATTTAACAAAAGAATAGATCAATATTTCAAAAAAGATTATTTTTGAGTAATATCAATAAACAGTAATGATGAAATAAATCCATTGTAAATCACTCAGTGGGAAAAGTAATTTTCTCTGTGTTTTACCTAATTTGAAAGTTTATTTAATGCCTTATGTTATTTCAAAGAAAACAATAGCTATTATGCTCCACTGAAAATATTTTAGTCATTATCTCTCTGTCAATAGCTAAATTTGTTTTCTTAGTTTATGATATCCTCTCTACGAATTCAGTTTGTTTTACTTAAAATACATTTAACATGTCTTCAGATAGGCATCAATATTTTATTTTTATCATGTAGAAAATATTTCAATAAAACCACATAGACCCACATTAGTTTATATTGAAAAATGTTCACATATATGTTAATACATCATCTATCAAATAAATTCAACACAATAGTAATGATAACTAGATTCTATGTAAGAACAAGCTTTTAAACTATGAAGTTATGCATTCATTCATTCAACACATATTTTTTTTCAACTGCATTTGTCCATTCACTATTTTTAAAACAAGTATGTACATATTACAGAATCCATTTTTTGGTTAAAAATATTAACAGAAAATTAAAATTACAATAATTAAACATTACATTAAATATCTGCATCCAAATTTGTACATGTTGGGCGGTAGCTGTGTATTCAGGGGTAGCAAATCTTGGGCTCACTGCCCCTATGGAATGTTGGCTATGGTGCCCCTCACTAATGCCAGCAGCGGAGGTGGCCAGTGTCCCTCGTGGAGTTGAGGGCTCTATTTCCCTGATCAATAGAAAATCTTATTGGTCCTGCCTTATGCCACATAGATGCTTCTTCTATTAGTTGTCTGTTGCTGCCATACAAGTTACTACAAACTTAGTAACTTAAACAACAAACATTTACTTCGTTATGGGTCTGAAGGTCAGAAGTTCGACCCTGGATTCAACATATAAAAACAAGTTGTTGGCAGGGCTGCATTTCTTGCCGTAGGCTCTGGGGGAGAACTGTTTCCTTAACTCATTGAGGTTGTTGGCAGAATCCAGTTCCTTGTGGTTACAGGACTGAGGTTCCAGTTTCCTTGCTGGTAATCTGCTGGGGCTGCCCTTAACCTCTGGAGGCTTCTCTCAGGTCCTTGCACTTAGTTCCCTACATTTCAGAGCCAACAACAGGGTTTTGAACCCTTTTTATGCTGCCATCTCTCTCACCCCTATATTTCCTTCTTATTGTTCTTGTAAGGACTCGTTATATTACATTGGGCCCATCCAGGTAATCCCAGGTTCCCTTCCCATTATAAGGCCCATCACCTTAACCACATCTGCAGAGTCTCTTTACCATGCAAGGCAGCACAGTCACAGGAGACTAGGGCATCAACATCCTGGAGGGCCATTCTTTGCCTAACACACTCTCAACTAAGAATCATCTGAAAAAGCTTGGCCTTTAGGGTAATCAGTGTGAATCAGTGAGCAGACCCAGCCCTCATGACGCCTAGGCCAGGCTTCTTTACCACACTTGCAGCTGATTTAAATGCATGCTGGCTTAATGTCTTGTTTCTAGCAGTAGAATTAAACGACATGATGAGAACATTCAGTACCTGTCCCTGGCACCTCCATCTTCCTCTGTATAAGAGTAGTATTTGAAATTTAAACCATTCAAATTCAATCTTAGGGAAATGTCAAAAACTAAGTTTGCCTGGATGTAGAGACATAAGACTTTTCCCTATGAGTATATCTATTTAACCATTTTTATAACAAAACTAGTGGCCTGGTGCACGGATTCATGCACCGGCGGGGTCCCTCAGCATGGCTGTGAGGATTGGGCTCAAACCGGCAGTCCAACACCACCTGCCACTCCTGCCTGTGGCTCCCACTCATCCCAGCCCTGCTGCACCTGCCACTGGCTCGCGCCCAGTCAATCCCGATCAGGAGAGGCTCGTGCCGCCACAGCGGTGCTCTGCAGCTGCGAGCCCTGTATTTTGCGCCCATTGGTCAGCTGAATGGTGCTCCCACTATAGGAGAGTATGGACCACCAGGGAGCAGCTCCTGTGTTGAGTGTCTGCCCTCTGGTGGTCAGTGCACCTCATAGTGACTGATTAACCAGTCATTCCATCATTTGGTCGCTTAGGCTTTTATATATAAAGATATTAAAAAAGCTAAGCATAGCCCTGGCTAGTTTGGTTCAGTGGATAGAGAGTTAGCCTGTGGACTGAAGGGACATATGAAAACATGCTCAAAGTCACTAATCATCTGAGAAATGCAAATCAAAACAACAATGAGGTACCATCTCACACCTTTCAGAATGGCTATAATCAATAGATCAACAAACGACAAGTGCTGGAGAGGATGCGGAGAAAAGGGAACACTCGTGCACTGCTGGTGGGAATGCAGACTGATGCAACCACTATGGAAGACAGTATGGAGTTTCCTCAAAAAGTTAAAAATGGAACTTCCATTTGACCCAGTGATCCCACACCAGAAGCACCAATCAGAAAGGATATATGCATCCCTATGTTCATAGAAGCACAATTTACCATAGCGAAGATCTGGAAACAGCCTAAGTGCCCATCAGCAGATGAATGGATTAGAAAATAGTGGTACATCTACACAATGGAATACTATGCTGCTGTAAAAAAGAAGGAATTCTTACCATTTGCAACAGCATGGATGGAACTGGAGAGCATTATGCTAAGTGAAATAAGCCAGTCAATGGAAAAAAAAAAAAAAAACACATAATCTCACTCATTTAGGGGTAATAAAGACCATTATAAACTGATGAACAAAAATAGATACAGAGTCAGAGCAGCATCGAACAGACTGTCAAACTACAGTGGGAAGACCGGGGAAGGTTGGGGGGCAAGTGTGGGGGGGGTTAGAGATCAACCGAAGGACTTGTATGCATGCATATAAGCATAACCAATGGACATAAGCCACTGAGGGGTAAGGGAGACCAGGGGAATGTCAAGGGGGTGGAGGAAAGGAGACATATGTAATACTCTTTGTAATACTTTAAGCAATAAAAAAATGGAATAAACAAAATACTACTGGATAAGGTATAATAGACTGCTTCCCTGAGGAAATGATAGTAGACATAAGAGCATGAGTAGCAGTAACTAGCAAGCTTTAGATTTTAACATTAGATGGTGGTACAGATATAATTGGAAGACAGGCAGGCTGACCCTAAGTCCATTCTTTTAACCACAAAGTACTATAGGATCACTTAATAGTGAATTCTGCTTGGATTGGAATCTTAGTAGCATACGAGAGAGATTGGAACTATTCTGCTGGACCCCAATTCAACTGGCACAGGATGGGATGAAAAAGTTTTTGAAGAAGTTAATTGAATCTCTGCTGACAATTTCTAACCAAGAGATATTTGAATGCAAGAAAGTGTGCTAGAGAAAAGCATAACCTTTTACTAAGAAGTCAGTCTTGGGACACAAAACAACAATAATTGAGGAGAAACTGACCAAATAAAAGGCAAATGTGTCTTGCAGCCCTGCTGTCTAGGTTGCTGATCCTACTAGCTAGCCTGATGGAAGTTACATTTTTACTACAATGGCCAAAAGCTGAAGGGAGCACACCCACATCCCGAAATATACTCCTGTGACACACGTCCATTTTGAAGGGAAAAGACATGGAGAAAATATACCATGATATCTATTTACTGCTGCTGCCTATCTCATTTTCTAACTCACTAACAACAGAAGGACTGAATAAAAAATATAATCTGTCCTATACCTCAAACTTTTTCCAACTTCATTTAAAAAAATGATGATCATCCCCCTCCACCCCGCTGTGTTTATTTGTTTTGTTTTTTTGTGGTGTGTGTGTGTGTTAGCTTTATAATCTACTGGCTTGTTAAAAAAATGTTAAAAATACATATTTTTCCTGTGCTCCAAAGGAGGGTAATTAGCATAGATATTATATCATGATCCAAAAGTTTGAAATAATATGTCAGTGACTTTCTGAGATTGCACTTCATTTGCAACAGGTGGAAAGAGTGAAAATGGTAAGACAAGAGCAGTATTTTGATGTAACTCTTAATATTTTCTATTACTATATCTTCTTTATATTTTAAAACAAATTGTAGGTTTAAAAATATCTGTGAAGGACTTTTAGTTAATGGTCCAGCATGCAAGTTACCATATTATTCTAACAAGAAGTAAAAAGCTGAACAAACTAAAAACATCAACAATGCTTCTTAGATTCTTCAGAGAATCAATCTCACAGGGCAATCTGCTGTAACAATATAGAGAGACATGTAAGTGCATACAAGAAATTAAACCTCACTAGAGCAGACACCCACAAGCAAAGAACATCTTTGGAGACCAGTGCTGGAATAGAAAAACCGAAGCTGTAATTGACAAATTGCTGGAGGTTGACTGTGAACAAGCCTAAGAGTTAAAAATTCCAGTGGGAGGAACTCAGTCACCAGGGGCCCCCGTGCTATTGTGAGTTTAACCTCCAAGAGTTTGACCAGGTTCAACACTGGAGAAAATTCCCTGGTGCTTCACACAGAGGAAAGCTAAAAGATATGCCAGAGCATTATTTTTTTTCTTTATTAGGACCTACACTCAAGAGAAACAATTTTATCAGAGTCTAAATTATTGGAGTTTTTTCAAAGTCAACCAGGGCAGGGGTATGTGGGAAACACTCAACTTTAGTCTACTCTAGACATTCTGTAGCACCTAATGGGAAAAACATGAGAAACGCTCATGAATTTCACAATTCAGAGGCACAGGCTGATTAAAAGACTGAGACCTAATCATAGGACTATAGAATGTTTCCTCTTCCTCCACACATTACCACCACATCACCAAAAGCCTACTTACCAGAGCTATCTTTACCAAGAATACCATGTCTGACTATCAAGAAAAAATTACAAGGCACACAGAATGCACAAAACACAATTTGAAGAGACAGATCAAACATTAGAACTGGGGTCAGATATGGCAGGGACATGGAGATTATCAGACCAGGAATTTAAAACATCTGATTGGCCAAATCATAGCTGCATATATACATAACCCATGGACAGACAATAGCGCAGTGAAGGGTGTGGCGTAAAGGGGGTCAATGAACAGAAAGGGAGGATATCGATAATACTTTCAACAATAATGATAAATAAAAAAAACAGCTATGATTAATATGCTAAGATAGCATGCCATAATGGATAGGCAGTGTAAGCAGAGAGATAAAAATTTTAACAAAGAATAAAAAAGAAATGTCAAAAACACTATAACATAAATGAAGAATACCTTTAATGGGTTCATTAGACTAGAAATGCCTGAGGAAAGAATCACCAAACTTGCAAAATCTTTATAGAAACATCGAAAACTGAAAAGCAAAGAGAAAATGACTGAAAATCCATAATAGAAAATCCTAAAATTGTGGGACCAATAATAAAGGTGTAACATATGCATAATGGGGATATTAGAAATAGAAGAAAGAAAGAAATAGAAGAAATAATGACTGAGAACTTCCCAAATTGATTTAGACATTAAACTATAGATACAGGATGCTCAGATAACACCAAGAAGGATAAACCCCGCCCCTCCAAAAAATACACCCACCAATGCATATTATATTCAAAGTGAAGAGACATATGTGTTGTAGTAAAATATAGAAATGTTTAAAAATGCTTTAAAAATGTCTAAAATATGTTAAGAACCATTTAAAATGTTTGAGTTAACTTTCCTTGAAACTTAAAGTGTGATATTAAGGACACATTCCCCACTGCCTTGAAGCGTGTGTGCCTCATAGATAAGGATTTGAACTTTAGTAACTGACTCAGAGTGACTTGTCAATATAACCATTCGAGTGAGTGATGTACTCTTCCCAGATAACTACATGTAGCCCCTCACCCTATTTGAGATTAACATACGTGAATTGACATAGTTCATTGATAGCCACCTGAACTGCTGCGGGTGCGGTACAGGCTTTAAAAATGGGGGTCCTAGCCAGCCAACTGCTGGCCTGTCGAGACAGCCACAAAGGCATGTCCTCTGAGGAATGCTGCCCCCCTGCATCCGGACTGGACCAGCCCAGCTGCCCGACCCCAGAAGACAGCACCACAAGGATCCTCATCAAGCCTGCACCCGCAGCATCAGGAACTTGTATGAGTAATAAAGTGCTGTGTGATTTGCAACTGCATATGTTTCAGGTGGTGTAATTCTGCCGGCAGTTAATTGAATTATTTTGCGTACGCTCAAAATTAAAATTAAAGCTTCTGGTCTTTTGGTCCTAGGCCTGCCCTTGGTCCTGCTTGCGTAGAGTAGCCTCTTCGCTAGCAACTACTTGAATGCCCCATACCTGCAGGGTTAAAGATTATCTCAAGGGACGCCTTAGATAAACACCCCAGATCCTTTCCCAGGATCTACTTGGGACACCCACAGAATGGACTCCCAAGTAGGGAGGGAGAAAAGGGTCCCACTGAGTTCCTTTCCCTATGGCTTATAAAGGCTGCAGATCCTGGTGCCTTCATATCCCCTCTGATAAGTCAATATTCCCTTAGACTGGTTACTATAGCAACTCTTGGGCTCAAAGGTTGAACCTCACATGGGACATGTGAGGTTCTCCCCCACACCTCCTTCCTTATTGCTTTCCTATTCCCTTTGGGCTTTCTTCTTCCCCTTCTCTTTATTTTGTAAATGTAGACCCTTTGCTGTTCCCAGCTCCCTCATTCTATGGAAATGTACCTGTTGCAGCTTTCCAGCTCCCCTATTCTATGGAAATATACCTTCTGCTGCTCTGCAGCCCTGTGCTTCCTTCATGGTCCTTCCAATTTCCAAAATTTCTAATATTTCCTTAACCTGTCCTATCTTACCCCTAAAATTCCTGCTTCAATGTCACTATTGCAAATGCAGTTGTCATCCAAACAATTATATTCTAAAAAAACCTATGATAGAGAAACAAATGATTTTATTAGTGTACCCCATTTTTAAAATTACATAGTAACAAAATTATAGGTAACAATTATTAAATATATATTTATGTCAAGTACTACTGATTTGAAAATATCTCAAAGGTATATGTCAGATTAGAATTAATATAAATATTTTATAAATAAAAATGTGTATTTGAAGAGATATATGTGCATAATTATGTTTGTTAAATGCATAGAGGAAGGACCAAGTTAACAAAAACCTAACTGTTAATGATCTGTGGTTGAATATGAAAACAGGGACTGTATCAGCTGAGGCTGGGCATTCACATAGTTTTGCTTTGTATTGCTCAATTTTTTCCATAATAAATTCCCATATTAGTTGCATACATTTTTTAAATATAGAAATTATATTGAATTATTTAAATATATGCTCCAATGACTTAATAAGAAGGTTTTCATTAAGATTTTTGGAGAGAGAAATAGATGATCCTGGTTGCTAAATGTTTTGGTGTCAAACCTTCAATAACATTAATTTCTGAATCTCTGCTATTTGACAATTAAAAGCTATTTGCTCAAAAAGAGAAATAGCACATAGCAAAGTGGCCTGTTGCTAGGATTCCAGATAGGGCTAAAGTAGAAAATGTTGAGGAAAATAGTACAAAAAAAGGGTCCTATTTACACAGCATGAAATACAGATATTCTAGCAGGGTCAGCTGACACAAAAAGGAAGCTTAAAAAAAATCACTTTTCACTTACCAGTAAATGTAGTTGACAAGCAATGTGAGGGGGGTTTTCTTAGTATTGAAGAAAATATCTTGGAAATTTTAATCTAGACTTAAAGAAGCTCAAATATCTGCATGTTATGAATCATTAAACAACTCTCCCCAAAAAGATATTTAAACTTATTTCAGGTGCTCTTTAATGTGTGATTTTTTTTTTTTTTGGTGGGGGGGGGCGGATACTTTATATTAGAGGAGAAAACAACATTAGATGAACAAATATCCAAGAAATCAATTTTAATGTTATTTTTAATATTTTATTTATGGCACTTGTATCATTTAATGGTGAATATGATTTTTTTAATGCAGATAAATTGCTATAAAAAGAGATGCTAAACAACTATAAGACAGTATTCAATAATTTCATGGATCCAAAAAGGAACAAATGGTATTCTGCTTATTGTTCCTTTTTGGATTCATGGAATTATTTTCAATGTCCTGCATGCACTTATTGATATAGAAAATACCTTTTGATATTCATTTTGTGCATGCTATTTGATGTGTCCTGATTTATTTCTATCCTAATTAGACAAGCATAAATAATTTTAATAGTGCTATTTGATTTCACCTTTAGCTTTTTTCTTTTTATATAGTTTATAGCTTTTCTTTGATTTACTTTTGTATAAATGCATGTATCGCATTTCTTTTAATTAACATCTATTGAAAGATATCATGAAAAATGCATAAAGATAAATATGCAATGACAAATTTGTTCATAATTTTAAGTTTATTGCAAATTCAGTGAAATACTATCTTTATAAACCTAAAAAAGTATTATTTATTTAATACACATTCTTATTTAGTTTAGGACTCTTATCAATTTATGACAGGTCTGTCAAACACTCCAAAAATGATTAAAATTTTTGGTAAATAGATGATTAAACTCTTCTTTGTAAATTGACTCTTTTATCATTATATACTATTCTTTTTTGTCCCTTGACAATATTGACCCAAAGCATATTTTGCCTGATATTAGTAATGCCACCCCTATTCAATTTTTGTTACTATTTACATGGAATATTTTCTCATTATTTCACCTTCACCTATGTGTGTCCTTAGACCTACAGTGTGTCTTGTGATAAAATACTATTGACTCCAGCATTCTTAAATACATACATTTTGCCAAACTATTACCTCTGATTGGAGAGTTTAATTACATTTAAAGTAATAACTGATGGGTAAGCACTTACTTTTATGATGATACTAGAGGCCTGGTACACGAAATTCATGCGCTGAGGGGGGTTGTCCCTCAGCCCAGCCTGCACCCTCTCCAATCTGGGACCCCTCGGGGTATTCCGACTGCCAGTTTAGGCCCGATTCCATAGGGACATCCCTCTCACAATCCAGGACTGCTGGCTCCCAACCGCTCTCCTGCCTGCCTCCCTGATTGCCCCTAACCGCTTCTGCCGGCCAAACTGATCGACACCCTAACCACCCCCTAACCACTCCCCTGCCAGCCTGATCAACACCAAACTGCTCCCCTGCTGGCCTGATTGCCCCCAACTGTCCTCCCCTGCTGGCCTGGTCACCCCCAACTGCCCTCCCTTGCAGGCCCAGTCACCCCCAACTGTCCTCCCCTGCAGGTCTGGTTGCCCCCAACTGCCCTCCCCTGCAGGCCCGGTCCCCCCCAACTGCCCTCCCCTGTCGGCCTGGTTGCCCCCAACTGCCCTCCCCTGTAGGCCTGGTTCCCCCCAACTGCCCTCCCCTGCAGGCCCGGTCCCCCCCAACTGCCCTCCCCTGCAGGCCCGGTCCCCCCCAACTGCCCTCCCCTGCAGGCCCGGTCCCCCCCAACTGCCCTCCCCTGTCGGCCTGGTTGCCCCCAACTGCCCTCCCCTGCAGGCCTGGTTCCCCCCAACTGCCCTCCCCTGCAGGCCTGGTTCCCCCCAACTGCCCTCCCCTGCAGGCCCGGTCCCCCCAACTGCCCTCCCCTGCAGGCCCGGTCCCCCCCAACTGCCCTCCCCTGCCGGCCTGGTTGCCCCCAACTGCCCTCCCCTGCAGGCCTGGTTCCCCCCAACTGCCCTCCCCTGCAGGCCCGGTTCCCCCCAACTGCCCTCCCCTGCAGGCCCGGTCCCCCCCAACTGCCCTCCCCTGCAGGCCCGGTCCCCCCCAACTGCCCTCCCCTGTCGGCCTGGTCGCCCCTAACTGCCCTCCCCTGCCGGCCATCTTGTGACCACATGGGGCGGCCATCTAGTGCAAGGGTGTGACGGTCAATTTGCATATCACCTCTTTATTATATAGGATTGTTTTCTATATGCCTTATACCTATTTGCTCACACTTTTTTCTCATTATTGTCTTCTTTTGTATTTAGTTGATTTTTTTTTTTTTTTTTTTTGGCGTGGGGACATGTTTTGATGCCCTTCTAATTTATTTTTGTGTATATCCCATACATTATCTTTGTGGTTACCATGGAAAAAACATATAAGCTGCTAAAATGATACACATATTGCATGCAGAAATACTACAGCCTCATTGCCCCATTTTATGGTATTGATTTTGCCAAATACATCTTTATATGCTGTGCAATTATTTACAAACATTTGTAGTTTTCTTTATATATTTGACTTTTAAATTCTGTAGAAAATGTGGAGTTAGAAACCAAAATTACAATAATAGTGTTTTTATATATATATCCATGTACTTACCCTTTGTTTAAAATTACTGTCTAGTGCCCCTTTATTTCCACTTAATGGATTCACATTAGCATTTCTTATAGAAAAGATCTAGTGGTAGTAAACTTCCTCCATTTTTGTTTGGGAATGTCAAATTATTCCTCATTTTTGGACAGTTTTGCAAAAGATATGACTCCCAGATAATTTTTTTTACAATGTGTCTCAATGTATGTTTGTATATTTAGTCAATGTGGAGTATGTCAAGCTTCTTGGATGTTTTTACACATATATTTTATCAAATTGTGAAGATGTTAGTCATTATTTCTTCAAAATCTTTGTCTCTTTCTCTCTTGCTTCACCTTCTGGTACTCCCATAATGTATATACTGATCTTATTGATGTGCATAAGTTCCTTAGATCTTCATTCTTTTTTTTTCCAAATGACATATTTTCAAATTTGCTGATTCTTCTTTATGTTTCAGTCTTCTTTTGGATCTTAAATTTTTCAATTCAGTTATTATATTTTTTCAATTTTTCTCTTTTTTACTTATGTTTATGGTGTCTCTTTTTTTATATTCTCATTTTGTTCATAGTTTTATTTCCTTTAGTTATTTGCCCATGTTTTCCTTTAGCTTTTTAAGCATACTTAACGCAATTGTCTTAAAGTCATTGTCTGGTATGTCCAGTGTATGTTTCGTTAGAGACTGTTTCTGAAGATTTGCTTTGTTCATTTAAATGGACAATGTCTCCCTGTTTTGGGGGGTTTTGTTTGTTTGTTTGTTTTTTATGCCTTATAAACTTTTGTTGAAAATTTGGCATTTGAAGGAAAAGAAAAAACTATCCCAGTCTTTTCAGTCTGGTGTGGAAGACATTTAATAATTAGCAGGCTCCTAAGCCTTGAAATCAGCCTGTTGTAAAGGTTTAAGTCTTCTCAGAAACAGTAAAACCTGATGTAATCGACTAATTTGGGTGAATGGGTATCTGTTAAAGCCAAAAGTCCATTATGTAATAAACAAGGTTTTCCAAATGCATGTTAAAAATTCACAAATTAGTCAGTTTACCTGTTTTTACTTATGTGGACACATTATATAATTAAAATTAATTATGCATAAAAAGTTTACTTTCACAGAAAAGTTTTATATATGTATTACTGTAATTTTAAATTTATACTGAATAGATCTAGTAAATGTATGCATTAATCAGTCACCATGAGTAAACAAATGCAAACGGTGGGGTGGAGGTCAGAACTTGAGCCAGCAGGCATTAAAACTGCTGCAGAAAGTCATGTCATGTGACAATAGAACCAATTACAATGAACAGTGCAGTGTTCGTGTGCTAATCATTTGCCTACGTTGTTTATATGTGGTGACTCTTGGGTTTACATATGTAGACTACAGTTGTACATATGTATTATTTATGTTGGTAAAATTACTACAGTGTTTTTTTTTCCATTATATGGTCTATTCAATAAAATTTATTAAAAATAACTGAATTAATAACAAAAATAACCTGTTAATTTAATTATAAACATACCTGGGTTAAAAGCATTTTAAAATTAACAGGGTATTAATTTTCATATATGACATACAGCCTAGCAGTTTTGTCCATTAAATCCAAAGTCCATTAAATCAAGGTTCACAAAATTGAGGGTTTACTGTAGATTTTGGGTATAAGTATTATCTGGATCTGTGAGTGTGTGCACTTGTGCATGCACATGGGTCTTTTTTTTTTCCAATTACCCCCAGTTGCTTTTAAAGAAATTAATTTCTCAAAGAGTAACACCAAAAACCTCTCAGGATCTCAAATGAGCTATTGTATTTTTCTGTTCATCTTCTCCTGCACCGGATCTGTGGGACTGCATGCCTCCTTCAATTTACATGCACTGCACCGCCTGCCATGCCTCTAGGGCTTCCAGTCAGAGATCCTAACAATACTGCTATTCCTATCTAATTTCCAAGTCAGGTGAGATAGGTAACAGGCTCTCGGGCAGCCCACAGACAGAATATTACAAACATAATATTACAATTTTTTTTACTCTACTTTTTTTGGTCTGAGGGAAAGAATGCAGAACTGAGCCACTTCCCAATTGTGTAGTGCTGGGGAAGCAGGGAAACAAGTGTGATAAAAAACGCCATGAAATTCCTACCATTTTGAATGTGACTTTTTCTTGTTTGAGCATTTTCGTAGGTGCTGTAGATTTCTGACTTGCTTCCAGAGCTCCTGTAAAGTTATTTTAGTCAGTCTGTGATTGTGTATGCAATGTTTCTGTTTGGAAATAAAAGCCTGGAGCTTCCTGTCAACTTGGTTTCTTATATGTAACCTAAGATACTGTAGAAAGAACTTAACGACTTCTCGTCTTCACTAGCTACTATATGCCTGATTCTCTACTTATATGTTCTCCTCAGGCCAAAAAAGCACTTTAGTCAAGCACAACAGTCTCTCAACATATTACTTTGCATGGGCAATTCAAATTGCCAACATCTTTATTCTTTCCACTAGAACACACTCAACAGGAGTGCTAGTGTAATGTGATCTCTACAGATACATGACTGCAGTCTCTCTAGTTACTTGGAAATAAGTGCTCTTTCACAAGCAGAGTGCTCATTGCTATCTGTTTAGGACTGAATAACCTTGTCTTTACTCATGAGGAGATGCTTGGTAATTTACTTAATGTCTATCCCACTTTCCACAGTCATAAAGATTTACCACAATAGATCAATGAACCTTAGATTAATTTTGGACTTCCGCTTTGATCTTCTGAGGTAGATTAAGAGATGTAGATGGCAGAATTAGCTCACAACATAAAATAACACTTGTTTAGATAATTATTTTGTGTTAGTATATTTGATAATATCTCCCATTTTTAAAGATACATTTTGCAGCACACACACTATTATCTCTCTGTCCATCACATATCTGTTACCATGACTACTGCTTTTATTACTGTATTGCACATATGTTTTAGTAGCAGAAACAATACAAAAAAAATACCTTGTAATTCATATATTAAACACAGACACATACAGATGCACACAGAGACATGCACACGCACACACAAATATATTCCAAGGCTGTAAAGCCTACTGGCTAGGAGTATGCAATCTGGCACTAGTCTTTCTGAGTTGCAATCCTAGCTCTACTATTTACTCCTCTGTAACCTTGGGCATATTGCTTAATTTATCTGTAACTCATTTTTCTCAGGGTGTAAAATGAAGATAAAAGCACTATGCAGCAACATTTTGTTATTAGAATTAAATTACTTGGTACTTAAAATACACAGACTATTTCTTGGCATATAGTGCATCCTCAATAAATACTATATATAGAAACTCTAAATTTGTCAAAACCAAATAAAATGCCCAA
This sequence comes from Myotis daubentonii, assembly GCF_963259705.1. Taxonomy (NCBI): domain Eukaryota; kingdom Metazoa; phylum Chordata; class Mammalia; order Chiroptera; family Vespertilionidae; genus Myotis; species Myotis daubentonii. The sequence goes on along the minus strand of NC_081840.1, from coordinate 82,426,353 downwards.
GATGAATTTCACTTTATGTACAAGGTATATTAGCTTTTTTCCCCATTCATATTAACATTCCAGCTTTGCTATATAGATTTTATTTTCAATACATAATTACATACAAATACCTATATGTCATTAGTAAATATATTGTTCATTAAAATGCTGTCTATATTCCTTGAGATAAACCACTTCAGGTTTTATATGCTATATAAATAGGAATTCTTTCATCATAAAAGCATGTACCAGGGAAATAAAGGAATATTTTCAAATAGGCAAAGTACTAAAAATACTATGTGGCACTTAAATAAGGTGATTATATTTGAAGTATATTGGAAGCTTTTAGTCAGGACTATATTTCTTGACTTGAAATCTCTGTGTAATGTGATAAATAGTATTATTTCTTAGGATCTTGGTTGTTCCATTTCATCTTTGCAGCAGCAAAATCAGGACATATGCTGATTAAGGGAATTGTTTTAAATTCACTGGACCGAATACCATCTTATAACATTAATTTTAGAATGCTTCCCTTTTCTCATTTAGACCATCTAGCTCTAGGTTAAATGATGAATCTGTGATCTTGGAAGCAACCAAGGTAGATAAAGAGTTATATTCTGTACTAAATTGAAAAGTTTTATATTTCTAGACCTTTTAAAGTACAGGGAAAATTCATATTGCTCCTTGTGCTGACATATCTCTTCAAGGAATGATCCACGTTTGCCATCAAAATGGAGTAGATGAATCTGACTCATTAAAAAAAATGTTGTTATGAAAGAGGCTGTGATGATGCAGATTAATTTTCTACCACTCAGTGCTCCAGAAACTTTAAAACATTTATTATTTCCATGTTTATGTGCTTGTGCAGTTCAGTAAAATGACAGCACCATTTTATCTCACGCAGTTAGAAAAGAATAAATTTTAAAAATACGTTTATTGGACATTTTACTGAAAATACAGGGTTGTAATAATGCATACCACAGCATTATCATAAATAGTAGCTATAATAAACAACAGTTAAAAAGATTTTATGGGACATAATAGCCAAAAGAAAACAGCTTTCTCTCACCATCTAGGATATATACGTTAAAACTGTTAAAGAGTTATCCTTCTCCTATAGTTAATGGAATGTTTGTATTTAACAAACAAAATGATAAAGAATTGTCGGTATGATTTTGGTGTCAGATGTTCATTTATTTTTGCTAGCTTAATTTCATAAGCAGTGCCCACACAAGTAAATGGAAATAAAGAAACAAAGATGTTACCTAGAGTAAAACAAATCCTGTTTTCTCTCTTAACTGACTAGATTGTTTATGTATAGTAGTGTTAATGTTTTTTAAAAATAATTTCCAGACAGCTATGTGAATTTGTCATTCCCCAAAGTGAGTAACATTTAATTACACTAACTACACATGGGATTAAATTTGAATTTTTGATGTGAAATGTGCCATGAAACATAAGGTTGATTGTCTTGTAAGAAGAGAAAGAATTTGAAAAAAGATAATTTTTAATTAAATGATATTTTTAAGTAAAGGGGATTGAATAAATATCTGTGTGTTAGCATATGTGATTATTTGGGTCACAATCTTTATCTGCATTTCTTATAAAATAGGAAAGCGACTTTATAGGCAAGATATATTAACCTCACTCATCATAAAGGGCAATCAAACAAGCCACAAGGTTTTAGACTAAGAGAGAGGACACATACTTCACAGCTCTCATGAGATTTATAGGACATAAAATAGACTTTTATGACTGCAAATGAGATTGTGCTTCAGTCCTGGATATATCCGTTCTTTTTGTGGTCATTAAAAGTTATTAACAGCTAGCTCATTATACAATTTAATCTGCACTTTTACTTCTGATCTACTTTCAGGAAAACTGAAGTAGCTAAGTTAAGTAAGAGTTCTTCCAAAATTTGAAAATGTATACAATTTGAAATCAGGTATAAATATGTTTTAGATTCAGAATGGTTTTGTTGACTTGATTAAGTTATTTTTTTGTTTCCATACATTGTAAATACCTTTTCCCAATTCATAGCTTTCACGTATACTCTTTTTAATGCTTTATTTGGAGGATAAGTTTTTACCTTAAATGCAATTCTACATATAAATCCCTTTCCTTTATGGGTAGTGTTTTTTATGATTTTTTTTAGCGAAACTTTCTACATCACAAGGAATGTATTCTCTTATCATTTTCTAGAAATAGTCAGGATTTTTCTTTTATATTTAATAATATAATCCATTTGGAATGGATTTTCTGTATAGTAATACCTGGGAGGTAGGGTCAAGCTACATTGATGTAGCTCAAATCATTAAAGAAGGAAGCCATTAGACTAGGGTGGCCCTAATACCTTGGCAGCTTTCGTAAGCAAACCTATACCTAGGCCAAATTCAATTAACCCAAATCTGAGAAAATGAAACTTTAGTCAACCAATCACAACCAACCAACTAGGCTTCCCCAAACAAGACAACTGCTTAAACTATATCCAATCAAATAATTTCATTGCTTTGCCTTGTAGTCTTTTCTATAATACTAGAGGCCTGCACTTGAGGGGGTTTCCTCAGCCTGGCCTGCCCCCTCTCACAGTCCAGGAGCCCTCAGGGGTGGGAGGCGACCTAGAGATCAGGGGAAGGCAACGCCCCCATCACACCTCTGCTGCTGCCACTGCCGGCAGCACAAGCCTCGGCTGGCCCTGGTTACCTGTGCCTCAGGTGGTCCTGGGCAGCTGGGCAGCTGCCATTTGAAGCTTGCCTGCACCTCGGGCCCACCCTGGGAGTCTGGGCAGCTGACAGCTGAGGCTTGCCTGCGCCTCAGGCTGGCCAGTTGGATGGCTTGGGGGCTGAGGGGACTGGGAAACTCCAGAGGCAAGCACCCGGCAGGGTTGAGGGGACTGGGCGCCACCATCTTGTGGCTGTGGGCATCTTTGAGGGCGGTGCAGTTAATTAGCATATTCCCTCCTTATTGGCTGTGGGCACCGCCATATTTGCGATGGCATGAGGGTCAATTAGCATATTCCTCTCTTTATTAGGATACTCTTCCTTAGTGTCTGTCAGGGAATGCTCCTAACCATTATTGGTTTGGCTCTGCCTGATGAGAATCAATGTCTTCTCAAACTCTTGGAAATTCTGTGTCCCAGTTTATCCGTTAACAAAATAAATTCATCATAGGATTCTACTATTGAATAAACATGAAAGGGATAAAGACAATAGTTTTAAATTATAGCATAACTTGCTACAAAATAGCTAGATTTTGTTTGCTATCTCTGTATTCTAGAGATGTAGAAACTTTAATATGAACTAAGGATTAAAATTTATATGCTATAATTTTCAAGAAGACCATGCAATACATAGCCAATTAAGAAAAAATGACACTCAAAATAATTAAAAAAGATTAAAAAAGAGTTTGCCACATATCATTTTTAAAGTATTTTTCTGAAGGTTCATTGTTAGTATATAGGAAAGCAGTATATTTTTGTACATTGGTTTTTGTATTCTGCAAATTTACTATATTGTTTTATTATTTCTAATAGTTTTTAGTGGAGTCATTGGGGTTTTTTATATTCAGAATCATGTCATCTGCCAAAAGTGACATTTTTACTTCTTCATTCCTAATTTAAATGCCTTTTATTTCTTTCCCTTGCCTGATAGCTCTGGCTAGGACTTCCAGAACTATGTTGAATAAGAGTGGTGAGAGTGGGCATCCTGGTCTTGTTCCTGATTTTAGAGAAAAAGCTTTCAGTTTTTCACCATTGAGTATGATAATGGCTGAGGGTTTGTCCTATATGGCCTTTATTATGTTGAGGTACTTTCCTTCTATACACATTTTATTGTGTGTTTTGGTCACAAATGGATGTTGTAACTTATCAAATGTTTTTTTCTGCACTTCTTATCATATGTATTTCTTTAAGTATTTAGAAGTAGCTAGGAAAGCCCAACCTGGGCCTAACCATTTCTTTGGGGGAATATTTTAAAATATGATTCAGTATCCTTTATAAATATAGAACTGATTAAATATATTATTTGTATTTGTATCCATTTTATGAATTATGTTTTCTAGAAATTTGCCTATATCTTCCAATAATATATTGGCATAAAGTCGCTCAGTATGGAGGAGTCTGTCTCCTGGTTAAAAACCTGTGTGATTTTTCAGGCCTGACCTTAGACCATTACAAACGCTCTACTTGACAGTCCTCATGGGGAAAGCTGTCTCTTCCCGCACCGCCACAATCTTGGAGCACAGCTTAATGCACTGCAGCCTCTGAAGGAAGCAGCACTCAGACCTCACCCTCAGGCTGACCATTCTGTTTCACATTTTTACAGTGATAGCCCCAGAACCTTTCTTTATCTGAGGTGTAGAACAGAAGTCTTCATCAGGTACCTATGCTGAGCCCTCCATAAGGGGAACAAGGGGAAACACTGAAGACATTTTTCCTCACTCTGACATAGTATGCTGTATTTTGCATTCCTAGCCCTCCTCCAATGCACCTCTCTCCATCTGCAGTCTACAGCCCCCTCCCTCATGTCAAGGTCCATAAAACTGCTGAAGCATTTTGTTCACAGCTCCTTCAACAGTGATATGACTCTCGAGTCTTCGGCTGATCCACCTGACCCTTAAGCATATGCCAATCCATGGGGCACAATAGACCAGGGGGGAGCCAGCCTTTTCTCTCTCTCTCTCTCTCTCTTCTCTTAGCAGATTACTTTTTTTTAGCAGCCCATTTATTTTTTGAAGGTTTGATCTTTTGAGAGGAGGAGGTTTTTTTTATTATCTTTTGTTTTTATTTTATGTTTAATTGAAATACAATTGACATAGAACACTGTGTAAATGTAAGATATACATGTTGATTTGACACATTTATATATTATAGATGGTTGCTATTGTAGTGATAAAACATCCATCATATCATATAATTCTCATTTATTTTATATGATTGGAATAATTAAGATCTAGTCTCTTAATAAGTTTGATCATTATAATATATTATTGTTGTCTATATTCACTGTATTGTGCATTATATCTCTATTTCCATTATCAACTATAAGTCATCATGTTATACATTAGATCCTGAGACTTCATTAATCTTATAACTAAAATTTTGCACCATTTCACTAACCCCTCCCTATTTCTTTCACCCCTCAGAGCCTGTCAACCACTTTTCTACTCTCTTTTTTTCTATTAGTTTGACTTTTAAAAAATATTTCACATATAGATAATACCATGTGATACTTTCTCTGTCTGACTTATTTCACTTAGCATAATATCCTCACTTAGCATATGTTGTCACAAATGGCATGATTTCATTTCCTCCAGGGCTTGGGATTGAACCTGCAACCCAGGTACATTCCCTTGACCGGATTTTAAACCCGTTACTCTTTGGTGTGTGGGCCAACACTCTAATCGCTAAGAGACACTAGGCAGGACAGGAAATGGTTTAATAATTAAATATATGGTCTCAATAAACTTAAAGTAGACATAAGAAAAGTGTAAGGTAAGGAGAATGAATAACATAATGAATTGGAAAAGGGTGTGAATGACATCACAATTTCAAGAAATATAACAATGTCATATTAGAATTAGCAATGTGAAATAAATGTAATGGTGGTTCTACTGAAAATACTCTAATGGTAAAGTAAATGCAAAATGCCTTGCTCCTGTGTAAGTAAATAGGAAAGTAAAGAGACTATTAGGGCCATTTATTAATTGGTAAAAATAATTTAGAAATATTATATAATATATGGGTCATGAAATATAAACCATTTGTATAAAAATTAATAAAATGTCTGTTGACAAACACTAAAATGTAATAGAAAGTTGAGAAATGAGAAGAAAATGGGAAAATAGTGTTAAATTATTTGCCAAAATATCATTGATTTGCATATATTAAGAGTAATTAACAAACAAATATACGAAAAAGTAAAATGAATGGAGATCATAACAGAAGACATAAGAAATATGTACAGCAAAAGGAAGAATACAGAAAGAACAGAAAGAAAGATGAGAAAAACCAAAATCAAACTTATCCTTCATGACAATATTATAAATGGTTTCAATATTCATATTAAAAGCAAATGAAACTCAGAATTATGTGTGTGTTTTAAATAACTATATGCTAGTAAAATGAGGAAAACAAAACTTAAAAATGTAAAATGGCTAAATGTTATCTAAAACCAGATATCCATGAATACCCCTTTGACCTCTGTAAGATACAGTTTCATTCAGCCATTGTGAATACCAGAATTAGCAGAATAACAGTACATTGTTTTCTTGGGGAAAAAGGCTAATTGCAGAAACTCACTTACTTCAACTTTCAAAAATATTTTAAAGATTACAAAATTCCCTGGATGGCGTGACTCAGTGGTTGGAGGATTTTCCCAAGCACTGAAGCGTCACAGGTTCAATTCCTGATCAAGGGCAGGCACCTCGGTTGCAGGTTCAATCCCTGGCCTGGTTGGGGCCAGTGTGGGAGGCAACTAGTCGATGTGTCTCTCTCACATCAATGTTTCACACTCTCTCACCTCTCTCCCCCTTTCCATCTTCTTTTCCACTACCTTTAGAAATCAATGGGAAAAAATAGCCTTGGGTGAAGATTAACAAAAAAAATTACTTTAAGAATTATTATTTTTCATCTAAAATTTTTATGGCACCATTCAAACTATTTTGAGAAATTTTGGAGGGTAGACCAAGCATATCCGACAAAAAATACAGAATAAAATTCAAGAAGTTAAGTTTGTTTTCTAAAGCAATTTCTGGAAAAGTAAACAAAATTTAAATATTAAAGAGAAAAATTACAGTGAAAGTTCTAATTTCCAATGTTCCCTCCTTGATGGAAGCAAACATATAACTATGGTACAAATTAAATTAAAATACATAGCAATCAAATCAGCTTAGTGTAATAAAATAATAAAGTTTAAACATCTGCTACAAAATGTTAGTCCCTCCTGAAAATATTCTCAGAAATATTAAGAAACCTAACTTAAAGTGACATTAGCTTGGATATCAAATGCTTGAGGCCTCCGATAATGTCAGTGTTCTGTCAATGTCTGCAACTCAAGTATCTATTCTCTTAAGTACTTGGCAGAGCAATTTGCCCCTTCTAGAGACTGGCTTTCTACTAAATTGTAGATGTTTTCCCAAAGATGGATTACAGCAAAATTCATTTCCCTCTATCTAAAACTTTTATTCATATCAATTAAATTATAAGAATAAAAGCAAAGAGTAAATTTCTCTAAATTCTTAAAGAAGATGAAGTTACAAAGATCACATTTCAGATTGTATATTGTGTATACAAATGTTTACTATACAAGATGAAAGCAGTACTTATAAAAAATAAAACACAGTACTTAAAATTAATTAGCTTAGAAAAATGGAAATATTGTAAAGTGTGTTTCTTGTTCAAGTGTTTATCACTACCTTGATAAAATATCTCAATTATGCATCACAATATTTCTGTAAAGTGCCTGTCTTTATGCCCGTTTGGCTTTTAAGGAAACATTCTCAGACTTGTGCAGTAATCTGCTCCATTTCAGACAATAAGCAGGTGACAAACAAGGATTTGAAACCAGTTCTGAATGATTCTGATAGCTGTGTTTTTGTGGGTTTTGTTTTCAATACACTCAAGTGAGGTATGTGCAATTCTATTAGAGGATGGACTTTAGTGAGAAGCAGAGAGGGGAGATAAGGGCAGCTTTGGTCTCACCTTAATGACGACTAGGAGATGCATAACAAAATATTGTGCAGGGGGGTAAATGGTGATAAAAAAATAAAATAAAACAAATGAAAGAAAAAAAATGTTATAAAGGTATATAAAGAACTATGCCTCCAATCAAACCAGTGTACAAGTAGGGCTTTAATTCTCAAACTCATATATTAGAAATAGTGATGGGGATGTACTTTTGAGAAAGCATATGGCATTCATTTCCATTTTATTACACAAAACTCAGAAAACACCTCATGAATGCCTCTATTTAAAGACTAGTAAAATGAGGATTTACATAGGTAGAGAGACACCTGATAATTTCCATGAAAAGTTAACTTTTATTTAATCACAAACAGAAAGTAGTTACGGCTTATCATTTTGATGCCTTCAAGTTAGAAAGAAAACAGAAACAAATGAGGCACCATCATAACACCCTCAGGACCCATGTTTCTGGCATAATGAAGAGAGAAAATGGACATAAAACTGGGAATGAACAGGTTGTCCTGGCACAGGAGATAAAGACACCATACTCCTTTTCTTGCTCCCCACCCCAACCACCCATCCCGAGGAAGAGAACATGACAAATGTGTTAGAGGAAAATATGCTTTGGAAGGTTATCTTTCTTCCTTTTTTAAATCTTTATTGTTGTAAGTATTACATATGTCACCTTTTTCAAACAAATCTTTATTCCCCATAAGGCTTGTAGTGGAAAGTAGAAGAAAATGCTGGCGAAATGGGGAGATGGAAATGTCTGAGATGACTTGTTGATACAGGCCAAGACTTGTGGCTCCATGCTAAATACAGGAAGTGATTTAAAAGCAGGGCTATTTCTCCAGGGAAATAAAACGTCTTCCTAAAAAGATGGAGCAAGCCCTTATATTGGAGTTTTAGTAAAATTTTGGATGAAAGAACTAGAGTCCAGGCTCTTTAATCAAGGCAGCATACCAGTCAGTTCACCTGCCTGTTTCTTACACAGCCTAGATGGACACATTTTAAAACCCAATCCTCAAATTGTAGCTCAGTGTAAAAATGTAGAAACAAATTCACCCACAATACATCAGCAAGAAAGAGATGTCTCTCTTACATGAAAGCCTGAAAATCATGGTAAGTGTAAAATCATTTTACAGTAAGAAGACTAGGCAATAAAAGAATATAAAAAAACACGCAAGCAGCATACTAAGAATTCATTCTATAACATAATCAAATGACAAAATGCCCCATGAATAATATGATAGAAAAAATACAATTAGAACAATAATTCAGTAAAATAAGAATGCATAACTGAGACAAAAATAATATTAAAATTAAATGAGAAATTCTACAGCCAAAGACATATATCTGTGGCCAAAATAATACTGTTAAAAATAACAAGAAAATTAGAAACAGCAAAGGGTAGAAGAGTTAAGAGTCTATTACAATGAAAAAATATTGAAAGCATTTTATTAAAACAAGGTTTTGTGAGAGTATGGACAAATAAGCACTTTTTAATTCTTATTTGTAGCCTTATAAATTGGCATGACCTTTGTAATTGGAATGTGGTAATATTCAGCAAAATTGAGTGTACACACGTGACTTGACTCAACCATTAATCTCAAAATTTAATCAAAAACACTTCTAAAGCATAACAACTTATTAACAAGGTGTTTTATTGTAACTTTACTTGTTTAGTATCAAATTTCCAATTTATAACATGTTGGAAATAACCAGGATGTATATAACTAGTGGCCTGGAAAAATATGCAAACTGAGGTATATCAGTATATCTTTCTATGTTTAGGGGTTATACAAGTTAAGAGTCACATTCTAAAGAAATAGATGCCAAGGTCATAAACAAACACAGCCTTATTACCAACAAAGGTGAATCAAACAATACAGCATGACTTTGGCCAGACTAATTACTTTATTCCCAGAAATAAGCATAGCCATTTCCTAACAAAGGACTCTACATGGTAGGTGGTAGGTGACAGAGCCTGCCAGGTAAACTCACTCACCTGAGGAACACAAAAAACAGAGAACACAGTCTGCCCAGTGGCTGAGGCACATATTTGGACCTTTTTTTTGTCTCATTCTCACCAATCTAATAATTCTGGGAGAGAGGAAGTAAGAGAGCAGAAATGACAAAGTTATCTTCCTCACTGCATTCTCTGGAGGAATGAGTGGAAGTTTCTGACTCTATCAGCCACAGCTATAAACAACAAGAGAAAATATTTACTCTAATGATGTGAATAAAGTCAGATTTGGAGCATGTTACCGCTTAAATTCTCATAAGAGTTGATCCACCTAATAAATAAAATCCTACTTGTATGTAGGAAAAAAGGAGCACGACTCAAAGAAAAAAAAGAATACTTTATCCATAAGGATACTTTTTATCCTTAAGGATACCTAGGGCTGAATTTGTCCATAAAATCATTGTGAACGAGATAGTTTATCTTGACCCTTCTTCACTTTTAAGTCTCCTTTTGTATTTTTACCTTTCTGTTTCCAGAATCCACTTTTCTCTCACTTTTCCATGCATCTTTAGGCTACCGGTGTCCTTAGGTTTCATGGACCCTCACTGCATAATACAAAGTCACCACATGCCCTAGGACAGTGGTCGGTAAACTCATTAGTCAACAGAGCCAGATATCAACAGTACAATGACTGAAATTTCTTTTGAGAGCCAAATTTTTGAAACTTAAACTATATAGGTAGGTACATTGTTATTAACTTAATTAGGGTACTCCTAAGCTGGCCTTTGCTAAAAATGTCCTCAATCTGATTGAGGTACATTCACTGAGGTCGATCCCTTCCAACTCTCCCATCCACACTCGTCTTGTATACTTGTTTTGTCTATCTCCTTTCGTTCATCCTCTCTATATGTCCAAACCATCTCAGCATACCTTTCTCAATCCTTGACACTAACTCTTCTTTCACTCTACAATGTTCCCTAAAATTAACTTAATAAACTTTACTTAAAGTTTTAAGTCAACTTCACACTGTACATGTGGGCGTGCACGTGGTATTTTGTGGAAGAGCCACACTCAAGGGGCCAAAGAGCCGCATGTGGCTCAAGAGCCGCAGTTTGCTGACCACTGCCCTAGGAAAACAGGGCCATATTACTTAACACAAAGAGTTTATAGAAAGATCCAAAGACCAGGGTTTGAATTCTGTGGGGTTTTTTCTCCCCTTAGTTTTCTAGATGATCTTGAGCAGGTCACTTAAGATCTATTAGCCTCATTTTTTACTTGTAAAATGCAAATATATAAAATCACCAAGTTTTTTGTTATAAATACTCTTGGAAGAGAGGAAACTTAATTAAATTATAACCATTAAGAAAAAGAAGACCTGTTGAGTATGATGTTGGCTGTGGGTTTGTCATAAATGGCTGTTATTATGTTGAGGTATGATCTTTCTATTCCAACGGTTCTCAACTGTGGCTGCACACTAGAATCACCTGGGAATCTTGCTAAAATCCTGATTTCTGGGCCTCATCCTCCAGAAATTCTGTTTCTTTATTACTAATGATGAGGCCCAGAAATCAGGATTTTAACAAGATTTCCAGGTGATTCTAATGTGCAGCCAAGGTTGAGAACCACTGTTCTATTCCCACCTTGCTGAGAGTTTTTATCAAAAAAGGCATTGGATTTTTTCAAATGCTTTTTCTGCATCAATGGATATGATTATATGGTTTTTATCTCTCAATTTGTTTATGTGATGTATCACATTTATTGATTTGTGAATATTGGACCATCCTTGTATCCGAGAATAAATCCCACTTGGTCAGGGTGTATGATCTTTCTAATGTAATGCTGGATTCGATTTGCTAGAATTTTGGCACCTTAGCAGCACAATTTACAATAGCTAAGATTTGGAAACAGCCTAAATGCCCATCAGCAGATGAGTGGATTAGAAAACTGTGGTACATCTACACAGTGGAATACTATGCTGCTGTAAAAAAGGAGGAATTCTTACCATTTGCAACAGCATGGATGGAACTGTACAGCATTATGCTAAGCAAAATAAGCCAGTCAGAGAAAGATAAACATAACATGATCTCACTCATTTTTAGAATATAAAGAACATCATAAACTTATGAACAAAAATAGATACAGAGTCAAAGAAGCATTGAACAGACTGTCAAACTACAATGGGAAAGCAGGGGAGTATTGTGGGGTGGGCAGTAAGAGATCAACTGAAGGATTTATATGCATGCATATAAGCATAACCAATGGACACAGACACTGAGGGAAGGGGGGAGGGCATGTGCCAGGGGTAGGGGAGACCAGGGGGAGGTCAATGGGGGAAAAAGTAGACATATGTACTACTATTTGTAATACTTTAAATAATAAAAAAAGAAAAGAAAAAGAAGACCAAGAAATTTTTATAATTTTGTATTAGGACTTCGCAGTAGTCTATTAAATGGCTTATTTTTAGAATATTTTTTCTTCCTAGAATCCAATTCCCCTGGGACATAATGAAATATTCAAATGTCTTTTAATGCTAAATACTTAACCTACACAAATGCAGTTTAAAGAACATACATTAGAGTTACATGATCTTAGACCTCACTATATAATAAGGAGAATACCACACAATAAATTGAAGATACACCTAATTTATAATACATAGTTCTAAATATTTTAAAAATAGAGGCCTGGAACACAAATTTGTGCATGGGTGGGGTCCGGCCGGCCCACCCCAATGGGGGCCCAGTGAGCCGGGCTGGTGGGGTGAGCGGCTTTGGGAGGTTGGCCTGCCAGCCCTGCCCTGATCAGGGTCGGGGGAGCTGATTGGGAGTGTGGCCGGCTGAGGATAGGGGCCATGGGCTGCCCTGCCCCCAATCGGGGTGTTGGGGCCATCAGGGGCAGGCCTGGGTTGGGGGAGGGCAGCTCCCTCTGTGGTTGGTATGATTCTCTTAATTTGATCTCTACTTTCTGAGACTAAACCTGGGTTTTCCCATCACTCCTTGACTTCACTCATGTGCTTTTGATTTGGGCCTGGTAACCTCACCCAGATGTGGAAGGCTCCTGTCTTTGAGCTGCTGTGTGGGTTACTGACTCCCTCCCCCACCCCTTCCTTCTTCCCACCTCTTTCCACCTTCCCCTCCCTTCCTCCATCCAGGTTTACTGAGTCAGTAGGTGACTGAACCTGAATGTTGACTCACGAATCAAATCAGTGGACATTTATTAATTTGGCTCACAAAAAGGCTCATAACAACGGTGTTGGGGCCGATCAGGGGCCGGGCCAGCTGAGGCGGGGCGGGGGGGCGTGATTGGGGCTCAGATCAGGCCTGTGGGTTCCGCAGTGCGTGTTATAGCCACTGGTCATTCTGGTTGTTCTGCCATAATGGTCACTGGGCTTTTATATATATAGATAGTCATACAATCACCTGTTTTGTTTGCCCCCTCCCCACAAAAATTAACAAATTGAACAATTAGGTGAAGAATCCCTTGTTGTGTAATGCTGATGTGAATTAATTACTCATGAGCATTTAAGAGAAATGTCCAAATTATACCAGAGCTGTGAAATTCAATTGAAGTGAGATGAGGGTGCTGCATAGAAAGTTTAATTCAGTTACAAACTAATACCAATAAATATTGGATTTCCTTTCTATAGATATTGCCTAGCATTCCAAATTAAAATTCACCATACTATGCCAGAAAAAAGAAATTAGCAATAATTGTTTAAAAATACATAGTTAGAATGCATGACACTTTATGAGTCAAAGAATGCAAACTTGGAAACAAAATATCATTCTTTTTCATGTATCTTTTATTCTAATAGCATTTAATATCTAAAATACACTGATACAAAATTAGAATTTGGTTTTCTCTCATTAAAAAGACGACATTTTCTTAGATCAATGGTCTCCTCTTAATAAAAAATTATAAACAAAGATTTTTCTTTACCTTTTATGTAATCTGCCTTAAAAAGAAAGACACAGACAATAGTATGATGATGACCAGAGGGAAAGGAGGATGGGGGTAGGTAGAAGAAGGTAAAGGGGGATAAATGGTGATAGGAGACTTGACTTGGGATATGAACAACAATATAATATACAGGTGATATAGACAAAACCCATATAATTAACCAATGCCACCCCAATAAATTCAATTAAAAAAAGAATAAATAAAAAATAAAATATGGGTCTCTTGCTGCAACGACGTGAGTGGGAGCCGGGGACCATCTGGGAGTGAAGGCCTAGGGTTGTTTCAAGAAAATGGCAGACAAGCCAGACATGGGGGAAGTCGCCAGCTTCGATAAGGCGAAGCTGAAGAAGACGGAGACACAGGAGAAGAACACCCTGCCGACCAAAGAGACAATTGAGCCTGAGAAGCGGAGTGAGATGTCCTAAGAACCCGAGGATTCGCGCCCCGGCGTCTTCGGGACCCCCTTGCGATGTGGAGGAAAAGGCCACCTGCAAGGACACAAGCCACAAACTGCACTGTGAACTCCACGCCCATGTCATCGACCTGTGTGTGGGTCCCTCGGGGGACCCCCCCTCCCCTCCCCATCGGACTGCCAAATTTTCCGGTTTGCCCTGGGATATTGTTAGAACATTATTTGTATGATTAATGAAATAAAACACACCTCGTGGAAAAAAAAATAAGATAAAATAAAATATGACTGGTAACATTATATTAGGACATATCAGATTTTCAGGAATTTATATAAACCTAAAAAAAATTTATATTAATGACTTTCATATATATATGTATATATATATTTTAAAAAGTTTAGCATTTTTAAATTTGATAATGCTTCCCATGTATTTTAATATATCAAATAAGATTTATTAGCTTAATATATCTATTTTATAAGGAGAAAACCCCCAAATCTTTGAAATGTTTCATGGAGCCTCTAAAAAAATACTAAGTTAGTCCAAGGTCAACTGACTTTATTTAGAATTTGATTTTTGGGAAGTTGTGAAAAATATCAAAGTTTAAAAAATTTGATTAAGTAGGATCTTTTCTATTTAATCTTTTCTTTTCCTTATATTTTAATCAGAAGTAACTCCAAACATCTCTTAATATATTATTTAGGAAAACTGCAACTCATCCCCTTGGTAGAGCATATTGACATATAATCATTGAAGTTATTTGTTGGAAACTGTCTCAGAGACCAAGCAATCCTGTTCTTATATATACATTATAATTCTTTCACTCTCCCCTAAAATGTACTGATAAGGCTGACCTTCTATAAATGATAGTATGTTTATGGTAGGATGACATGCCAATAAACCTTTTTTTTTAAAGTTGAAAAGCACTTAATATGCCTAACTCACCAAAGGTCATAGCTTAGCTTAGCCTGCGTTAAATGTGCTCGGAACACTCACACCAGCCTACAGTTGGACAAAATCATCTCATGGACGCCGCCCAACATCATGAGAGGTTTTTTACTGCACTCCAGGAGAACCAGGACAGATTACAATTCAAAACTCAAAGCTCAGTTTCTACTAAATGCAGATCACCTTCACACCATTGTATGGCTGAAAAATTTTAAATCAAACCATCATAAGTCAGGGACCATCTATAGTTACTATAATCAAAGAGATGTTTCTACCGGTATGTCTATGGGCTACCCTTCCATTCTAAACACACATGCATACATACACGCATATACTACACATTTTTAGAAATATTTGTGAAACATTTTTAGAAATTATGAGACTGCTCCAAATTCTACAGAATGACAGTTTATTCAGTTGTCATATTTGTGAAACATTTTTAGAAATATCAGAGACTGCTCCAAATTCTACACAATGACAGTTTATTCGGTTGTCATATAGCCTGCTATCTGAGGGGAGAAATAACTATTGGTTTCTTTCCACAGCCAACAAAAAGTGAAAAAGAAAGCCCCTCCTTCCAACGTTTGTCATTTAAGTCCCAACTGTGCTGTAGCCTTTAACTGTATAAGACAGCAAGACAGCACATTCTGTAGATTAAACCAATAAACTTGCAAACATAAAAAAACACAAATCTCATAATTGTGGATTTCAATTAAAGGAAGGGGGATCAAAGCAAACATTCCGCTTGAAATTACACAGCTGCTATCTATACAAAATGAGAAAAACGTCTAGAGCCAGCCATAATTTTGCAGAGGGAAAAAACCACGCGGCAAACCCCGCAGTAGGACAGATTGCCTATGCTCCTCACGTCCCAATCAGTAATACAGAAATATTGAGTAATAAATTCCCTGCCTCTCTCGATCTGAAAAGCTCCCACCATCTGTGAAAGACAATTTGTAACAGCCTCAGTATTAAGATTCAGTAAACAGACAATCACTCCCATTGTGCCAAGCAGTGGCTACATTTGGAGAAAAGCATAAAGCAGAACAATTAGTAACACCAAGACCCCTCTATTACAAATTATCCAGCCACCAAAACAACTAGTTTCAATTGCAGAATTTCCTGTCAACTGAAGGAGAGTGCAGGAGATTGTGCAGATCTGGCTACCTCTGTGGCCCCTACGTAGGCCTCATTCTAATGTGTTGAATTATTATTGATGGCTGAGGCAGTTCTGCTCTGTTGGTGAACCAATAATGTCAAGGCAGTACCTGCAAGATTAATTATAGGAGAGAATAGGCTGAGGTTTCACGGGACCGAGACATTAATATAGACTGAGCATTAGTTTCAGGGGACTCAACAGACAGCTGAAAAAAAGCCTCAAACAATGAGATCCACACTAAATCCTGGCAGCTGTACTTGAGCAGCACTTGGAACTTCAGAGCAATTGTTTTTAACTGTGAGACACAAGGCATTATGTATAATAATAACAAAAATCTGAAAATGAAAAATTGACAATGCAACTCGAGTTACAAATTCAACCCAAGCTGTACACATAGCATAAATAGATGACACTATTTCACCAAGAGAAGTTGGTGCCACTGTTTTTAATCCTTTTATCCCTGGAACATGAAAAAGGTGTGCTTCTCATTTACTGCATTTTCTTAGGTTTTTTGTAGAGTGATAATCCTCCCTGGTTTGCCTGAGTGATTATTAAAAGTACTTGCCTTTTCCTATTAAACTGCCCTAGTTTGGATGATATGATCACCCTCATTATAAGGTACTAGAGGCCTGTTGCACAAAATTCGTGCATGGGGGCGGGGGGGGGGGGGGAGAATCCACTCAGCCCAGCCTGCACCCTCTCCAATCCAGGACCCCTCAGGAGATGTCCAATCCCTGGGATCGGGCCTAAACTGGCAGTCAGGTATCCCTCTCACAATCCTGGACTGCTGGCTCCTAATTGCTCACCTGCCTGCCTGCCTGATTGCCCCTCACTGCCCCTGCCTGCTGGCCTGATCGCACCTAACTGCTTTCCCTGCTTGTCTGTTGCCCCCAACTGCCCCCCCCCCACTGACCTAGTCGCCCCTCACTGCCCCCCCGCCATCCGAATCATCCCCAACTTTCCCCCTGCCGGCCTGGTTGCCCCCAACTGCATCCCTCTGCCGGCCTGGTCGCCCATAACTGCCCCCCCCCCTGCTGGCCTGGTTGCCCCCAACTGCCCTCCCTGCTGGTCTTGTCATCCCCAACTGCCCTCACTGCCAGCCTTGTCATCCCCAACTGCACCCACTGCCTGCCTGGTTGCCCCTCACAGCCCTCCACCAGCCTGGTCACCCCCGCAGCCTGCTTGTTCAGTCATTTGGTCATCCCTCACTAACCCCCCTGCCAGCCTGGTCGTAGGCAGCTATCTCGTGAGGGAGTGATAGTCAATTTGCATATTACCTCTTTATTATATAGGATTATATAGGATATGAAGCCAGGAGCATTTTCTCTCAGTGGCTAAAGAAATCTTTTACCTAAAGCTTTTATTTGCTTATAATATACGGATATCTGTACACTTTCATATATTGAAAGTAAAATTTATAAAGAGAAGCTGATGTAATTAAATAGAATGAAGGAAATGTTTCAGTTTGAACCTCATTGAAATTTAACTCAAGGCTTCCACTTAATTTTGCCAAATTCAAAGTTAGAAATATGCAATTATATCATCTTTATGTATACATACATAGATGGATGGATATAGACAGATATATGCATACACAAAACACACACATGATATTAGCATACATTATTTACTAGCATACATTATTTACTGGTAGTTCTTACACTATGCCAGAAACTTGTGGCAGGACTTTACACATATGAATTATATTGATATTTATAAATATATTTTTCTATACATATTTTATTAATATTTACAGAGAAATATGAAGAATAGAAAAGTTAGTTATCATATTCACAGATGAAATAATGAATAAATAATAGTACTAAGATTCTAATGCAAAAAAAACCTCTGACCGCAGTGCCTAGTCTCTAACCAGTAGACATGCTGTCTCATAATTTGTGTGTGTGTGTGTGTGTGTGTGTGTATGCATGTGTGCATGTGTGCGCATCTGGCATACACCAGAGAAAACCATAGCCATGGTAACAAAACTATGTAATGGCCAGAGGCTTATAACTGTGTATCGGTGAATTTGTCATTGTAACTGGGAGGTTTTTTAAATATTCTAACACAGAATAATTATGCAGAAATAATTTATTTTATGTTGTGGAATTAATGCTACTCTCCACATTCTTCTTATTCTCTCCAAGCAGCCATCACAGGGGAAGTGAAAAAGAAATCCACAAAAGTTGATCTTTTGTGTTAAAACCACATGACTGTGGAAGTGAGTTACGGGCATCTATCTCCATATGAGTAAAGATGTCCTTGTCAATCTTAAATAGACAGGGAGGAACACTGCTTGTGAAAGAACTTTAATTCCAAGTAACTGGAAGGATTGCACTCATATGTATGTACAGATCATCACCTTTCATCGCCACTCATATTGTGAGTATTTCAACAGAAAATTTAGAATCTAAAAGGTCATGCATTCTGCATCAACCATGTAAGGTTATACAGAGTAAGGTGATTGTAAAATTATAATATGTCTAATTGTATACATTATTCTTTGTCATGAGGGAAACACAAGAATGGAGACCATGGTTTCTATTAATCACAGAACATAAGGAACAAGAATATGTTCATCATATTCTCCCCTGGTCACATTTAAAAGAGTAAGTTAAACAAGTGGTTTAGGAAGAAGATGAAGCTTTTGTAACACCCCAAATGACTGCAGAGACTGTCCATTCCAGTTTGTGAAACCGTCCTCTTTATATTGCTCTCCATCCCAAAACATACCTCCATTATTACGTATCCATTGTTTCAGCACAGATCAACACTGGCCTCCATGCTTGGGTACTGAGATGAATGAGGTGGACAAGATCTCTGCCCTCATAGTGTATGTAGCTTTGTGGGCAGGATAAGGAAAAAAAATTATATATATATATATACACACACATATCCCTAATATGCAAATAGATTGAATGGAAGAACAATTGAACAACTGAACAACTGGTCACTATGACATGTGCTGACCACCAGGGGGCATGTGCGGAACATGGTGGGCCTCGGCCACAGCAGGATGGTGAAGCAGGTGAGCGGGGGCCCAGACCAAGGCGGGGTGCCGGTCGCTGTCATCGGGGTGAGCCTCTGGTGGTTACTGAAAATTCTTTGCTCCCACGTGCCACAGTCCTGCTGGGCGCTCGCGCCTGCTGCTGGCGCTGGCTCCACTCGCACCTGCTGCTGGTGCTGGAGCCGCCACTCACACCTGCTGCTGGCACCCAGTGCTGGTCTGATTGCTTGGCGCCTTTAGTGGGTGCAAGTGGTGGCTACTGGCCCTAATCACCCCTGAGGGCTTCTCCACTTTGTCCTGCTCCTGAGGGGCAATTGGGGCAGCAGCCATTGCTCATACCCACTGATAGTGCCAGCCCCAATCGCTCCGTAACATCAGCGGGTGCGAGCAGGGCTGATGCCGTTAGCATGTGGGAGCAGCGGTGGTGGGAGTGGGGCTGCTGGCAGACAGGGGACAGGGAGCCATAGTGGGAGGGGCCAGGCAGGGGTGTGGAGGATGGGCTGAGAGCCGTCCCCGTGCCCACAGCAGCTTCGTGGCCCACAGTTCCTTTCCAGGTGCATGAATTCATGCACGGGCCCCTAGTAAATTTATAAGAAGGTAATGAAAAGATTTGCTCTTTTTTACTGTTGTTATTCCTCCCTGGGGGATATTTTTTCCATTGATTTTCAGAGAGGAGTGAAAGGGAGGGATGGAGGAAGGGGAAGGAATGGGGAGGGAGAGAGGGAGAGAGAGAGAGAGAGAGAGAGAGAGAGAGAGAGAGAGAGAGAGAGAGAGAGAGACATTTGATGTGAGAGAGACACATCGATTGGTTGCCTCCTGCATGAGCTTCCACCAGGTCCAGAGATGGAACCTGCAAGCCAGGTACATGCCCTTTGACTGGGAATTATACCCGCAATCCTCAGTTCACTGGTCCACACTCGAACCAGTACCTCACACTGGCCACAATAAGGATTGCTTATTTTTACTGGTTATACTTTTTTATGTTTTTCTTCTTTTTACCTCAGTACCATCTCTGACTTCTCTTATATTCCTCTTCAGGTGGGATAAATGTAGGTTTACAGTTGTATTTGAAACAAGAGGTTTACTGTTTTTTTTAAATTAAATCTTTATTGTTCAGATTATTACAGTTGTTCCTCTTTTTTCCCCTCCATAGCTCCCCTCCACCCGGTTCCCCCCCACTCCAGCATCCCCCCCCCCCACTGTCCTCATCCATAGGTGCACAATTTTTGTCCAGTCTCTTCCCGCATCCCCTACACCCCTTCCCCCCACCCAAGAATAGTCAGTCCACTCCATTTCTATGCCCCTGATTCTATTATAATCACCAATTTATTCTGTTCATCAGATTATTTATTCACTTGATTTTTAGATTCACTTGTTGATGGATATGTATTTGTTGTTCATAATGCGTATCTTTACCTTCTTCTTCTTCTTCCTCTTCTTAAAGGATACCTTTCAGCATTTCATATAATACTGGTTTGGTGGTGATGAACTCCTTTAGCTTTTCCTTATCTGTGAAGCTCTTTATCTGACCTTCAATTCTGAATGATAGCTTTGCTGGATAAAGTAATCTTGGTTGTAGGTTCTTGGCATTCATCACTTTGAATATTTCTTGCCACTCCCTTCTGGCCTGCAAAGTTTTTGTTGAGAAATAAGCTGATAGTCGTATGGGTACTCCCTTGTAGGTAACTGACTTTTGTTCTCTTGCTGCTTTTAAGATTCTCTCTTTGTCTTTTGCTCCTGGCATTTTAATTATGATGTGTCTTGGTGTGGTCCTCTTTGGATTCCTTTTGTTTGGGGTTCTCTCCGCTTCCTGGACTTGTAAGTCTATTTCTTTCACCAGGTGGGGGAAGTTTTCTGTCATTATTTCTCCAAATAGGTTTTCAATATCTTACTCTCTCTCACTTCTTCTGGCACCCCTATAATTCGGATGTTGGTATGCTTAAAGCTGTCCCAGAGACTCCTTAAACTATCTTCGTATTTTTGGATTCTTTTTTCATTTTGCTTTTCTGGTTGGGTGTTTTTTGCTTCTTTGTATTTCAAATCTTTGACTTGATTCTTGCGATCCTCTAGTCTGCTGTTGGAACTCTGCATAATATCCTTTATTTCAGTCAGTGTATGCTTAATTTCTAGTTGGTCCTTTTTCATAACCTTGAGGGTCTCACTAGATTTCTGGAGGGTCTCACTACATTTATCGGCTGTCTCACCAGACTTTTTGAAGGTCTTACTAAATTTATCAGTGGTTTCTAGAAAGTTCTTGAAAAACCTTAAAAGTGTGGTTTTGAACTCTATATCCAGTAGTTTGCTTTCCTCCATTTCTGTCATTTGTGACATGTTTCTTTGTCTCCACATTTTTTATGCTACCCTGTGTTGATAGGGTGGCTTTCTGTGCTAGGTGTTCTATAGGGCCCAGAGGCTCAGCCTCCCCAAATACCTGAGGTATAAACTCTTGGTGCACCCCTTTGTGGGCTTTGTGCACAGTCTTGTTGTAGTTAAGCCTTGATTGTTGTAGGTATTACTGGGAGGAATTGACCTCCAGGCCAATTGGCTGTGAGAATCAGCTGTGTCTGCAGTGTGAGAACTTCTGTGCTGGAGACACCCTTCTGGGGCAGTACTTGCTTCAGTGGGGCTTTGGTGCTCACTGAGTCTGCCCCTGAGTGTGTCCCTTATGGATCTGAGGAGTTGTAATTGGATGGTCCCACTCTGACCACTGGGTACACTGGCTCTTGGATCTAAGGCAGCCGTGGGCAAACTATGGCCCGCGGGCCGGATCCGGCCCATTTGAAATGAATAAAACTATTAAAAAAAAAAAAAGACCATACCCTTTTATGTAATGATGTTTACTTTGAATTTATATTAGTTCACACAAACACTCCATCCATGCTTTTGTTCCGGCCCTCCGGTCCAGTTTAAGAACCCATTGTGGCCCTCGAGTCAAAAAGTTTGCCCAACCCTGATCTAAGGAGATGCTAATTTAGACTCTGCCTGAGGCTACTCATCAGGAGCTACGAAGAGATCTGAAGATTCCCCTTCCTTGTTTGGGGTTTGGAGGTGCCCAAATGAGGCCCAGCTGTGAAGCAATGCAAGCTGCTGTGGGGCCTTGGGCTTCCTCTTGGAAGTTCTGGGTCTGTCTGGCCCAGCTGCAGTTTGTTAGGTAATTTTCAGATTGCAAAGGGCCAGGCCTTTCATATGCAAAAGCCTCTGATGCAGCTTGGGTGGGGCGGGGTCTCAGGGAATCAACAGGGCGGAGCAAACAGCTATGGCTGATCCTCAGCCCTGCCCTAAGAGGCCCCGTGTC
This sequence comes from Myotis daubentonii, assembly GCF_963259705.1. Lineage (NCBI taxonomy): Eukaryota > Metazoa > Chordata > Mammalia > Chiroptera > Vespertilionidae > Myotis > Myotis daubentonii. The sequence goes on along the minus strand of NC_081840.1, from coordinate 82,403,948 downwards.
TCAGTGTCCCGGTAATCCCTGCAAGCACCTCTGAGAGAAAGCCGCCCTCAAGTTCTGAGTTCTGCCCGCTGCCGGACAGTCCAGTTTCTCCCTGTATGAGTCTGCGTCCCCAGAGACTCACCTGGAACTGGAGTTCAGAGCAGTCAGGGGCTTGTGTCTCCCTCCCGATTCAGAAAGACAGCCGCGTCCTCAGTTACCAACCCTTGCTGCGTGCACCTCCATACCTCTGCACTTCCGCACCTCCTCTGAGTCTCAGTGTGCTTTTCTCTTTCCTTCTAGTTTTAGAATTTCCACTCAGCCAGCCTTCCTGTGGTTCTGGGTGATGTCCGTTTTGTCTTTTAGTTGTATTTTTGAATTTGTTTTTGGAGGCAGCAATTTCTGGTGTTTACCTATGCCGCCATCTTGGTTTCTCCCAGAGTTTATTCTTGTATTGTTATTTATTAATTATTGTATTATTTTTCATACAAACTGTAAACCTACTTTTGCTCCACCCTGTATAAATAGCAGGTAAGTCACTAAAATCTTTAAATTTTATGTATGAAATTTGAAGCAATTTCCTCATTGTTTTCTTCCTTTCCATTGCTATGAGATTTTCAAACACTAAAGTCATGTATAATACTGCCGGGGTCCAACCCCAGCAGGTCCAGGGGGTCCCAAAGGTGTAGACGGAGTCGGCGAAGAAGGAAAGACTCAGAGACAGTGTTCAGTTCATCAGCAGCCTAGCCAGGATCTCTAGCCCGGATCTCCAGCTAAATTCTGGTCTGGATCTCCAGAGAGGTTCTGCTGTTTATTGTCTTGTTACATCCGTATTTATACCAGTTGATTTTAATCCTGTCAATTTCTATTACAAAGGTTAGGGCGTTTCTTATCTCCATTCCAGGGAGTAAAGATTATGTAGCTTAAGCATGATTGTTTGTAGTGATTAACTACCCGCCTGGCACTTAGTTAAGGAGTTTCATGCCCTCCCTGACTTCAGGGAAAAATTCCTACCTGGGGAAACAACCTTTCTAGGAGAGGCATCCCCTCCCTGACTTCAGGGAAAAATTCCTACCTGGGGAAACAACCTTTCTCGGAGAGGTGACCTTGGTTAAAACACACAGCGCTAAGGGGAGCAAACATATTAAGAACAGTATGCTATATACGCCAGGTCCCTTGAAACATATGCTGTGCAGATGTTTCTTTCCTGCAGCAACTGTGTCAAGCAGCAAGGATGGACCGGCTTCCGGCAAATTCCCCCTTTTTTATTTTTTAAATGCTCACGCATGCAAATCAGTGGTCACCTCTCAGATTGGGCCATTTAAGTCTCGGAAGAAGAGTGGCAAGCAATGATAGTGAGCATAGCTATAAACATAGTGGATGGAGCGCAGAAGGAGCCCCATTCCTGTAGAAGGTTGCCAGCCTCTTCAGTCAAGGGATTTCAGCTGTCCTCAAGTTATTGGTTTGATTGTCTTTCTTGGTCTGGCTAGCGGGCGGCGTCACTGGCGACAGGCTTCCCGAAGCGTCAGCAAGTTGAAGGGCTGCATCAAATGGTCCATCAGGGCTGTGGTTGATGGTGGTGTCGATGTCCGAGGAGGAGTAAGCTGTGCCCTCTGGATCCAGCTGATATTGAAAATGGAGGGTAGTAGAAAAAGAAGAGAAAGCAAAAGAACTACAAGGCATGGAAGTGTTTAGAAAAAAGAGGGAGAAGAAAGGGAAGAAGGCAGCATCCTGACACAGCCCTTTCCTTCAGCTTCCCCTTTCCCTGTGGTCCAAGGTAGAAATGGGAAACAAGTCCTATTGCAGTGAGAGGGCAGCTGCTGTCAGCCAGTCTCTGTCTTTACCTGGGTCCCGATCTGAGCTGGGCATGGGAAGCAGGAAGCAGCCATGGGGACAGGAGACCTTCATCAGAAGGGGCGAGTGTTCAAGCCCCTGCACCATTGGGGAGGGGGGTCTGTGCCCCACCTTTGTTGCACCCCAAGTTTTCTCCTACTGGCCCCCGACTGTGCCTGTCTTAGGTTGCCCCACCCTGTGGAGTCTTACCCGTCGTTGACTACCAGCCATCTCTGGGCCAAGTAGGGTGATGTGAGGTTCAGTTTTGTCTCCTTGATATCCTATGTCCCTCTGGCCTCCATGCCCAGCAACTGCCTTTGGATTCCCTCGCCTGCTGGCGGGGCTCTGGCATTGATCATAGGGAACTCAGGTTTCTTCTCTAGAGAGGGCCCAGCTTACGCCATTGGGCCAGAGACAGATCCATGGTACCAGCCACCATGAGGCTTCAACCTCAGCATGAACAGAGAGCTCAGGCAACAGCTATGGGCAATTGGATTGTAAGAAGAGGGTCCCTCTTGGCACAAGGGTAAGAGGCGCCAATACAGGACAAAGGAGAGTCCTGGAACAGGGCTTTCTCAGCCCAGGATGTCAGGCTCTTGGCACAAGACAACTCCATGTATGGGACATATACTAGACACCCCCTAGTCATGGCAGAAAAGGGAGGTGCCCTTCCTGGAACAGTAGGGTAGGGAGATTCTAGAAAAGGCTGTGTTCAGGAAAGAAGGAGAAAGGCCAAAGAACCAGCAAACAAGTAGTTAGATTTTTAAAAAAAGGAAAAAGGAAAGGAGATGTGGGGCAAAGCTGAGACATGTGGAAAGACAAAAAGGAGGCACATGTGATCCTCCCAATGGACAGATTGTTCCAGCTCAGGGCTGCACATCTGCTGCAGACGGGCACTGGTCAGGTGTGCTATGATGAGGCAGAGATGGCGGGCGGTGAGACATAAGGTCGGACTAGACGGTCTGGAATCCACACAGGTGAGTCTGCGTCCTGTGGAAATATACAAGCATATCCTCTCCCCCAGGTTAAAAGTACATCAGGTCCCTTCCAGGCTCCTGTAAGCAAGTCTTTCCATTTGACGAGGGCTTTAGGTTTAGATAGATCAGGGTTCCAATGCCTGTACATCGGGGAATTTCCCTCAGAATCTACATTTAGTATATTAATTACAGCAGGTCCAGGGGTTCCCAAAGGTGTAGACGGAGTCGGCGAAGAAGGAAAGACTCAGAGACAGTGTTCAGTTCATCAGCAGCCTAGCCAGGATCTCTAGCCCGGATCTCCAGCTAAATTCTGGTCTGGATCTCCAGAGAGGTTCTGCTGTTTATTGTCTTGTTACATCCGTATTTATACCAGTTGATTTTAATCCTGTCAATTTCTATTACAAAGGTTAAGGCGTTTCTTATCTCCATTCCAGGGAGTAAAGATTATGTAGCTTAAGCATGATTGTTTGTAGTGATTAACTACCCGCCTGGCACTTAGTTAAGGAGTTTCATGCCCTCCCTGACTTCAGGGAAAAATTCCTACCTGGGGAAACAACCTTTCTAGGAGAGGCATCCCCTCCCTGACTTCAGGGAAAAATTCCTACCTGGGGAAACAACCTTTCTCGGAGAGGTGACCTTGGTTAAAACACACAGCGCTAAGGGGAGCAAACATATTAAGAACAGTATGCTATATACGCCAGGTCCCTTGAAACATATGCTGTGCAGATGTTTCTTTCCTGCAGCAACTGTGTCAAGCAGCAAGGATGGACCGGCTTCCGGCAAAATACATATTTTTTATGAGTAGCAGCTCTGAGTCTTTATTTTATTTTCTATTTATTCATAGTATTTTATTGGATTTCTTTTCTTTTTATATAATGAGCTTTCTGAAATGAATTACATTTTCTGTCCTATTCTTTAGGTTGCTTCACTTTAGCATAGTGTGTACTATATAGTGTGTGTCTTTATATTTGTGACTATCTAAATTTTTTATTTAAGATTTTTAATTCAGGATTTTCTCTGTTTGAATTTTATTTTATTTTATTTTATTTATTTATTTATTTATTTATTTATTTATTTATTTATTTATTTATTTATTTATTTATTTATTGTGTGTTGAGCAAATAATACTCTCTCCTCAGTTCACGGAACATCATCATCACTGGTCTGTCAGAAAACTCTCCCATTTATTATTGTTATTGTCCACTTTATTTGTATTCCCTACTTGCATTTCCCTCTCCCATACCTTACATGCACACAACTCTATAATGTTGAATATGGAAGCGATTCTTTTAAAACTGGAATTTATATTCAGTGCTTGTATTTTAATTTACATAATGGAAACATAATTAATTTCAAAATAATTATTTTCCCCACTATACATTAGGTTTTGAAGATAACATACATGTCATCTTACCCATATCTAGTCTGTTACTTTAACTGCTGCCTAGTGTTCCATGATGCATGTCCATCAAAGCTAACTGTTATGTACACTTGTTAATGATCTACAGTCTGCTACAATAAATCTCAGTGCAAAAATCTTACTCTAACATATTCCCTCACTTATGCCTATGTGATAATGTCTTTGGATACACCACGTGGAACTTCAGTGTTTATGGAAGGATCGAGTTAAGAACAGACCTACAATCTATTTTTCCCATCTATCTAGACGTCTGTTACAGAAAGATGTTCTACTCAAGCTATCTTGTAAACACATGAATGTCTGGCCTTCTGCAAAATACATACTGACATTTTCTAGTGGGCAAGCCCTTATGTTTAGAATATTTTAGAAGGCTTTATCAGTGTTCTAGGACTGCCATAACAAAATACCACTGACTGGGTGGCTTAACAGAAATTTATTTTTTTCAGAGGTCTGGAGACTCGAAGTCCAAGATCAAGGTTGCGCAGGTTTGGTTTCTCCCAAGGCCTCTCTCCTCAGCCTGCAGATGGCTGCCTTTTCTCTGCATTGCCATTTCTGTTTGCCTGCATGCCTGGTGTCTGTGTGTCCAAATTTCCTCTTCTTATGAGAACACATCAGATTGCATTAAAGCTACCTTAGTGGCACCGATACTATCTTAATTTCATTTTAAATTAAGTAGCATTTTAAAGGCCCTATCTCCAAACATAATCACATTCAAAGATATTGGGGGTTAAAGTTTTGATGCATAAAATTGGGGAACGCATTTCCACCCAAACACATGCTGTACCTGCTCCATCTGAATTGCTTAACCATGGTGTATCTCTTTAGAAAATGTCATGTAGGATAGATAATGTTCAGGGTATAAATGGAATTATCTCATAACTCACAAATTTCCCTGTTGTGTAAGTGGTACCCTTCAAGAATAGTTTAGGATGCATATCTTAAATCTATGCCAGACACAGTGCAAAATAAAAAAGGTAGGATGTGAGGAGTGTTGTTGACACTCTTGGATTACTTCATGCCTCTTCTGTGTTTCACAGCTTTCCTTGTCTTTGAAATTATTAGTAAGATTTGATATTGAATGAGATCTCAGAGTCATGTGTATCTTATTTGTAAACTGACCTTTTGTATTGCTCTGTTCTTATGTCTGCATACCATCATAACTTCTATCCATTTTCATAAGGATTTTAGAATCACAAATCTTGATTCAACATTTTTTATTTTAAAATTAATTGAGAACCTGTTACTTCTATCCTTGAACCATCTTTTTAAAAACAACCCATTGTTAAGTATTATCCAGTTTGTTTATAATAAAGAGATTTGGAAGGCACTCAGGAAGAGAAGCTAAAAATGCCTTCCAGTAAAGGAAACAGTAACAAGTATTTTTAAATCTTGGAAAATGTGGCAGAAGGCAAGATGGCATTCCCGAGAATAAAAGAGGAACTCAGGGATCACCCTTGGGTGGTTAAAGAGTCAATTAATCATCTATATAATCATTTTACTTCATTGAGAAACAAACCTAGAATTGTACATATTGTAAGGAAAGGTCTTCCATTATTTCTCCATTTCTTTAGGGCTAAAGACTATCCAAACTTTTTATTTAAGATTTTTAATTCAGGATTTTCTCTGAAATAATGACTGGTATAATGCATCATAATTAAGGATGGTTTCCCCAAACTCCCTTGAACTATCAGAAGATTATCCAGACAGAGTCTTAGCCCCTATTTTAAAACAAGATGCCTAAAGCATGCCCAGAGCATCAGTTCAGATGATTCAATATTTTTTAAATATAGAGAATTAATAGGAAAAAAACAGCTGGAGGTTATCTACTAAACACAACAGTAGTGTTGAACTTATTTCAAAAATTGAGTACACCAGCAGATTTTTTAAAAATGTACAAAATATTTCACAACTTAAAACACAACTTGCAAGTATTGCATTAGGAATACCCGTGTTGCAAATAACAAGAAGTCCAGATATCAGTGGCTTCAACAGAAAAGAGGGTTTAATCTTTCTTCTAGTGGAGAGATGCTTCTATAGCTAGCAGCCTGTATTCCAAGCAGACAGAAGGAAAATGGGAGAATTTTGTGTAACTTATTGAAAGGGCGAGTCCTCGCGGGGCCTACATGGGCCGGCCGCCGGGCCCCATGAGGCACAGCCTGACCACACTGCTGGCGGCCTCGGGCACCAACTCCCCAGCCCACGGCGGGAGCCCGGCGCAGGCCACCCGCCCGCTGCCCCCGGACTGGACCCAAGGGGTCCAGCGGCGGCGGCGGGGCAGGGCGTGTGCCCTCGCCCGAGGAGATGGAGGAGGAGGCGATCGTCGGCGCCCCCGGGACGAGACGGAGGACGTGGACTTCCTGTCTGGGCTGGAACTGGTCGATCTGCTGGACCCCCGGCAACCGGACTGGCCCCTGGAGCCCGGGCTCAGCTCGCCCTTGGGGGGGGAGGACTGCGCCCTCCATCTTGCCCTGGGTCCTCCATTTTTGGGCAGAGCCATGTGCTCAGCAGGGGCTTCTTTCTGGAGGCCCAGGCCTCTGCTGGTCACGCCCAGGATTTCTCTGGACTAACCAATGACAATCAAGGGAAGTGCACGCCGTCAATATGACCACATACATCCTGTGTAATGAGACACCAACTCGCGCCTGGCCAATCGGTGGGGCCCACAGTCCCCTCTTCTGCCCTTACTCCACCCTCCTATAAAACCCCCGTCCCATCAGGCTTCGGTCTCTCTCGGCCATTGGGCTTACCGTTGTTGCATCGGTGAGTGTGGTCGGGGAGCCGAACTAGTTCGAAATGAAGGACTCTTTGCTTTTGCATCAGACTGACTGGCTCCCTGGGGGTCTTGGGAACCTTGAAATCTGGGCACAACACTTATCAGTGAGGCATTAAAACTCCGCCTGAAGCCTCTTACAGAATTCCACTTTCATATTATTGGTTACAAAGCTATCACATGATCAAATTTTGCTGCTGGAGAATGTAAAAAGTGTATATGTTTTGAGCTGTGCACCTAGCTACTTAAACTGAGATATTTTTACTGATAAAAAAAAAATAGAACAATGGATATTGTATTGGACTTGGTTATCTATTTGAAATTAATATAGCAACAACTATGTTTCTAGAAAGCATATGGTTGTTAAATTGCCACCTTCAGCTTAAAAGTTTGCTTTGTTCAGTAAAAAAAAAATTAATTACCCAGTAGTTTTTCAAACAAAAATAATGTTTTTGGTTAATACTCACCCAAGAATATTTTCTCCATTGATTTTTAGAGAGTTGAAGGGAGAGGGAGTGACACACAGAGAGAAACATCTATGTGAAAGAGACTCATCAACTGGTTGCCTCCCACACGTGCCCTGACCAGGGCCAGGGATCCAGACTGCAACGAGGGTTAAGCCCTTAATGGGAATCAAACCTGGGACCCTTCAGTATGCAGGCTGATGCTCCAACCACTGAGCCCAACCAGCTAGGGCTCCAAGAAATTTTAGCAAACAATACTTGGAAAAAAAATCTTTGTGATTTCTATTTCACAACACTGTGCAGACATTACTATCAGAAAATGTAAAAGGAGCCTGGGGTTTTAATTGTCTGACTCACATCCTTGCAATAAGCATATCATCTTGATGTATATGATCTTCTTGCATAATCTTGACAATTACTACTCCTACAAAGTAATCTATCCTTTGCCTGAAACTTTTAACTTCCCCTGATGCACTAAACTTTTAACTTCCCCTGATACACTAGACTACTGTTACCTGGTGATATATTTATTGAGATTTCTTGTTGATTTAAATGCACTATAATATCAGACACGTGCTTTAGTTACTCATGTATCTCTGTATCATCTAGCCAATTTTCAACAAAGTAGGTTCCTAACATATACTTGTAGAATGAATGAATCTGATGAAAACCAATGCCCTCATTATTCTGTAACCTTGTAATGCTTATGGAAATTTTTCTGAAACATAATTTCAACCCTAAACTCCATCTAGACCAGCGGTTCTCAATCTGTGGGTCGCGACCCCTTTGGCGGTCAAACGACCCTTTCACAGGGGTCACCTAAGACCATCCTGCATGTCAGATATTTACATTAGGACTCATAACAGTAGCAACATTACAGTTATGAAGTGGCAACGAAAATAATTTTATGGTTGGGTCACAACATGAGGAACTGTATTTAAAGAGCCAGAAGGTTGAGAACCACTGATCTAGACTAATCTTCAGTCTCATGGTGTGTGTGTGTATGTGTGAGTGTGTCTGTGTAATTATCATATTTTAGTGACATTATATAAGCCAGGGATATTGTACAAAACAGAAAATAAATTATGGGGCTCTGTTGTTATTTTTTTGCTTCTTAGTAAACTTAGAATGAGAAAATTTGTATTCTCAGATATGCTGAGAAATATGTAGCTTCTCTATTCTAAAAGATTTGCCTCCTCTTTGGTAAAATGAAAAATAAGCAAATAATGTGAAATTTAGGTCCAATGTGATAAATTTTATCCTTTGTATATATTAGATCTATTTCAACTTCAACTTTTGTGGTAGTATTGTAATGCCCTTCCTTCAAATATATTTCAATTTCTATAACCTGTAACAATGTTATTTTACATCTCAAAAGGGACTTTGCATATGTGTTAAATTACACATCTTGCCTGGGAGAGATTATCCTGTTTTTTCCCAGTGAATCCTATGAGATCACAAAGATCCATATAAAAGGGAGGCTGAGGGCTAGAGTGAAAGAGAGAGATTTAAAGCTGTTTTACTCTGTTAGATTTTAAGATGAAGGAAGAGGCCCTGAGGCAACAAGTGAAGTGGCCTCTGGAAGCTAAAAAGGGCAAGAACAAGTCACCTCCTGTAGCCTTCGGGAACAACATAGCTCCACCACTGCCTTGATTTTAGCCTAGTAAGACTCAGGTTGCATTTCTGACCTCCAGAACCCTAAGGTAATAAAACTGAGCTGTTTTCAACCACTACGTTTTTGGTAAGTTGTTATAGCAGCTATAGGATACTAATACAACTCCCTACCACAACTAATTAAAACAGTTTCTTTTGCATGACTTTTCAGCTTTTTGACTGGTGAAGGGTTCAGTGTCTCAAAATTCAGCATCACCCCTCTTAGTCTCAAAATATAGCTAAGGTTTGGAAACAGCCTAAGTGCCCATCAGCAGATGAGTGGATTATAAAACTGTGGTACATGTACACAGTGGAATACTACGCTGCTATAAAAAGGAAGGAACTCCTACCATTTGCAACAGCATGGATGGAGCTGGAGAGCATTATGCTAAGCAAAATAAGTCAGTCAGAGAAAGATAAATATCACATGATCACACTCATTTGTGGATTATAATTAACAACATAAATAGATGAACAAAAACAGAGCCAGAGACAGAGAAGCATCGATCAGACCATCAAACCTCTGAGGGGAGGCAGGGGAGGATGGGGGAAAGGAGGAGAGATCAACCAAAGGGCTTGTATGCATGCATATAAGCATAAACAGTGGAAACAGACATTGGGGAGGGGGGTTGTGAGGACACAAGCTGGGGGTGGGTGAGGGCAATGGAGGGATAAGGACACATATGTAATACCTTAATCAATTGCCGGGAGCCGGTCCATCCTTGCTGTTTCAAGGGACCTGGCATATATGGTATATGGTTCTTAATATGTTTGCTCACCTTCTTGGCGCTGTGTTTTAACCAAGGTCACCTCTCCGAGAAAGGTTGAATCCCCAGGTAGGGATTTTCCCCTGAAGTTAGGGAGGGAATAAAACCCCTCAACTAAGTGCCAGGCGGGTAATTAATCACTTTAACTATGAACAATCATGCTTAAGCTACATAATCTTTACTCCCTGGAATGGAGATAAGAAACGCCCTAACCTTTGTAATAGAGATTGATAGGATTGAATCAACTGGTATAAATACAGTTGTAACAAGACAGAAAGAGACAGAACTTAGAACACAGAACTTAAGAGACAGAACTTAGAAGAGAGCCAAGAAGACAGAACCTACACAGAACCTACAGACAGAAGAACTTCGCTGGAGAGAACATGGCAAAAGATCCTGGACTGAACCTGACTACAGAAATTGGCAAGAGAACCTGACTAGAACCTGGTGACTGAACCTGGCTGAAGAACCTAGAGACAGAACCTGGCCAGAACCTAGATGGAGAATCCAACTATGCTGATCAACTGAATGCTGCTGTCTCCATGTCATTCCCTCTTCAACGACTCCGTCCACACCTTTGGGGACCCCTGGACCTGCTGGGGATGGACCCCGGCAATCAATAAAGAAAAAAATAGAGAGAGACAGTCATTTACAGTGTTTTTATTCCATAGAGTTAAAGGGGACCTCAAAACTGTTTAGAGTCAGTGCTTCCTACATGCCTGGTCATCTTTGTGCTTCTCCTGATTATGCTGAAATTACTGGCCTATTGGTCAGTCTTTCACTGTTAAATATACTATAAACTGTAGCTTTTTTGTGGAAGCTGTTCATCAAGTTGAGGGAATTCACTTCTATCCCTATTTTTCTGAAAGTTTTTATCATAAATGGGTGTTGAATTTTTTCATGTTTTTCTTCCTAGATCAATATAGCCATGTGATTTTCTTTTTTATCCCTATTATTAAGGTAGATAAAATTAAATAATTTTTAAATACAAAACCAGCCACAGATGCCTAGAATAACCCCACTAGGTCCTGGTGTATAATCTAATCTAATAAAAGAGAAACATGCAAATTGACTGCACCTCTGCTACACCCAAGCCACGCCCACCAGCCAATCAGAGCGACTATATGCAAATTAACCCAACCAAGATGGCGGCGGACATCCACGAAGCAAGCAGGATGCTTAGTTGCCCCGGCGATGGAGGAAGCCAAGCTTCCCACCCGCTCAGGCTAGCTGTGGCCTCCGCCCAAGGCAACAAATTTTCAATTATAGAAGATAAATAAATCCCAGATACCTGCTTCCAGCCAGCCTCCACTGGGAGTTTGGGTGGTTGGGGGCCCTGGTCAGCCTGAAAACAGCCATCAGCCACTCACCCAGGATGGCCACACCCTCATGGGGTGAAGGTCCCCACTGGGGGGCTTGGCCAGCCTGCAAACAGCCATCAGCCCCTCACCCAGGCTGGCCAGGCACCCCAGCGAGACCCCCCACCTTGATCCGGGACACCCTTCAGGGCAAACCAGCCTGCCCCCCCCCATGCACCAGGCTTCTCTCCTATATAATAAAAGGGTAATATGCAAATTGACCCTAACAGCAGAACGACTGGGAATGACTGGTCACTATGACACACACTGACCACCAGGGGCCAGACGCTCAATGCAGGAGCTATCTCCTGGTGGTCAGTGCACTCCCACAGGGGGAGCTCTGCTCAGCCACAAGCCAGGCTGACGGCTGCCAGCACAGCGGTGGTGGCAGGAGCCTCTCCCGCCTCCTCAGCAGCACTAAGGATGTCCGACTGCAGCTTAGGCCTGCTCCCCGCTGGAAAGTGGACATCCCCCAAGGGCTCCCAGGCTGTCAGAGGGATGTCTGACTGACAGCTTAGGCCCGATCCCCCAGGGAGCGGGCCTCAGCCAGCAGATGGACATCCCCCGACGGGTCCCTGACTGTGAGAGGGCACAGGCCAGGCTGAGGGACCCCGAGTGCACAAATTTTTGTGCACTGGGCCTCTAGTTAGAGAATAAAGCGTGACATAAAGATACAACAATGGAGGGCTCCAAAGGATACCCTTGTAGAAATTAACATACAAATATATGTTCATGTATATAGAAACAGCCCTGTACTAGTGAATGAGCCAAATGAAAGGGTTGAAGGTAACAGGGGCTAGTGATCACAGGGGTCAGGAGTTGTGCCTTTTCCTATCAGCTGGACTAGAAAACCTTACGAGTCACAGAGCATTGGGTAAAGTATACAGAGGGTCATGCCTCAGACATGGAGAATCACATCTCCTTAGCCATGAACAATACTTAGCACAACCCCAGTTACTTTAAAAATGTTAAAAGCGGGATCTCAAAGGATAAAATTGTTTTCGAATGTAAAAATTAATAAATGGAAGCCTCATCTATAATATAAAAACCATAATATGCTAATTAGACCAGACGTCCTTCTGGAAGAAGCCTGGGCTGCAGCCGTGGGATCGAGGCAGCCGCCATGGCTATAAAGCCTACTCTTGCATGAATTGCGTGATTCAGGCCTCTAGTATAAAATAAAGTCAGAAGGCCAGAACGGGGAACTCTCATGAACTATAACAATCACAGTACCCAAAGAAATACTCCTGTTTATAACAGCTCTCCCATCTTCCTCTTCTCCTCTATTTAAAAACCTTCCTCTCCTTTGTTTCTCAGGATTTGCACATAGTTTGTGTGATTTGTCATTGGACCACATGTCCTAAACTGTAATTCTTTATTATTCTAAAATAAATCATATTTCTGCAAAATGTATCTGGCTTTTTATTTGTTTAAGGTCAACACCAGTAATTTAGCTGAATCCCAGAACAAAGCTTAAAAATATGTTAGGTTTAAAAAAAAAATCCAACACCCAAGTACTTGAAAGTCTCAATGTCTCAGATCCAATAGAAAATGATAAGGTGTGAAAGAGAAAAAAAATCATTATGAGGAAATAAATTAACCAACAGTGACCCTAAACTGACACAAATGTTAGAATTAGTAGGCAAATACATTTAAACAGTTATTATAACTGCATTCGATGTGTTTCAAAAAGTAGAGAAATCAAATATTATTTAAAAAGAACTAAATTGAATATTTTTTAAAATGTACACTCCCATTTATTTATTATTAAATCTTTATTGTTGAAAGTATTACATATGTTCCCTGTTTTCACCTATTGACCTCTTCTAGCCCACCTCCACACCTCCCCCCCCCCACCTTCACCACCCTATTGTCTGCGTCCATGAGTTATGCATATATGCATACAAGTTCTTTGGTTGATCTCTTCACACTCACCCACCTTCCCTCACTTTCCCTCTGAGGTTCGACAGTCTATTCCATGCTTCTATGTCTCTGGATCTATTTTGTTCATCAGTTTATTTTGTTCATTAGATTCCACGTATCAGTGAGATCATGTGAAACTTACTTTTCTCTGACTTGCTTCCAAATTGAACTTTTAAAGATGCAAACTACAAAGGGTGAGATGAAAAACACACTGAATGCAGTTAGCAGCTGATTAGACATTACAGATAAAAGAATTAGTAAACTTTGAGGATACAACAAAGGAAGTATCCAAAAAAAAAACCCAACAAAAAAAAACACAGAAGAGCAGAGGAGAATATAACAGTTAAGAGAATATGAGTGAGCTGCAAGATAACTTCAAGTGGCCTCATGTATGTGCAATTGGAGTCTCCAAAGGTTAGAAAATATCAAATGGGAGGAAAGAAGGACAGAAAAAATATTCAAGAAATGATGGCCAAAATTTTTCCAAAATGGATGAAATTAGAAACCCATACACATGAATCTCAATAACTCACAAGCACAAGAAACATCAAGAAAAGTACTCTAAGAACAACACAGCCGCTTTCTCAAAGTTAGTGAAAGAAAACCTTTAAGCAGCCTGAGGAAAATTCATCTTCTTTTACCAAATTATGTATATATATATATATATATATATATATATATATATATATATACTAGGGGCCCGGTGCACGAACTTCGTGCACTGGGTGTGTGTGGGGGGGGCAGGGGGGAGTGTCCCTCAGCCCAGCCTGCCCCCTCTCACATACTGGGAAGCCCTCAGGCATTGACCCCCATCACCCTCCAATCGCAGGATCAGCCCCTTGCCCAGGCCTGATGCCTCTGGCCTAGGCGTCCGGCCCGGGCAGTGGGGACCTACAGTGGCAGCGGGGGGGTGCCGCGATCGCGCGGGCTCCGCCCCTGCCCCTGCAGGAAGCCTCTGGCTGAGGCGTCCGGCCCGGGCAGCGGGGACCCGCAGCTGCAGCGGCCTCGCAATTGTGGGCTTCGCTTTAGGCCCAGGCAAGGGACCCCTAGCTCCCGGGACTGCCAGCTTCGACCGTGCCCAGCTCCCATTGCTGGCTCCACCCCTACTTCCTGCTATCACTGGCCAGGGCGGCAAAGGCGCCTGATTCTCCGATCATGGCTGGGGGGCAGGGCAAAGGTGGCCCCAGGGCTGCCTTTGCCCTGCCCCCCAGCTCTTAGCTCCCCCCTGGGTTTCCGATCACTGTAAGTGGCAGGAGGCTTCTTCCTGCTTTCCCTTTCGCCTCCCTGCATTGTGCCTACATATGCAAATTAACTGCCATCTTGTTGGCAGTTAACTGCCAATCTTAGTTGGCAGTTAATTTGCATATAGCCCTCATTAGCCAATGAAAAGGGTATTGTCATATGCCAATTACCATTTTTCTCTTTTATTAGTATAGATATATATATATATGAAGATAATGCATTCCTCATAAAAAATATGCAAGTGAGAGGACAACAGAATAACATCTTTGAAGTACTGAAAGAAAATGCTGTCAACCTAGAATTATTTACCTGGTAAAAATAGGTCTCAAAAACATGTGGAATACAGATGTAGCTGAGAGCTCACTGTAGGTATTGGGAGAGGAGAAGAGTCAGGTTGCCACCAGTACTCCCTGCTGCCTGGAGGAGCAAAGAGACACAGTGAGTGTTCCTGGGTGGCCCATAGGTGCTGCCATCTAACCCAGTGTATAGCAGAGGTGTAGACACAGCCATCTGGTGGCCACAACTGTCAAGCAGAAAAACTAAGCCACAGAGACTGGCTGCTTCCCCTCACCCTTCCAGAGCTAGCACTGGGCCCCAGGAGAAGTGGTAGCACTGAGTGTCAGGCTACAGGGCACTGTTATCTGCAGCTCAGAGAACTGGAGAGGCGGCGCATTTTTCCCTGAGAGGCAGGCACACTCTGTGGCTAATCCCAGTGACAGAGGTGGAGACGCGCAGAGCGGAGGTCCGGCAGTCACCATTACAAAAAATAATCAGGTTTGTATGGAACCACACACACACACAAAATAGCCAAAGCAATCCTGAGGAAAAAGAACAAAGTCGACTGTATCACACTCCCTGACTTCAAATTATACTACAAAGCCACAATAATCAAAACAGCATGGTATTAGCAGAAAAACAGACACACAGATAAGTGGAACAGAATTGAGAGCACAGAAATAAATCCACATGTATATGAACGAATAATTTATGACAAAGGAGCAAAAACATATATTGGAGAAAAGAAAGCCCCTTCAATAAATAGTGCTGAGGAAATTGGAAAGCCACATTCAAAAGAATAAAGCTAGACTATTATTTGTCATCACACAAAAATTAATTCAAAATAGGTTAAATACCAAAATATAAGACCTGAAGCAAAAAATTACATAAAGGAAAAGGAAAACATAGGTAGTAAACTTATGGACCTTAGTCTTAGAGAGTATTTTATGAATTTGACTGCAAAGACAGGGAAATAAAAGTAAAAATAAATGGATGGGACTTTATCAAACTAAAATGTCTGCACAGCAAAAGAAATCATCAACAAAACAAAAAAAGTAACAACCACTGGAAGAAGATATTTGCAAAGAACACCTCTGATAAAGGGTTAATACCCAAAATAAGTAAAGAACTCATACAATTCAACAAACAATTCAACAACAAACAATTCAATTAAAAAATGGGCAGAGGACCTCAACAGACACTTCTCCCAAGAAGATATACAAATGGCCAACAGTTACATAAAAAGATACTAAACTTCACTGGCTATTAGGGAAATACAAATCAAAACTACAATGAGATACTACTTCACCCTTTTACAATAGCTGTTATAAATAAGACAAGTACATAATAACAGGTGTTGGAGAGGTTGTGGGAGAAAAAAGGAACTCTAATTCATTTCTGGGCTACTATCTGGGTTATCTACTTATATGAGGGATTAAAGTCAGTTTAAGGATCCCCTTGGCTAACAAAATGGATGTGGAGGCAAAAATACCCTAGTGTAGCATAGCTAAATTCTTGATAAGAAGGGGAACAAAGATAGGCTTGAAAAAATAGAAACAAATAGTACACAGCAGATGGAAGCCTAATGATATCAAAACTCATATCGAATGCAAATGATCTGAATACCCCAAATAGTATGAAAATTATTGTTAATATAATGAAATATTTCAGATTTATCACATTTCTTCTTGCTTAAAACTTTAAATAAATTCCATAACTTTAAAGATAATTTACAAAATCATCAATATCTGCTATAGGAGTTTGTATGCTCTGACCCAATCTCTCTCATTTTGTGTATATCTCCTGTGAGGTTCTCTTCCAACAAACTGAAATGCTTTAGTTTTACTAAGATGCCACATTTCTTTCTTGCCTTAAGTTTTACGTTTCCTGAAACTGTGTCCCTCCTGAATCCTTTGTCATGGTTAAAGCTCACACAGGCAGAGGGCGCTACTGTGGACTCTGTCTAATGCTGGGCTCTCTTCTCCTTACACTCATTTCTATATTAGTTTGACCTGTTTCCAAGAAATAGGAAAGCAAGTAGGCTGGATAGAAGTCTTTTTCATGTGCCCTGGGGAATACATTGATTTTGTCTTGACCTAGGATTTTAGAATAGAGACTGTAAGTGATTAGATTTACTATCTGATGAAGTAGAGCTGGAAAAAAAAAAGCTGTTAATTGGATAAGGGTGTGAAGAGAGGAACACTATAAATGTGGTTTATCACATTTCACCTTAATTACATTTTTGCTTATCATTATTGCTCATATACCACAAGTCACATTAAAGTAAGGAATAATGATATCCCCAGACATAATATACTATCAGTGCATAGTTGGCCTTCATCAAATATTTTTAAAATTGAAAACCGAACTTTACAACAGTCCTACACACTTTAATTCATAATTCCTACTTACAAGTCAAGAAATTGATCTTCAGAGAAGTTACATAACTAGGAGATAGCATGATCTAGAAGTTCAGAATGTAGTTTTTGGAATTATACAATCTGGAGTTAAATTCTTGTTCTACCACTATCAAGCTGTATGCACTTGGGTAAGTTATTTTAACTTTCAATAACTTGATTTCCTCTTCTATAAAATGATGATTATATTATAAATAGAATGTTAGGATAATACATGGGCACCACTAATACAATGTCTGGCCAACAGAAAGCACTTAATAAGTGATAACTATTGTTTTTTTATTATAAGTATTACTATTAGCAACAGACCATTGTTATGAAATGTATTATCCAAAATAACCTAATTAGGAGCTGATCCTACATTTCAACCCAGTACAATTGCTTCTTTCAGTATAATTAATAGGTTACTGCACACACAAAACTATTCAGGTTCAAAATTTTATAATTTTCGTTAATCCTCACCTGCAGATATTTTTCCATTCATTTTTTTTATAGAGAGTGGAAGAGGGAGGGAAAGACACAGAGAAACATCAGTATGAGAGAAACACATCGACTGGTTGCCTCCTGCACACGCCCTGACTAAAGCCTGGGCTGGGGAGGAGCCTACGTCCAAAGTAAGTGACCTTGACTGGAATCAAAACCAGTACCCTTTGGTCTGCAGTCTGACGCTCTATCTATTGAGCCAAAGCGGCTAGGGCAAACATTTTATAATTTTCTTTCTCCTTCCTTTTTTATGCCTATGTTCTTCTTTGTACTTTTAAAGTACTTTGATTTTAACCTCATTGATGATTCAACAACCTAGAGTTTAATTACTTCTTTATGACATTATGGGTTTTCACTCTTTAGATTTATAATATAGATATTGAACCAAGTATGAGCCTATGGGGATTATTTTTGGGAATGTTTCATTAATATTAATAAATGACAGCTGCATTATCTTTTCTATGACCTTCAACTTGTTTTTAATCTACGTACTTAGCTCACTTCAAAATCAATTTGAAGTGATTTAACAAGGAAGAAACTTGACATACATTTTGAAAGATTTTAAGTACCATTTCATAATGTACATGTTAAACTTGCTGAATTGCTCTCAAGGAGATTTAGCCTGAGGATAGAGTTTTAGAAAAAAAGAAAATTAAGAATATTAGTAAATATAGATTATTTCATTTAGGTTGGGTTTATTTTAGATATATATTGAAACAAATTTTCTCAATCCAGCGCACATGTTATTCAATGAAACTTCTGGAATCTACATTAACATTTCTAGGCCACCAGGGTGTCATTCAGCAAATTATATTTCAGCACACTAAATAGTATTTTAATGGCCTGAAAAGACCACACATGAAAAAGAGGAATCATTTAGCTCCTGTCTACAGGAGAATTATACCTATGACAAAAATTATCTAAATCAATAGCAGCAAAGATAATGTTTTACAAACTTTATTATAGAGCATGTTTTATTTAAATAGCAAAAATAAAAAATTTCAGGAAGTGCATTAAATTTTACTTTAAGGATATGCCAAAATAATGTTTCCTCAAATAACCTTCAAGCTAATTTAACCAGAAAAATAAACAATAGGTCATAATTATATGTCTCAAATCAAGAAAAGGAAAACACTGTTCTGCAAGAAGCTTATCAGAGATGCCAGAGAGAATTCAGAAGTGAGTAACTACCTGAATTATAATGGAAAAATCAATGCAGTAACTCATACATTGTCAAAGAAATTCTTATGGAGCACTGCTAACATGCTGTTGGAGTAAGTTTCTCCTTGACCCTGCTTGCTGCAGCAATTATGGGCGTGCTCACTCCTTCCTCCTGCTCCACTATGCTAACTGTTGGGTCCGAGTCCCTTTGCCAGGGACTGGACCCCCTTGGATGCCAGATATCAGACAGAGAAGACATAAGAAGTTGTAGGCGTATAAGAGAGTCTTTATTGTAGTCCAAGTAGCCATTGCTACCAACCAGCCATCAGATAAAGCAGTATAGTCCTACATAAAAGCAGCCTCTGCTAACACAGTAGTAAACACAGGAGCCATCCTAGCAAAAACGGCCAGCACCACTGGTCAGTAATAATACATCTCCCCCACAATGCAACCCCCAACACAGGAGCTATACAAACATAGTAATCTGACCAGGCAGCCTCTCACTGGCTGGTCAATAACATATCTTCATACTAACTTAGAAAAAAGAGGCTTCTAGGCCAAATAGTGACATCAGTCTTTTGGGTTATATAAGGGCATGGCTGTGCAGTGCATACAGTGAAACTGCTGTGTCCTTGCATCTGCCTATGGCACCCTGGCCTTGAGCATCATGATTAGGATTCCCACGCTCAGATTGGCCTTGAACATCTGGCATACTCTGATCAGGGTTCCCACACATGCTTTATTATTTTAATGGAAAAGAAGAACAATTTAGGGAGGAGTTAGTTTTTTTTTTTCAAGGGGAACCAAAATCATAAGTAGACAGAATTTAGTATCACTAGAAGAGGGAGGAAAGGATTTGGGCAATGAAAAGAAAGGAAGCTAGAAAGGTATATTTCAATTAGAGACCTCTTTGGAGAGTTTCTTGAGGAGGCTAATGAAACACAATTATTCTGGAAAGGTGAGCATGTGTTAAACAAACAATTACAAAAGAACATTTTAAGATATCAAAGAAGTACAAAGGGGATTTATGATCACATAGAAGTGGAAGAAATACTACTTAAAAATAAAAGTTAAGCTATGTCATCATGATGCCAATGGGTGAAACTCCCCTTTCATTTGGGGGAGCAAGGTTCTTGGGGTGCTGCTGAAAGAAGCATTTTCAGACGTCCCCACAGAAGGATAGAAGGTGGAAGAAGGCTTTATTTGCATTTTGGGGGTTCCAAAATACCCTGCCGCTAAGCCAGTCCTGGAAAACGTGCAGTTGGGGTTTCAATAGAGTCTGAAATAGTTTATGTTCCCTGTTTCAGCCAGTGTGGTTCAGCATTCAGGCCCGATTAAAGTCCATTAGTCCATGTGTGAAGTCCAGCATGGCCATGCACCATGTGTGCACAGTGCAGAACCCTGCAGCAGGAGTCCCAAGAGGGCATGGACATATGTGTGTGTGTGTGTGTGTGTGTGGGTGTGGGTGTGTGTGGGTGTGTGTGTGAGAGAGAGAGAGAGAGAGAGAGAGAGAGAGAGAGAGAAAGAGTGGTGGGGTGGGGCTCACTTTTTTGTTTACAAGTTTAAATATTCAGGCTTTTGGAACTTTCAGTGGCCATGCCCATCCTGGCCAATTACCTGTTTCCAGGTTTTATTGATGGGCAATTAGCCTCTTGTGACACTCAGACCTTACTGTGCATGCACTTAAATTTCCTTTGTTAGTCTCTCCCCCCATCAATTAGCAGAAAACAGACTTTGAGAGTGTTAAATGAAGCTTTTGGCAAAGTTTCCAAATGGCGTGTCTATACTATTTGGTCTTCCTTTCATTTTTTTTTTTTTTCAAATAATAACCAGGTTATTACAAGAACATCAATTAGAGCAATGAATGAAGTTTCAACTTGAGCCCTAGCCAGTTTGGCTCAGTGGATAGAGCACCGACCTGTGGGCTAAAGGGTTCCAGGTTCGATTCCGGTCAAGGGCACATGCCCAGGTTTCAGGCTCAATCCCCAGTGGGGAGCATGCAGGAGGCAGCCAATCAATGATTCCAATCATTGATGTTTCTATCTCTGTCTCCCTCTTCCTTCCTCTCTGAAATTAATAAAAATATATAAAAAAGTTTCAACTTTATATATTTAATTCAGACCATATTAATTAAAAGTAAATCAATTGGATACTTTTTTTAGTTCAGGACAGAGATATATTATAGGACATATAAAACAGTTAATGGCCGAAACCGGTTTGGCTCAGTGGATAGAGCGTCAGCCTGCGGACTGAAAGGTCCCAGGTTTGATTCCGGTCAAGGGCATGTACCTGGGTTGCGGGCACTTCCCCAGTGGGGGATGTGCAGGAGGCAGCTGATCGATGTTTCTCTCTCATCGATGTTTCTAACTCTCTATCTCTCTCCCTTCCTCTCTGTAAAAAATCAATAAAATATATTAAAAAAAATAAATAAAACAGTTAATGCTTGATATTATACATTTTTATCACCAGGAAATGAACGTTTCAGCTTCCTAAAATTAATGAATTATCTTAATTAGCAATACAATTTACATGTAAAAGGCAATGTACAAACTACAAATGCTATAATATCTCAAAAATCTGGAATAATTAGAGCAAAGGAAAATATAAACAATAGCAAAGTATAATTTCCCCACAAATATATACATATTACCTTCAGGAATTTGCTTTATATTCAAATGAAAACATCAAAATGTTGCCTAATGAAAAGCCATAAGCATTTTCAATTAACATATATTTTGCCAATATAGTTTTATCCCCCTGGAAAAATCTTTTATTTGCTCACAGAAGATTCCTCTAAGATCTTATTTACATAAATATATTACTTAGCAACATATAGAGCATAATAAATATCAGCCCATCATGATCCATTTCGGGATATAGCACAGAAAACAAACATTCTAGAACTTTTGGTCTATATCTGGTATTTAGCTAATTGCGTAACATATCTCTATTAATCATCCTAACAACAATATGTGATAGCCTGTTTCTAAAAATGAATAATACGCACTATATGCACCTATATATGTATCTTTCTAAATTATAAGTTTTTGGTTAAAAGAATTTTTTCTTTACTAAATGCTTGACCAAGTTATTATAATTATACTTCTATTAATATTAATTATAAAGGCTAATCATACTAAATATTTTATATTTTATGAGCATGAAGCATTTCCATTGGGAAAAATATTATCTATCCTGCCATTTATTTATTGATTGATTGATTTTTGTTAATCCTCACCTGAAGCTATTTTTCTACCGAATTTTAGAGAGTGTGGAAGGGAGGGGAAGAGACAGAGAGAGAAAAACATCAATGTGAAAGAGACACAGCAATTGGCTGCCTCCTGCACAGATAGAGCCTGCAACAGAGATATGTGCCCTTGACCAAATTGAACTGGAACCCAGGACTCTTCAGTATGACGTTCTATCCACTGAGCCAAACCAGCTAGTCTGGCTTTTTATAAGCAGCTTTTTATAAGTAGTGGGGGTTATGATAATTTAAAAAATTTTGTGTGTGTTTTTTAGTGTTCCCTACATCTTTTCATAATATTGTGACATAATTAGAAATATATATTTGGTCTTCCTATTTCTGACACAGAGTTCCTAAAAACCTTGGAATTTCCCAAGGGATGAGAGTGATTGAGGTGTCTTTTGTTATGTATTTAAAAATCAGTTACTAATAAAGTTCACATACTTTACTACACTAAAAGAAATTTTCAGCATTTGATCTAGAAGAACTGGGCTTTCTGAATGGATTGTCATGGCATAGCACTAAAACCTTCTGATTTGCAATTTTCAAATATTTTGCTTCTAAGTTGAATATTTGAAGTGATATCTTCTGCTGTTAAAAAGAAAGTGAGATGCTTATGTGAAAGAATTCCAATCTAAAATGAAACTAGAGGTTATGAAATAGAAAATTTTACTTATGCAATCATAGGAAAACAAAATGAAAGAATTAAGAAACTGATTTCCTATCAATGTTTGATTGACAAAAAATTGATAATATTGAAATTTTCATAAATGATAGGGAATATGTTCAGGGATTGCCTCATATCAACCTTGGGAAATTTTGCTTATGCCTTCCAAATACATGAACAAGAAATGACCCAGGTTGAATTGATCTCTCAAAATAATTGAGCTTTGTACAACTGGAATAGTTTTGTCTGCTCAGGGAATATTCAAAGCCGGTTGCCATTTTTATTTATTTATTTATTTTTTTAGCAGACTCTAACAGCACTCTCTCCTCTTTACCTCTCCTGCCCATAAGTACGGACTACCCCAAACTCTCAATGGACTCATCCATAGCTTGCTACAATTTATATTTCCCAAATTGCAATTCTCTACTAGTGTTCCTGAATAAACACATCTTTTCAATAATTTTGAGCTTACCTCAGTTTACCTCTTTATTTTGGTTGACACTTTTGAAAAAACTTCAGAAGCATTTGCAAGTTCTAAATTACTACTATGCCTCTATGTTCACACATCCATCTAATTGAATTCTGTCCTGTTGTCTCCTCTCATGGCCTCTGGCCAACTCTCTCTGGTTGAATAAATTTCTATTACTAAGTCTTCTCTTTACTCTGTAATGATCTGTTCTTGGTCCACCATTGTCATCATCCATGCTTAGAATGATTTATCGTCCCAGCACTGGCTGTCTGGTTTCTGCATTTTTCCTTCCCAATACAAATTACTTGGGTTATTTTAAAAGTAAATAAAGACAAACAAATAGCTTTTACACCAATTGCTTATAAAAACTAAACAAAAATGTTTTGTGATAGCTTTCTCATATACATAAATACACTATCATTAGCAACATGGGTGGGGATACAATGCATATTATTGATTTATTTGGATGTATAAAATGTGAAGAGGTGTTTACTCTCATCATAAATAAGTCAATGTTAGAAGGCATTTTGCAGAATCTGACTAAGTGATTCCAAGTTCAGTTTTAGTATTAAGTAAAAGCTGTAAATAACAGTTAAGCCCTAGCCAGTTTGGCTCAGTGGATAGGGCGTCAGCCTGTGGACTGAAGGGTCCCAAGTTCGATTTCGGTCAAGTGCACATGCCTGAGCTGTGGGCTCCATCCCCAGCAGGGGGTGTGCAGGAGACAGCCAATCAATGATTCTCTCTCACTATTGATGTTTCTCTCTCTCCCTCTTCCTTCCTCTCTGAAATCAATAAAAATATATTTTAAAAAAACATTAAATAACAGTTAAAGATAATCTATACTAATAAAAGGGTAATGTGCTAATTACACCTGATCAACCGGACATCTTCCGGACGTCCAACTTCCTTCCGGACAAAGTCACAGTGGCAGGGGCCGAGGCAGAGGTAGTTAGGGGTGATCAGGTCAGCAGGGGAGCAAGCAGTTAGGGGCGATCAGGCTGGCAGGGGAGCCAGCAGTTAGGGGCAATCGGGCCAGCACAGGGGAGCAAGCAGTTAGGGGCACAATCAGGCTGGTGTGGGGGAGCAAGCAGTTAGGGGTTGATCATGTCGACAGGGGAGGGCAGTTGGGGAGCAATCAGGCAGGAAGGCAGAGGTGGTTAGGGGTGATCAGGAAGGCAGGCAGGTGAGTGGCTAGGAGCCAGCGGTCCCAGATTGTGAGAGGGCTGTCCAACTACTGGCAGTCAGACATCCCCTGAGGGGTCCCAGATTGGAGAGGGTGCAGGCCGGGCTGAGGAACACCCATCCCCCCATGCCCAAATTTCTTGCTCTGGGCCTCTAGTATTAAATAATTCAAACCATATTAATGAAAAGTAAATCAATTGGATAGTTTTCTTAGTTCAGGATAGAGATATAGTATCCTATCTAATAAAAGAGAAACATGGTAATTAGCTGTAACTTCGCTACCCTTCCCATTGGCTAATCCACGAGATATGCAAATTAACTGCCAACCAAGATGGCAGCTGGCAGCCAGGCAGCTGAAACGAACATGAACATGAGGCTTGCTTACTCCAGTGATGGAGGAAGTAAACGTTCCCCGCCGCAGCTCAGCTCTGAGCTCCGGATGAAACAATGTTGCAATTATAGAACCTAAACAAACCCCAGAAACCTGCATTCAGCCAGCGCAGCCTCAGAGCTTAGAGCGGCCAGTGATGGCAAAAGAGTTTCAATTATAGAATCTAAACAAACCCAGGTACCTGCTTTCAGCCAGCAACGGCCTCAGAGCTGGAGCCTGCTCTCAGCTCCAGTGACAGCTATAGAAGGTAAATTAATCCCAGAATAAAAAAAAAGAAAGAAAAAAGGAAAGGTTGAGAGCTTCAGTATCCCACCAACCTGAAAACAGCCCTCAGGCCCTCACCCAGACTGGCCAGGCACCCCAGTGGAGACCCCGACCCTGAAGGGTGTGTGACCAGCTGAAAACAGCCATCATCCCATCATCCAAGCTGGACAGGCACCCAAGCGGGACCCCCACCCTGATCCGGGACACCCTTCATGACAAACCAGCCGGCCCCCACCCGTGCACCAGGCCTCTATCCTATATAGTAAAAGGGTAATATGGAAACTGACCCTAACAGCAGAAGGACTGGGAATGACTGATCACTATGACACACACTGACCACCAGGGGGCAGACGCTCAGTGCAGGAGCTGCCCTCTGGTGGTCAGGGCGCTCTCACATGGGAGGAGCTGTGCTCAGCCACAAGCCAGGCTGATGGCTGCCAGTACAGCGGTGGTGGTGGGAGCCTCTCCTGCCTCCTCAGCAGCGCTAAGGATGTCCGACTGCAGTTTAGGCCTGCTCCCTGCCGGCAAGTGGACATCCCCCGAGGGCTGCCGGGCTGCCAGAGGGATGTCTGAATGCCATCTTAGGCCCAATCCCCTGGGGAGCGGGCCTAAGCCAGCAGGTGGTCATCCCCTGAGGGGTCCCAGACTGTGAGAGGGCAGAGGCCGGGCTGAAGGAGCCCCTCTCCCCCCGAGTGCACAAATTTTTGTGCACCAGGTCTCTAGTCTATATATAAAAGGCAAATATGCTAAGTGTCCAACCAACCAACTGGTTGCTATGACACTCAGTGACCGCCAGGGGGGCAGACGCTTAATGCAGGAGCTGCTGAGTTGCAGTGACTTGGCAGCAGCGGTTCTCGGGTGACACACACTGAAACTAGAGAGGAGGAAGCCTGATTCCTCTCAGGGCTGCACAATTCAACCGATGGCCGTGTGTTTTGTTGTTGCTGGGGCACTGTTGGCCCTGAATCTGGTTTACTGCACACTTGCATTTGCATTCCACACCCTGTATGACAGCAACTTTGCAGAATGCACCCTTGTACTCCGGGACCCCTCGGGAATGTTGGAAAGCCAGTTATGGCCTGATCCCCGCAGGCTAGGCCAAGGGACACCACCTGCTGGAGGGACCCCGCTCACTCCGCAGAAGCCTGGGAAGGACCATGTGAGGTTGACTCCAGGGTGTGTCTGGCCCATCTCGTGCAATCCCGTTCCACTGGCCACCATCTAATTATTTCCTTTCAATGTGCAAGAATCCGTGCACCGGGTCACTAGTAGGGTGTATAAAACAGTTAACACTTGATATTATAAATTTTTTATGGCCAAAAAATGAATGTTTAACCTTTTTGAAAATTAATAAATTAACTTAATTACCAGTACAATTTACATGTAAAAGGCAATCTACAAACTACAAATGCTATAAATTATCTATTTTAGAAAATAAAAATGTATCATCTAAATTGTTTAAAATACCAATTACCTTTTTACTAAAACATTTGAAGACATATGTGCTCATATATGAATTTGGTCTCTTTGACTCTATGGTGAACATATACTGTAATGCAGATAAAAAGAAAAAAATATGTTAAAGAATACATGATGAATGCACAAAGCACTTAGTAAAATAAAATACATAAACACTAGATTTTTTTAAAGTGGCTATTGACCAAATGAAGAGAGTCCTGTGTTTTGGTGGAAGGAAAAAGAAAATGAAGGCTATAGTTACCTGCTGCTATTTGGTGATAAGTGATGGTGACAAGGGTAAGTAAAAGAATAAATGTCCAAGATTTGCTTAGGAAAAAGTGGTTCTTTTGGAAAAACAGGTGAAATGCAACTACCTTGACTATATATTATCCTATCAAAAATGCGCCACTTAAGGGCTTTTCACTGGCACATACAAACCAATTCATTATAGACAGTTTTATATTCACACAGTAAGGTTTTAATAAAGTATTTGTGAGACACTAGTGAATATTAAGAGAGTGAGAATCCAAATAATAAGGCATGTGTGAATTAATTCAAAAATATTTATGAAATCACATAGATATTTTTTCTTTTTACCTCTAATTTAATAGGGACTTGTTTTCCTCTAATGTGCAATTTTCCTCTAATGGGTCTACTTTTCTCTTGTAACATATTAAATGTAAAATTTTTATTTCTGGAATATATTATTTTTCAGTGTTCCATCTAGATGTAGCCTATAGCTACCATTTTAATTATTGCTCTATATCAATCTGGTTTTCTCTACTCAAGATGACATCAATCATAGTGGAACTTTCCTTCATTGCTTTTAAGAGTTGAAAGCACTGTTTTCTTAAAGATAAGTCTTACTTTACTATGGTAAGTGTCTCATTTTGTTGTAGTGATTCTTTACATAATTTAGTAAAAGTGTGAAAACAAACTTGCCAATTCTTTACATAGCTAAACCAATCTATCAATCTATCTATCATTTATCTATCTATCTGTATTATTATGACAAATAATAAAACTCTAGGTTAAAAATGCTCCCCCCACACACACACAAATTGGATAAAATTACTGCACTGTTGTCAGCACACTGTACAACTGCTAAAACCAGAAGAATATAGGCCTTTACTGCTTTATGTTTCTCATTATAAGCTTTTAGATTTCCTTATTTATGACTAGAGGCCCGGTGCATGAAATTTGTGCACTGGGGGAAGGGGTATTCCTCATCTTGGCCTGTGCACTCTCACAGTCTGGGACCCCTCAGGGGATATCTGCCTGCCTGCAGGCGGGTGGTAAGGAGCTAGGGGTTCTGGACTGTAAGAGGGATGTCTGTAAGCGGACATCCCTGGAGGGGTCCAGGACTGGGAGAGGGCACAGGCTGGGCTGAGGGACCCTCCCTCCACCAGTGCATGAATTTTGTGCACAAGTATGGAATATTTAGCTTCAACAATAAAGACAGATTGAAATTTCAGAGATAAAGATGGAGTGGGAAGAAGTTTTTGCCTTAGCAGGATTATTTGAAATTGTGGGTAGGCAACTCTATTGCTAAATAACTATATTACAGGTCTAAAGTAAGTGTAATTCTAAAGTGGTAAATGCAATTATAGCATTATTGCAATTTTTTACTTTAGTTAAGGATACAGATCTCAAACTGAATTCTGAATAATTCTATGGTTCGTCATTGCCTGAGCATACCCTGTATATTGAAAAGGGCATTTGTTATTAATGGTTATGTAGGACTTAGTTTCCTGCCCCATCTGTGTTTCAATCTTTCAGACTTTGTTTCTTTTCTTCTGACTTATATATTAAAGTTTCAGGTAAGGATCCATTCACTGTTGAAAAAAGAAAAGGAGAAAGTATACAAAAAGGAGAAAAAGACAGAAAATTAAAAATCAAAAGACAGAGTAAAAAAAGAACACCACTGCTTGAAATAGTGGATAAAGTCTCATTACTATGAGACTTTAAATAATTTTTAAATATTTTAATGCTTTTCCTAAGAATGTATCATTTATCATTATATATAGTTTAAAAAAAGCAAAGGTTAATATAGAAATCCAGTACACTACTTGTTCCTTAATTCAGCTCACCAACCTAGTATGTATCTTTCAACTTTTCCATATGTATACACATAAAAAAAAATATAGAGTTTAAAATAACCCTTGAGGAGATAAACTATTAATAAATTATTAGTTGTTTTATTAAGAGCTTTGGCTCCATACTCCAATCTGAATGGATGATCGAGCACTTTCCAAAGTCACTGTTAACATAAAGCAACTTAATTGGATAAATGGAGGCAGTGGCTCAAGAAGGTAACTGATTTTTCACCTCCAGGTCCTTCGTGCCTAATTAAGATGTATGCTTGGAGGTTATAGTGAAAATTAATTACTAATTTTTACAATTTGGTGTGTAGAATTCTTTGTTGAGAAGATATATTTTTTGTGTTCACTGTTTTATTATCTCAATTGTCAAAGGTTTGTAAGAAACTAACATAGGTTGTTATTCATTCTACATACTAAAACTATCACCCAAGGAGATTCTTTCATTTTAGATATATCTATTATTTTTAAATGTTCAACTTGTTTCTTCTTGGATATTGTAAATAGCAGGTATTCCAGAAAACACAAAATATATTCTAGTCTATGTTCCTAAAAGCTGTTATTATAGACTAGAGGCCTGTTGCACGAAAAGATTTGTGCAATACACCTTCCCTCCCCCTGGCTGCCGGCACCAGTTTTCCCCAGGCCTTCGCTCTGGCCGGAGCCACCTTCCAGCCTGCCAGCCCAGGTCCCCCACGGGAGGGCTGGATGAGGGCGGGGCAGGCGGATAGTGCTGTCCCACCGTGCCTGCACTATGCAAATTAGCCGCCATCTTTGTTGGCAGTTAATTTGCATATTACACTGATTAGCTAATGGGAGGTGTAGCAAAGATACAGTCAATTACCATGTTTGTCTATTATTAGATTAGCTATTGTTGATAATTACATTTTCATAACATGGTATATCTACTGATGTTCCCATATGCTCTCTCATTTTAAACTGATAAGAACAGATACTACACTTGATCTTAGCCAAAAGGCCGAGAAGCGATGCTCTCTCATTTTAAAGTCCCATGTACTCCTAACTAATATTCTATTATCATACCCATGCCAGAGAGCAAACAATTCCAGTATACTTTTAAACCAATTATGTGACCTACTGTTTTCCATGGCATTGGTGAAGAAGTGGACAAAAGAAAGGGAAGGTTTTCTTTACCACAAGAAGGCTGCACCTCTTTCTGCTCAACATCAATTAAGTTAGGGAGTCTCTTTCTCATTCTCTCTCTCTCTCTCTCTCTCTCTCTCTAATCTTGCACACATACACAAGTATATACATAGAAACACACACAAATCAACTTATCCTAATCCACATTTCAAAGTAATAAACACATACCTTCTAAAACGCACTTTCTTACATTTTCTTTTGTTTCATGCACAAGATACTACTGAGCTTGAATCCTAATTCACTGTTATGTCCTAATATGTAGAATTGACTTCAGGTGAAAAATTTCTTAATATATATATGGTATTAGAGATGTCTCCAATTCTCCCTCCCCCTCAAGCCCTCTCCTTCCAGCCCCTATGTCTTCACCCCTATTGTCCTTGACAAAGTTCTTAACTTCAAGGATTCAGGGTTTCTAGTGAAGAATGCTCCTATGTAGACTTCCTTCAAGAGGCTTTCTAAAATTTTTTTGAATTGATACCTATGTATATCTAAAGACTAGTTAATGGCTTTAACTTTGTGTATCTCAGAATAGACAGATAAAGACTGATAATTACTGTGAGAATCTACCTAGAAATTTCTTAACCTTTTGTTTGTTTCAGACAAATTGAACTTTTGACTGTTAAGCTGAATGGCTAGTTTAGTTTATTTTTTAGTTTTTAAATATGTTTTTATTGACTCCAGGGAGAGGAACAGAGAAGGGGAGAGAGATAGAAACATCAATGATGAGAAAGAATTATTGACCAGCTGCCTCCTACATGCCCTCTATTGGGGCTGAGTCCAAAACTCAGGCAGGTGTCCTGACTGGGAATTGAACTATGACCTCCTGGTTCATAGG
The DNA here is from genome assembly GCF_963259705.1 of Myotis daubentonii. NCBI lineage: Eukaryota > Metazoa > Chordata > Mammalia > Chiroptera > Vespertilionidae > Myotis > Myotis daubentonii. The sequence continues at coordinate 82,373,452 of NC_081840.1, read as the reverse complement.
TCAATGCTCAACCACTGTGTCACACCAGCTGGGCTGAATGGCTAATTTTATTTTCCATTTTCAACTTCTGGACTTGACAATGTATATTAATGATGTTTTTCTGTCTTATCAGGCCTCAGAGAAAATGTATATAATGATTCATAGCTTTTAATGTTGATTCATGATAGATGCATATATTGCGTAAGAGTTTTTCCCACAGCTCATCTTTGCTCTAAAGTTTAATATTGTAATTTAATAAAAATGACTTTGCAGCTGTGAAAGCTATCCCAGTAAAAGATATATGTATTTCAAATCTGGTTCAGGTTCAGAGTTAAAACAAGATTATTTTTTTCCTATTGCCATGTCCGTCTTTCCCTACCAAGGGAAATCACCTCTTCAAAGGAAAAGACAGTAAATCTCTAAATCTCCATATTTACTCAAGTCTTGAGACTCTGCAGGGCAAAAGCTGCCAAGTCTATAGATTTACAATGTTTTATGTTTTATGATAATGATTTCCTCCAAGGGCTCACTGAGATGAAAAGATAAATTAATTTATCCACTTCCAACCACTAGTAAAAGTTTAGTCCTCATTTCAAAAGCTGCCTTTAAAGCAGCTTCTGCACTATATAATTCATCAGCACTGATTGAAATTTAAGACCCTCTGGATATGACCATCTTGCACTGGGCCTATCAAATGGAAAGCGCTGTACGACGAAAAGATGAGGTTAGAGCTGAAGAGGGCATTATGACTTTTTTCGTGACCTTGTGATACTGCTGCTACTCTTAGTGATTATAACAACCAGTTACCTTCCACCAACTCTGTGCCAGGCACTTTCTATGGGTAATTCTCCTTTCATTTCTCCAAAATTCCCAATGAGAGTCTAAGAACCATAAGGATTAGACAGGATAAATGTCTTTCCAGAAATCACATTTTGTTACCAAACAGAATCAGAGATGAGCCCAGATTAGGCTGATTCCAAGCCCTTAAGCAATTCAGCCTCCAATCTGCATTATTTTATATGTAATATTAACTTTAATGAAGCTGCTGAGATTTGTTTTATTTTTCTATGTAAAAATATACCTTGAGTCCAGCTGGTGTGGCTCAATGGTTGAGCATCAACCTATGAACCAGGAGGTCACAGTTCGATTTCCAGTCAGGGCACATGCCTGGGTTGCTGGCTTGATCCCCAGTGTGGGGCGTGCAGGAGACAGCTAATCAATGACTCTCTCATCATTGATGTTTCTCTCTCTCCCCACCCCCTTCCTCTCTGAAATCAAATATAATATAAATAAATAAACATACCTTGAAAACTTGATATATTTTTCTACTTTCTGTATTTTTTTCCTTTTTCCCTTAAACGAGTAAATTGATGAGTACCTTTCATAGCCTATTCAACATGTTCTATTTATATTTTTAGCTTAGTTTCTATTTATATCTTTCTTGTTTTTCATACCATAAGAAATTCATATGATTCACCTGATTTGGGACATGTAGTGATCAACGGACCAATAAATGTTTTCAATAACACATCACAGCACCTTCCTGCCTCCCATTTTCCATTTCACCATTCTAACCATACAGACTTGACTTCTGTTGTTACTAACAACCTTCACTCCCACTAATCACTATCTTCTATTGCCCTGCTCAAGCCTGGAAAACTGGACCACAAATAACAGAAATTAGGAATACTTTGAAATTTGGGGCTTCACGTTTTGAATGAAATGCCTAGAAAATGGTGTCATTCACATACTCAGTACAATGCTTTAAGAGACACTTTAAACCCAGAGTATAGTCACAGAAGCAATGGTTGTAATTGTCATTACTGAAAACTAATATATGGAAAGCTCTCATAAGATTCATACATGTCTATGCTAGTGGAGAAATCATGAACTATTTATGGGAAAGGAAGAGATGATATCTTGGAACCCAACACTGGTGAGAACCATACCAGAAATCTTGACCATTTTTAAATAGTCAGGAATACATTTTCTACTATTCTTTGACCAAGAGGATCATGACCACAAGCAATGTGGGTCAACTTGTCAAATATTTCCTGGCTGAACCCTACAATTTTTTAAACTTAAAAAAAATTAAACAGAATGAAAATTATAAAAATTAGACTAGCCTTCACCTTTGGGACAGATGGTTTTCTTTAAAAAATGCACCATTGTAACATTTATTTATATAAGTTTAAAGCATTTCTGAATACTTTAATGTTGATGTTACATATTATATTTTATAAGTGATATTATCTTTAATGCTGATGTAAATGAAAATTGCTGTGTGTAAAAGATATTAAATGTTGTAAAGTTAAAAACTATTTTGGTTAAAACTTTTTTTGTTTCTTGGTTAGTGTTGGAGTGGGAGTGTTGTTGAAGAAAAGAATGGGGATGGGAGATGGTTGAATTATTTTCCATTCCAACGAGGCACATTTTTGTTGGATTTTTGAGTAGTTTCCAATACCTAAAGTTTTTCTTGCCAGATCATGGAGATTCAGTAAGCAAGAAATTCTGCATCAGTGTCCAGTTGATCACCTGTGGCCTGGACCTGTGGAGTGAGTAATTTTCCAAATTTAGGTAAAGACTCCAAAACTGTTTTGGGAATATTGAAAGGCCTGGAATGTGCACTGATAGTCTTATAAAAAACATTCCTACCAGTAATAAAGATATATACACTTTCGTTTTTCTCTAGGATAATAAACACCAGCCAAAGGGAGCCAGGACAGGAATTGCAAGAAAATAGGGGGAGGACAAAGACTACAGTTTTGAGAATATAGGGGACCCTTATTGGAAGATGCCAAGAAATAACTTGTTGATATTTATCAATCATAGGAGATCTTAGAATCCTTGTATAGGAGCATGAAAATCATGTATAAACCTAACAAATACAAATAATGAGAAACTAAACTTACTCTATAGGTGCAAAATACAAACTTCTAAATTAGAGACATGTCTAGGTAAGAAATGTTGAAACCTGTAAAGAATATTTTTATGGGTTTATTTTAGCCAAACCAATGATGATTTCCAGAAAGTGTTAGTTTTATGCCCAACTTTATACATTACAATCAAAATAAATTGTTTGGTTAGAGTACCTAGAATTATCATAAATCTACAACAGAATTATATTTGTATTTTGGTTCTTTTAACCAACTATAAATGAAGAGAAACATTTTCCAGGTCCAGATTCCAATCCTGAATAACATTTGCATTTAGCTGTCATGATCTTCAGTATCCTTTAGATCGATTCAGAACCTTAGTCTTTCTTTGCTTGTTACTTTGACTTTTGAAGAAAACAGGCCAGCTATTTTGCAGAAGGATTTTTAATTTGGGTTTTCCTTAAGCTTACCCATGATTTCATTTAAGTTATTAATTTTTGATGAGAATGTCATAAAGTGATGCCATGTCTATCTTAATGTATCATATTAGGAAGCTAATATGCTGTTAATTTTACCTGTTAGTGTATATGTTAATTTTGATGGTTTTGATTTTATACTGCCACTCATTTATAGTAAGAAAAAACACACAGGAAGCCATTTTCACTTAAGAAAGTCTTTAATAAAGCAGTGAAAATTACTTTTTATAATATCTTGACCGTAGTGGTTTCTTAAAATATTTATTGTTACAAAATGAAATGGGACATATGTAGAAAGCACATCTACAAACTGCTTATATATGACTAGAGGCCTGGTGCATGAAATTCATGCACTTGGGGGATCCCTCAGCCCAGCCTGCACCCTCTCACAGTCCAGGAGCCCTTGGGAGATGTCCAACTGCTGTGGAGGCAGGAGAGGCTCCCATCACCACTGCTGCGCTCACAAGCCATGAGCCTGGCTTCTGGCTGAGTTGCGCCCCCTCTGTGGGAGTGTACTGAACACTAGGGGGCAGCTCCTGCATTGAGTGTCTTCCCCCTGGTGGTTAGTGTGCATCATAGTGACTATTCATTCCGCTGTCAGGTCGATTTGCATATTAGCCTTATATTCTATAGGATGGTAGTTGTGTAGAAAAGTGCTGTGCACATTTTTTTCACACAAAGACATTTTTATATGAAATACCAATTGAAAGACCACCCACAGTTATTCAGATATGGGTATTTGGTAGATATTTTCTAACAAATAATTTAATTAAGGCTGCAACTTCAAGAAAAGAATAACTGGAAGATGGCAGCATAGGTAAACACGGGAAATTGCTGCCTCACACAACCACTTCAAAAATACAACTAAAAGACAAAACGGACATCATCCAGAACCACAGGAAGGCTGGCTGAGTGGAAATTCTACAACTAGAAGGAAAGAGAAAAGCACACTGAGACTCAGAGGAGGTGCGGTGTGGAAGTAACGTGCAGAGGTACGGAGGCACACACAGAAAGGGCTGGCATCTGAGGACACGGTTGTCTTTTTCAATTGGGAGGGAGTCTCAAGCTCCTGACTGCTCTGAACTCCAGTTCCGGGTGAGTCTCTGGGGACCCAGACTCATAAAGGACAAACTGGACTGTCTGGCATTGGTCGGAACTCGAGGGCAGCTGTCTCTCAGAGGTACTTGCAGCGATTACCGGGACACTGAGAAGCCGGGCCTCTTAGGGTAGGACTGAGGAGCAGCCATAGCTGTTTGCTTCACCCTGCTGATCCCCAGAGACCCTGCCCCACCCAAACTGTGTGCAGAGGCTTTTGCATATGAAAGGCCTGGCCCTTTGCAATCTGAAAATTACCTAACAAACTGCAGTTGGGTCAGAGAAACCCAGAACTTCCAAAAGAAGGCCCAAGGCCCCACAGAAGCTTGCATTGCTTCACAGCTGGGCCTCATCTGGGCATCTCCAAACCCCAACCAAAGAAGAGGAATCTGCAGATCTCTCCATAGCTCTTGCTGGGTAGCCTCAGGCAGAGACTAAATTAGCAACTCCTTAGAGATCCAAGAGCCAGTGTAACCAGTGGTCAGAGTGGGACCATCCAGATTACAACTCCTCAGATTCATAAGGGACACACTCAGGGGGCAGACTCAGTGAGCACCAAAGCCCCACTGAAGCAAGTCTTGCCCCAGAAGGGTTTCTCCAGCACAGAAGTTCTCACACTGCAGACACAGCTGATTCTCACAGCCAATTGGCCTGGAGGTCAATTCCTCCCAGTGATACAACAATCAAGGCTTAACTACTATAAGACTGTGCACAAAACCCACAAAGGGGTGCACCAAGAGTTTCCACCTCAGGTATTTGGGGAGGCTGAGCCTCTGGGCCCTATAGGACACCTAGCACAGAAAGCCACTCTATCAACACAGGGGAGCATAAAAAATGCGGAGACAAAGAAACATGTCACAAATGACAGAAATGAAGGAAATCAAACTACTGGATATAGAGTTCAAAACCACAGTTTTAAGGTTTTTCAAGAATTTTCTAGAAACTGCTGATAAACTTAGTGAGACCTTCAAGAAATCTAGTGAGACCCTCAAGGTTATGAAAAATGACCAACTAGAAATTAAGCATACACTGACTGAAATAAAGAATATTATACAGAGTTCCAACAGCAGACGAGAAGATCACAACAATCAAGTCAAAGATTTGAAATACAAAGAAGCAAAATCACCCAACTGGAAAAACACAAAGAAAAAAGAATCCAAAAATATGAAGATAGTGTAAGGAGCCTCTGGGACAACTTCAAACGTACCAACATCCGAATTATGGGGGTGCCAGAAGAAGAGAGAGAGCAAGATATTGAAAACCTATTTGAAGAAATAATGACAGAAAACTTCTTCTTCCTGGTGAAAGAAATAGACTTACAAGTCCAGGAAGCGCAGAGAACCCCAAACAAAAGGAATTCAAAGAGGACCACACCAAGACACATCATAATTAAAATGCCAAGAGCAAAAGACAAAGAGAGAATCTTAAAAGCAGCAATAGAAAAAGAGTCAGTTACCTACAAGGGCGTACTCATACGACTGTCAGCTGATTTCTCATTAGAAACTATGCAGGCCAGAAGGGAGCGACAAGAAATATTCAAAATGATGAATACCAAGAACCTACAACCAAGATTACTTTATCCAGCAAAGCTATCATTCAGAATTGAAGGTCAGATAAAGAGCTTCACAGATAAGAAAAAGCTAAAGGAGTTCATCACCACCAAACCAGTATCATATGAAATGCTGAAAGGTATCCTTTAAGAAGAGGAAGAAGAAGAAAAAGGTAACGATACACATTATGAACAACAAATACACATCTATCAACAAGTGAATCTAAAAATCAAGTGAATAAATAATCTGATGAACAGAATAAACTGGTGAATATAATAGAATCAGGGGCATAGAAAGGGAGTGGACTGACTATTCTCGGGGGGGGGGGGGAAGGGATATGGGGGGTGTGGGAAGAGACTGGACAAAAATTGTGCACCTATGGATGAGGACAGTGGGGGATGGTGGTGGTAAGGGCAGAGGGTTCGATGGGAACCGGGTGGAGGCGAGCTATGGGGGATAAAAAGAGAAACAACTGTAATAATCTGAACAATAAAGATTTAATTTAAAAAATAAATAAACTATCATGTAATTTTCTATTACTAACAGTTAAAAAAAAAAAGAATAACTGATGATATTTGTCACCAACGATAGTATTCAGTCTTTGAAATGAAAACTGGAATTTTGGAAAACTTGTATTTGCCACCTGAGCTTGAGAACTTTGTAATACTTATGTCCTTTTTATTTTTTCAGGCGACCATTAGTGACATTAACAATATGAAATTTTGGTATTTTATAATAAAAAGAGTCATAATTTTGAATATCTGTGCAATTCAGCAAATCTACATTTTCCAAATGACCGAAGTATACTATGACAAAATCATGTATAAATAAAATATCCATTTAAAATGCAAGATAAGCCAAGGCAGTTTTATATAGCAAGCTTATGAGAACTGTATTTATATGGTTTTAAGTTCCATATTGCAGATGTCCTATAAGTAACTACCATTATGTTGGAGACTGGGTTAGAAGAGAGAAGGGATTAAATGAAGACGAAAAAATAAAACAAAAAGAAAGCCTCGTGGACACAAAGAACAGTAAGGTGATTGCCAGAGAGAAAAGGGGTAGGGGAGAGGTAGAAAGAAAAGGAGGGAATAAATAGTGATGGGAGGAGACTTGACTTGGGGTGGTAAACACACAACACAATATACAGGTGATGTATTGTAGAATTGTATACCTAAAACCAGTATAATTTTATTAACAAAATTCACTCCAATAAATGCAATATAAATAAATATTTTTTAAAAAGAAACTACCACTATTGAATTTTGCTATGCTACCCCAAATACCCACCATTATCTGAAGCAGCAATTAAAATACCCTTCTTTTTCCCAACTACATATCTATGTTAGTGAGTACACTTAAAATATCACATTAGTTTAAATGCAGAAGCAGACTAGAGAATCTGGCTGAAGAGCATATAACCTAGGAAGAGACAGAGGGGGAGGGGTTCTCTTCAAATCTGAAATCTAGAGAATAGAATTATAGTTAACAGTTTGGGGGGAGGAAAAAGTGAGTGATCAGATAGAAGAAAATGTACTAATTCTATTCTTTAAGTGTAAGCTTTTCCTTTTTTCCTCATTTTTATCAATTTTGAATGTTGTTGCCTATTTGAAATTTTCTCATTAAGCAAAATAAATATTTTAAAAAAGAGAGTTCAACCTAAACCTCTATCCTTTCCATAATTTAAGTAAGACCTATCATGGAATTCTCTGTAACAGACCATGAAAAATCCAAACTTTATGTGCTTATACAATTTTTATTTCAACATTATAATTACTTACTAGTACATTGCTATAATTATCTATATACTTTCTTTTAAACTCTATGTTACATAAGTATACAACAATGAAAATATGCAAGAAATTTTCAACAAATGCAAACTATATAAGAAAATATTTAATATGCTTTGTGTGTCTGCTTGTTTTTTGAAATTAGAATATCAACATGTATTTGGTGCTTCCAAACTCTGAAATAGGCTATTTCTTAGAAACACAAACATGGAAAGGATAACAAGTATAATTCCTCCCTCTCCCAAGAAAAGAAAGTTTATGCCACATCATGTTGCAAATATAACTAATGTCATCCAATAATAAAAGCAGCTGAAAGTTCTTGTCATTGTTTGAACTATAATCTTCAAACTATAGCAGTCTCTGGAAGGGAAAATTTGTATTATAATTTTAAAATATAAGTATCAATTAACTTTTGTTTAATGATATTTAAATGGGGTAAAAGTATTCAATAACAACAAAAAATCCAAAACCCAAGAAATAAAAAATAAAACCAAACATTAAAAAAATATTGTGAAATGGTAACTCTTCTCCATGATGTTCTTGTGAATGCTTGCTTCCCTTAAGGAAACCAACAAAAAGTGGAAGGGGGAGAATTAGATTAGACAACTGGGTAATAACCATAAGAGCATCCTTTTTAACAAATCTAACTGCTGCTTATTTTGGAATCTAAAACAGTATAATGGAATGCTTGGTCCATAAAAGTCACTCAAGATCCAAAGTTATAAATGTCAACAATTTGCATAAAAGCTCAACTTTAAAGATTTGTACTGTGTACAAATGAAGACAAAAATAAGTGCAAACATAAGAGTTGCATTTTAATATAGATATCCATTATCTAGTGTTTATGTAATGGAAGTCAAATGACTTCATTATTATCTGTGCTATTATATTGAATACCAAATGAACTCATCACACAGGCATACTTGCTTTACAAACTATTATAGCCCCATCAATGACAAGGGAAACATATATATGCAAACTTCTTTAGATGACTAATTTGATTTTTGTGTTAGCCGCTAATGTATTATTAATCAACAGTTCATTATACTTTTAGATAACCTTAGTTTACTTGGGCTTTATTTGTACACATGCATTTCTCTAATTTCTTGCTCTATAAAATTTTATACCTCTTTTTATAATATTGTCCTTAGGTAATGAATAAATAGATGCAAAAATCAGATGGAAGAATATAGAGACTGTTAAATTATTTGCTTATATCCAAATCTTAATAAGTGAAATATTCTGGCACCAAATGTTTTTCCCACTAACTTGCTATTTTCAAAATAAAATGATTGAGCTCTTGCTTGGACTATACATTCATATCAAAACATCTCCTTGAACATATTCAGTTTATCCTTTCAATTTTTATTATTCTAAATTGGTTTCTGGATGAAAATGGAATTTGCTTGGTACATTACTTATTTTAATCTGCTAGGCCATACCCAAAATGAAAGATTTAGGTGAGAGGATATCTGAAAAAAAATCAAAAATGAGTCAAACATTGTAAAGTTATTTTTAAAAAAATCATAGGATGAAAACAGCCCCATTTTTATAAATAGATGAATGAAAGATGATGCTTATGAGAAACAGCATATTTGCTATGAGGAAATCTAGAATTCAAACAACCTGATACCATTATTAAAAGGCCACTTATTAGTAAAGGGAATTGACAATGGTTTCCGAACCTTTCATGAGGTAATTGGAGATACTCACTAGAATTCCATATATTCATTTAAAGACTAATTTTGAATTTGCTTGTGTATTGTTTTCATGTAGTATAAATCCTTAACTCTTTCTAACAATATGATGGGTTATTTATACATGTTTGACTGGTCTTAGACATCATAAAGTGACTTACATTGCATCATTTAAATGAAATATTAGCTAAATGTATTTTCATAAATAAGCAGGATGAAGTCTAACTCATACATCTTATAAAAACATCTCAATAGATACTAGCTAATATTTATTTAATGCTTGATAAAAGTATATACTATTTTAAGTTCTTTATTTGTATTTAATCATCTAATGCTATTACAACTTATGAGTTTGGAGCTCTTATCTCCATTCTTTAGGTAATGAAACTCTGGCCTAGAGAAATAAATGATCCAAAGTACGTGGCTGGAAAGGAGCAAGAAGTTCAGACCCAGTCTGATCCAGAACTAATTTTTTTTTTGCCATTGGCCTTTTATAGTTTTTTTTCTTAATTCACCAATAAAAAGAGTCAAAATTAATATCAAATTGTGCATAATCTTTTGAATTCTAAAGGATGTGTTGAGAGATTTGCTGACCTGAAAATTTACAAAATACATTTATATACATTAAGTTTAATTACTCATTTGATACAGGTGAACAAACACATCCTTAATTGATCAAAAAAGAAGAAATATTGATCCCTACTTTATTTCAGTATAGGAAAAAATTAAGACTTACTAAAATTGGTTCCTTATATTCCTAACTTGTAAGTAGTAATTGCCCACTTCTACAATATTTATATTATTGATTATTTTTCTGTAAATATTACAAACTATATTTATTTCTCTAGAAAGTTTTATGTCTTTAAGAAAGATATTATAAGTAGAATATTGGATAGTATTTCTTATTAAATTCAATGTTGGAACTATATCTTGTTACAAGCTAGTCAGCCATTCACTATTCTAAACATTTTCTTGCATAAAATGTACTTTTATGGGCATGGTCCTAGAAAGGCTGTGAATTTAACAGATGTTTCAAAAGTTCAGTCAAATAATCCCAACATTTAGTAGTATTTTCAGTAAAAAGTTATTGCAATTTTTACATATTTTGCAACTACAGAGGATTAGAATAAATTGAATGCTTAGCAATGAGTCTTTTCAATTTTTAATAGCTTCTCTGCTCCCAAATACAACCTTAACAGGGATATACATATTTCAATTAGAAGCAAGTTGATTTCCCTGTGGTTAAACCTTAGTCATTGTAAACTTCTGCTAATATTCTAAAACTTAAGAAAAGGTATTTCTTTGTCTCCTGCTGGAAGATATAGTTTTATATACTTAATTCATGAATTTTTATTTCATGTATGGATTATTCATACAAAATAACAATTGCCTTGTTGAATGTAGAACAAACTAAACTAGTACAAAATATAAAAATATACATTCTAACCAGTTTCCCGCTATACCCCACCAGATTATTGGAAACAAGCATATGTAGGTTGTTTTGACAGCCTTGGATGCCACCAGATGGTGCTCTTACAGAGCCAAATAGAAAAAGCATTCACTACAAAATTAAAAAAAAAAAAATGTAGTTACTTTTTGGACTACAGAAGTCATTATCTTTCTCTTGCATATTCAGAGAATCCCATGATGTCCAATAACCCACACTGAAATCATACTTCAGGGTCTGGAAATTTTGGACCTAATGCATTTTTAAAACTGTATTGAAAATATATTTTAAGAATCAAAAAAGCAAAAATTTTATATAAAATATGCTTTTAAATTTGTAGGACTTGATATATATGTCAATAGCAAGAGTTCAAAATGTTAAATATTATCATTAATATTTCAAAATATTAAAAATCAATATTATTATTATTTATTTTTTGTAATCCTCACCTGAGGATATTTCCCAATTGAGTTTTAGAGAGAGTAGAAGAGAGAGGGAAAGACAGAGAGAAATATTGATGTGAGAGAAACACACCGAATGCCAGGGCCCACGTGGGGAGGAGCCTGCTACCTAGGTAAGTGCCCTTGACCAGAATTGAACCTGGGACCCTTCGGTCCACAGGCCAATGCTTTTATAGTGTTTAGTATATAATATGTGATTTTAAACATTACCTATTATCATCATCATTAGGGTGGCTGACATTAATGGGTCCATGGCAAAACAATAAAATAAAGATAACACAATGTTTTAAATTATTTTACTCTAAAGAATTTTGTTATTAAGTGGTTATAGCTTATAAACAACACATAATATCCCATCAATATCAGATTAGTAAATACAATACTAGACAGTTTTGTTTCATTTTTAATATTTTATGTAAAGGGTTATAAGCTATTTTAAAATAATATCTAAGAATATAGAATAATAAGTGAGTGTACATCCCCTTCATCTCTTTTAATTCATTTTCATTTCCAGAGATGATCACAATTAGTGTTTTTAGTGGTATTTTAATGGTCTTTCTGACTTATAAAAACCAAAAGTGTGAAGATCTCTAATAGATTCTGACTATAAATATAGACAGGATTGCTCTATTTTCTCTATCAATGATAATTCTTTTAATATGAGGCAGTTACAAGGAGCTCATATTCTCTCTCTGTTGTGCCCAGATTTCAAAGTTCCCAAGACCCCCAGGGAGCCAGTCAGTCCGATGCAAAAGCAAAGAGTCCTTTATTATGCAAGCCGGCCTGCGCTCCCCGTTCACCAGACCCACCGACACAGCGGAAAGTCCAGTGGCAGAGAGAACGAGGCCTGGTGGGACAGGGGGTTTTAAAGGGGGGTGGAGTGAGGGCAGGAGAGGGCACTGTGGGCCCTGCTGATTGGCCAGGCGCGAGTCGGTACAGGATGTGGTCATAGTGATGGCGTGCACTTCCCTTGATCACCATTGGTTAATTCAGAGAAATCCTGGGTGTGGCTAGCAGCGGCTTCTTCCCGTGAGGAAGCACATGGCCCCATCCCAAAATGGAGAACCCAAGGCAAGATGGAGGGCGCAGTCCTTGTCCGGCTCCTGCTGCTGCCGCTCGAACTCGCCACAAGGCAGGATGGCCCTCCCGCACAGCACCCGCAGCTGGCCTGCGGGCAGACTGGGACTCCAGCGCATCTGGGCGGCACAGGCCCAGCAAACGGGGTGCGACCGGTGGAGCGGCCCAGCTCTGGGGGAGCGGCATCCGCTCGGAGCAGGCCCGGCCCATGGAGCCGGCACACTGCAGCATGGCGGCCTCCCCGAGCCAGGGCACGCGCCCCACTCCGCTGCCGCCACTGCTGCACTGGGCCCGGTCCGGGGGTGGGGGCAGCCCGCGCTGGGCTCCCGCTGTGGGCTGGGGAGCCAATGCCCCCCACATGGGGCCCGGCAGCCGGCCCACGCAGGCCCCGGTCCCCCCCCGACCGGGCCCCGAGGGCTGCACGGACCCTCGGCCCCAGCGTGGGCAAGCGGGAAGCCGACCACGGGGGAAGGGAGGGAAGAGCGAGGCGGTGAGGCCTTCCGCTCCCATGACCTCCCCCGTGGGCGGTCGCCGCCAGGCCCCCACCCCTCGGCCCGCCGCCGGCCACCACGCAGCCGGTCCGGAGACTCGGACCCGCTCCGGGGAGGCCAGGCCCTACTGCGGGCGCGGAGGGATCTCAGAGCCGGGCGGTCAGACTCCTCCCCCCGCACCGCCTGGAGAGGCAGTGCGCCTTTCATCTCATTATATCTACCACTTATTATCTCAGCTTTTTTATATTCAGTCCAAAATATTTATTGTGCCAAAACCGGTTTGGCTCAGTGGACAGAGCATCGGCCTACGGACTGAAAGGTCCCAGGTTCGATTCCGGTCAAGGGCATGTGCCTGGGTTGCGGGCACATCCCCAGTAGGAGATGTGCAGGAGGCAGCTGATCGATGTTTCCCTCTCATCGATGTTTCTAACTCTCTATCTCTCTCCCTTCCTCTCTGTAAAAAATCAGTAAAATACATTAAAAAAATCTTTTAAAAAATAAAACAAAACAAAACAAAACCAAAAAAAAACAACAAAATATTTATTGCAGTTAACCATATCTCTACTTATTCCTTTTTATTAGGTAGATAGTAGATATGAAAACTCTATACTTTAAATATATACCTTTATATATTGTTAAAATAAACTATAAAATATACAAGATGATATATATTACATATTACAGCTATGTAATAAATCACCCAAGAACAAGCAAAGTCCAAATCATTGAAATAAATTGTTAGAAATATTTAAATTATATTCATAGACTATTTTTGAGTTATATCCTGCATGTTAATCTTTACTACATTTTCTCAAGATTTCAGTTTATTTATATTTTTTAATAGTGTCATTGGGAAAGAATATGTGATTAGCAAATACTCCTTTATTCCCTGAAAATAAACTCAAAGATAGCCTTCTTTAAAATGGCAATCTCCTTCATAACCTCAAAGATATGTGCTAAATTATCACTGTCTGGGTAAACTTCACAGAAACCCCCGAAACTTTATTAGAGGCTCCAATATTTTCAAACCTCTTTTCTTATCCAAAGTCTTAGCAAAGTGGTTAAGAGTTATAATATGTGACTAGTGTGCATTGTTTCTCAATTATTTATTTATTTTTTCGTTTTTCTCCCGTGGAGGTGATAATAAGCATATGGCAGAGAGCCAGGGATGTGTTAATGTGAAGGAAATGGGATTTGCTAATTCCCAAATAGTGAAGACAGACAAATAAAACAATAGTGAATAAACAGTTCCTTAAAAATTGGAATGTTTGCCAATATAGAATGCTATACTATTTTAATATACAGAGATTAGGACATTATGGAACTTCATTTATTAAAAACAATATGTCTATGAATTATGCCTTGTGTTAAGCTAAACTACACAGTTTTCAAAAACATTTTCTCCCTTCTGCTCCTATTGTCTTTCCTCTTCCTGAAACAGTGTCCTGTACCAGATTTGTGGCTTCACTTCAGTTTTTCTTTTCCCCTGTATTGCTCTCCTAAGTTTCCCTTTCCCACCAATACTTCAATATGTAAACAAACCATAACCCAGTTTTTCAATAAAGAATTCCTTAATTATCCCAACTATTTATATTCTCCTCTTTTGTTATAGCATAAACCTGTATACTATACAATTTATTTTCTTTGCTTTGCTTTTACTTCAGTTCTATCAGACTTTGCTTCCCAGAACATCCATTGCTTAAAAACAGGAGACATGACTATATTGTTTATCTATACTTCTCAGTCCTCCCCTGTCCTTATTCAGTGAAGATTATAGACAGGATACATTATAATACATAACATAATGGATCTCAGTATCATACACACTGAGTTTATATTTTTCAATATGTTCAAAGTTTTGTACCCTAACCTCAAGAAATATATGGATATAGGGAGAAATTGATATTAGGTCTCTCTAATAATTGTCAAAGAAGATAACTTGCTTATGTTATTTTGTAGCTAATTTTGACAATTGCTAAATTATTACCCTTTTTCCCTTACCTAATAATGAGGCACGTACTGGAAGCTACAAAGATGAACCTAAAATCATGATTGTCAGTTTGGATGAGTCATGCTGGATGATATCACATGGAGAATGCCAAGTGAATTATACCTAGTTCTTGTCCTAATGCATTTTCTAAGCAAGTGCGTGGAATAAAACACATACATATACACAAACACATTGTAAAATGCTCTCAATATAGCAAAAGAAAGGTAAACATAAACATTTAACATTTCAATAGACAGAGAAGTTCTTTCTGACTGAAATTATTTGCTCTATATATTAACTAAGCATATATTTACTTTTATTTTGAAATAGTTCTCAGTTTGAAATTATTATTTTAAAATTAATTAATTGGTAAATTTATCAATCCAAAGTAATATATATATTCACAGAGATTGGTAATAAATAAATATTTAGCTAAAATTACTTTATGGTAGAAAATTTAAAAAGAAGAGAATGTTTAGCAGCTCATATACTACAAACAGGTTTTGCTGTTTGATGAAAATTTGTTCACATCGATTTATTATTGATTGAAGAAAGTCCAATAGTAATCATAGCAGGTCCCCATAGTTTGATATTATTTAAAATGTGTAGTTTTAGAAACCTGATTTTTTTTCTTAGCAAAAGACCAGAATATATTTTTCTCAAATGAATAAATTAATTAACATATTCATAAAGACTGATACACATGTAAGAGCAATAAAAGATATAAATGTAAGTGATAACAATATTTATTACTACATCACTTTCCACCATTTGATCCTGGGATTTATCTACCACCAAAGAGATTTCTGTACATAACCTTTCCAGTTTCTCTACCTTTTGGGTAGAGAGTCAGCTTGAGTCCTAAAATTTTGTGATAGATACTCAGAAAACAGGGTAAAGAGATAGAATAAGAAAAGCAGAGTTGAATGTTTTATAAAAACAAACAAGTTTTATTTACAGGAGCAAAAAAATATTGAGATAAAATGAATGAGAAAAGGAGAAACACTGAGATCTTGTCATCTTAAAGAAGGAAAAGAGATTTTGACAGTACTGAGATTAACAGGTAAAGAAAGACTTTGGGGCATAGCCAGGTTTGGGAAAGTTTATACTATGATTTAAGTATCCCTTAACACGTTAACACGTTATGCGCCCAGCCTGTTTTGTCTTCTGGACGAAAAGTATAGTGTCAGTCACAGGTGACTGACACTATACTTTCTGTCCAGACTGGTCAGTCACTGGTACCGCCAGCATATTGGTGAAATCAGATATCACAGGCTAAACAGAAAGGAAGACAAAACAGGCTTGGTGCTTAACGTGTTAATGTTGTTTAATAAATTCACGAAAATAACCAGAAAAATTAAAAGTATTTAATCACCTTAGATGACAGGGCCGTATTTCTTTTAATATCTACACTAATAAAAGAGAAACATGGTAATTGGCGTACGACCGCTACCCTTCCCATTGGCTAATCCCCCTGTCACTCACAGAGTAGGGCCGAGATATGCAAATTAACTGGCAGCCAAGATGGCGGCCGGCAGCCAGGCAGCTGATGCGAACAGGGAGGCTTGCTTGCTTCAGTGACGAAGGACTCCAACGTTCCGCGCCTGCCGCTGCAGGTCTCTCAGCTGCAACTCTAAGTAACTATGTTGCAAATATAGAAGCTACAAAAACCCCAGAAACCTGCTTTACTCAGTGGAGCTTCAGCCAGCCGGACTGCAACATTGTATCAAATACAGACAGTAAACAAAGGCCAGAAACCTGTTTTCAGCAGCCGAGGCCTCAGAGCTAAAGCTGGCCCAGAATAAAAAGAAAAAAAAAGAAAGAAAGGAGCGGTTGGGAGCTTCAGTCCCAGCCTGAAAACAGCCCTCAGCCCCTCAACCAGACTAGCCAGGTACCCCAGTGGGGACCCCCACCCTGAAGGGTGTGTGACCAGCTGCAAACAGCCATCATCCCCTCATCCAGGCTGGCCAGGCTCCCCAGGGGGGACCCCCACCCTAATCCAGGACACCCTTCAGGGCAAACCAGCCAGCCCCACCCATGCACCAGGCCTCTCTATTCTATATAGTAAAAGGGTAATATGCCTCCCAGCACCGGGATCAGTGGAGCCACGAGGCCTCCTGTCACCGGGATCAGTGTGACGGGGGCAGCGCCCAAACCCCCTGATCGCCCTGCAGCTCTGTGTGTGACAGGGTGCGTCGCCCCAACCCCCGCCCCTCCCCAACGGGCCCTGCTCTGTGTGTGACGGGGTAGAGCCATAACCTCCCCATTGGCCCTGCCCTGAGTATGAGAGTGGCGGCGCCCCAACCCCCTGATCCGCCCTGCCCTGAGTGTGACAGGGGGGCGATGCCCCAACTCCCCTATCGGCCCTACTCTGTGAGTGACAGGGGAGCTACTCAACCCCCTGATTGGCCCTGCTCTGTGCATGACAGGGGGAGCTCCCCAACTCCCTGATTGACCCTGCTCTGTGCATGACAGGGTATGGAGCCCCAACCCCCTGATGGGCCCTGCTCTGTGCGTGACAGGGTACAGAGCCCCAACCCCCTGATTGGCCCTGCTCTGTGCATGACAGGGTACGGAGCCCCAACCCCCCTGGTAGGCCCTGCTCTGTGCATGACAGGGGGTGGCGCCACAACCTCCCCGTCAACCCTGCCTTGAGTGTGACAGGGGGCAGTGCCCCAAACCCCCAATCGGCCCTACCCTGAGTGTGACTGAGGGTGGCATCGCAACCGCCCAATCTGCCCTGCTCTGTGCATGACAGGGGGCGGCGCCCCAACTCCCCAATCGGCCCTGCTCTGAGCCCGACCAGGGGCTGCACCTAGGGATTGGGCCTGCCCTCTGCCACCCAGGAGCAGGCCTAAGCTAGCAGGTTGTTATCTCCCAAGGGGTCCCAGACTGCAAGAGGGCACAGGCTGGGCTGAGGGATCCCCCCTTCCCCCAAGTGCACAAATTTTTGTGCACCGGGCCTCTAGTCCTATATAATAAAAGCCTAATATGCAAATTGTCCCCTCAACTGGGAGTTTGGCCGCTCGCTATGATGTGCGCTGACCATTAAGGGGTGGCATGAAACATGGCGGATGTCTGCAATGTGGTGCTGACAGCAGGCAGCAGTGGAGGCTCTGCTGGCCCTGATGGGCCCTAATGAGAGCGTGACTGCAGCGGGATGGTGGAGCAGGTGAGCGGGCAGCACCAGGCTAAGGTGGGTGTGATTAGGGGCCTGATCGCCCCGCCAATCACCCCACAAACAGTAATCAGCAGCGGTGGCTGGCAGCGGGGGCACGATCGCCCTACCGATCACCCCGCAAATGGCAATCAGCAGTGGGGGGGGGGTGGGCAGGGGCCGCCGCCCAGCTCCCAGTTGCTAAAGGAGCTGGGTGGAGGCCCGATGACTCAGGCAGAAGGGAGTGTGCAGGGGCCCGGGGGCCCAGGTGTTGTCCAGGGCCCAGGGGTCAGCTGGGACCTGCCCTTCCACACCACACGCTTGCACTTCGATTGCCGGTCAGCCCTAGGGACCACACCTGTGCACAAATTTTGTGGACTGGGCCTCTAGTCTATCCTATCTAATAAAAGAGAAAAATGGTAATTGGCGTACGACGATACCCTTTTCATTGGCTAATCAGGGCTATATGCAAATTAACTGCCAACTATGATTGGCAGTTAACTGCCAACTAAGGTTGGCAGTTAACTGCCAACAAGATGGCGGTTAATTTGCATATGTAGGCACAATGCAGGGAGGCGAAAGGGAAAGCAGGAAGAAGCCCCCTGCCACTGACAGTGATCAGAAACCCAGGGGGGAGCTAAGAGCTGGGGGGCAGGGCAAAGGCGGCCCTGGGGCCGCCTTTGCCCTGCCCCCCAGCCATGATTGGAGAATCAGGCGCCTTTGCCGCCCTGGCCAGTGATAGCAGGAAGTAGGGGTAGAGCCAGCGATGGGAGCTGGGCACGGTCGAAGCTGGCAGTCCCAGGAGCTAGGGATCCCTTGCCTGGGCCTAAAGTGTAGCCCACGATCGCGGGGCCGCTGCAGCTGCGGGTCCCCGCTGCCCGAGCCGGACGCCTCAGCCAGAGGCCTCAGGCCTGGTCAAGGGGCCGATCCGGTGATTGGTGATCGGAGGGTGATGAGGGTCAACTCCTCTGGCCGAGGCATCAGGCCTGGGTAGGGGGCGGAGCCGGGGATTGGGGGGATATGATGGTCCCCTTGCCCAGGCCTGAAGCCTGGGTCAGAGGCGTCAGGCTTGGGCGAGGGGTGGACCAAGCGATCAGAGGGAGATGGGGGTCCCCTGCCCAGGCATCATTCCTGGGCCAGAGGCCTCAGGCCTGGGTGGGGGCCAGAGCCAGTCATCAGGGGGAGATGGGGGTCCCCTGTCCAAGCCTGACACCTCTGGCGGAGGCGTCAGGCCTGGGCAAGGGGCCGATCCTGCGATTGGAGGGTGATGGGGGTCAACGCCTGAGGGCTCCCAGTATGTGAGAGGGGGCAGGCTGGGCTGAGGGACACTCCCCCACACACACCCAGTGCACGAATTTCGTGCACCGGACCCCTAGTATATATATAAAAGCCTTAGCAACTGGACCAACCGGCCAGTAGCTATGATGCTCAATGACCACCAGGAGGCAGACGCTCAATACACAGGCATGGAAACATGGAACAGGCTGATGAATCTCAGAGGGAAGGGGGGAGGGCAGGAAGAGATTAAGCAAAGATCTTATATACATTCTAGAGGTTCGGTGCATGGACTCACATGCTGGTAGGGTACCTTGGCCTGGCCTGTGGGGACCGGGCTGAAACTGGCTCTCTGACATACCCCAAGAGGTCCCGAATTGAGAGAGGGCATAGGCCAGGCCAAGGGACCCCACTGGTGCAAAAATCCATGCACCAGGCCTCTATTTCTTCTATAGAATAGAATTTGTACTAGATACTAGCCCCATAGGATTCTGGGCATTACTTGGATTACATTTTAAAATCACTGTAATTTATAATGTTATTTATACATTTCAAGTTGAACTGATAATTATATTCCCTGACCAACAGTTTTTTTCCCCTCTAGATAAATGACATTATATTGCCTGTAAAATTAATAGAATGTATGAGTATGGAATTTTTAATAAATAATAGCTAATTTTATTAGCTGTATCAGAATTTCCCTTTATTTACTCATTATGCAGACAAATTTAGTGAACTTTAGAATTTAATAGTTTTACTGTGAAACATAGTAGAGTATAAAACTTTCCAAACCTAGATATACCCAGAGTCTTTTTCTTCACCTGTTACTCTTAGTACTGCCAAAATCTCTTTCCCAACTTTAAGATCCTCATTTTTCTCATTTATTTAATCTCAATAGGTTTTTGCTCCATTATTCTTTGAATTGCCAACTATTTCATTAAAATAACTTCTTGTTTAAGTATTAAATACTTTCCTGATAGAAGAAACTTGAACAACAAGAAGTAAATGAATCTATAATAATAAAAGCTTAATATGCAAATAGACTGAATGACCGAACAGCAGAATGACCATCCAGATGACCTTCCGGATGGCCACACTATGACACCCCCTGGCACCAGGCCAGCCAAGGCGGGTGCAATAGGTCGGGGGCCCAGCCATCGCCCCATGACTGCCCTGCAGAGGGAGGCCCAGGCCACCGGCCGGAGGGACAATCAATCAATCAGGGGGCTCCATGATTGCCCCAAAGAGGGAGGCCCAGGTTACCGACCAGCAGACTGCCGTGGGTGGGCAGGGCCTCCTTCTGTGGGGTGTGATCGATTGCATGACCGCATTGTAGAGGGAGGCCCAGGCCACTGGCCAACGGGGCAATTGCTCAATCAGGGGGCTCCACAATCGCCCGAAAGCGGGAGGCCCAGGTCACCAACCTGAAGGCTGTAGTGGGTAAGTGGGGCCTACCTCTGAGGGGGCAATCCATTGTGGAGCCCTGGCCGGGTGGGCAGGGCCTACCTCTTTGGGGCGATTGATCACGGGGCTCCTGGACTGTGGGAGGGCACAGGCCGGGCTGAGGGACACCCTCCCCACCAAGTGCACAAATTTTAACACTGGGCCTCTAGTATTATTATATTTTCCTAACCTGGTATGACACTTTCAGATTATAGGGCATAGCCATCTCTTTTTAAATTATTTTCTTCCTCATTAAAAATGTAAATAAAGGACATCGCCCTTCAAACTCCACATTTCTAGTATCTTTAGATAGTGAGAAACAGTTGTAATAAGCAGCTTTGGTAATAGGTGAGTGTGTTTGCTTAGGTACATAAAGGTAAAGCAAATTCACAAACACAGGCCTATTCAATCTCAAGTAAAGGCTTAAATTGACAACCTTGGCATCATTCCACTGCATACTGTGGCATACATACTGCGCCAACCCGACTGTGCTACTGGAACTCCAAAAGGGAGTGACCCCAGGGAAGTAGACAACAGTGTGGTGATTACAAGCAGGAGTGGGGATAAGGGCATAGAGGGGATAAATGGTGACGGAAAAATAAAATTTAATATTTTTTAAAAAAAGACAAACTGAGAAAGTTTAAATGGATAAAAAACACATTTTTTAAAAAAACAACTGAGGATATATTTCTTTCAATCCACATATTGTACTGGTTCTTTCTTGCTGACTATCACATTAATTTTTAGGTATTTTCAGTGGGAAAACCTGGAGAACTACATTATTACCAGCAATTTTTATAAGTGAACCAAGATTATAATTCTGCATGTGAATTATCTATATATCTACCTTTCAATCTATCTTTTTGTGTGTCCTAATCCACAGCAATCACTCATTTGATTTTGTCCTATCTAACCATAAATAAGTTTCCCCTCGATTTAATCAAATCCAAAACAGTAGTTATCAGTTAATATATCGATATTGGGTGATAAAAACTCATACTGACATACATTATAAGTAAACTGGCAAAGATAGGGCTGACTAAAGAAACTATTTCTAAATTCTTATTTTTCATTTTACTAAAATAAGCATTTTGAAAAATAATATTGATTGGGAGAGACATAAATGAAATGACAAAGCTTTGAAATATATATATATATATATATATATATATATATACACACTGTATATATATATACACAGATATATATACATATATATATATATCTGTGTATATATATATGTATGTATGTGTGGTAATATTTCTATGAGTTTGCTAAAAAGTATAGAATAAAGAGAAATATATAGAAGGAGAAAAGTAAGGTGAGATAAGTGTCTCATTCGGTGTAGTCAATCTGAAAACAACCAAATCAATCTTTTAGAAGTTTACTCATGACAACTTTCTATATTATTTTACATTGACTTTCTCTCCTGCTTCACAGATAAGCAATTCAACTTTACAGAAAGGTGGGCACAGCCAGACATCAGTTCAGAAATGGAAAATTGTAATAACTGTATTTTCAGACATAATTTACAGGTTAAACCTAGTGGGAATTGCTTTCCTCCGTGTGGACTTTTAAGGATGATGCATGCTACAAAGTGTGTGCTGCTCTCATTTTTCCTCTGAAGATCACTGGATGCTGTGAGATGCAGATGATGACACAGGTGATGCTGCAGACCTCCACTGAATTAACAGCTCCGGGTTTCATCAGCAATCTGTTGATATAGACTGACTCCCACGTTATTTTTTTTCTCTCTATTGGTTGGAAAATACAATTTTTAATGGTTGAATGAATTTCTATCCACACATTGACTAATAGTAAATCTTTTTAGATCTCATTCAGCTTTATCATTCCCTCCGGCAGTTCAGTTGTTGGCTCAGATTTATTGAGGTCCGACAGAATGCAATTGAAATCTCCCTTTGAAATAAAGTTCCTGGCATGAAAAAAAAAAAATCCATAAAAAGCCTCATCCTTAGGAAAGCGACTTTTATAGTGTAGAACTGATCTGACTAGCTCTCAGATGTTGGCCTTGGATAACAGTTCAGATTGTATTATTGTGTATGAACCTTGAACTCGGAGTCTCCGCTCTTGCTGTTTTGCTTTTTTTCTTTTTCACTAGCACACCCACGCATATTATACTCTTTCTCACTTGCCATACAAAAGAGAATTCAATCTTAAATTAGATATAAAACAATTTCACTGTGTTTCTCCTTCTCTAATGCAATAAAGCAATATCCAGGAAACTAGTTAAATCAATAATCTGTAAGGATTTTAGAAGACTAAATTCATGTTCCATTTATTCTCACATATATATTGAAATGTTTCCCTAAGATTAAGTATAAATAGGGAAGCACCAACATTATTTAGATAATATCATTATTAAAAATCTCACCAGTCTCTTAAAACAATTATTCATTTCTTTATTTTTTACATGGGTGTTGTACAATAAGACCACTTAAAGATGTAGGACTTTATTGTGGCAAAGCCTTTCTCTTGAATGAAATTAAAATGGAGGCAATGTAGAGTAGCTATGAACAATATTCAAAGAACATAGATACATACCTTTATAAGTCCCAGCTCTAATTGTGCTAATTTCCACAGAGAATGTAGATTTTTTTAGTTTTTTTCATATTTGTTAATTTCTCAAAGGAAATCTAATATATAACTCCAAATTGTACAACTCTATTGATGCTACTCCTCTAACTGAAGCTGAACTGGTGGAAAAAGGGAATAGAGTACCTTAATTTCTGAACTCCTGGCACATTCGTTATTCTTATCACCATACATGACACATTTCTTATAGCAGAAAGAGAATCCATTCTAGTCAGTATAAGAAGAAAGAAGTTCTTAGAGGTTCAGATGTACCTTAATTGTAAAAATAAAATAAAAAAAACACTTTAGACTGATTTCTGAATCAACTTCATCATCATGCTATAGAATATCTTTCCATGAGAGGTTGTCTTCTGTCTTCTCTGCCTTACAAGGAGATACTGATCACGGTCTGTTCGTTCTCTCTCTCTCTCTCTCTCTCTCTCTCTCTCTCTCTCTCTCTCTCTCTCTCTCTCTCTCTCTCCTGAAATTTTAATCAATTGCCTTCCACACTTGCCCTGACTGGGGATCAAACTCACAATCCAGGCAAGTGCCCTGACCAGTGCATGGGATGTTGCTCACCAACTGAGCCATTCTAGCTGGGTTGATCATGGTTCTTAACCTTTGTTTCATAAATGTCCCAAAGACTTCTGGGTAGAATTCATAGTACTGAGAAGTTAGTGGGGAAAACCAATTGTAAATTTTAAAAAAATATTTTGTTGCTCTATATGTTTCTTTCATAATCCTATTTATTTATTTACGTACAGACAGATATATATTTTTAAGAGCAGTTTTAGGTTCACAGCAAAATTTCGCAGACAGTATAGACACCCCCTGCCCTCACACACAGCTAGCCTCTCCCACTGACAGCATCCTGCATCAGAGGGGTATGTTTGTTACCTACATTGACAAATCATTATCACCTAAAGTCCATAGTCGATGTTAGGGTTCACTCTTAGTGTTGTACTTTCTATGGGTTTTGACAATTGTGTACTGAAATTAACTCACAATTATAGTATCATACAGAATAGTTTCACTGCTCTAAAATCCTCTGTGCTCTACCTATTCATTCTTCCCTTCCCACCTATCTTCTTGAAACCATGGATCTTTTTATTGTCTTAACAGTTTAGCCTTTTCCAAAATGTCATATAGTGGAATCATACAGTATGTAGCTTTTCCATAGTAGATTCTTTCACTTAGTTTACATTTTCCCCATGTCTTTTTATGACTGAAGAGCCTATATCCTTTTAGCTTTGTATATTGTTCCATTGTCTGGATGTACCACAGTTTACATATACACTAGAGGCCCAGTGCATGGTTTGTGCACTGGTTGGGTCCCTAGTGGCTGCTGGCTGCCAGCCAGGGCCTCCCTCCCTTCCCCCCGGCCGGCCTGCCCCCTGGTGGAACTCCCAGAAGAACTCTCGGTGGAGGGGACAATTTGCATACTATACTTTTATTATATAGGATTTACCTACTGAAGGACATCTTGGTTGCTTCCAAGTTTTAGCAATTATGATTAAGTCATTATGGACATCTGTGTGCAGGATTTTGTTTGGATATAAGCTTTAGACTCTCAGTAAATACCATGTAGTGTGATTACTGGAACATATGGTAAGAGCATGTTTAGTTTTTAAGAAAGTGCCAAACTGTCATCCAAAGTGTATGTATCACTTTGCATTTGCATCAGCAATGAATAAGAGTTCCTGTTGCTCCACATCCTCTCCAGCATTTGGTGCTTTGAATAGTTTGGCTTTTTGGCATTCTATTAGGTGAATAGTGGTATCTTATTGTTGGTTTAATTTGCAATTCCTTAATTATATGTGGTGTTGAGCATATTTTCACATGCTTATTTGCTATTTTTATATCCTCTTTTCTTAGATGTCTGGGTATTTTGCCTATTTTTATGTCAGGTTGTTCATTTTATTATTGGTGAGTTTTGAGTTATTTGTATATTTTTAATAAGTCTTTTACCAGATATGTCTTTTTAAAATATTTCTGTCAGTCTGTGACTTTCTTATTATCCACAGTGACTTTCTCAGAGGGAAGATTTTAATTCTAATGAAGTCCACCTTATCAATAATTTATTTCATGGATTATATCTAAAAAGTCATCGCCGTACCCAATGCCATCTAAGTTTTCCCCTCTGTTACCTTCTAGAATTTTTACAGTTTCTGTTTTACATTAAGCTTAGATCAATTTTAAGTTAAATTTTTGTGATGGGTGTATGGTCTGTATCTGGATTTTTTTAAATTTACTTTTGCATGTGGATGCTAGTTGTTCTAGAACCATTTGTAGAAAAGATTATCTTTCCTGCACTGTATTACCTTTGCTCCTTTATTAAAGATCAATTGACTATATTTACATGGGTCTATTTATCAATTCTCTAATTGTTCTATTGATCCATTTTCTATTCTTTCACCAATACCACACTCTAGTAAGTCTCTGAGTTGGGTAGTGTAAGTCATCAGATGTTGTTCTCCTTCAATACTGTGTTGGCTATTCTGGGTCTTTTGCCTTTCTGTATAAACTTTAGAATCAGTTTGCTGATTTTTATTGGGATTGCATAAAACTTTTAGATCAAGTTGGGAAGGACTAAAATCTTGATGACATTGAGTATTTTTATGCATGAACATAAAACATCTCTCCAGTTAGTTATTCTTTGATTTCTTTCATTATTATTTCATTATATTTTATAGTTTTCTTCATATATTTTATACATATTTGGTTAGATTTATATGGAAACATTTCACTCTTTTGTTACTATGCAAATGATAATGTATTTGTAGTTTCAAATTCTACTTATTCATTGCTGGCATACAGGAAAGCAGTTGACTTTTGTATAATAACCTTGTACCCTAAAACCTTCTTATTATTCCTTATTTGTTCCAAGAGTTTTTATTGTTGTTGCTCATCCTTGATTTATTAGACAATCTAAAATGTGAGTTTCATGTTTTCCTTCCCAGTATGTATACATTTTCTTTTCTTATCTTATTGCATTAGCTAGGACTTCTACTGTGACTATATATTTATTGTATATTTTGAAAATTATTCTGAGAAGGCATCTATAGGCTTTGGCAGATATTCAGTAGTCCTTGGCAGAAATTCACACAGTTAAACACTACTATTATAAAAATAAATAAATGAATACTGCTGGAAACTGAACCACTTGCCTCTGCCATGATCCAAGCCAACAAAATGAAAGATATAAATTCTTTTTGGGTTAGTGCAACTGATTAAATCTAAATTATTAAGCATTGTAGTTACAAAGGAAAATAACACATAGGAATCATTTGTTTCTTTGTTTTTATTTCAGGTTCATGATTATCATGCTGTGTGCTAAATTATCCCAGGGCACTGCAATAAATGTAGAAAGATGTCCCTTGATATTTTAGATATTCTAGGTAAACACAATGATGTGCAACAATGGTCATAGTGTGAATGTTAACTTCAAATAGTTCAGAGCGTCAACGTTAGATCACACTGCCTTTCTTTTGATGGCATCACATCTTTGCAAAGTTAGATTTACAGAGTTAGTTGTAAGAAAAAGCCATTACTAATCAAAGTCAATGTTAAACAGAAAACAAACATGGTAGTGAGGAATATGAATCTAATTATAAGAAAGGGTGCAGTATCAGTTGACACAGATATCATGTTAGTGAGCAATTGTGGTTATTTAAAAAATTAAATTAAAACATTAATCTTTTCATTTTATTTTTTCAAATAGCTACTAAATTGTTAGAACATAAACTTTAATGAGTTGTTTATACCTATCTTTTTAATAAATAATTTTTAAAGGTTATGATTATCTTTCTATTTATTTATTGCCTAGGATCATTGTGAGAAATTTCTGAGTCACCAACATCACTTCAAATTGAGAAAGTTCATGGATCTCTGCCTTAGATTTTACATTGGAAAAATAAAATTTGCATTATGGGAAGCTATGAAAAATTGGCAAAGAAATGCAAGGACAAAATTCAGGTGGCAAAATTTCTTTATAGAAGGTATAACTTCATTTAAGCTGTGTCTATGGAATACTGGGATATGCATAATATAATTGTAAAACTGTGGGTTTTCTAATCATAGGGAGTAACTAAATCTAAATTGTTAAAGCATTATATTGTAGACAAAATGTTTTTAGGAGGCAGTGAAGATTAGAGGGAGGAAATCTAATGGTAAGAAAAATAGCTAATTGCTATTGAGATTATTGGTTTGAAATTATTTTGAGAAGTTAAACTAAGGTTGTTTGGTAAGTGTAGAAATGAAAGACAGATGAACATTTTTGAACTGAAAGACAAAGACTAATTTGATGTAGGGAATGAAGGGGAAAAATGAATGGCCCAATATCTCTAGCTTTAATGACTGTGTCAATAATTATACCATCAGCTGAGTGGCTAATGGACAATTTCTGACTTAAAACTTTATACTTATAAAAATTCCTGAGGACACAGATTTGGAGATAGTAGGTAGTAAGAGGAAATTAACAGTTAGTGAAATCCTGAATGTGAATGAGGAAGTAGAAGCAGATGTTGAAATAATGTGGTATTCTAACAATTAGAGATGAAAAGCAGCAGCTAAAGAGACTCATATGTTTGGAGAAGGATGTATAATAACTATAAATAATATCATGAAAACTAAAGGGGGAGAATTTTGCTGATGGAATGTGTCTTCCTTGTTAATTTTTAATAAAGATTTTATTTCCACGAAACAGACATATTATTCACTGTTTGTCTTCATTTCTAAATGAATCTGATATACTGGAAAATCATATGAAGTAGAATTGAATAAGCTTTGAAGTGAGGAGTTTGAGTTTCAGCTCCACAATTCATCTGGAGCATCACCATGAGCAAGGCACTTAGTTTATCTGAAGTTATTGTACAACTAGAGGCCCGGCGCATGAAATTCATGTGAGGGTGGGGTGGTGTCCCTCAGCCCAGCCTGCACCCTCTCCAATCTGGGACTGCTGGCTCCCAACCACTCTCCTGCCAGCCTGATTGATGCCTAACTGCTCCCCTGTCAGCCCAATTGCCCCTAACTGTCTCCCCTGCAGGCCTAGTCACCCCTAACTGCCCTCCTTTGCCAGCCTGGTCGCCCCTAACTGCCCTTCCCTGCCAGCCTGGTCACCCCCAACTGCCCTCCCCTGCTGGCCCCATCACCCCTAACTTCCCTCCCTTGACAGCCTGGTCACCCTAACTGCCCTCCCCTGCAGGCCTGGTCACCCCCAACTGCCTCCCCTGCAGGCCTGATTGCCCCCAACTGTCCTCCCTTTCAGACCCGGTCCCTCCCGATTGCCCTCCCCTGTTCGCCTGATCGCCCACAACTGCCCTCCCCTGCGGCCATCTTTTGGCGGCCATCTTGTGTCCACATGGGGGTGGCCATCTTGTGTGTTGAAGTGATGGTCAATTTGCATATTACCTCTTTATTATATAGAATTAAAATAATAGTGTTTACTTTCTGAGGCCATGGAAGCATTAGCAATCCTATACAGGAATTAGAAAAGTGCCTGGCACATATTATTGTAAAAATTTAATAGTATATATGTTGTTTTGGTTTTCATCACATAATTTGGCAAATTCTAGTTAATATGTACTTTTATCATGTAATTTTCAAAATTAATATAAATTTCTCTTTTTGTTAAGATTTTATTTTCCATCAGAATACTTCAGCCATGGGTTTACTTAATTCTTATAATCACCTATTGTTAGTGATTGTTTTCTTACTGTTATAAATAGTATATGGCAAAATACTAAATCTCTTTAATTTATATCCTAAGAATTATATCTATAATTATGTGTTTAAATAACTTTATCATGTTATATTATTTTCATCACATTTTCTTAGATCTTTAATTATACCAGCTAAAGTTTTTACCCTCCTCCTAATTTCATCTTTTAAATTGTCTTTAGTTTGAATTCAAGTAATTGACCAACATATATGAATTTATTGTGTGATGAATTATTGTGCTAAGCATTCATTTTCTTAATATTTCCTCTAAAAGGCATTCCAAAGATAAAATGCCATGTTAAAATTTGAAACACCATTTCTTCCTGAAAACTTGCTGCTGCTATCATTATTCGATCAACATTTTCCAAGGCACATAAACTCCCAATCTCAGTGACAGTGCTGTTACTTCTATATTTTGTTCCCTTGTATCTAATTTATCACCAGGCAGGTCTTGTCTTAACTATTTGCCACATCTCTAATTCAAGCCATTATAATATGAACAACCACCACCACAAATAAAGGTTCTAAATTACCTCCAATAAAGGTGGTACTATTATTTCAACTGTATCTTTCACTTATTTTATGAAGACCAAAAAAGAAGCCTATTATATCACTTCTATATATAGAGTGATATAATTGTAAAATGTTTTGTAACATTGTGCACCATTGAGGTAAATAACTACCGTATGTGTGTTTTCATTAGCAATGCTTGTTGGTGCTTCCAATTAGGAAAATCATTATTATGAGGTTCACTTTCCTCAAGTATAAAAATGGAAATAATAATACACTCATGGTTATTGTGAGGATAAAATGATAAAATGAACATAGAGTTGACCCCAAACCAGTCCTATGTGTACAGATCATCAAACAACCACTTCCTAAAACCTCCTGATTATTTCCTACTCTCTTTCAATTATTCCTACTGTAAAGATTGTGTAGTCAGAAAATCGTATGGTATGTGGATGATGGAGACAGTGTCTAACATAGCAGCCATGTATATTATTTATAACTATTTGTCTAAGAAGTATTTTTCTGGATAACTGTACCATAATTATCCCTCTCTCTTCTCTCTGGAATGTCAAAATGAATAAGCCAATATTTTCCAATTTCTATGAAATTAAGAAATATATCCTTTACCTTGAACTTAAAGAAAACACACATATTTGAAAGTAGTATTAATAGTTCAGTAATTTAAAACCTATCCTCTGATCCAAACTGATTAGGAAAATTTACAATTAACAGAGGGGAAAAAATGAAAAGGATTTAGGCAATCTCCGACTTTCTGACAGCTCATTCTAAATTGACCCAAAATTGTTGTTTTTTTTTTAACATATATTTATCACTTTTAAACGTGTTAATTGTGTTGCAAGCACTGCAGCTGGGATTAATTTAGGAAGTTTGAATTGCCTTCTCTACAGCTGGTGAACATTGAAGCAAAACTGTGAAATAAGCTTTGCTAAAAGAATTAGAGAATTTGCAGTGTTAATTATTCAATGCTTTCTTTTGGAATTCTTTCTAAGTCTAGTCATAAATTATAAGAGGAATTGTCCTTTTCTTATATTATTAACAGAAGTATGACATTTGGCTGTTTATGGTGCTTGTTTTATGTATATATTTCTAGTTTAATATCCAAATGTTGCAAGAATTTTGGAAAAAAAAACAATGGATTTCAAAACTAAAGTGACACAACAAAAAATCATCCATTACTAAAACACAACACCCCCCTCCACACACATACACATAAAAAAGGGTTAGATAATCTTTAATATTTATTTACTTAAGATTCTTTCACATTTCCTTATCTTTATGTAGAAAGACACTATTCTGGAAGTCATTAATTTTAAAGCCTCAATCCTCTCCTTTTCACTCTGTCCCTCTTTATGTGTGTGGACATAAAAACCATAAAATGCTTGCTTCATATATATGAAATTTAAGACAAATACATATTTGTGTATATACTTCTTTAAATGGTAAGATATGGTATATACAGGGAAAAGTAGAGGTTATGGGTGATCTCTGACAGCATTTCCTCTTTATTTTAGAAGTAAATCTCACAAACATGCTCATAAAATTTAGTATCACTTATTCATAGTAAAAATTCATATATTTAATCAGGTCTGGCTTTAATCTCTTATTAGCTCTGACCATATACAATATAATTAGATATTCAAAACTGAAAAAAATTACCTAATTTACAAGATAGTTTAATAAATCACTTTTTTAAAATTACGTTGCCAATAGTTTCAGCATAGATTATAATAAAGGCCTACTATCATATATATATATATATATATATATATATATATATATATATATATATATATTTAATTTTTATTAATAAAATTTTTAAACATAGATCCAAGCAGAGGCATTAACATAATAAATAAAATGTATCCATCACCTATTTTCAAAATTTACCAATTCAGTCAATCATTTAAAAACTCTAATCCCTTCCCTCTCTACTTTTTTTCTTAATTTTGTTGTTATTGTTCTTGTTGAAGATAACAGGCCCTTCACCATGTGGTTATCTACAATATGGAATTTGATGATGGCAAAATATGATGTTAGTTAAGATGTTTCTTGAATGGAGAAAATGGCAGGTGAACAGACAACAGTGTCATTCACCTCCTTCTAAGGCCAGGCCAGAAAAGCAACTAAATCAGAGTACATCCACCCTGAATTAATAAATTAGACATAGTTGAGGAGATAATTTTCAAAAAAGAAGGGCAGAGGATGCTTAGAGGATGCTGCTTTCCAGCCATAACCCACGTGGAACAACCACCATGCCCAGGGCTAGAAAGAGAGCCAAAATGGGGAGATAAAGAAATAACCCCCCAAAGAAAGGAAAGGAGGACTCACCAAAAAATCAACTAAATGAAATGGAGGCATGCAATATGTCATAAAAAGAATTGAGAGTAAGGGTCATACAGTTCATAAACCCAATGGATGAGAAAATCAACAAATTATGTCAGAATCAAGAGGAAATCAAGAATGATATAGCTACAATAAAAAACACACTGGAAGGTTTAAACAGAAGACTAGAAGAAGCAGAGGACCAAATTAGTGACTTAGAAGATAGGTCAGAAAAAACATACCAAATCTGAACAGCAATTGGAGAAAAAAACTAGAAAGACAAAGGAGAGCCTAAGGGAGCTTTGGGACAATGAGACAGGAAGTTACATATGTATAATAGTGGTGCCAGAAGGACCAGAAGAGGACCAAGAATTAGAAAACTTATTCAAAGAAATAATGACAGAAAACTTCCCTGGTTTGGGTAAGAAAAAAGTCACATAAGCAAAGAGAGTTCTAAACAAGATGAACCCAAAAAGAACTACATGAAGACACGTAATTACAATGGCAAACATTAATGACAAAGAGAGAATATTAAAGGCTGAAAGAGAGAGACAGAGAGTTATCTACAAAGGATCTTCCACAAGACTATCAACTGATTTCTCAACAGAAACACATCAGGCCAGAGGGAATGGAATAAAGTGTACACTAACAGGTAAAATCAACTGCTTATTAGCTTCCTAATATGATACATTAAGATAGACACTTCCAAGCTCTTTCTATGAATCCAGCATTACCATAATACCCAAACCAGATAAAGACACCACAAAAAAAGAGAATTACAGGCACGATTAACATAGATGCTAAAATCCTCAACAAATTTCTAGCAAATCGGGTCTAGCATAAAATTAGAAAGATCATACAATGTGATCAAGTGGGATTTATTCCAAGGATTAAAGGATGGTACAATATCTGCAAATAAATAAACATGATACATCACATAATCAAAGTGAGAGATAAAAATCACATAATCATATCAATTGATGCAGAAAGGTATTTGACAAAATCCAACAACTTATAAAAACTCTTAGCAAAGTGGGAATAGAGGGATTATAACTCAACATAATGAAAGTCTTATATGACAAATCTACAGCTCAATGGGCAAAAACTAAACTCATTTCCCCTAAGAACGGGAACAAGACAGGGATGCCCACTCCCATCACTCCTGTGTGACATAGTACTGGAAGTGCTAGCCATAGCTATCAGACAAGAAGAAGAAATAAAAGGCATCCAATTGGAAAAGAAGAAGTATAACTGTTATTATTTGCAGATGACATGATATTGTACATAGAAACCCCAAAGAAACCTTTATCAAAAAACTATTAGAATTTGGCACTGTAGCAAGATATAAAGTTAACATCCAGAAATCTATGGCTTTTTTATACGTAAGTAATGAACTCAGAAAGAGAAACAACAAAAACAATCCCATTTACCATTACACACAAAAAAATTAAGACACCTAGGAATAAACTGAACTAAGGAGGTAAAAGACCTCTACTCAGAAAACAACATAACATTGAGAAAAGAGATAGAGGAAGACATAAAGAGATGGAAGAATATACCGTGTTCATGGATTGGTAGAATCAACATCATTAAAATGCCCATACTACACAAAGCAATCTATAGATTTAATGCAATCCCCACTGAAATATCAACAGCATATTTGATAGACCTAGAAAGAACTCTCCAAAAAATTCATCTAGAATAGAAAAAGAACCTAATTAAAAAAAAAAAAAAGACCCGAATAGCCACAGCCATCTTGAGAAAGAAGAACAAAGTTGGAGGGATCACAATACTAGATACCAAGTTATATTACAAAGCCACTATTCTCAAAACTTCTTGGTACTGGCACAAGAACATACATATAGGCTAAAGGAACAAGACAGAGAACCCAGAAATAGACCCAAGCCATTATGTTCAATTAATATTTGCCAAAAGAGGTAAGAGCATACAAAGGATTCAAGACAGTCTCTTCAATAAATGGTGTTGGGAAAATTGGACAGATACATGCAAAAAAAATTAAACTAGACCACCAACTCACACCATACACACACACACACACACACACACACACACACACACACACACAAACAAACAAACAAAACCAATAACAAAACAAAACAAAAAACCTCAAAATGAATAAAGGACTTAAATGTAAGATGGGAAACCATAAAAATCCTACAAGACAACATAGGCAGCAAAATCTCAGACATATGTTGTAGCAATATCTTTACCAATACAGCTAGGGCAATGGAGACTAAGGAGAAAATAAACGAATGGGACTGCATTAAAATAAAAAGCTTCTGCACAGCAATGGAAACCATCAACAAAACAACAAGAAAGCCCACTGCACGGGAGAACATATTTGCCAATGTTATATCTGACAACGGCCTAATCTCTGAAATTTACAGGGAACTCATACATCTTAACAAAAGGAAGATAAACAATCCAGTAAAAAAAAATAAGGCAAAGGACTTAAATAGACACTTTTTGAAAGTGGACATACAGAAGGCCAAGAGACATATGAAAACATGCTCAAAGTAATTAATTATCCCAGATATGCAAATCAAAACAACAATGAAATATCATCTCACACCTGTCAGAATGACTCTCATCAACATATCAACAAAGGACAAGTGCTGGTGAGGATGTTGAAAAAAAAGAACCTTCGTGTTTTGCTGGAGGGAATGCAGACTGGTGGAAAACAGTATGGAGTTTCCTCAAAAAATTAAAAGTGAAACTCCCATTTGACCCAGTAAACCCACTTCTAGGAATACATCCCAAGAAATCAGAAAAACTAATCAGAAAGAACATATGCACCCCTATGTTCATAGAAGCACAATTTACAATAGCTATGATTTGGAAATAGCCTAGTGCCTATCAGCAGATGAGTGGATTAAAAATCAGTGGTACATCTACATAATGGAATACTACACTGCTATAAAAAAAAGAACTCTTACTATTTGCAACAGCATGGATGGAACTGGAGAACATTATGCCAAGTGAAATAAGCCAGTCAGAGAAAGATAATATCACATGATTTCACTCATTTGTGGAATATAATGAACAACATAAACTGATGAGCAAAATAGATCCAGAGACAGAGAAGCATGGAATAGACAGTCAAACTTCAGAGGGAAGGCAGGGGAAAGTTTGTGTGTGGTGGTGGTGGTGGGGGTGTTGTCATAAGAGCTCAACCAAAGGACTTGTATGCATGCATATAATCATAACCAATGGAAACAGACACTAGGGGGGTAAACGCATATGCCTGGGGATAGGAGGAGGGTGGCCAGGGAAAAGTAAATGGGGGGAAAAATGAGACATATGTAATACTATATATAATACTTTAAACAATGTATATATATAAAAGCCTAAGTGATCGTTACAACCGAACAACCAGAACAACCGGCCAACCAGTTGCTATGACGTGCACTGACCACCAGGGGAAGACGCTCAACACAGGAGCTGCCCCCTGGTGGTCAGTGAGCTCCCACAGTCAACCTCCCATGGCTTGCCAACCGCCCGCGGTCCCTCCCCGCAGCCGGCCGGCCCCCATCAGCCCCTGGTGCTAAACCATTCATAGACAACCTGCTTCTGGGTCAGGGTTTCTTATGTAGCAGAGCAACTCCCTTGCTGCGATCTATTGAAAGTCAGCCCTCAACACAAGGTTTGTCTCACTCCCGTGTCTCCCTTCCCCAGGGACCACCTGCCCGCCACAGTTGAGGAGGGGGAGAGGTGGGGAACCGCGTGGTGCTATGGTGCCAACAGCAGCATCGGTGTCTGTTCGTTCCTACAGGCCCCAGGCTGGGATGGGGAGCCAGGAGTGGAAGGCAGTAGATGCAGCTCCCTTCCCAGGGGGGCCAACGGCCAGCTCCCTCCTCAGGGCTGGTGGCCAACCTCCTGTGGTACCTCCCCCCGTCCTTCTGGCCCCAGCTGGCAGGCCCTGATCAGCCCAGCACTGATCACTGGTCAGGCCTAGGGACCCCACCTGTGCATGAATTCGTGCACTGGGACTCTAGTAAAGAATAAAATAAAAGATGTTTCATTATTTCACAAATTCCTGTACCAGGTATATTGGAAACTACATCTGGAGGCTTGAGCTAAATCTATGGTTTTGTTTGTTTTTTTAATAACTGACTAGAGGCCCAGTGCAGAAATTAGTACACCAGTAGTGTCCCTAGGCCTGGCTGGCAATCAGGGCCAATCTGTGGGGTGACCTTCGGGGTGTTAGGGGGGCCTCTGCTGGCACCCGCCTCGTGCCACCCACTTGCTGGCCCTGCCCCCTGCTGCTGCCACTGGTGGCTACCCTCTGTGGGGCTGTGGGGTGACTGGTGTGGCAATCGGGATGTCCCTGCTGGTACCCACCTTGGATGAGCTGGGGCCTGCGGCTGGGGGCAGCTCCTGCATTGAGTGTCTGCTCCCTGGTGATTAGTACACAGCATAGCATAGAGACCGGTCATTGCACTGATCATGCTGAGGTTCAGTTGATTTGCATATTAGGCTTTTATATATAGGATACCTTGTAGCTAATTTAGTTTATATGTTACTATTCCCTCAATCAGGATTCCCCATTTTCTTTAGTGGTTTATTTTTGAAGTCTTTTTAATACTGTAGATTCAAATGATCCACAAATCAAGGAGAGGTGTATAGCCTTTCATCAGAAATGTCTAACCCTTTTCTCACTGAAATTTCTATTTAGGACTCAGTTTTGGCCTACATTAGAATCTCAATGGCTGTTTGATTAATTAACAGGTTTCTCCATGAGCAGTTACAGTAACTCAGTGATTCAAGGAATAAGTAGTGACTATCTATGCTGGCCATTCTTTTCAGTGGTGTTTTTTTTAAATATAAAATGGAAGTTTAAGGAACTTATTTACATTACAGTATACTCATTAACTATCTTAAAATATCTGTAATTACTCACTAGGGGACAAAAATCTAGCCATAGCAGTATTCAGTTTTGGGTTTGTACTTTAAATGTCTGTTTGGTCTTATTGCACTCATTTTTTCTGATAAGTAGGTTTGTCTATATTTCTAGGCAAGCACCAGCCAGCTTTTGATTTTGTTGATCAACTCAATTGAATCTTTTTACTCATTTCTTTACACCCATCTTTCTACTTTTATCAGTTCAACTTTTTAATTGTATTTTTTCAAATTTTTATTATGATAAGGTACACATAGTATATTTACAAACCTACCAATTTTACTTTCTTTTATATAAATACTTCCCAGATGTATTGCCATATAATGGACAAGTAACCTCATAATACATTTAAAGTACCCAGAATGAATATTTGATGTATGTGTACATCATAACGTAATTTCCACCATCAAGCTAATTGATAAATCCATCACTTAAGTTAGCTTTTTTATTTTTTTGTTGATAATGCTTAAGATCTACTCTCTTAGAAAATCCAATTACACAATATAGCATTATCAACTGTAGTTACCATGCTGTACATTATATCTCCAGGACTAATTCATCCTACATAACTGAAATATTTTACCCTTTGACCAACCTCTCCCCAATTCCCACACCTCAGAGACCTGGAAACCATGATTCTACACTTTGTATTTGAATTTGAATTTTAGAATCTACATATATATATGAGATCAATGAAGTATTTATCTTTCTGTGTCTTGTATTTTCACTTAGCACAATGACTTCTGGGTTCATCTATTTTTTTTTTCACAAATCTAAGGAGTTCTTTTTTTCTAGGCTGAATAATTAATCTTTATATATATATATATATATATATATATATATATATATATATATATATATACACACACACATACATACATACACACACACACACACAATCTACATGTCCATTGATGGAAAAATTAATATTATATATACTAGAGGCCCAGTGCACGAAATTTGTGCACTGGGGGAAGAGGTGTCCCTCAGCCCAGCCTGCACCCTCTCCAATCTAGGACCCCTCAGGGGCAGTCGGACATCCCTCTCACAATCCAGGACTGCTGGCTCCCAACCACTCGCCGGCCTGCCTACCTGATTGCCCCTAACCACTTCTGTCTGCAAGCCTGATCACCCCATAACAACTCCCTTGCTGGCCTGATCGACGCCTAACTGCTCCCCTGCTGGCCCAATTGCCCCCAACTGCCCTCCCCTGCCGGCCTGGTTGCCCCCAACTGCCATCCCCTGCAGGCCTGGTCGACCTCAACTGCCCTCCCCTCCAGGCCTGGTCTCCCCCAATTGCCCTCCCTCCACTGCTGACCTGATCGCCCACAACTGCTCTCTCCTGCCGGCCATCTTGTGGCAGCCATCTTGTGACCACATGGGGTGGCCATCTTGTGTGAGGGCATGATGGTCAATTTGCATATTACCTCTTTTTTATAAAGGATGATAAAGGATATGTATATATAGCATTTTTATCAATTCTCCCATCAATGGACATTTAGGATCTTGACTCCTGTGAATAATGCTGCAATAAACATGGGAGTGCAGATAATTCTTTGACATACTGTTTTCATTGCTTTCAGAGATATACTCAGAAGTGGGAGTTATGGATCATATAGTCATTCTATTTATAATTTCTCAAGCAACCTCCATATTACTTTCCATAGTAATTAAATCAGTTTATATTTCTACCAATAGTGCACTAGGTTTCCCTTTTATCTCCATCCTGGCCACATTCGTTATCCCTTGTCTTATTGAAAATAGACGTCCTAACAGGTGTGAGGAGATATCTCAATTGTGGTTTTGACTTTAATTTCCCTGCTTATTAGTAATTGGGTATCTTTTTATATACCTATTATCATTTGTATATCTTCTTTGGAGAAATGTCTATTCAGGTATTTGTCCTTTTTTAATTAGACTGTTTTTTCCTTGTCTGTTTTGCTAATGACTTGTATTATTTTCTTATATATTTTGAATATTAACTCATCAGATATGTGGTTTCCAAATTGCTCTTTTATCTTTATTGTTTAAAGTACTACAGATGTCTCCTTTTTTGTTGTTGTTTTTTTCCCTTTGACCTCCTCCACCCTCCATCCACCCCTCCCAAGGTTTCACCACATTATTGTTTCCATGGGCTATGTATATATGCATAAATTCCTCCAGCAATCTCTCCTCCCCCCATGTCCCAACCACCACCTTCCCTCTGAAATGCATCAGTCTCTTCCATGGTTCTATGTCTCTGGATCTATTCTGTTCACCAGTTTATTTTGTTCTTTAGATTCCATTTACCAGTGCAATCACGTGACACTTATCTTTTTCTGATTGGCTGATTTTGATTAGCATGATGCTCTCCAGGTCCATTCATGATGCTGTAAATGGTAAGAGTTCCTTCTTTTTTACTGCCACATAGTATTCCATGTTGTAACTGTACCAGAGCTTTTTCATCCACTCATCTGCTGATGGGCACGTGGGCTATTTGGTTTTCAGATTTTTCTCTAATTTCACAGGTTGCCTTTTTATTTTACTGATTTACTTATTTTTCTGTGCATAAACTTATTAGTTTGATATAGTCACATGTTTTTGTTCTTTTGTTGCCTTTGATTTTTGTGTCAAATACAAAAAGTCATTGCCAAAACTAATGTCAAAGTGATTATTTTTTACCTTCTATTTTCTAGTAAGAATTTTGGTTTCAGATTTTATGTTCAAGTCTTTAATCCATTTTGACTTGATTTATATATGTTGTGAAAGATAGGGATCCAATTCCATTCTTTTGCCTGTAAATATCTAGTTTTCCCAATACTATATGTTGAAGAGACAATCCATTTCCTATTGTGTATTCTTTGTGCCTTTATTAAAAATTAATTGACCATATATACAGGGTTTACTTCTGGTATCAGGAATTGTGATAGATAACTTTAGCTTTGTTTTCTTGCTCAAGTTAAGCTTTAGCTATTTGGATATTTTGGGTCTATTTTTCTATTTCTTTGAAAAATTCTATTGGAATTTTGATAAAGATTGAATTAAACTGGTACAACATTTTGGACAGTGTGGACATTTCAACATTATAATTCTTTCAATTCACAAACACAGAATATCTTTCTATTTGTTTTATCTTGAATTTCTTACATCAGTGACTTACAGAATCATGTGTACAGATTTTTCACCTCCTTGGTTAAATGTATTCCTAATTATTTTATTCTTTTTGATGTTATTGTAAATCTACTGCTTTCTTAATTTCTCTCTCAAAATCTGTTGTTAGTGTATAGAAACACAACTGACTTTTGTAGATTGATTATCTATCCTGCAACTTTACTGAATTTGTTTATTAGCTCTAACGGTCTTTTGGTGGATTTGCTTGAGTTTTACATATGTAAAAGCATGTTATCTGCAAACAAGTTATTATAATTCTTCCTTTACAATTTGAATACTTTTCATTTATTTTCCTTTTTAGTTGCTCTGAATGTAACTTTCAGCTTTTCCTCATTGAGTATGATGTCAGCTGTGACCTTGTCATATATCACCTCTATTACATTGAGGTACATTCCATCTCCACCTTACTTGTTGCATTTTTATCATGAGTGGAGGTTGAATTTTGCCATTTGCTTTTCATGCATTGATTGAGATGCTTATATTATTTTTATCCTTCATTTGGTGAATATGGTGTATCACATTTATTGACTGTGGATGTGAACCACCCTTGTATCCCTGAAATAAACCCCACTTGAACATACTGCATGATCTTTCTACTGTGCTGTTCAGTTTGGTTTGTTAATAATTTCTTGAGGATTTAAAAAAATCTATGTTCATCAGGGATATTGGCTTGTAATTTTCTTATAGTGTCTGTGTCTGGGTTTAGTGTCATTGTAATGCTGCCCTGTGATTTACTGTATTTTGTAGGGGGAAAAAGTATATATTTTCTGAATGATTCCTCTGTCAGATATATTAATTACAAATGTATTTTACCTCTCTGAGACTTAAATTTTCATCCTCTTACTGGTGGCTTTTGATAAAGAACAGTTTTCAATTTTAGTGGAGTCCAATTTATCCTTTTTTTCCTTTATGGTTGGTATTCTTTGCACCCAGTTTAAGAAATCCTTACTAAAAAATGATTAATTTTACAGATTTATTTATTTATTTGACTTCATATTTAGTACTTTAGTTTGGGCAGATTAGAAGTGCCTATAATAATCCCCTTTCCCCATAGGAGCTATCAACAAATGACTGATTAGATTGATGTCTATGCACAAATATCTTAACTCTCTCAATCTACAGGTCAGATAACACTGAGCTGTGTGTTATGTTCTGTATTTCAGAGTTTTCCCAATGGGGTTAGATCTAATTCTTAAAAGTGGCAACTGATTTGATAAGCCACATATTAGATGCCTTCAGCTACCTTTCCTTACATAACCATTCTCCTATCAAATTTACTTCACCACCCAATTATATTATTTGTACTAGGATTCTTGTCTTACAGTCTATTTGTGGAGGAAACTAAATTAAAACAGTTATGCAAGAGTGGCCATATGGTGAAGATCCTCAGAATGGGATTCTGGGAACTGATTATTTGTTGACCAGGAAAAATCCAATTGCTGGTGGCATGAAAAACTGGCATTCTATTCCTCCCCACCATGGTAAAAGATAGTTATTGCACCTTCAGTTCCTGTCTCTAAGAAAAAGTGACAGCTCTTGGTAGGCTCATTCAAGTTTTGGAAAATTTGAAATTCTAATTTTATAAATTTATTATGTAAGTTTGATGGTATTTTTAATTGGGGTTCAGAATAAGAGAATACTCTGCATTAGATCCAAACTGTAGTACAGGTGGGCCTGCCACTTATCCCATATAGCCTATTACTTCTCACAGTGCTTCGAGTATTGACTAGAGGCCCAGTGCATGAAATTCATGCACCGGTGGGATGTCTCTGCCTGGCTGGCAATCAGGGCCAATCAGGGCTATCTCACCCAGTCCCTATTGGGGCCAGTTGTGGCCAGTGGCCAGGGAGGAACTGCGGGACGGACTGCAGGAGGGCTCCAGGGCATGTCTGGCCCCATCTCACCCAATCCCGATCAGCCAGACCCCAGCATCAAGCTAACCTACTGGTCGGAGCATCTGCTCCCTGGTGGTCAGTGCACGTCATAGTGACCGGTCGGTCGACCACTCGGTTGGACACTTAGCATATTAAGCTTTTATATATAGATTATAACTCAGGGCACGGAATGCTCGGCATGCACTTTCCCTCCAGCTCCTGGTCTTGGAGACCTCATGTCCTTCCAAGGCTCTGCTCATCCTCTTCAGCTGCCACACGGAGTAAATTGCATCATGTGCATGGAAACCCTTTGCAGGCTCAATGGGTGTGTCTTTACTTTGCTGCAGTCCCAATAACCCCAACATAAGGAGAGACACCCTCATTATCAGGTAACACCATCGTGGTAAGACCCCTGCTCAGCCTACTGCAGAATTTTAAATAGCCATGGGTTGCCCTAGATGGTTTGGCTCAGTGGATAGAGCCCTGGTCTGCAGACTGAAGGATCCTGGGTTCGATTCTGGTCAGGGCACATTCTTGGGATGCAGGCTCAATCCCCAGTAGGGGGCATGTGGGAGGCAACAGATCAATTCTCTCTCAGCATTGATGTTTCTATCTCTCTCCCTCTGCCTTCCTCTCTGAAATCAATAAAAATATATTAACAAAAATAAAATAAATAGGCCATGAATCAAACGTCGCTGCTCTCCATCCATCAAGTCCTCTCACATCCTCATTTGTCTTCGCCTCCCCCACCCCTCCCCCCACACACACTCTCTGCTGGGGTCTGTAAAATGGGGTCAGGATTTCTACTTCAACCAAGGGCGACACTTCCACATGGCCCTCCTTCCTTGCCCATCTCTGTCCCCAGTCCTGTGGGGTCTCTCCCTCTCTCCCCTCCATCTAACTTGGTGGGCCCTGCTCTTCCCCCTCCTCTTGAAACCTCCTGTATGCAGCCTCACCCTTTCTCCTCTGGGGGCAGAGCTCCCCAAAGGCTGTGCAGGGCTGGGCGGGGCTCTGTGGGGGGGGGGGCAGGGCTGTGTAGGGTGGGGCAGGGCAGGCTAGGCAGTGCAGGCATGGCTGTGTGGGGTGAGCCCAGGAGGAACCTTGGAGGAGAGCTGGGGTGATGAGTCCTCGGGAGAAGGAGGGATAGACATGGAGCCTGTCCTGTGGGAGAGGCACCGGGCTCCTCAGCTGCCGCCACCCAGCAGCTTTTCTAGGCCCCTGTGCAGCTGTCACTCCCCACCCCTCACTGGCTCCTGTTTCCATTCAAGTTTTGGACTTGGTTTCTCTGACTCAGCCCCAACCCCCTCTGTGCTGAGTCCCTGGAAACCCAAGGCCACCCCTTGGCCTCAGGCAGGCATGCCTGGCCTGTCCTCCCGTAATGGTGCTACCCACTCTCCTGGAGTAGTTAGTGAAACTTAACAAATAAAAAGAAGCAGCTCTGAAGATTATAAATTGTGCACTGAGAATGCAACAGGCTGCAGAGGGCTGTGCAGTTCAAGGCTCTTGGACCACATGTAGCAGCCTCCCACGACACCCAGTCCCTCCTGGCTCCCGCCATGCCCACCTCCACCCAGGGCTCAGGCCAAACCCTGGGAGCTTCCTGATGGCTCTCACCTCATACCTCACTTTCCAGTCCAGCCCACCGGTGCCTCCAGCAAGTTAACCTAGCAGTTGGAGCATCTGCCCCCTGGTGGTCAGTGTACTTTATAGCAACTGGTCAAGCGGTCGAACTCCCAGGGGAACTCCGGTGGAGGGGACAATTTGCATATTAGGCTTTTGTTATATAGGATAGTATGTTGAGTAACTCTTTGAAGTCCTAGACAAGCCCCAGTAAGGGACTCCTAGTGCTCTATATTAAGTCAACGCTCTCTATAACAGACACTTAATTGTTCAAAGGCAGTTCCTGGTATGCTGTTATGCCTAGTAGAACTTACATGCTGTCACATCAGACATCAAGTGGCTTTCTTACCAGAGCACAGTTTATTATCATATCTTTTAAGCTATAAGATCCAATACTTATATTGGCACTTCCTCAAATGATTGAAATGGTGCATTCAGGAAAGAGCTCAAACAGGTTTAGAGAGCACAAATGAGTTTACAAGAATAGATGCTTAGATTCCTTTATCACCTATGACTGTTGCACCAAATTCTCTCCCTCAACTCATACTATGGCCTTGAGTGGGGAGGGGTGTTTCCATATAACCAAGTGAAGGATAAGGAAAAATTCTAGGTCTCCACAGATGTGGAGGAAATAACAATCCTATCTAATAAAAGAGAAACATGGTAATTGGTGTACAACCGCTACCCTTCCCATTGGCTAATCAGGGCAATATGCAAATTAACTGCCAGCCAAGATGGCGGCCGGCAGACAGGCGGCTTGAAACTAACATGAGGCTTGCTTGCTTCAGTGACAGAGGACTCCAATGTTCCCCGCCTGCCCCTGCAGGCCTCTGAGCTGCAAGCAACTATGTAACAAACATAGAAGCTAAACAAAACCCCAGAAACCTGCCGGGCTTCAGCCAGTAGGATCACAACATTGTAAGCAAAGGACCGAAACCTACTTTCAGCAGCAGAGGCCTAAGAGGTGGAGCCAAGCCTCAAAGCTAAAGCTGTCCCAGAATAAAAAAAAGAAAAAAAGGAGCAGTTGGGAGCTTCAGTCACCCCCAGCCTGAA
Source organism: Myotis daubentonii (assembly GCF_963259705.1). NCBI lineage: Eukaryota > Metazoa > Chordata > Mammalia > Chiroptera > Vespertilionidae > Myotis > Myotis daubentonii. Next base: position 82,328,867 of record NC_081840.1, on the reverse strand, counting down.
AACAGCCCTCAGCTCCTCACCCAGACTGGCCAGGCACCCCAGTGGGGACCCCCACCCTGAAGGGTGTGTGACCAGCTGCAAACAGCCATCATCCCCTCACCCAGGCTGGCCAGGCACCCCAGTGGGGACCCCCACCCTGATCCAGGACACCCTTCAGGGCAAACCAGCCGGCACCCAGCCATGCACCAGGCCTCTACCCTATATAGTAAAAGGGTAATATGCCTCCCAGCACCGGCATCAGCGGACCCGCGAGGCCTCCCAGCACCGGCATCAGCGGACCCGCGAGGCCTCCCAGCACCTGGATCATTGTGACAGGGGGCAGCGCCCAAACCCCCTGATTGCTGTGCGGCTCTGTGTGTGACAGGGTGCGTCCCCCCCCCGCCATGGGCCCTTCTCTGAGTGTGACGGGGTAGAGCCATAACCTCCCCATCGGCCCTGCCCTGAGTGTGACAGTGGCGGCACCCCAACCCCTGATCGGCCCTGCTCTGTGGGTGATAGAGGGAGGCGCCCCAACCCCCTGATGGGCCCTGCTCTGTGCGTGACAGGGGGTTGCGCCCCAACCCCTTGATTGGCCCTGCTCTGTGCGTGACAGGGTACAGAGCCCCAACCCCCCTGATGGGCCCTGCTCTGTGAGTGACAGGGGACAGCGCCCCAACCCCCTGATTGGCCCTGCTCTGTGCGTGACAGGGGGTGGCGCCGCAACCTCCCCATCGACCCTGCCTTGAGTGTGACAGGGGATGGTGCCCCAACCCCCCAATTGGCCCTACCCTGAGCATGACTGAGGGTGGAATCACAATCTCCCGATTGCCCTGCTCTGTGTATGACAGGGGCAGCGCCCCAATTCCCCAATTGGCCCTGCTCTGAGCCCGACCAGGGGCTGCACCTAGGGATTGGGCCTGCCCTCTGCCACCCAGGAGCAGTCCTAAGCCAGCAGGTCGTTATCTCCTGAGGTGTCCCAGACTGAGAGATGGCACAGGCCGGGCTGAGGCGCCCCCCTTCCCCCTGAGTGCACAAATTTTTGTACACCGGGCCTCTAGTCCTATATAATAAAAGAGAAACATGCAAATTAACCGTCCCCCCACTATGCTCAAGCCATGCCCACAAGCCACACCCACCAGCCAATCAGGAGCACGTATGCAAATTAACTCAACTAAGATGGCGGCAGCCACAGAGCTGGAGCGAGCAGGCGGCTTGGGTTGCGCCTGGCCATGGAGGAAGCCAAGCTTCCCGCCTGCCCTGGCAGGCCCTCAACTCCGCTCAAGGCTACAAAGTTTCAATTATAGAAGATAAATAAATCCTAGATACCTGCTTCTAGACGGTGTAGCCTCAACTCAAGGAGGGGCTGGGAGCCTGGGTTTTCAGGGGCAACCCAGGCTTCCTGGACCTGGGCTCCGCTCAAGGCTACAAAGTTTCAATTATAGGAGATAAATAAATCTCAGAAAAAAAGAAAAAGTAAAAAGGAGAGGTTAGGAGCTTGAGTCACTGGGGGGCTTGGACAGCCTGAAAACGGCCATCAACCCCTCACCCAGGCTGGCCAGCCACCCCAGTGGGACGCCTCCACCCTGAAGGGGCTGTAGCCAGCCTGAAAACAGGCATCAGCCCCTCACCCAGGCTGGCCAGGCACCCCAGTGGGGACCCCCACACTGAAGGGGGTGTGACCAGCCTGCAAACAGCCATCAGCTACTCACCCAGGCTGGCCAGGTACCCCAGCAGGACCCTCCTCCCTGATCCGGGACACCCTTCAGGGCAAACCAGCCAGCTCTCACCCATGCACCAGGCCTCTATCCTATATAATAAAAGGGTAATATGCAAATTGACCCTAACAGCAGAACGACTGGGAATAACTGGTCACTATGACACACACTGACCACCAGGGGGCAAACGCTCAATGCAGGAGTTGCCCCCCTGTTGGTCAGTGCGCTCCCACAGGGGGAGCTCTGCTCAGCCACAAGCCAGGCTGACGGCTGCCAGCACAGTGGTGGTGGTGGGAGCCTCTCCCACCTCCTCAGCAGTGCTAAGGATGTCAGACTCCAGCTTAGGCCTGTTCCCCGCTGGCAATTGGACATCCCCCGAGAGCTCCCGGGCTGCCAGAGGGATGTCTGACTGCCAGATTAGGCCCAATCCCCTGGGGAGCAGGACTAAGCCAGCAGGTGGTCATCCCCCGAGGAGTCCTAGACTGCGAGAGGGCACAGGCCAGGCTGAGTGCCACCCCTGCATGCACAAATTTTTGTGCACCTGGCCTCTAGTTATAATATAAACAGAAATAATGAATATAATTATATTATAAACTAGTTGCCCGGTGCACAAAATTCATGCCCGGAGGGAGGGAGGGTTCCTCAGCCCCAGTCTGCACCTTCTCCAATCGGGAACCCCTTGGTGGATGTCTGATTGCCTGCCAAATTGCCCCTAACCCCTCTGCCTGCCTGATCACCCCTAACTGCCTCTGCCTGCCTGCTTGCTTGATTTCTCCTAACTGCCCTCCCCTGCTGGCCTGATCTTGCCCCCAGTGTCCCTCCCCTGCTGGCCTGATCTTGCCCCCAACTGCTCTCCTCTGCTGGCCAATTTGGTTCTGATTTGTCAATTTCTATGCCAATCAGCATCAAAAGCTCTGCCTCCTAGGCAGCCATTGGCTCCTCACACTTCACCCAGATTTCGTTCTGATTGGTCAGTTTCTATGCCAGTCAGCATCTCTGGGCCTATCAATTGGGCCTGATCAGAAAGGCGGGGCTGATTAGCAGCCTCGGTGGAGGCCTGGAGAGAAATGGAGACACGGCTGCTGGCCCCGTCAGGAGAGAAAGAGAGAGGCAAGTGCTGATCAACAGCTGCTACACAGGCTATGAATCAGACTCTGCTTCTCTCTTCAGGCCTCTCTCTGGGCCTGATTCGCAGCCCCTTCATCAGTCAGTGCTGGGTCACCACACCTGCAGCTACAGCAGTCAGTGCTGGGTCGCCTCAGCACCCAGTGCTGACTGCAGGACTGACTTCTGGTTGGTCGAGCCTCCAGTCATGATGGACCCAGGGTTTTTATCTATTAAGATAACATATAAACCCTGCATAGAGTGGAAAAGAACTAATATCAGTAACCTTGGAAAACAGTGTTTTGACCCTCTTTGTTTATGATAAAAGAAAAAAAGTACTCTATTTACTTTAGTTAATATTATGCTTTAGTTATTAAATTTGATTTTCACAAAGGTATGGGTAAGCAATTCTGAAATTATTTTATGTATACTGTAGGACTGAGCACATAAGTAAATATAATATGCATATTAAGATGTGAGTTCTCACACTCACAAAAAGGAGTTACAAATAGAAAAAGGGGAAAAACTAGAACGAACCCTGTGATGTGGTATTAAAATTAGAGCTATCAGTATGAATTAATGGTTTTATACACAAACACACAGAGAAACACACATAAAAAGATAGGTAGACATAGTTATCTCACTTTCAGTGTGTGTGTGTGTGTGTGTGTGTGTGTGTGTGTGTGTGTAATAATAAATATATTAAAAAGCTTTTAATTAGAATTTTGATTGCTAAATAGAGAAAATGTGGAAATAGAAAATTGAATCAATTCCTAAGGCCAATGTAGTCACTAAAGGAGTTGGATCCTAGGTCAAACTGGATGAAACTCTACATAAGATAAACCCACATTTTCAGTTTCTATTCTTTAACATTGTAACACTTTAAGATCACAGAAGCCTTTGAAGTAGGGGAGAGAAAACAAGTGAAATATACAGACTATTAGCAATAACTTGCTTCCTCTGCAGCTATTTAAACCTGATAAACTTAGGCAAATTTGTCCACTCAGTACAGTTAACTTTACCATAGTTCACTGCAATAAGAGTTTGTAATAAAGGTAAAATTATTTGTTTTTCCTTTGCATCATCATTTGGAATTGTATGATCTTTGGACAGTTTATGAGAAGTGTTTGCTTTGTGGGCAGTTTGTTATCCTGCATATACTAATTACTTATATTATCTGGCATTTTTAGGTGATTATTTTAAAGTCACCTAGAGTACATCAGTACATCAGCACACTCTTCTAGGCCACATTCAGTTATTGCTAACTTTGGTAGTTCATGTAAGGAATGGGATAATGGGTTTAAAAAATAGCATTGCATAGCTAATTGCCTCTGTCAAAGCCTTTCTCTTTTTCTATTTGCTTTGCCTGATTTATTCTTTTTATTTTATTCTGATAGGTTAATTTGTTAAATTGTTGTTAAAGACTATTAGCTCTAGGGTCAAATAGATGGTATGAATCCAAGGTTACCCACTGATTTGATGTTCTAAGTTATATTGAAGGAATGAATTATTTCTATTATTGTTAATAACCAATGTAAACAGGGGGAAATGATATTATATTATTAATATAATCTTAATATAATAAATAAGAGCTAATAGTTACCTAAATTTACTGTATGCCAGATAGTTTGATAATAAATTTAATATAAAATTTCCAAAACAATCTTCAAAACAACTATAAACAAAGTACTCTCACAAACATTAAGCAAAGGAAACTGATTGTTAGAAACTGAAGTCACTTAATATCACATTGAGTCTTGAAACTGTAATGGAGTGTGGTTCTCAGGTTGATAAGGTATTTCCAAATTTATTAAATTATTCATGCATTCATTTATTCATTCAGAAAGAGTTTTGTTTCAGAACCTGTGCTAATAACCCCAATAAAATCTGCAACAGTGCAAAAATAACATTGTGAATTTGTGTAAATAAGAACATACAAATAAAAACTGTACATGGATATCTTTTTTTCATTCTTTATATTAAAAAAATACCCAGAGGCTAAAGTAAAGCCTTTTTTTGTTTTTCCGTTTCAATGAAAAGCATTACATAATTCCTTAAGAAAAATCAAATCAGAATATTTATTTTTTATCCAGCTACTTTTCTGAATTCCATTATCAGTTCTGGTAGTGTTCTGGTGGAATTTTTAGTGTTGTCTATACACAATATCATGACATGATACTGTATATTTTACTTCTTCCTTTCCAATTTGGATGCCTTTTATTTCTTCTTCTTGACTGATCACTGTGGCTAGGACTTCCAGTACTGTGTTGAATAAGAGTGGTGAAAGTGGACATCCCTGTCTTGTTCCTGATCTTAAGGGAAACACTGGTAGTTATTCTCCATTGAGCATGATATTGGCTGTGGTTTGTCATATATGGACTTCATTATGTTGAGGTATATTCCCTCTATTCCCACTATGATGATAGTTTTTATCATAAATGGGTACTGGATTTTATAAAATGCTTTTTCTGCACCTACTGAAAGGAAGCCATCAACAAAATGAAAAGACAACCTACTGAATGGGATACCATATTCGCCAATGATACATCTGATAAGGTGTTAGTTAATATCCAAAATTTATGAATTATTTATACAACTCAACACCAAAAAACACACACACAACACACTCAAACAATCCAATTTAAAAATGGCCAAAGGACCTGAGTAGATACTTCTCCAAAGAGGATGCCATTAAACATATGAAAAAATGCTGGACATCACTAATCATCAGAGAAATAAAAATTAAAACTACAATGAGATTATCATCTGCTAGAAAGGCTATCATAATTAAATCAACAAGCAATAAGTATTGGTGAGGATGTGGAGAAAAGGGAACTTCTCATGCACTGATGGTGGGAATGCAGACTGGTGTACCCACTGTAAAAAGCAGTATGGAGTTACCTCAAAAAATTAAAAATGGAACTGTCTTATGACTCAGCTATTCCACTTCTGGGAATATATATGAAGAAACTTGAAACATTAATTTGAAAGACTATATGCACCCCTATTCTTATTGCTGTGTTATTTACAATAGCCAAGATTTGGAAGCAGCCCAAGTGCCCATCAGTAGATGAATGGATAAAAAGGCTGTGGTAAATTTACATAATGGAATACTGCTCAGCCATAAAAAATAAGGAAATCTTACCCTATGCAACAGCATGGATGGACCTGGAAAGTATTATGCTATATAAAATGATACAGTCATAGAAAAACAGAGGAGACGGAAGATGGCAGCAATATAGGCAGATGCGTCCCAGGTCGTGTCCCGGAGCAAATGGAGTGAGCAGCTGAAACTAGTAACACCCACACCGAATTGGCGAAATTGCTCAGTTGGTGAGAGGGTTTGCAGCCGGGAAGAGCAGAACTCCCCTGGAAAGATCCAAGCAACAGCAACCTCCTGAGCACCACATCCTCTGCTGAGGAACAGCAGCTGTACGTGAAACCTCGCCCCACCAGCCAGAAGAGCCACCACAGCTGTGAACAGCACCCACCAGAGGAGCTGCTGCCAACTGAAGAACAGCTGCTACCGCAACCGCCCGAAGAGCAACCACAGACCAAGGAGTCACTGCCACCAAGGGAGCAACCACTGAACGACTCAACGTCTAGATATGTCAGTGAGATCAAACATGGGTAGACAAAGAAAAACAAATACCACATGATTTTACTTATATGTGGAATTTAATGAGCAAAATATACTAACAAATAAAATAAAAACAGACACATAGATAGAGAACAGACTGACAGCTGTCAGAGGGGAAGGGGGCTGCAGGGCTGGGTGAAAAGGAGAAGGGATTAAGCAAAAAATAATAATAGACACATATAGAAGTATGGTGATTAACAAAGGGAAATGGGGATGCAGGCGGTAGAAGAAGGTGAGTGTGGATAAATGGTGATCAGTGGAGACTTGACTTGTGTTGGCAAACACATACACACACATACACACACACACACACAGAGAAAGAAAGATAAATGAAGTAAGAATTGCAGAATGTTGATAATTGTTGAATTTGGAGAATGGATATATGGAGATCCAGTTTATATATATCATAGACCCTCTTCAGATGAGGCAATTTTAATCTATCCCATCAGCATAGCCATGAAATCTATTATTTGGAGAAAATGTAGTAGTCAAATGGGAAAGCCTTAATCTCTCTTAATTTAAGGCCGTTTGGTGGATTCATACTTCATTCCAACTTAGAAGAAATTTTCCCCAAAGCCCTCTCTTACCTATATTTAAAATAAATATGTCTCTCCTCTATATAAGTGAAGGTTTGTTACATAGGAGGCCCTTCAATAATGTCTCTCCAATTTTTATAAATTTCCTATCATGCCCCTAACCTAAGGTCTGGAGGCCAGATTGAGGTGCAAACTCTCCTCCAACCCCTTAACAACAATTTCCCATACACTAGGCAGCTCCCTATTTAATATGAGAGCATAAACTTTCACCACCCCCAAAACCTTGCTGAAAATCCAGGTTATAAGAGGTGAATAATTAATCCAGACTCACCCTCTAATACCCACCAGAAAATTAAAATTATTACTACAGGGCTATTCCCACAGACAGTATGGTCTATCAAAAGGAAGATAGAAAACTCTACTTAATAAATAATGATATTCAAAGGTAATAATATCAACACTATATTTCCATAATGATAAGATCAGACAATGCATCCTTGGAAATAATTCATGCTGGAGGAAAATCAACATCAAACTGAAAAATTCTGCCAAGTACAGATGCACATAATTCTATTGTCCATTGTTCTTATTACTACTGGTCTGGTTGCATTCGTTGGTTTGCAATCAAGAGGCCCAAACACTCCAAGAAGTTATTCTTTCTAGCAAACATGGAAAATGCTCAGAACCTTATGCCACCGAGTTTAGTTAATACAAGCCCTATCAGCCTTGCCTATCATCAACCAAATCAACAAATGAGGCAAAGGGCTTATACTATTTGGTCAAATTAGTGGCCTAACAACAGACTAATGCTGGAGATCTTACCTCAGTCTCCTAAGAAACAAGACCCACATCAATTCGAGTGGGTACACACTTGGAAAGGACACCTCAGTCCCATATTCCAGATGGCATCACCCAACTCAGGACTTCACTACTGAAGATGACATCACAGCAGATGGCACCGCTCCAGCCTAAAACTTTGAGATCTCCCACTGGAGATTATTTTCCTCTCTGTGCTGAAGATAACTTCACACCCTGAGCACTAAAAACTTCACCCCAGTAAAACCCACAGCCTGCCACTTCCAAGATGCCAACAAATTAAACACAAGATGGTTATTGCTATTCTTTCTTTGATGTTAAGAATTTCATCATTTTTCTTGAGGTTGTTGTCTACTTAGCTCATTATCATGTTATACCCTTTCTCTCACCAAAATGTACACCCCTTTACCACCATGTCTAGTAGGAATTCTGGTAGAAGTTATTGCTAACTGCCATTTTAAAAATTAATGAAGACTACTGCTTCCTCTAAAAGTCATTTGTCTCATACAGTCACCTATTGACCCTCTAGGGAGATGGCCATTCTTAGTGCTGTCTCTTACTCAGCCTCCTCTTACTTTTCACAACCCAGTGTCTCAACCATGGACATAAAAACAATCCCCTCTCCTTGATTACACACAAATACCCCTGAACTTTGCATTACTAAATCATCAGCTTATGCCCTCCAAAAATGTAACTGAAAGACCTGCACCTTGATTCAAGATATTATCAACCAGGGGTGGGCAAACTTTTTGACTTGAGGGCCACAATGGGTTCTTAAACTGGACCGGAGGGCTGGAACAAAAGCATGGATGGAGTGTTTGTGTGAACTAATATAAATTCAAAGTAAACATCAACACTAATAAAAGAGAAAAATGGTAATTGGCGTACGAGCTACCCTTTTCATTGGCTAATCAGGGCTATATGCAAATTAACTGCCAACTAAGATTGGCAGTTAACTGCCAACAAGATGGCGGTTAATTTGCATATGTAGGCACAATGCAGGGAGGCGAAAGGGAAAGCAGGAAGAAGCCCCCTGCCACTGACAGTGATAGGAAACCCAGGGGGGAGCTAAGAGCTGGGGGGCAGGGCAAAGGCGGTCCTGGGGCCACCTTTGCCCTGCCCCCCAGCCATGATAGGAGAATCAGGTGCCTTTGCCGCCCTGGCCAGTGATAGCAGGAAGTAGGGGTGGAGCCAGCGATGGGAGCTGGGCATGGTCAAAGCTGGCAGTCCCGGGAGCTAGGGGTCCCTTGCCTGGGCCTAAAGCGAAGCCCACGATCGCGGGGCCGCTGCAGCTGCGGGTCCCCGCTGCCCGGGCCGAACGCCTCAGCCAGAGGCGTCCTGCAGGGGTAGGGGTGGAGCCCCGCGCGATTGCGGTGCCCCCCCGCTGCCACTGCAGGTCCCCGCTGCCCAGGCCGGACGCCTAGGCCAGAGGCGTCAGGCCTGGGCAAGGGGCCGATCCTGCGATTGGAGGGTGATGGGGGTCAACGCCTGAGGGCTCCCAGTATGTGAGAGGGGGCAGGCTGGGCTGAGGGACACTCCCCCCCACACACACACACCCAGTGCACGAATTTCGTGCACTGGCCCCCTAGTCATTACATAAAAGGGTACGGTCTTTTTTTTCAATAGTTTTATTCATTTCAAACAGGCCGGATCCGGCCCGCGGGCCGTAGTTTGCCCACGGCTGAACTAGATAGATATACATATAAATATCATACTTTTAGCACACTTTATAATTCTACCAATTTAGTGTTAGAAATCTTGGAAATTTCAGATTTGTTTCCATGGTTGATGTTACATAAATGAGAAACTTAGTTATGGGCCAGTATATAAAGACTCCTTTAAATTCTACTTATGTTTTTCCTTTTTATTCTCATAATAAAATGCTATCTCTGTTAAGTCAACCAATGTCCTATTTTCTAAAAGACTCCTTTATGATTAAGGCCATTCAAATACCCAAACAGTCAAACTCAAAATTTATATAAAGACATCTAGGGGACAATTGTAATACAGTATTTTTTAAAGGCTATATTAACCCAGTTTTGAGGTCCTGGCTAGAGGCTAGTCATTTGTGTTTTCTGAGCTGATTATGAAGTTACACCAATGTGCCTATCTTTCCACCTCTTCTCTGTCTGCCACCCCTGAAACAGTAAGACTAACCCGTCCTCTTCCTTCTCATCCTCAGCCTGCTCAATAAAAAAACAATAAAGATGAAGACCTTTATGATGATCTACTTTCACTTAATGAACAGTAAGTAATCATTATGATGTATAGTTAACAAATTTATATGTGGTTATATCTATGATGGTTTTCATTTGAAAATCTAATAACTGTACAGCAAGAGCTATATGGGATGTTTTTGTGTCATTGGCATCATCATCATCATGCCTAAGTATTCATTGTGTAGAAAATCATGTGAAAGACTTGTATGGAAGTGGATAACCTATTCTTACATAGATACAAGGTGTGTGATATTTAATAAAATATTAATAATTTGTTAGTTTTCTTACTATTTTATAACTTTGCATAAAAAGAATTACATTACCATACAGTAAGCTACTCTCTTTAATTGGAGAAGCTGCCTATCAGCCTATCGTCACAGGTAAGTGGCTTTTAAAAACATGTAACAATGTTTCCAATACAGTAGCATGAATATGAATACCATACTGTACGCTATAAAAATTTTATAATGATCTATTCATTAGAGTATAGGCTAGGTTACCATGTAGCAATCATATTGATTACACTAGGGTACCATTATGTAATTCACTGCTTTTTTTGTTATCAGTGCATGAATTGTTAGACCTGTAAATAAATAGGTATTTCTTTTTCATAATTTCTTTTCATTTTTTATGTCTTGTGTTAGCAATAGATAAACATCTACAGTATTTTGTATCATATAAGACAATATTGATGTAGGTACTGACAAACATAATTCATAGACAACATAAATTCATGGTATTGATAAATACAGCACAGTATTATAAATGTATTTTATTTTCCTTACTAGAGGCCTGGTGTATGAATTCGTGCACCAGTGGGATCCCTTGGCCTGGCCTGTGGGATCGGGCCAAAACCGGCTCTCTGACATCCCCCAAGGGGTTCTAGATTGTGAGAGGGTGCAGGCCAGGCCCCAGCAGCAAGCTAACCTACTGGTCGGAGCATCTGCCCCTGGTGGTCAGTGCCCATCATAGCGAGTGGTTGAGCGGCCATAGCATATCATTAGCATATTACGCTTTGATTGGTTGAACAGATGACCAGACGACCGGACATTTATCATATTAGGCTTTTATTATATAGGATGATTTTCTTAATAACATTTTCTATTCTCTAGCTTACTTTATTGTAAAAATACAGTATATAATACCCATAACATATGAAATATGTTAATCAATTGTGTAAATTATCAGTAAGTCTTCTGGTCAACAGTAAGGTATTAGTAGTTAAGTTTTGGGGAGTCAAATATTATACACAAATTTTTGACTGCCCATAACCCTCACATTGTTCAAGGGCCAATTATAGATTGTAATAAAAGTTATGTGAATGTCTTTGGGGCTATTAATAAGTAAAATAAGGAATACTTGATCAAAGAGCACTGAGCTACAATGACAGTTGACCTGATAACTAAGATAGTTACTAAGTGACTAACAGTAGGTAACATATACAGTGTGAATTCTCAGGACAAAGAAGTGATTCACGTTCTGGGAGGTACAGGGCAGGTCAGCACAGGATTTCATTATGCTACTCAGAACAGCATGTGATTTAAAACTTATAAATTGTTTATCTTTGGAACTTTCCATTTAATACTTTTGGACTGTGTTTGACCTTGGGTAACTGAAACTGCAAAAAGAAAAACTGCAGAGAAGGGGGACGACTGTATTTATACAGAATAAAGACTTTGTCTAGTGCATGATCACCCTGACAGAAACAATATCCAGGTGAGTATATTTAGTGTCACTGGGACACTATATATTGAGGATACTTGAGAAAATTTATCTATGTTTAACATTTATAAAATTGATTTTCATATCACAACAAATATGTTCTCATTTTTCTTCTCCTTGATTCACTTCTAATCCTTCACAGACTCCTTCCATTTTAGATATGCTTTCAGTGGGTAAGTTAGTGTGACATTGGAACTAGTAAATCAATAGAAGGATGAAATACATCTCATTATCTTGATTTGCTTTCTCATCTTGTTCTAACCAAGGAGGGTGTCAGAGGTCTGTCCATAATGGAAAAAGAGAGCTATTATATTGCCATTTAATTCTTGCTTACCTTGCTCAAAGGATTTAAGTTTATGGTTGCCTAATAAATCTTAAGGCAACAGTAAATTATGCTTTTCTGTTTTTTTCAAGGCCAATTCAGATAGTTAGAATTTCTTGAGTTCTCAAATAGAAGCAACCTCCAATTATTTGGTGTGTGGAGTAGGAAATGGGAAGAAAGGACACCACTTGTCAACTAGGCAATCAAGGTTTCCTAAATATAAAAGTGGGCTTGGTGCTATACATACTAATTGTCATACAATGCATTATATTAAATACTAGAGACCCAGTGCACAAAATTTGTGCAAGGGGCTCGGCCCTCACAGCCGTGGCTGCTTGCCTCAGCCCTCACAGCCACGGTTTCATCCGGAAGGTCGTTCGGCTGTCTGGCCCAATTAGCATATTACACTTTTATTATTATAGGTTTACTATGTGTCAGATACTATTCTAGGCCCAGAGTAAATTTTATTTTTAAATGTTCTAATTGAGTTTATATTCTAGAGGAAACAGATAGTGACCAAATTAAATGTCAAATACTACCAGGTCACTAGGGTTCTCCAAAAGAGCAGAAACCTGAATGAAATTAGGATATTAACCGGTTAGGGGACAATGCCTGTGAGTAATAAAGGGGAGGAGGAACACAACTGGACAGGGAAGCTTTCAAGCACAATGCTAATCTGACAGCTGTGAAAGCAAACAGGGAGAAAGCAAGATTGGTCTGGGAGAATTTCAGGCCATGATGCAGATCTGATAATTACTTTACCAACTGAATGTGGATTTTCTAAGCAAAGATTGTCCATTAGAGGATAAAATGTAAAAAAATGGCTTGGTCCTATTGTCCTCAGCATTCTCAGGTGATGACTGGGGTCTGCATGGAAAGAGTTTCAACTGTGGCTAAAAAGCCAAGACTCACATTGAAGATGGTACAGTGGACAGTTGTCCATTAACTTCACCCCTTGAAGCCAAATAAAAATTCCGTCTTAAAGTGAGGTCTGAGCAATGCATCTCTAGGGGTATCACAAATGACATTCCTTTGAAAATAAACTTGTGCAAAGGACAGATAGTGTGGAGGGTGGTGTTATTTTAGATTGGTTATTTAAAACATAAGCTAAATGAAAGGCTCTTTAAAGGAATAATATTAGATCAGGGAATATCAGGAAGGCGAGGAAACAAGCAATGCAGAAAATCTGAGTAACATATTCCATAAAAAGGAATGGCACGTGCAAAAGGCTTGAGGTAGTAGTGTGTTTGGTAAGGAATAAGAAAGTAAACAGTGGCTTAGAATACATAAACTTTTTCCTGGAGTAAAATTAGTTTGACATCAAGGTATATATGAAAGTGTAAATGATCAAGAATAACCAGGGAAATCCTTAATATAAGAAAGAGTATGTGGTGGGGGAATAGCTCATAAAACAAACTGTAAAATTTATCTAATTAAAAGTTTATATTTTTGCAGGAATAGTAAACCAATCAATGGAGAGAAGTAGATAATAAAGGATATTTACAGACATTTATGAAATTTAGTATGTAATCTATACAAAGTTTTAAGATAATTCAGAAAACATAAATTTATTTTAAATAGCATTGTAGCACCTAAGCAGACATAATAAATAATTAAAACATATGTGTTCCTCCACCACCACACTACCAGATTACTTCAGTTGGATCAGAATTCTAAATTAAAAAATACTGATACCATTCAGGGTCTTAGAACAAATAAAGCATGAATAAATTCCTGGATTCCTTTAATAACTTATGAATGGGTAGAAGTTTCTTAACCATGCCTTAGCATAAAGAAAAAGACTAATCAATCTGATTACATAAAGTTAAGACAAAGAAAAAAATACCTTTATGTATGGCAAACACATGAATACACACCAACCCACACCATCAATACATAAATTGAAAAGAAAAATGACCATCTGAGGAAAATTTGCAAATTATCTTATACAAAGGCCTAGAATGCCTATTATACAAAGATAATCTAAAAAAATATTTAAAAAGACCACATACTCTTTAAAAATATGGCACAGTACACAAATATTTCATAGAGAATATGTTCATATAACTAATGATATTTTTCTAGTCCATTGATATTAAGACAAAGACAAATTAAAACATTGTGATATTATTTCCCATCTATCCAAATGTCAAAAAAATTCAAAAGGTTAAAAACACACATTATATGGGTGTAAGGGTAGTGAAATAGTCACCTTTTTACATTGCTGGTGAAATTACAAAGTAACAAAGTCCTTGTGAATTGGACTATGGGATTTTCTAGAAATATTTTCTTAAAATATTTTTATTTTTTCACCTAACAATTTCACTAAAAGTATCCCAAATCTAACCTGTTGAGAGTTAAAATAACATATGATCAAGACTATTCATTGCTATATCACTTGTAAGCACAAGATAATGAAAATAATCCAAAGGTCCATCGACATTGAACTGGTTAAATATACTCTGATACTTATATAACATAAAAATGAATGAATAACCTCTAGATACAAATATGTAGTGATCTCCCTCTATATCCTATCTAATAAAAGAGAAACATAGTAATTAGCCATACCTCCGCTGCCCTTCCCATTGGCTAATCAGGGCAATATGCAAATTAACTGCCAGCCAAGATGGCGGCCGGCAGCCAGGCAGCTTGAAGCAAACATGAGGCTTGCTTGCTTCAGTGACGGAGGACTCCAATGTTCCCCGCCTGCCGTTGCCGGCCTCTGAGCTTGCAGTTTGAAACACTGTTACAAATATAGAATCTAAACAAACTCCAGAAACCTGCTTTCAGCCAGCTGGGATCTCAGAGCTGGAGTTGAAACAGTGTTTTTTTTTTTTTTTTAATATATTTTATTGATTTTTCACAGAGAGGAAAGGAGAGAGATAGAGAGAGTTAGAAACATCGATGAGAGAGAAACATCGATCAGCTGCCTCTTGCACATCCCCCACTGGGGATGTGCCCGCAACCCAGGTGCATGCCCTTGACCGGAATCGAACCCGGGACCTCTCAGTCCGCAGGCTGACGCTCTATCCACTGAGCCAAACCGGTTTCGGCTGAAACAGTGTTTTGATTATAGAACCCAAACAAACCAGATGCCTGCTTTCAGCAGCTGAGGCCTAAGAGCTGGAGCCAAGCCTTAGAGCTAAAGCTGGCCCAGAATAAAAAAGAAAAGAAGAAAAAAAGGAGTGGTTGGGAGCTTCAGTCACCCGCCAGCCTGAAAACAGCCCTCAGCCCCTCACCCAGACTAGCCAGTCACCCAAGTGGGACCCCCACACTGATCCAGGACTCCCTTCAGGGCAAACCAGCCGGCCCCCACCCGTGCACCAGGCCTCTATCCTATATAGTAAAAGGGTAATATGCCTCCCAGCACTGGGGTCAGCAGAGCCGCGAGGCCTCCCGGCACCGGGATCAGAGTGACAGGGGGCAGCGACCAAACTCCCTGATCACCCTCCGGCTCTGTGTGTGACAGGGGGCGGGGCCACTTCCTCCCTATTCGCCCTGCTCTGTTTGTGACAGGGTAAGGCGCCCCAACCCCCTGATCAGCCCTGCTCTGTGCCTGATAGGGGGGAGCTCCCCAACCCCCTGATTACCCTGCGGCTATGTGTGTGACAGGGTGTGGCGCCACAACCCCTGATCGGCCCTGCTCTGTTTGTGACAGGGTACGGCGCCCCAACCCCCACCCCACGGGACCTGCTCTGTGTGTGACGGGGTAGAGCCATAACCTCCCCATCAGCCCTGCCCTGAGTGTGACAGGGTGTAGTGCCCCAACCCCCTGATCTGCCCTGCTGTGTGTGTGACAGGGGGCAGTGCCCCAACTCCCCTATCGGCCCTACTCTGTGAGTGACAGGGGGGAGCTCCTCAACCCCCTGATTGGCCATGCTCTGTGTGTGACAAGGGGGAGCTCCCCAACCCCTGATTGGCCCTGCTCTGTGAGTGACAGGGGGCAGCGCCCCAACCCCCTGATTGGCCCTGCTCTGTGCATGACAGGGGGTGGTGCCGCAACCTCTCAATTGACCCTGCCTTGAGTGTGACAGGGGGTGGTGCCCCACCCCGCAATCAGCCCTACCCTGAGCGTGACTGAGGGTGGCATCGCAACCTCCCAATCTGCCCTGCTCTGTGCATGACAGGGGGCGGTGCCTGAACTCCCCAATCAGCCCTGCTCTGAGCCCCACCAGGGGCTGCACCTATGGATTGGGCCTGCCCTCTGCCACCCAGGAGCAGGCCTAAGCCAGCAGGTCGTTATCTCCTGAGGGGTTCCAGACTGTGAGAGGGCACAGGCCAGGCTGAGGGACACCCCCCCTCCCCCCCGTGAATGCACAAATTTTTGTGCACTGGGCCTCTAGTCCTATCTAATAAAAGAGAAACATGGTAATTAGCTGTACCTCCGCTACCCTTCCCATTGGCTAATCACAGAGATATGAAAATTAACTGCCAACCAAGATGGCGGCTAATTTGCATATTGCAGGCAGGGAGAGCCAGCTCGAGCTGCCATCCGGCCTGTGTGGCGCCTAAGCCCCAACACCAGCAGGGACTCCAGTGTGTGGCCCTGAGTGGTGGGGGGCTTGGCGGCTCAAACAGCCGCCTAAACCAAGCCCCCAGCCACTCTGTGTGCGGCCAGGGCTGCGGGGGGATGGTGGCGTGAACAAGCGGCCTAAACCACACCCCCAGCCGGGACCCAAGTGTGAGGCCCTGAGTGGTGGGGAGCTTGGTGGCTGGAACAGCCCCTAAACACACCCCCAGGGGAGGGGGGGCGAGGGGGCTTCCACAGCTGCAGTGTTTGGACCCAGGCCCCAAGTCTGCCCTGGGCTCCGCTCAAGGAGGGGCTGGGGGCCTGGGGTTTACTAAACTTTACTGGAGCTGCTCCCCACACCCCAGCCCCTGCCCCAGAACCACACTGCCTGCAACAAGGCTCCTGGCAGCTTCCTGACAGGTGGGTGGCAGGAGAGCTGAGTAGAGCGGGGGGCTGCAGGGAGCCACGGAAGGGCTGGGCCATGGGAGCCAAGCTCCCGGGCGTCTGAGGAGAAAGCCTGAAGGTAGAGGAACCCTTGGCAAAGCGGCTGCCAGAGCCCCGGCCATGGGGTCTGCAGGCGCGCAGACAGGCCTCCGCCTGATGGGCAAACCTGGGCAAGCGCCATGGCTTCGGGGAAGCGGCTGGCCAGGAGGCAGGCTGCCCAAGGGGCGCAGAGCGGCGGCGCCTACGTGGGGTGCACTGGAAGGGGCTCAGGCCTGGGCAGGGTGCTGGCGGGTGGGGATCTGCCTCGCTCCTGGAGAGCAAGGTACTGTATTGGCCCCAATAGGCAGGAAACAGGCGATGACTGCAGGCGTGGAAGGACGCCCAGCGGAGGGGCACAGACTTGCAGCCCTGAGGCGGGGGTGGAGGGGCGTCGCCACCTCAGTGGAGGAGCGCCCCACTGCTGGGTACCCCACTGCGGCGGTTTGGTGAAGCTCCCGGCTCAGCCTGCACACTTGAGAGGCCAGGACTCCTGCTCCTGCCTTGGCCCCAAAACAAGCCTGCACCCACCCCGCCCATAGTTCTCGCCCCGCCCCATGGGGGTGCACACCTGCACAGTGAGTACAAGCCTACCACCTGTTCCCCAGAAGCAGGGGCAGTAAAGAAAGGGGTGGGGCGGGGGAGAGGAAAGAATGTGGAGCATCCATGATGAAGAGGTGCTGGAGAATGAGGCTTGGAAGCCTCACTGGGAGGTTTGTTGTTTGCCCTGTGGCTGTCCCTTAGGAAGGGCGGAGAGCTGGCTGTGAGGGCTCCCTGCGCAAGGAGTCCAGTTCCATGGCCAACTGGAATTGGCCTCAGTTTCCTGCTCTGTAAAATGTGTTAAGCGTGTCCCAGTGCCTTCACTAAGCTTTGAGGGCCAATTGAGATACTATATAACGAAAATGAGGGAAGACATGAGAAAGAAAAGGAAGGGCGGGCAACACAAAAGAAAGATTGGAAGGAACCTGTAAACCTATTGTCACTTAAATAGGGAATAGCGCCAACAGTGTTGTAATGATGGTATGAAGCCAGGTGGGTACTGGAAATATCAGGGAACACTTTGTAAAGTATATGGTTGTCTAACCACTATTCTGTAACTAATAAACCTGAAACTAATACAAAATAATATTGAATGTAAAGAAATGAAAATAGGAGTGAAATTTTGCCAAATTTCAAAGTTTAAATAAAGACTGTAAAGGAAGGAAGGGGGAGAATAAAAATAGTGTTTTTCATTTTACCACTTTATTGTCTTTTCAGTATATGAAAAAGACAGTTGTCTTTATATGGTGCTTTTATGCTTTTCTAAGTCATTATCTCATTTGATGTTCAGGGCAATTTAAAGACAAGATAATTATTCCCTCCACTATTCAAAGAAAGGAAATCTTGGTGCCTGGCCCTAATGATTCAATCGTCAATCCCTTATTGTAAAGCAGGGTTATATCTATACTAATAAAAGCCTTGGGGGTGATCTGGCCAGCAGGGGAGGGCAGTTGGGGATGATCAGGCTGGCAGGGGAGTAGTTAGGCGTCAATCAGGCTGGCGGGGGAGCTGTTAGGGGGCAATCAGTCTGGCAGGCTGAAGCAGTTAGGGGCAATCAGGAAGGCACGCAGGTGAGTGGTTAGGAGACAGCGGTCCAGGATTGTGAAAGGGATCAGGCTGGTTTAGGCCTGATCCTGGCAGTTGGACATTCTGGGATCAGGCCTAAACCAGCAGTCGACATCCCCCAAAGGGTCTCAGATTGGAGAGGGTGCAGGCTGTGCACCGGGCCACTAGTATATATATAAAAGCCTAAGTGACCATTATGACTGGACAACTGGTTGGTAGCTATGACGTGGACTGATCACCAGGGGGGTGGTCAGTGCACTCCCACAGCCAACTTTTCATGGCCGACCAACCTCCTGTGGTCCCTCCCCACAGCCGACCGGCCTGATCAGGACTGGGTGAGAGGGCCCCAATCGCCAGCCAGGCCAACGGACCCCACCCATGCATGAACTGATGCACCGAGCCTCTAGTAATATATAATAAAGAAAAATCAATATGCCAAAATTGTTTGTATTATGAGAAACCACAATAATCTGAGATGGGAATTTGTGGGCCTTTCACTAAATAATCTAGCCTTCTAACACTTAGGTAGCCATCTTCTCTCGGTTTCTCAGGAGCTTCCAGAAGAATGGAGCCCCTATGTCCTACCTACAGCAGTGACCTTGATAATGCACCATTATATTGGCTTTTCCTCTTTTCTTGTGAGATTCTCCCTATTTCCTCTTTCCACCTTCCTGTGTTCAGCCCACACCTAAATCCTTGTCTCTGGCTCTGCTTTTGAGAACACTAAATAAAGACACCAAGCAATCGCAAAACCTGAGAAGTCTTTGGACATTTCTCTATTGTGGTTGTTCTCTATATTTGTTCTCAATAAATTGTTTGTTGATGAAAAATTATTCTAAATCAGAGCAAGTCTATGATAGTCCTTGTTAGGTCACATGAACTTAGTAAGATAAAATATGTCCGGCCCTGGCCCGTTTGGCTCAGTGGATAGAGTGTCGGCCTGTGGAGTGAAGGGTCCTCGTTCCGATTCTGGTAGGGGGCTTATGCCCATTGTGGGCTCAATCGCCGGTAGGGAGTATGTGGGAGGCAGCCAATCAATGATTCTCTCTCAACATTGATGTTTCTATCTCTCTCTCTCCCTCTACCTTCCTCTCTGAAATCAACAAAATATATATATTTTTTAAAATGTCCATACTATAGATCTGATTTTGGAGGGGTAGTGGTAAATCAAGCCTTAATGTCCTTACTTTAAATTCAAATTGTGTCATACCTACCAAGAAGATTATTATATGTTCCTGTAATAATACAATCCTCAAACTACTAACAGATATAATTTGCATTTTAAAGATGCAAATAATAATTAGTTGAAGATTTAAATGACATATGAAGAGGATGAAATCTAAACCACTTTTTCCAGACTACTTGTTTTCAGTGTTGGTTTATGACTTCGCTGTTACTCACTATGATTTTTGCACGAAACTTGTGACACGAGAAAATAGGTTATATATTAAAAATAAAAATAGGACAAACACATGAGGCCCTCAGTAGACAGAGAATTGCAGACAGAATTGGAACCTCCTGCTTCAGTGAGATCATGCTTCTCCAGTATTACCTCAGTGAGCAGGGAAACCAGGTCTATGCCCTGCAGAAGTTTGATCCTATGGGACAACAGACCTGCTCTGTTGGCAATTAAAGACTGGGATACAATTTATCAAAATAAATTAGCTACCCCATACATATACACAATGGAATATTACTTAGCCATAAAAACAATGAAATCTCACTTTTACGAAAACATAGATGAAGTTAGAGAGTATTATGCTAAGTAAAATAAGCCAGACAGAGAAAGACAAATACCATTTGATTTCACTTATATGTATAATCTAAAGAACACAATAAATAAACAAACAAAATAGAAACAGACTGATGGATGTTGGAGGAAACAGTGGGGTGTGGGTCTGGGTGAAAAAGGTGAAGGGATTAATTGGTAGTTAGAAAATAGGTCTGTAAAACAGCATAGGACCAAAGTCAACAATATTGTGATAACGATGTATGATGCCAGGTGGGTACCTGAAATATTAGGGGGAAAACTTTGTGAAATATATGATTGTCTAATTGCTATGCTATACACCTTAAATTAACACAAAATAATGTTGAATACAAAGTGTAGTTTATAAAAATTAAAGAAAAGATATTAGCTATCCTTATTTACAGATAATAAAAACATAACCTAGGACGTATATCAAAACCTCACCTCTAAAATTGAAGTGCTAAGCCCTTTGCATTATAATAGTTCAAAAATAATTAACTACATAAAACTTTTTATATGATATTGCTTGTTTAATGGAAAAAAATGTTAGCAGTTATGTAACTACGGTCTTAACCTATTTTAGCATAAGAAACTGCATATGAGGGTTTTTTTCACTAACAATTATTTTCTCTTGAGTCATAAAGTTGGTTCTCACTTATCTCATTTCTTCCTAATCATCTTATCTTTAGAAATACTTCTTTTATTAGAAAAGTTTTTGAAATCATTTATTCATATTTTCTGTACTAGCAGGAATTAACTTTATATTTCCTATTTTGAAAATTAATCAAATTTTTAGCCTGGACTATTGATACATTTCATTTCTCATTATAAGATGCACCAAGAGTTTCAATAATGTGTACCATCAAATAGGGTTTTTATTTATTCATCATTTTCATTATGAGTAATCTTCAATGCTCAATATTTTAGTCCTCTAAGTAAGTAGCAAAATTATACTGTACAATGTCAGGAAAATGAGGTTAGTCTATGTACAAGTCAAGTGAAAAGATTTTCTCTCATCTCCACTGAATTTGTGGACTAATAAATAATGTAAGAGAGAAAAGACTGGCTGCTTAAAATCAATTCCACTATCTAAAGTATATCAATATGCTGAAAATATAGAGAAACTGTAATAAGGCAAGTCATTGCAGAAGTTAGAGAAAACAACATTTGCAGTAGGCTGTAAGCTAGAATTTCATTGCATATAATGTTACCATATCATATTTGGTCAAAAGATGATGATCTAAGTCCAACTTTCTAAAATAAGGCATGAATCTCTAGGGGGGAATGTTACAAATAAATCTATCAAGTATGGTTTGAAGATTTTTTAAAGATTCTATATAAACCTTCTTTAATTTTGTGTCTGAGTAGTTTCTCAAATTGTTACTTTATGGCATGACTAGCGCCCTGGTACATGGACTCATGCACATTGAAAGGAAAATAATTAGAAGGTGGCAGGCAGAGCGGGACTGGGTGAGAAGGGCCAGACACACCCTAAAGCCAAACTCCTGCTGTGCCTCCCTGGCAGGCTGCACTTGGAGCAGTGCCACAGCTTGGCTCGAAGGTCATCTGCAGAGTGAGGAGTGAATGGGATCCCTCCAGCAGGTGGGGTCCCTCGGCCTGGCCTGTGGGGATCAGGCCGAAACCAGCTCTCCGACATCCCCTGAGGGGTCCAGGATTGCAAGAGGGCAGTTCTTGGGTGACGCACCCCGGAATCCGGCTTCTTCCTTTCTGGTTCCAGGTGCATCACCTGAGAACCGCTGCTGCCAAGTCATCGCAGCTTGGCAGCTCCTGCATTGAGCATCTGCCCCCTGGTGTTCAGTGTGCATCATACCTACTGGCTGATTGGACAGTCGCTTAGTCTTTTATATATATACTAGAGGCCTGGTGCACGAAATTCGTGCACTGGGGGCGGGGGTCCCTCAGACAGCCTGCCCCCTCTCACAGACTGGGAGCCCTCAGGGAATGTCCTCCTGATGGTAGTCTGGCCTCCCTCTGCAGGAGGTGACTGGGCTGATCAGGGGAAGGCGCCAGCCCCATCACCCTGCTGCTGTAGCCACTGCCAAGGTGTTTTCATCAACACAGATTCCACCATGAAAAATTCACAACTTTCTTTAGGCATTTTCAAGATGTGTCTTTCATAGGATATGACATTTCTTTCTTTCTTTCTTTCTTTCTTTCTTTCTTTCTTTCTTTCTTTCTTTCATTTTTTCTTTCTTTCTTTTCTTTCTTTCTTTCTTTCTTTCTTTCTTTCTTTCTTTCCTTTCTTTCTTTTCTTTCTTTCTTTCTTTCTTTCTTTCTTTCTTTCTTTCTTTCTTTCTTTCTTTCTTTCTTTCTTTCCTTCCTTCCTTCCTTCCTTCCTTCTTTCTTTCTTTCTTTTCTTTCTTTCCTTTCTTTCTTTCTTCCTTCCTTCCTTCCTTCCTTCCTTCCTTCCTTCCTTCCTTCCTTCCTTCCTCCTCTTTCTTTCTTTCTTTCTTTCTTTCTTTCTTTCTTTCTTTCTTTCTTTCTTTCTTTCTTCCTTCCTTCCTTCCTTCCTTCCTTCCTTCCTTCCTTCTTCTTTCTTTCTTTCTTTCTTCTTTCTTTCTTTCTTTCTTTCTTTCTTTCTTTCTTTCTTTCTTTCTTTCTTTCTTTCTTTTCTTTCTTTTTCTTCTTTCTTTCTTTCTTTCTTTCTTTCTTTCTTTCTTTCTTTCTTTCTTTCTTTCTTTCTTTCTTTCTTTCTTTCCTTTCTTTCTTTTCTTTCTTTCTTTCTTTCTTTCTTTCTTTCTTTCTTTCTTTCTTTCTTTCTTTCTTTCTTTCCTTCCTTCCTTCCTTCCTTCCTTCCTTCCTTCTTTCTTTCTTTCTTTTCTTTCTTTCCTTTCTTCCTTCCTTCCTTCCTTCCTTCCTTCCTTCCTTCCTTCCTTCCTTCCTTCCTTCCTTCCTTCCTTCCTCCTCTTTCTTTCTTTCTTTCTTTCTTTCTTTCTTTCTTTCTTTCTTTCTTTCTTTCTTTCTTTCTTTCTTTCTTTCTTTCCTTCCTTCCTTCCTTCCTTCCTTCCTTCCTTCCTTCCTTCCTTCCTTCCTTCCTTCCTTCCTTCCTTCTTTCTTTCTTTCTTTCTTTCTTTCTTTCTTTCTTTCTTTCTTTCTTCTTTCTTTCTTTCTTTCTTTTTATCCTCACCTGAGGATATGTTTCTATTGATTTTTAGAGAGCTAGGAAGAGAGAGGGAAAGACAGAGAGAAACATCAGTGTGAGAGAGACACTTCGATTGGTTTTCTCCTGCATGAGCCCCGGCCAGGGAGGAGCCTGCAACCTAGGTACATGCCCTTGATCAGAATCAAACCTGGACCCTGTGGTCAGCAGGCCGAGGCTCTATCAACTGAGCCAAACCAGCTAGGGCAGGATATGGCATTTCTTAGCCCCTCCAGCAGCGGACCTTAGTTTTTATTTCCAGGAGTGAGGTGGAAAAACCCTTGATCAACTTCTTGAATTCTTATTACCCAAGTTACCAAGAACACTACGAGTGGCGGCGTACAGGGAGTTTAGCCAATGAGCAGTCAGAAAAGGTATTTCCTCTGCAGCTCATGTGCAGAGGCCCCCCTGAGTTGTGTCCACTGGGCTGGGGGTGTGCTGCCTGCCCAGACACCCTCCCTCCCTCTGCGCCGGGGCACAGGATGCTGGCCTCATTGCTGGGGTGATGATGCCAGTATCCTGCCCTGGCTGCTATGGGTGCCACCATCTTTGTATTGGAGTGATGGTTAATTTGCATATTACCCTTTTATTAGATTAAATAGATACTTTTATTACATTGTCTATCAAATGAAAAAAAGGAAATATGTTACAATATTCTCAATGAAAAACTGCCAAATATATTATTTTTAATTTTTAAATTTGTATCTGTAAACATGGCTCTCTTCAAAATTAAACATAAAAATAGATTTGGAAAAACAACATCTCTCAACAGAATATCAAATTACCTAAATTTAGTAGGAGCAAAACTTTCACTATGAAAGTAAAAGGTGGATTATTTGTTGACTCTGTTAGCAAATATTCAAGTTAGCAAAAATTCAGATTTACAAAGTTTAGTTTTCAGGATAGTTTTTCCGAACCACAGACACTCATTTAAAAAAAATTATGCATAGCCAATTATTTTCACTATAATATTTGTGAAATAACTTTTTTTTTCCTTCTGCACTTTTGGTAATCTCAAAATCAAGTATTATTTAGCCTTTAAAGCAGTGGTTCTCAACCTGTAGGTTGCGACCCCTTTGGCAGTCGAACGACCCTTTCACAGGGGTTGCCTAAGGCCATCCTGCATATCAGATATTTACATTGCGATTCATAACAGTAGCAACATTACAGTTATGAAGTAGCAACGAAAATAATTTTATGGTTGGGTCACAACATGAGAAACTGTATTTAAAGGGCCAGAAGGTTGAGAACCACTGCTTTAAAGGATTCGGTTAAATTTTCAATGAATTATAATATATACTGACAAATGCATAAATTGAATGTATGTAGATCCTCAATAGTAATAAGAGAAGAAAAATTAATGGACAAAGCACTTGAAACAGATTTCTCCAAATAAAAACATACTAATGGTCAATAAAAAATGCACTGTATAAAATGAAAGTGACTCCAAAGAGGGTCTTCACACAGGGATGCAACACAAAGTTTAGTATGTTGCATAGTACAAGAAGCAGCCATGCTATGTCCAACAGACATCATCTCCATGAATCTGTAACACTTACTTTCTGAAATAATAATCTTGTTAACCATACCATAAACTTTCCTTATTTAAAAATCTCTTCTTATCCATCTCAGATCCATATCTATCAATATTGTGCTATCAATGTTAATTTTGTCATTTAATATACCCTAACCCAGGCCAAAAGCCTCTAAATCACTCCTATTGAAAACTTCCTATCCCTCCTCTCTCATTGTCATTTTTATCATTAAGTCCTTTCTGTTTTAACCACCTAAAATTTTACAAATTCTTATCATTTCTATCACCATTGCCACCACACTGGTCTAGGCTTCCTTTTATTAAAAACAAAACAAAATGTATTTAAGTTTAATTCAGATAAAATGTGTGCGGTGCCACTGTATGAATCAAGATAAGAACTTTCCATCACTCTAAAAATATCCCTCATGGCTTAGTTTCCAATATGTCCTCCATCCCCACACCACCAGGCAAGGACTAATCTGATTCCTATCACTAAAAGTTAGTTTATTCTGGAACTTCACCTAGATGAATCTTTTTTTTTTGTCTTGCTCTTTTTTACAGCAAAATGTTTTGGAAATCCACTCATGTAACATACATCAGTGGTGTGTTCTTATATTTCTCAGTAATAGTCCATTATATGAATATATGAAACTGTTTATCAGATGTTGGAAAAAGGCAGTAAAGGACTGTGATTTGTGAGAGAAAAGAAACAGATGAGTTGAGCCCAACAATCATGCAATCTTACTGGGATAGTTTCCTATGAGATAGTTTCCAGGTCTTAGTGCAGTGAATGAATTCAAACCCTTTGACTCTGTTGCTAAGTTGAGGAGACAGAGAATTTAAGAAAACTGAGATGACTAGAATTTTTAGGGCAGAACTGCACAGAGGAGGGAGCTGCACAGGGAGAAGGCAACTAAGCGATGCAGAAGAATTTCCTTGAGTCTTTAGTTGCATTCGATTTTGTTAAGTTGGATGAGTTCTCTGCAAATTTTGGAGATTAAACCCTTATTTGAAGTATCACTAGCAAATATGTTCTCCCATGCAGTGGGCTTTCTTATTGTTTTGTTGATGATTTCTTTTGCTGTGCAGAAGCTTTTTATTTTGATGTAGTCCCATTTGTTTATTTTCTCCTTAGTCTCCATTACCCTAGGAGTTGTGTCTATAAAGATATTGCTATGACATATGTCTGATATTTTGCTGCCTATGGAGTCTTCTAAGATTTTTATGGTTTGCCATCTTACATTTACGTCCTTTAGCTATTTTGAGTTTGTTTTTGTGTATGGTGTAAGTTGATGATCTAGTTTCATTTTTTTGCATGTATATGACCTAATTTCCCAGCACCATTAATTGAAGAGACTGTCTTTACTCCATTGTATGCTCTTGCCTCCTTTGTCAAATAGTAATTGAGCATAATGGCTTGGGTCGATTTATGGGTTCTCTGTTCTGTTCCATTGGTCTATATGTCTGTTCTTGTGCTAGTACCAGGCAGTTTTGAGAGCCGTGGTTTGGTAATATAGCTTGATACCTGGCACTGTGATCCCTCCAACTTTGTTCTTCTTTCTCAGGATTGCTGTGGCTATTCGGGGTCATTTTTTTATTCCAGATGAATTTTTGGAGAGTTTGTTCTAGATCTTTGAAATATGCCTTTGGTATTTTAATGGGGACTGCACTGAATCTGTAGATTGCTTTGGGTAGTATGGACATTTTAATGATGTTCATTCTACCAATCCATGAACACGGTATGTTCTTCCATTTGCTCATGTCTTCCTCTACCTCTTTTTTCAGTGCCAGTCTGTTCTCTGTGTCTATAAGTCTGCTCATATTTTGTTTGTTAGTTTAATTTGTTCATTAGATTCCACATATAAATGAAATCATATGGTATTTGTCTTTCTCTGTAGCTTATTAAACTTAGCATAATACCCTCTAGCTTCATACATGCTGTTGCAAAAGATTTCATTCTTTTTATTGCTGAGTAATAATCATTGCGTATGTGTATCACAGCTTTTTTATTCACTTGTCTATTGATGGTCTCTTGGATTGCTTCTATATTTTGACTATCCTATATAATAAAAGCCTAATATGCTAAGTGTCCAGTCATCCAGTCAGCCATTCAATCAATCAAGCGTAATATGCTAAGGCCACTCAACCACTCACTATGATGTGCACTGACCACCAGGGGGCAGGCAGTCAACAGGTCAACCAGTCACTATAACATGCACTGACCACCAGGGGGCAGACACTCTGACCAGTAGATTAGCTTGCTGCTGGGGTCTGGCTGATTGGGACTGAGCAAGATGGGCCAACAGGCACTAGAGCCCTCCTGCAATCCCTCTCCAGCTGGCCAACCTCCCAGCTGGCCCTGATCGTGCACCAGTGGGGTCCCTCCACCTGGCCTGTGCTCTCTCACAATCTGGGACCCCTCAGGGGATGTCAGAAAGCTGGTTTCAACCCCATCCTGCAGGCCAGGCCCAGGGACCCCACTGGTGCACAAATTCATGCACCGGGCCTATAGTTGTAAATAATGCATCAGTGAACATGAAGGTGCACACAATATTTGAAATTAATGTTTTGGGTTTTCTTCAAATATATTCCCAGAAATAAAATCACTGGGTCACAAGGAAATTCCATTTTTTCCTTTTTAAAGGTAACTCCACACCGTTGTCCATAGTGATTGAACCGATCTGCATTGCAACAGTAGAGTTCACTATTCTCTGCATCCTTGCCAACACATCTGCATCCTTGTTGGTTTATTGATGATAGTCATTCTGACAGGTGTGAGGTGGTATCTCACTGAGGTTTTGATTTGCATCTCTCTGATGATTAGTGATTGGCCATCTGTATGTCCTCTTTGGAGAAGTATCTAATCAGGTTTTCTGCCCACTTTTTTTTCTTTTTGTAGAATGTATGCATTGTTTACTTATTTATTTTTACTGTTGAAAGTATTACAGATGTCCCCTTTTATTTCCCCTATTAACCCCCTCCATGCCAATCTCACCCCCTCCCCATGCCTTCAACACAAAATTGTCCGTCCATGGGATATGCATATATGCATGTAAGTTTTTTGGTTGATCTCTTCCTGCATCCTCCTTCCTTCTGAGATTTGTCAATCTGTTGCATGTTCCAATGTCTCTGGATCTATTTTGTTCATCAGTTTATTTTGTTCATTAGATTCCACATACAAGTGAGACCATGTGATACTTCTCTTTCCCTGACTGGCTCATTTCACTGAGCATAATACTCTCCAGGTCTCTTCATGCTGTTGCAAAGGGCTAGAAAGCCTTTGTTTTTACTGCTGCATAGTATCCAACTGGGTAAATGTACCAAAGCTTTTTTATCTACTCATCTACTGATGGGCACTTGGCTGTTTCCAGATCTTAACTATTGTGAATTGCACTGCTATGAACATAGGGGTGCATATATTCTTTCTGATTGTTGTTTCAGGCTTCTTAGGATATATTCCTAGAAGTGGGATCACTGGGTCAAATGGCAGTTCCATTTTTAAATTTTTGAGGAAACTGCATACTGTTTTCCACAGTGACTGCATCAGTCTGCATTCCCACCAGCAGTACACAAGGGTTCCCTTTTCTCCACATCCTCTCCAGCATGTGCCATTTGTTAATTAGTTGATAGTAGCTATCCTAGCAGAGGTGAGGTGATACCTCATTTTCACTTTCATTTGCATCTCCTGATGATTCGTAACTTTTAGCATTTTATAGTTTCATGACTTATATTTAAAATCTTATCCATTTTGAGTTTATTCTTTTTATTTCAAGTTTTTTAATGTGTTTTTTATTGATTTCAGAGAGATGAAGGGAGAGGGAGAGAGTGATAGAAACTAATAATGAGAGAGAATCACTTATTAGCTGCCTCCTGCATGCCCCCTGCTGGGGATTGAGCCCACAACCTGGGCAGGTGCCCTGATCGACAACTGAATCATGACCTACTGGTTCACAGGTTAATGCTCAACCACTGTGCAACACTGGCCAGGCTCCAGTTCTTTTGTTTTTTTAATTGAATGTATTGGGGTTACATTGGCTCATGAAATTATATAGGTTTTATTAAAGGAGCCAAAAGTAAAACAATATTTAAATTGTTATTAATTAGGGGGCACCTTCTGAAAATATAGGATGTAATACTGGGTAAGGACTTCAGGGGGTAGGGCAAATTTGCTGCTAAAAGTCTCAAGTTAAGAATGCCCCATACTAACTGAAATAGAAATGTCTAATTTTTTCTTCAAGATGGTAGAAAAATAAATAAGTTTCAAGGAAGTGGGCATACTGGAAAGAATGTATGACGATGAGGCCAGAAGATCAGGATTATGTTTCAGAGGAGACTGCAGGGATACATCATTCACCCAAGTCAATCAGTTCTATGCTATTGTGAGGAGCACATGTATTAATAAGAAGTTTAGAAGTCACTCTCCTCTTCAGTTTAGAATTAACTCAGTCATTGCAGAGCTGCTCTCAATGCTCATGGGAGAATGGAATACTGAAATAATAGAGGCCAGGTGGTGGCACAGAAAGCCAAGAATGCAGCAGATTACAATTACTGTAAATACAGGAAGGCAAAGATGAAAAAGTGGCCAACAGGACTGAAAATAGATAATGATCCAATAAAAGTATTTCTTAAGAATCCACAATGAAAAGGCAGGTTGGAAAAGTAGGAAGCTCAGTGTAACTGTGTGGATAAAATATAATAATACATTGCTCAATTCCAAGGTCTGAGTCACTAGATCTGCAACAAACTGATATTAGAGATGGACCCTGAAACACTGTGGCAAGTATATGCTTTGAAAATTCTTCTGTCCATCCCAAAAGGTATCTGGAGTAACTATACAATAGGAAAATGGGAATGCCCAGATATTCTGAGGACTATTAGGCACAGCATCTGAGCTGATATTGATGCCCAGAGTCCTAAAGTATCACCCTGGACCCCCAGTTAGAATGGAGCACATATGGGTACATATGGAACCTAGTGATATACACTGAGTGTCCAGATTATCATATCCACCTGACGTTTGTAGGCAAATTAGCTACAATTTCGTGCTTAAGTTGCTAGAGGACCAGACCATTATAAATAGGGAAGCAGGTTGTTTACCACGACAGGATAAGTGACTTTTTTCTGAAGATATGGGTAAACAATGTGATTTTACAGCATTTGAACGTGGGATATATATTATGATGAGTGGCCAGATTACTATGACCACCCCATCAGTACTTGGTTGGGCCACCTTTTGCCTTCAATACTGTGGCGATTCTTCTTGGTATTGACTCCACGAGATGTTGAAAGGTGATGCAGCAATCTGACACCATGCCTGATGAATAGCACTGTCCAGTTCTGTGAGATTTGATGGTTGGGGAACCAGCTGCCTGAATGCTTTTAACTTTGTCCCACAAATGCTCAATTGGATTGAGATCTGGTGATTATGGGGGCCAACTAAGCAAGGTAAAGTCTCCCTCATGTTCTTGAAACCACTTCTGCACAATACGAGCACCGTGGCATGGCACATTGTCTTGTTGGAAGAAGCCATCTCCATTGGGATATGCCATCAACATGATAGGATGAACCTGATCAGCAATGATACTTAGGTATGTTGTGCTATTCAGACGTTGTTCCACATGAATTAAAGGGCCCAAATCATGCCAGGAAAACATGCCCCAAACCATAACACTGCCCCCACCAGCTTGAAGGGTTGTACTCATGCATGTGGGGTGCATGCTTTCATGCTGTTTCCACCAAATTCTCACTCTGCCATCTGCATGATGCATCTGGAAATGTGATTCATCGGGCCAAATGACTTTTTCCCAATGCTCGACTGTCCAATCCTTGTGTTTCTATGCGAATTGGAGACATTTTATCTTGGTAACTGCGGACAGCAAAGGTGTTCGAACAGGCCTTCGGCTTCCATATCCCATACAGTGCAGTGTACGGCTAATTTGCCTACAAACGTCAGGTGGTCATAATAATCTGGCCACTCATCATAATATATATCCCACATTCAAAGGCTATTAAATCACATTGTTTACCCATATATTCAGAAAAAAATCACTTATACTGTCGTGGTAAACAACCTGCTTCCCTATTTATAATGGTCTGGCCCTCTAGCAACTTCAGCGTGAAATTATAGCTAATTTGCCTACAAATGTCAGGTGGTCATAATAATCTGGCCACTCAGTGTATACATGGGAAACAAGTATTAAGCAGTGCTTGGCTAAAGTCTGATTTAAAATACACCTACAGGGTCAACAAACATTTCCAGTGGCCATTTCCTTAATCTGTCAGGGCATATTTTGATAGATATAAGGGGAACACCAGTAGTATTCTCAGAATCTGCCCTATTTTCCTACTAATAAAATAATAAATTGACTCTATATCTTCATTTATTTAGGTGAGAAAAAATAGTATGTTCTATACTGGATGTTAGCCAACTAATTATAACTCCATAACTCAAATGGCATTCTCTATAAATCTAAAGATCCAATAAATTTCTCACAATTAGCACTTGGATAATTTAGAAAAATATTAATCTGTAAACTTTGTTCATTATTTGTTCCTATTCTGTCGTAGCTTCAAAACATCTCAGATTTATAATTTACTACATCAACAAAATACTTAACAAAGATGGCAGGAGTCATTTAATGGCTCCCTTGGAGTTAGGGATAGCATAGATATAAATGAAATATATAATAACGTTAAAAAATCACTTTAATAATAACCACTAACATTGCTGTTAGTACTAATCAAACAACCACTGTGAATATCACCATTGAATGGTTTATCAGTACATTCCAGATACTCAATAAATTTTAATATTTGAGCCTTCCCAGCAGTATTCTTATATAGGTACTATTATTTTCCACCAAATTACAAAGAAACAAGGTTTCAGAGAAGCCAGGTCACTTGGCTAAATCTATGTGGCTATCAATAGAAGACCAGAGTTCTTAGCTTTTTTTTTTCTCCTTTCTCTTATTTTAGTGCTAGAATGTTAATTCTGTGAGTGCTAGAATCTGTTATATGTGTTATAGGGAGTGTCTATAGGAAGACAACTTCTAAGACAACA
This sequence comes from Myotis daubentonii, assembly GCF_963259705.1. Lineage (NCBI taxonomy): Eukaryota > Metazoa > Chordata > Mammalia > Chiroptera > Vespertilionidae > Myotis > Myotis daubentonii. The sequence continues at coordinate 82,296,712 of NC_081840.1, read as the reverse complement.
GCTTCCATGATCAAATAAACTTATAAAACACTGCCTACTTTATTCTTTGCTTAGGGAATGCAATATTTACCTTAGCATATTAAAGGCTTAGTGAAATTTGATAGCAAACAAACAAACAAAAACGGAAAACAAACAAAAACTAACTCACCAAACAAGATTCTTTAATATTGTTAAATTTAGTGTTTCCCAGAGTTGTTTGACTATTCTATCAGTTACGACACTTTGGATAGAAGTAACAGTAAGCTCAACTCAAAGTGGATGTACCAATTTGGCTATTTATCATCTCTCATAATAATAAGAATATTAAGTAAAGTAGCTTCTGAATTGGATAATTCAATGGATCAACACAATTAGGAAACACTCAAGATCTTTCTTCTTTTCATACTGGTAGGATCAATTTTAAAATTATTTTTCAATTTCATGCCATAAAATGTATCAAAATATGCTTGGAAATACCTTTCCCTGACATGCCAATTGACCTATGTGATTCTGTAAAATGGCATTGAGGAAAATTTTCCATTAAAAATGGGTTTTATTTAGATATATCTTAATTTTCTGGGTTTTTTTTAAACTTTTAATTTGATGTCTAATTTCTCAAAATTCAACAAATATAAAGTTATTTATGTTTAAGAATTTTAAAATACCTTGTGTCAGCATTACATGAAAGGATTAAGATTTCTAAATGACCAGGGATAAGCATTACTTAAACATCTAGTGATAGGGTTTATTTTCTATCTGGATTAAAAATTTAAAACTAATTTTGCATTTCTTAGAACACTGCAGAATCATGAGATCAGTACTTTCATAATAAATATCTATATTTTTAAAATTCTATCCTAACTGACAGTTTAGGTTCTTTTTTTCCCCCAGAAAGTAAAAAAAATGATGGAATTCATTTAGAATTACCATAGGCAGCAAATACCTAAAGGACAATTAAATTGTCATTTATTTGTCTAGAAGTAGTTCAGCTGGCCTGTGATGTCATTAGGAATCTAGGCTCTCTCTTCCTTTCTAACTCACCAACCTTGAAACATAAGCCTTTTTCCCTTTCCTTTTCCCTTTCACATTATGAGTTTTCAATGTAGATACAAAGGGAGAATGTGAGACAGAGATAGTGCTAACCACACTGGTCTCTTTTAACTGAGAAAAAAAACCACACACACACAAAAAAACAAGCAAACAACAACAACAACAAAACAAAAAAACACCACTTTTTCAGAGATGTCCAAACTGAATTTCTTTGTCCAGATTTGGACTACGCATATCTACAAGTGATGCTGGGAAATTGAGGAAGAGAACTGTTATAATTTTTTTAGATCAATTATTATCAAATGCCTAGATTTGTTTGAATTTGCACCACCAAATAACAAGGAGGTGTTTTTAGATCTTATCCTCAAAACACTGTTTGCAACATCTGCCTACTTTCTGAATATATTAGATTTATAAGTGGGAAAAACACATATGAATAGAGTTCTGAGTTTGAATGGGTTTGTTCCCTTTATTAGTAATATGACCTTGAAGAAATTATAAAGATATAAGAATACTTCAAGCCTGGCCAGTGTGCTTGAGCATTGACCCATGAACCAGGAGGTCACAATTCGACTTCTGTTCAGGGCACATGCCCAGGTGGCTGCCTCCATTTCCAGTAGGGGATGTGCATGAGGCAGGAGATTGATAATCCTCTCTCATAAAGAAAGACATGTATCTCTCTCCCTTCCTCTCTGAAATCAATAAAAATACATTAAGAAAAAGAATACTTGAGAAGTTGAAATCATTAGAAGAAAGCTTTCAAGATTCCTACCACTATATGTTCTCACCTACCTTCATCCATACCTACAAATCCTTCCATACTGCTTGACAACATACATGGATTAGCTGCACTAAACCCATCTCTCTACTTGTTCCCTAGCACTTAGCCCTTTTTACCTCTTCAGGGATATCACGCTAACAGTTCTCTCAACTCTCTTCTATGATAATTTTCCTCTATACTGGATCTTTCCCATCAGCATCCAAAATCTTTCATCTTCATTTTATAAGCTTATACCCCATTCTTTTGTTCCTTTTGTAGCTAGCAGCCTATGAAAGAGTCACCTTTATTAACCCAAAATTTATATACTTTTTTGAAAAAGAGTTATAAAAATTGTAAAATGATACTCAGAAATGATAAAGTTGAAAGACAAAAGGAGATAATCTTTTCTTCTGTGTCTTAGAGACAAGAGTACATTTCTCCTCATTTATCACTGCCAGGATTTTATGACACAACTAGAGGCCCAGTGCATGAATTCGTGCACCAGTGGGATCCTTCGGCCTGGCCTGAAAGGTCAGGATGAAAACCAGCTCTCCGACACCCCCCAAGGGGTCCCAGATTGCAAGAGGGCACAGGCCAGGCCGAAGGACCCCACCAGTACACAGTGCACAGCCAGGGCGGGGAGGGATGTGGGAGGTTGGCCAGCCTGGGAGAGGCCACAGGAGGGGTCCAGGGCATGTCTGGTACTTCTCGCTCAGTCCTGATCAGCTGGACTTTAGCAGCAAGCTAATCTACCGGTCAGAGCGTCTGCCCGTGCATGTCATAGCAACTGGTAGACCCGTCGACTGTCTACCCCAGCCGTGGGCAAATTACGGCCCGCGGGCCGAATCCAGCCCGTTTGGCTGTTCTATCTGGCCCGCGGAGCCGAAAGAGTGGAGGGTTCTCTTGCTCTCCCCTCCGCTCCTTCACCAGCAGCAGTGTTAACATGTATTAGTTCACACAAACACTCCATCCATGCTTTTGTTCCGGCCCTCCGGTCCAGTTTTAGAACCCATTGTGGCCCTCGAGTCAAAAAGTTTGCCCGCCCCTGGTCTACCTCCTAGTGGTCAGTGCATGTCATAGTGAGCAGTTGAGTGGCCTTAACATATCATTAGCATATTATGCTTTGGTTGGTTGAATGGTCAACCAGTCAACTAGACACTTAGCATATTAGGCTTTTATTATATAGGATGATGACTAAGCAATGAGAATGGAACCATAATAATTGCATTAAACCTGTCTCGGGGAAGCCTCTCCTAAAATATGTTTGACACATGTGGTAAATGAGAGCAAACATTTGAGAGATGTTTTCACATAGTAGGAGTGATGGATATTGAATATATAGCTAATAGTATTTGTGCCACCCATTGTCCTTTCAATGGCCTAATCCAGTAGTTGGCAAATTCATTAGTCAACAGAGCCAAATATCAACAGTACAATGATTGAAATTTCTTTTGAGAGCCAAATTTTTTAAACTTAAACTATATAGGTAGGTACATTGTTATTAACTTAATTAGGGTACTCCTAAGGCTTAGGAAGAGCACACTCAAGGGGCCAAAGAGCCGCATGTGGCTCGCGAGCCGCAGTTTGCCGACCACAGGCCTAGTCAATTGGGAAATAAATATCAGATATCTATTAGAACCCAGTATGGACATTATTTCTGGTAAAATATTAGTTTCTTTTTGGCATAATAGCAGATAATATCCCACAAGACATCTATGTTCTGTGAAACCCAATTTGGACAGAGCCATTATTGAAAAATGACATTGAATAAAAAAATGCAAGGAAAGAGATATAAATAATGTGGAAAAGTCTTAAGGAATAAGCAATTTAAATTATGAATATATTTCAGATTTGAAAATGCAGTGAACACTCAAATAGGACAGAGTAAGAAGAAAAATACATGAAAAAAATAACAGAAACTAATTTGCCTGAGAAACATCTTCATGCCCTTTTGAAAGTAACATAAAGAGTTGCATGGATGGAACTGGAGAACATTATGCTAAGTGAAATAAGACAGTCAGAGAAAGATAAACATCACATGATCTCAATCATTTGTGGAATATAATGTACATCATAAACTGATGAACAAAAATAGATACAGAGACAAAGAAGCATCAAACAGACTATCAAACTACAGTGGGAAGGCAGGGGAATGGTTGGGGGGTAAGAGATCAACCAAATGATTTGTATGCATGCATAAAAGTATAACCAATGGACACAGACACTAGGGGGGTGAGGGCACTCGCCAGGGGGTGTGGGGGGAAGGCCAGGGGGAGGTCAATAGGGGGAAAAGGAGACACATGTTCTCCTATTTGTAATACTTTAAACAATAAAAAAAGAGTTGGCTTTGACAAGTCATTTAAAATAACAATACCAACAACTTTTTAAAGTACTTAAGAGTTACTGAGATAATCATAAATTCATACCAATGCAGTTAATGATTAATTTGTTTTCAGACTTACAGTAAGATGCAATTTCCCTGCACCATCATCTTTTCTCAAGTCCTAATTCACACAGAACTTGTTAGAAGGGAGAAACAGTTATGGCATAAATGAACATCTTTAACAGGAAAGTAATCCAATAATGTCTTTGGCTTAGTCAGATACAAGATTTACTTCCAGGTTTCTGATGTTTTCATAGCTATAAACAATAGAAAAACAGAAGAAATAGAATAAAAAAAGAAAAAACAGATAAGCCAAGAACCAGAATCTTTTATCAGCAACCCTGCTCATGAATGTTGATCATGCGGACTCCATGACTGCCTAGATCTACGATACATACTTCCTTTTCCTTGTTTTACCTACCTTTAGAGAATATATCTAGCAATAACACCTGGCAGGGAAAAATTGATATAAAAGAAACAACTCAAAATTTCTCTAAAGTTTCTGTTGATGATCTATTGTATTGAGGTAGGGCCACATATTATTTATTGGAGAATGGTATAAATCCTGACGCCCAAATATATATATGCCTAAGTGACCGTTATGACCAAATGACCAGGACAACCAGAACGACCAGATGACCAGCCAGAAACTATGACACGCACTGTCCCAGACCTTGCTGCTGGGGCCCTGAGAGCCCTAAATCTGGTTCACCTGCACCACCAGATCCAGACAGGAGGGAGGAGGGAGCCTGATTCCTCACAGAATCAGCTGCACCTTAGCTTGCTGCTGGGGCCAACCTTCCGTGCCGCCCCCCCTCCCCCCCCCACACACACACAGCAGGCCAGTGCCCCCAATCGGCCCTGATCACTGGCTTGGCTGAGGGACCCCACCCGTGCACGAAGTCATGCACTGGGCCTCTAGTATAAATATAATTTAGCTAATATATTTTAGAATAAAATGGAGTACAATGGAAAAGAGCTACAGCAGTTAATTATGATCCATTATCCTCCCAATGCCCTAATAAATTGGAAAATAGATATAAGATGGCTATTAAAACAGAGTATGACAGCATGGATGGACCTGGAGAATATTATGCTAAGTGAAATAAGCCAATCAGAAAAAGACAAATATCACATGGTCTCACTTATTTGTGGAATATAATGAGCAAAACGAATTGACCAACAAAATAAGCCCTAAAGTATGGAGGCATGGAATAGACTGACACACCTTGATGTGGGGTTGGGGGTATGAGAAGAGATAAGACAAAGAACTTATATACTCACTACAGGCCCGGTGCACAAAAATTTGTGCACTCGGCGGGGTGTCCCTCAGCCAGGCCTGTGCCCTCTCGCAGCCTGGGACCCCTCGGGAGGTGACCACCTGCTGGCTTTGGCCTGCTCCCTGGGGGATTGGGCCTAAGCTGGCAGTCAGACATCCCTCTGGCAGCCCGGCAGCCCTCGGGGGATGTCCACTTGCCAGCGGGGAGCAGGCCTAAGCTGCAGTCGGACATCCTTAGTGCTGCTGAGGAGGTGAGAGCGGCTCCCACCACCACCACTGTACTGGCAGCTGGCAGCCTGTGGGAGCGCACTGACCTGCATTGAGCGTCTGCCCCCTGGTGGTCAGTGTGTGTCATAGTGACCAGTCATTCCCAGTAATTCTGCTGTTAGGTTCAGTTTGCATATTACCCTTTTATTATATAGGATAGAGGTCTGGTGCACGGGTGGGGTCCGGCAGGTTTGCCCTGAAGGGTGTCCCGGATTAGGGTGGGGGTCCCCACTGGGGTGCCTGGCCAGCCTGGGTGAGGGGCTGATGGCTGTTTGCAGCTGGTCACACACCCTTCAGGGTGGGGGTCCCCACTGGGGTGCCTGGCCAGCCTGGGTGAGGGGCTGATGGCTGTTTGCAGGCTGGTCAAGCCCCCCCCACCCGAGTGGGGACCCTCACCCCATGGAGGTTTGGCCAGCCTACATGAGAGGCTGATGGCTGTTTTCAGGCTGGCCACACCCCCTTTAGGGTGGAGGGTCCCCACTGGGTTGCCTGGCCAGTCTGGGTGAGGGTCTGAGGGCCATTTTCAGGCTGGCCAAGCCCCCCCAGCGATGGAAGCTCCCAGCCTCTCTCTTTTTCTTTTTAATTCTGGGATTTATTTACCTTCTATAATTGAAACTTTGTAGCCTTGAGAGGAGCTCAGAGCTGGCCAGGGCGAGTGGGAGGGAAGCTTGGCTTCCTCCATCATTGGGGCAACCAAGCCTCCTGCTCACTCCAGCTCCACGGCCATGGCTGGCTGAAAGCAGGTATCTGGGGTTTATTTACCTTCTATAATTGAAACTTTGTTGCTTTGAGTGGAGCTCTGAGCCGAGCCATGGCAGGCAGGAAGGTTGGCTTCCTCCATCATTGGGGCAACCAAGCCTCCTGCTTGCTCCAGCTCCATGGCTGCCGGCCGCCATCTTGGTTGGGTTAGTTTGCATATAGTCACTCTGATTGGCTGGTGGGTGTGGCTTAAGGTGTAGCGAAGGTATGGTCAATTTGCATGTTTGTCTTTTATTAGTGTAGATATGCATAGTCCATAGATATGGGTAATAGGATGGTGAAAACCTGGGGGGAGGGGAGGAGGGTTTAGGACTGGGGTGGGCAAACTTTTTGACTCGAGGGACACAATGGGTTCTTAAACTGGACCAGAGGGCTGGAACAAAAGCATGGATGGAGTGTTTGTGTGAACTAATATAAATTCAAGGTAAACATCATTACATAAAAGGGTATGGTCTTTTTTTTCACTAGTTTTATTCATTTCAAACGGGCCGGATCCGGCCCGCGGGCCGTAGTTTGCCCACGGCTGGTTTAGGAGAAGGGGGGTAAAGGGGAGGGGAGAATGGGAGACATCTGTAATACTATTAACAATAAAAATATATATGTATAATATTTTAAAATGAGTATGAACATTATTTCTGGTAAAACCAGAAAGATAATATGAGAGGGAAGTCCTAAGTAGAGTTTCTTACCCTGGCTGATTTGGCTTAGTTGGCTGAGTATTAGCCCTGTGCACCTTACAGGTTGCTGGTTTGATTCCCCATCAAGGAACATATCCAGGTTGCCGGTTCAATCCAGAGTCGGGGCTCATATGGGAGGCAACCAATTGATGTTTTTCTCTCACATTGATGTTTCTCTCTCTGACTTCCTTCCTTTCTCTCTAAAATCAGTAATTAAAAAAAAAAAAAAAGTAGTGTCCGGTACCCTAAACTCAGGATAAGTTAAACTGCAGAGCAAGACAAAACTGACTGTCCATTGATTTCCAAAACTCCAAAGCAGGCATAAAGCTAGGTGTAATTATTTTATAGATACTAGACTCTAATAAAGATGTTTGCCCTGCTTAGGGATATACCAAAGACAGGGGAGAAAGCAAGAGGATGGAGAGGGAGGGAGGGAGGGAGGGAGGGAGGGAGGAAGGGAGGGAGGGAGGAAGGGAGAGAGGGTGGGATGCTTCCTAGTAGAATATAACCTCCATGAAGGATCTTTGTTTTGCTCACTGCTATATTTTCAAGTACCTGAAACACAGAGGGAGCTCACGGGTGACCACCAAATATTTATAGAGTGAACTTAACAAAATTGTTGCCAACACATGTAAATGTATCTCTGGGGCTTGTAACAGTAGGAACTGTTAGCTAAAAAAAACAAACACAAAAAAACAAACAAACAAACAAACAAAAACTGTTCCTTAATTAAACATCAAATAATATTCTGCAAATTTCCATTTTAATGATCAGCAGCATGTGTATCTCTTCTAACAGAGGGTTAATTCTCTTACTAGTTAACTCCAACTTCCAAAGAGTGTCCTCTGGCAGCTGGAATTCACAATTCTGAGTTAGGCAAAGCAAGCACGTCTGCACCTGGAAACAATTAAGCACCAAGGCCATTTGAGCAGCACAGGTGTTCTGGCAAGCAGAAAACTCGCATCCTCTGTAGCCAGCTGAAGATCCTGATTAATTGACTTGATTTTAAGCTCAAGTAATGTCCATTGAGTTGCTAAGAGGAATGAGATGACAATGAACTTTAGTTACAAGGGGAGACGAGCCATTACATGTTTGTGTAAAAATAAACTTAATTAATTTTAGCAGAATTTGTGAGAAGATATTAGTATTAATAACTCTTTGGATTTTATGGATACTATTCTCTCTGATTCTCAATTGACTTCAATGAAAATAATGGACCTCATAGTGGAAATTCTGTTTATTTGATGGAAATAAAATCATTTCAAGAATCTTTTTGTTTTTGAAGCATCTATATTTTCCTAGACCCCAGAAATGTTTCTAGTTTTTTCTTGTACTCTATGGTGAGGAATTAAGGATGATGATTCCAGGGAAAAGAGATTAATAAAATTTGTAAAGTTAGTGCATCAATGATGCCAGAACAATCATTTCCCTTTCTGGACAACATTCTCTTGCTTAACATGTTAAGCGCCCAGCCTGTTTTGTCTTCCGGACAGAAAGTATAGTGTCAGTCACCGGTGACTGACTGGGTGCTTAACGTGTTAAACTAATTATATACATGCCCCAAATCATGACCTTCCATATTTGTGATGAGTGGTAAACTAGCAGTGGCAAAAATCTTTAGTAACATAACCCATGACGGTTAAATGATCACAAATGATATATTTGAATTTTTATTTATTTTTAATTTTTTATAAATAGGTTGAGATATGATAGCTTTTTAGAGCTGCTGAAACCAGCAGGCACCAGCTTCTGCAAATTCATATGCTTCTTTTCACATACAACATTTAAAAAAATACATTTAAGCAACAGCTTGCCATTTTTCTCTTCTTTTTCTTCCAATGGTCAACTACCACTGAAATAATAATATTCAACTCTTGTTTTTGAATAATTTATATGTTTATGTTATCATGTAGCAACTAGACAAAGGTTAGCAGAAAAATATTTCAGAGCAATAGAGAAAATTAAAGGTTATGTATTACTTGAAATAAAAAGTGTTATGTCATTTCTATGGGGAAAAATAAGGAATACAACTATATCTCTATTAGCAAAGAGATGCATTCTAATGTCCATCCCATTCTTATGACTTCATCTCTGAAATTTTAAAATATAAAAATAGTGCTTTCTATCTATAGTAGGGTAGTGATAGTAAGAAACTGTTTTAAACATTAAGAAATGAAAGATGCAAGGCCTTTAATAAAAAAAAAACTATATTCTTGATATTGTTCTTATGTATCTTTATTATAGTTGCGCTAGCTCAGTTTACTAGTAATCTGATGCCAAAATATTTATTTGTTGTCTCCATATTTGCTATCACCCTTCTTACACATATCACTGTCTAAACTACTATATATTTTCTATATATTTTATTAATCCTTTTTATTGTTCCCCTATTCATTCTTGAATCTAAGCTTCAGGACCTATAATAGTTTCTGATAATAGGTTATAAATAAATATTTCTTGCATAAGTAAATGCATGAAGATATACCAAAGGCAGTAGCTCAACTTTAACACTGTCATTCATTTCCTAGTTGTATGACAATTGACAAGTCATTTAACGTTATGATTCACAATTGACTATACAATGGATAAAGATAATAGCCATAATATTATCATTCATTATAGCTATCTATTGGCATCAGAAAGTGTACTTTAATTATATCATAATGATATATCAATAGTAATATCATTTATATCTTTATACCCATTTTGATGGTAAGAAAAATGAAACAAATGTTCAAGTGATTTTCAAAATGATAGATGCATTGTTTAAAACCTGATATACATTAGCACTTCTAATAAATAAGTTGGCAAAAATATAAACATGAATATATTTTGTAAATTTAAAAACAGCATTACAAGTATACAAAAACAAGTCAACTTCCCCCCATATTCTTTTTTTATACCTCAGAATAACAGATGATGTACTTTAATAAATCAAATTTGTGATCTTGGCATATGCATTTCCCAAGGTCCCAATGTTCTACCACCTTCCCAAGAGGAAATTATACCTCTGAATGCAGGTATTTTCTCCCCCAATTAGAGCTACTGGGGCTACAACTCTAGTACTGACAAGAGAAGGGTTGAAGCTAAACAGAAGTACAGGGAAGAGAAGGTAAAGGGAAACGAAAGGAATGGAGATCTTCAGTCACCTCCCTTCTTATCCTTTAGTAAGATAAGTCATTTAGAGTGATTAGTGCTTAGGAAATAATTGTAAGGAGTTGGCCAAGTCATTGAAGGCTGTCAGCAGCTACTTGGTATACTGAATATACCAGAACAGTACCACTAAAATAAAGTAAAATTTATTTTGGAGTACAGATTTACAGTAATCTACATATAATTAATTTGTGTTTATAGTGTATACAATAGTTAAGAAGTTTTATGTAGAAGCTTCATATTATTCATTGATTGAGATTTTTGTCCTATACCCTGAGGTGTGCTTTGTAAAATAATCTTGCTTTACACAGGAGAGGCTTGAGTTTTTAGTGGGTTTAGAGTCACAGAAAAAATCTTGTGACAGAAAATGATCAAATAATAAAAATATATTGCCCAGATATTTTAAAATATACTTTTAATTTTTGCAATGTGTAGGTTTCCAAAAAAATTACAAAGATATTAAAGAATTTGAGTATATGTCACATCCAGGTTCCCCTCTAGTTAGCATCTCACATTGGTATGAAATGTGTTATAATTAATGAACCAATGTTCCAATGTTAATATATTTATTACTAAGTCCATATTTTATTCAGATTTCCTAATTTCATGGTTCATCCTTTTGTGTTTCAGGATACCATCAAGAATACTACATTACATGAAATGGTCATGTCTCCATAGACTCCACGTGACTGTAAGGTTTCTCAGATTTTCCTTTTTTTTTAATGACCTTAACAGTTTTGAGGCATGCTGTTGAAGTGTTTTGTAGAAAGTCCCACAGTTGAGATTTGTCAGATGTTTTTCTCAAGATTGGCATTATGTGTTTTTTTGCAGTGATCGGCAAACTCATTAGTCAACAGAGCCAAATATCAACAGTACAACGACTGAAATTTCTTTTGAGAGCCAAATTTTTTAAACTTAAACTATATAGGTAGGAACATTGTTACGAACTTAATTAGGGTACTCCTAAGGTTTAGGAAGAGCCACACTCAAGGGGCCAAAGAGCCACATGTGGCTCACGAGCCGCAGTTTGCTCACCACGGTTTTAGAGGAAGACCTGTAGAGGTAAAGTGTCACTTACATCATATCAAGGATACATACTATCAACATGACTGGACACTGTTGATGCTGACCTTTTGATTAGGTTTATCACTCTAAAGTTACTCCTTTTTCTTCCCACCCTCATTCCCAGGCCGTACCCTGTTAGAAGGAAATCTACTCAGCTCACATTTAAGGAATGGGGAATAAATGCCCCACCTCCTCTAGGGAAGAGGATCTAAATAAATTATTTGGAATTCTTCTGCAAGAGGAAAGGTTATCTGTTCTTTCCATTCTCTTTACTTATTAAGTCATTTATTTATGTCAGTATGAACTCATTGGTCATTTGATGCAAAGTTTTTATTTGACTTCACTTAAATATATAGATAGGCCTTATTCCCACTAGGAATCTTATTTTTCATCTTCTTTCATCCTTTTTCCTTCAATAGCGTCTACAGAGCCATGCCCTTAAAATTGAGGTTATTAAATATTTTTCTGTAGGAGGTCAGATATTAAATATTTTTTTTCATTCTGTGTCCACATGGTCTCTATTACAACTATGTGAAAGTAGCCCCAGACATATTTTAAAAAATTACTGTGGCAGTGTCCAATAAAACTTTATTTGGAACAGCAGGTGGGACAGATTTGTTTCAGATGCCATAGATTGCTGTTCCCTGCCTTAGAGACATTGACTTAATGTCAATCTTTATTCCCAGATTGCTCTATGCTCTAATGACCTCCTTTTAGGAGTAACTTTTACTCTGTGGGTTCTTAATTGCTTTCTGTATAAATATGAGTTTTTATTTTTTTCCATGAAATGTAAAATGTTAATGGAAGAAACTTTGAACATAACTAGAAAATAATATTAACTCTAAAATCAAGAATTTGGAGAAGAAAGAATACAGATGCTTTCCCTGCATAGTCTGTGATTTAAGACAGAGCTAAACATTCTGGGGCAAGATACTTGGCTCTATTTGCTACAAACATTCCTGTATGTTTTCCGAAGCCAACAATATGGTTGATCATCTGGAGTTAGGGATACGTAGAAATATAAATGGAAGGAAACGTGTCTTTGAAAACCCAGTCTTGGTCAATTCTGTATAGACTAAATTATTTTTGAACACTGTTGGCAGGGGTGCACACCACATTGTGACACATTTGTTAAAAATAAAATGGAGACAAAATGCAAAAACAACAAAGATTCAGAATGCAAATTGAGCAACAGTTTAAGGAATACTGTTCTTCCTTTTCATATCAAAACTGCATAATGCCCAGTTAACACAACCATTGTATTAATGATAAAAGGGCTACAATACAAGTTGATTAGCTACAACAGCTCCTGTCTATTTAAATGTTTTAGTTCGGAGGGGACACTGTTACACCTAATTTGATTTCCCCCTGAGCAGTACATGATGTGTTATTTGATGCCCTTCAAAGGACGCGATTAGCCGAGCTATAAAGTGTCTGATTTTATTAGCTTTGCTGGGTTTTATCAGTTTGTAAATGTGTTATTTTCTCCATTTATTGTGCCTATGGGATCCAGAGATAGAGTAAGCATCAAGTTAATATGTTTTGGGGAGGCAGCAATGGCCATACTTTAACACTTACGCTGTGTTGTGATGACATTGAAGGTGGAGTCGTGGAAACTGTAATGTCAGGGCCATTTATCAAGGCAATTCTTCAATGCTATAAACCTGGGCTCTGACATTGAATTCTACAGTAAGCCTTTGTTTTAAATAGAACCAAGTGTTTCTGGGCTGCACTGCTAACAATCCTCCTTAACCGAATAACAAGTAGTCAATAACAAGAAAATGGGCCAGGCAGGTGGTCAGAAGAGAAAAGGAAGCAAAGGTGTTGGCCTAAGACACTGCCTGCGGTGTTTTTTGCTTTTTGTTTTTCACTAAAGACAGGATTTAATTTTAGGTATTTAAGTTTAAAAAAATGCTCCATAAAAATGTCACCAACCCTTTGCTTTTAATTGGGACAGAGAACACAGTACACTCATTTAACTAAATCTCTTGGCAGGAAACAATTTCAATGCCATGCATTCAAAGGGTGCCAAACCAAATGACACAATCATCATTGAAGATGTTCAGAGCAGTTAACAGGTGTTGTGGCTTCAAGTTCCTGCCTTTTCTTAGGTTGCCTTTCATTTAGTTTTCTCAGTTCTATTCAAACCATTTGCTAATGCATCAAAGATGGACACTGCACTTAGTGTTCAAGCATTTAATTCATTAACAACAATGCTTATTCATATACTGATTTCATTTTCTGCAGCCCTATAGGAGTGTTTTCTTTTAGTCTGGAATCCAAAAGATAATCTGAGGTCTTCTTCCCTCACTTTTCCCACTAGGCATAACTATTTTTTCATTTATTCATTTACACCCACTAACTTTACAAAAATATCAATATGACTTGTAAGTGTTGTGTTCGATCTGCATTAACAGAAATAATTACTAAGCATTATTTTATAAGTTTGAGGACCTAAAAGAAATCTTTAATGTGTTGTATGTATTAGCTGAGCAGAAAGACAAATTATGCACATTTTCGGTATTGTGTGTTAGATAATATCTCCTCCTAAAGCCTTATGAGATTGAAGCCATTCTAATCGCAACTAACTGATATGAAAACTAAGTTTAAGAGAGGTTAAATGATTTCCCTCACATCTCCACAAGTAAGTAGTAGAGTAGGGATAAAACTATTGTGAGATAAAGTCTAAGATATCAAGAGAATGGGCAATTTAAATGATGTATCCAAGACAGGCTTAAATGTGAATTTTTCAGTTGAAAGTTCTACATCAGCAATTCTCTTATTCTTCAGAGGTTTCTTCCTTTATATCTACTTCTCCCATCTTAGCTTTTATGTAACCTTCACCTACAAGGCATGGACTCTGACCTCTATTAGACACTAGGTTGGAAATCAGTTCTTAATATTATAGTTGAATTAAAAGAGAGAACTGTATGCTTATACTAAAGCAGTATATCTTCCACGAGAAGGAAAGCAATTGAAGTTAGGAATTTTCTTTTTTCTATTTCCCTGTGGGGCAAGGTGAATCTTCTTCAGTAGATTTTCCTATATGTTAATTATTGCATAATTTATTTTAATTTTTACATGACATCCTTTGACTATGAAAGGAAGCATACTATATTTTCAAAATTTTAAAAACCCAATAAAGTATGGATGAATTACTTGAATGTGAAAGATTATATCAATGTTTGTATCTACTATCTGTATATCCATCTTTGTCTTAAATATGGCCTGAGTTATTGGTGTTTTTAAGATTAAATCTAAATATGAGCAGTTAAAATTTACATTAAATTGTAAAAAGTTATTCTGCCCATAAGTTATTTTATCTTATACTGAATCAAAACTATTTAGCACACATGCATGTCTGTATGTGCACAGACACACGTACACACTCAATTACATTGATTCAGTTCATCTTTTAAAAATGTTGTTTTCCATACGTAATCCAAGCTGAGGTGAAAATGGGAGTTAGCAATTTAGACATGTGGTACTCTAGAGCAGTGATGGCGAACCTCTGACACACAAACTCATTTTTTTGGTTGATTTTTCTTGGTTAAATTGCATTTAAATATATAAAATAAATATAAAAAATACGTCTTTGTTTTACTATGGTTGCAAATATCAAAAAATTTCTGTATGTGACACAGCACCTGAGTTAAATTAGGGTTTTTCAAAATGCTGACATGCCGAGCTCAAAAGGTTCGCCATCACTGCTCTAGAGAAATATAATCATTTAAAACTGTGTGTTTTTCTAGTAGATGCTATATTCTTAAATTCGCAAAATAGTTGGTCTGGAAAAGCAGCCCCCTAGGCATATACAAGATGAAGTACCTTTGATGGACTCTTCTGCTCCTAAAGAAAGGTTTGTAGTCTATAAGACTGCATATTCTATTTTTATGGACATGCACTTAGTACATATTAAATTGTAGTCTAATACTTTGAATACATATTCTAGCCTTCTTGTTCTAATACTAGAGGCCTGGTGCACGAAAGTCATGAGCTGGGAGGGGTGTCTCTCAGCCCGGCCTGCGCCCTCTCATAGTCCAGGACCCCTTGGGGAATGTCTACCTGCCAGCTTAGGCCCACATCCCCCTTGCAGTTTGGGACCCCTCACTCCTTACTGCCCCCGCCTGCAGTGGAAGCGTGAGAGGCTCCTGCCACTGCCACTACTGCTGCACTCACCAGCCATGAGCCCGGCTTCTGGCTCAGCGGCACTCCCCCTGTGGCAGCGCCCTGACCATCCAGGGCAGCTCTTGTGTTCAGTGTCTGCCCCCTTGTGGTCAGTGCACATTATAGCAACAGGTCATTTCTCTGGTCATTCAGCTGTTCGGTTGATTTGCATATTAGGGTTTTATTATATAGGATACTGTTTTATTAAAGGGGAAGTATAATGTAAGAGTACTAATTTTCAAAAGGAATTATCATGCTGCTAAATGGTCACAAAAACCAAACTGTGGTTTCTAAGATCTCTTTTGTTTTAACAATGGAACTATGGTTCATTAATAATGAAAGTGGGGGAAAAAAAGGCCTTTATTCTTTACTCTTTGTTTTTACTATTCTCTCTTTTTAAAATTAATCAACTACAATTGTTGTATATCCATTATTTTCCTGTAATAATTAACTATACATTCTGTAAATTAAACATCATTTCAGATTTCTGCATTTTCACTTGGCTAAGAAATGTGTGTATGTGTGTGTGCACATGCGCACGTGTGTGTGTGTGTGTGTGTGTGTGTGTGTTTGTGCGCATGCACATGTTTACAATAATAATTTTGGACACAATATCTATATCTATATACAATACTCATAATTATGTGTGCAATATGTGTGGGTGGGGGTCCCCACTAGGGTGCCTGGCCAGTCTGGGTGAGGGGCTGAGGGCTGTTTTCAGGCTGGCGGGTAACTGAAGCTCCCAACTGCTCCTTTTTTATCTTTCTTTTTTTTTATTCTGGGCCAGCTTTAGCTCTGGCTCCAGCTCTGAGGCCTCTGCTGCTGAAAGCAGGTATCTGGTTTGTTTGGGTTCTATAATCGAAACTCTGTATCAATTCCAGCTCTGAGATCCCGGCTCGCTGAAAGCAGGTTTCTGGGGTTTTGTTTAGCTTCTATATTTGTAACAATGTTTCAAACTGCAAGCTCAGAGGTAGGCAAGGCAGGCGGGGAACGTTGGTTTCCTCCGTCACTGAAGCAAGCAAGCCTCATGTTCGCTTCAAGCTGCCTGGCTGCCGGCCGCCATCTTGGCTGGCGGTTAATTTGCGCATCTTGCTGATTAGCCAATGGGAAGGGTAGCGGACGTACGCTAAGTACCATGTTTCTCTTTTATTAGATAGGATGGCACTTTCTAAATAATGATTTTTTTCTAATTCCATGCTTTCCACTTTTATTATTTGAAATTATACTTCAAAGAAGTGTTTTTCCTTCTTCATGTATTTATTCATTTTTATACATATCAAAGTGGAATCATGGAATCTTATTTTTGCTATCATTATATTTTCTTGCCAAAAACTGTCTCAAATTTGGACAGTTCAAGCTCCAACAAGCTGCCTCATGTGTCCTTTTTGTTAGGCCTCAATCATTTCCCAAGGACTTCCTTATTTTATACCACAGAAATATCTTCCAGGCTTATTGCATACTGTCTCAGGCACAGAATTTCTTGAATATCTCATGCCATCTCTTATTTCTAAGATTTTTAATAATTCTCATGGCACTCCTCCTGGTGGCCTTCCTATTTTTCTCTTTAGCAACTACTCCACACCACCTAAGTTCTATAGGCATTCAAACCTTAGCTCAAATTTTGCCTTCTTTTGAAAATTCAAGTACTAACATTCATCTATACTAAATCAAGAACTAAATAAAGCATGCTGGGTTTGATAACGTCAATTATACCCCTATCATTGTATTTGGTAAATTAGCTTCTAAGTACATTCTTTTTTCTCATTGCTTCGTCCTAGTCTGTGAACTCCATGTATGCAGGGACTGTTGTTATAGGTTCTCAATAAAAATTTAAGAATAGAACCATATGCAAGAAACTGCATAAAGTAATGTTCAAAGTTTATGTATCCCAGGAGTTACATGGACATAAAATAAATGGGCTGTAAGATAGAATAATAATTGATCTACTAACATGAGGTTAGTATACATAATTTAAAAATAATATATTTAAGAGTATTTACATGTGCTCATCCAAAGAGTTTGAAAATTAAATACAGTTACTCCAATCATGTTTCCAAATGGCTATCTAGAATAATGGTTGACAGCACAGAGACTGGAACCATATCACTGTATAAAATCCCAGGATTGTAAGCCCATGCAATATTTTTTTTTAATTGCTCTCATCTCAGTCCCTTCACCTGCAAGAAGGGTATCTACACTAATAAAAGAGAAACATGCAAATTGACCATACCTTCGCGATGCCCACCAGCCAATCAGGAATATGCAAATTAACCCAACAAAGATGGTGGGTTAATTTGCATATGCAGGCGTTCTACACTGCCCCAGCTGCTCCGGGCCTCTGGGCTGCATAGGAAGGCAGAAAGGTGGCTCTGGGCCAGAATGAAGGCAGAAAGGCGGCTCTGGCCAGAGCAAAGGCGGTGCCAGCAGCCAGGGGAAGGAAGGCCCATTCTTCCACAAGTCTTCGTGCATCAGGTCTCTAGTTTGTAATAACAGTGATTATCTCATAGGGTAGGACTAAAAGAGTTAATATATGACAAATACCTAGAACAAAGTTTGGGTCATTGCAAATACCATATAGGATCGCTATTATTATTACTACTGCAACTGCTCATTATTAATTATTGCCTTTAATGCATTTAAAACCCTATTTAAAGCTTATGGAAAACTTATTTTCACAAACCACATGTCAGGAAGTAATTTTAAGGTGGCACACACAGTTGTGTCCAACATAGGAGAACACTGAGCTTACCCCTCCCAAGAACATAATGAATGCCCACCTATATTTTGAGCAATTCCTCTTGAGAGCCAACTGAACAGCTATTGCACGCACGCGCGCACACACACACACACACACACACACACCCCAAATAAAATGAGAGATACTGAATAGAGAATGTTGGGAGGTTGGGGAACCATGTGAGCTCTCTGGGAGTTTAGAAAACAATCCAGGACTGAAGGAACTATAAGAGCCATTGTTTATGATTTCCCAGTGCTTACACAGTGGGTGGGAGCTCTGGTCAAACTGCAGGACTGCAGTAGCTGTTCCCATACACCCCTCCTGGAGCTAGATCCAGCAGGAAAAGGAAGGTTCCACAGCATGCATATAGAGATTGATCGAGAAGGTAAGACAGGTTGCTGTTGTGCACACCCAGGGGCTGTATGTGCAAGCAGGCTCCCCCACCTGGAAAGCGTGCAAGGCAACCATCGATGCAGCATCAGCACACAGGACTACTCTGTCCAGAGAAAGCACAGAGATAGTGGGGCACTGCTACATGTAAACGTGGGACTAACAAGCCCAGAGAAAGTGCAGAGCTACCAAAGCACTTCAGAACCTGCAGGCACCACCTCCCTGTGTGGAGTAAGTTGTGTACTGTTGCATATGCATATTGGGTGGCCCTTCCTGGACAAAGTGTGGACTAATAAAGTGTGATGGGTAAACACACATCAAGCTACCTCATCCAGAGATAGTGTGGTAATAGTAGGGCACTGCCATGCACATACACAGAGTGCCCAGACCCTAATAAGGTAGCAGATAATTAAAGCAACAGGGCACATGATACATGCACTGGCCAGCACTGCCCAGACCATAAAACCCCACCCAGATAAGAAGGACAAGTAAGTGCACCCATACCAGGCTGCTCCACCTGGAACTCATTCCTAGCCAGAAACCACATTTTCAAGACTGCGGGAGAGAACTATTTTATCTAACTAATAGGAACAAACAGAGAAAGTGAAATAAAATGTAAAGACATGAATAAGCCCCAAATGAAGAAACAAGTAAAAACCCTGGGAATAATATCTAATAAAATATACATAATTTTCATAATAAAAATTGAAACATATGGTCATAACAATGCTCAACAAACTTGAGAAAAACTCAAAGAGCACTTTAAGAAAGAGTAAGAAAATGTAATAAAGAACCAATCAAAGATGAAGAATAGAATAACTGAAATAAAGAATACATAATAAGGAATCAATAACAGGTTAATACAGAAAAACAGATTAGTGACCTTGAAGACATAATATTGAAAATCACATAATCAAAACAGCAAAGTAAGAATTTTTTGAAAATGAGAATAGTATAAAATAACATCTGTGAAAACACCAAGCAATCGAAAATTCTCCTTATAGGGATTGCAGAAAGAGAAGAGAGAGAAAGGGGGGAAAAGTATATTTTAAACAATAATGGATGAAAATTTTCTAATCTGGGGATGAAACTGATATCCAGGACCAGAATTAACAGAAAATTCCAAACAAAATGAACCCACAGAGGCCTACACCAAGACATAGTGTATTTAAAATGGAAAAAGTTAAAGATACTAGTAAAATGACAATCTTGAAAGCCACAAGAAGGAAACAACAAGTCTCATATAAGGAAACCATATAAAGTGGTACGCTGTTTTCTTAGCAGCAACTGTAGAGGCAAGAAGGGATTAGCATGAAATAAAGTGCTGAAAGAAAAGAAACTATAACCTACAAGACTATATCCAGCAAGATTATTTCATGAACAAAATAAACTGATGAACAAAATATCCAGAGACATGAAGTATGCACAGACCGACGAATATCAAAGGGAAGGGGGGGGCAGTTGTGGTAGGAAGAGATCAACCAATAAGCTTATATGAATAAATGCATAACCCTGGACACAGACAATAAGGTGGTGAAGGCCTGGAATGAGGGGTGGTGGGAGTGGCTAGAAGAGGTCAATGGGGGAGGGCAAAAGTCAGTTTACAGTTGTTTGAATGGAAAATAATACAATAATAAATAATGATAAAAGAATAACTCTGTGTTTCATATACAATTATAAACCAACTTTACCTAACCCATATATTTGCAAATGACATATCAAATAAGGGGTTGATAAGGAATTCATGTAACTCAATAACAAAAAATAAACAATACATCAAAAAATAAAGGACATGAAGAAACATTTCTCCAAAGATGACACACAGTGGCCAACAGACATATGAAAAGATTACCAACATCACTAATCATCAAGACAATGCAAATCAAAATTACAATGAGTTATCAACCCATACCTTCAGAAAGGCTATTATAAAAGTCAACAAATAACGTGTGCTAATGATGAGGTGCAGAAAAGGGAACACTAGTTGGATTGGATTGTAAATTGGTTAAATTGGTGCAGCCTGTATGGAAAACAGTGTGAAGATAAAGAAAAAAAGAAAGGTAAGAAAGGAAAAAAGGAAAGAAAGGAAAGAAAGGAAGAAAAAAAGAAAGAAAGAAACCTAAAAATAGATCTACCAGATGACCAAGCAATTTCACTTCTGGGTATTTTTCTGAAGAAAACAAAAACACTAATTAAAAAAAATAAATGCAAACCATGTTCATTGTAGCATTACTTATAATAGCAAAGATATGAAAGTAACTAGGTGTCCATAAATAGATCAATGGATATAGGTGTTATACACATACACACACACACACACACACACACACACAATGAAATATTACACAGCAATAAAAAGAATGTAATCTGACTATTTGTGACAAAATGGACGAAACTAAAGGGTATTATGCTAAGTGAAATAAGTCAGAAATAGAAAGACAAATATCAGATGGTTTCACTTATATGTAGAATCTAAAAACAAGCAAATAAGCAACACACAAAAAAAGCAGACTCAGAAACAGAACAAGGAGATGATTGATGGGTGAAAAAGATGAAGGGGAATATAGTCAATAATCTTGTTATGAGTTTGTATGGTGATTGTAGATGATTACTAGACTTAGAAAGGTGATCGCATTTTAAGGTATATAAATGTAAAATCATTACATTGTACACATGAAACTACTATAATATTGTATACAACTATGCTTAAATAAAGTACAATAAACTAAAAATAAAGTGGCCCATACTCGAAAGCTATTTTTCCAATAAGGACCTTTGTGGTTGTTCAGTTCTGTTTTTAGCATTATACTATGTCATCTCCACCTCCTCCATAGCTACTGCAATTGCTTGCATATTTGTATGTATTTATTACTGGATATAACCCAAAAGTCCTTTGATAGCAGAAATTTC
This sequence comes from Myotis daubentonii, assembly GCF_963259705.1. Taxonomy (NCBI): domain Eukaryota; kingdom Metazoa; phylum Chordata; class Mammalia; order Chiroptera; family Vespertilionidae; genus Myotis; species Myotis daubentonii. The sequence continues at coordinate 82,275,136 of NC_081840.1, read as the reverse complement.
ATTTTAATCACTTCTATGTCCTGCTTACATGCTACACACTTTCTGAAGTGCCTATCACAAAGCTAGTATGTGTTGAAAGCTCGATGTTTTCTAGAACTACTCTAGCCATGTATCTATTATTCTATCTGTTTTTCTATGTATCTACCCTAGTGTTCTATATAAGTACAGAGATATGGCTGCTATAAAATGTTAATTATATGCCTAACTTAAAAAAATTAGAAAATTGGAGGTACCATGAAAATGAAATCAGACATTGCTGTGACATATCTTTTGTCCGGAGTCTTTGAGTCTTTGCCTGATCTAATTAGTCAGAAACAGCAGTTTGGGACCCCAATGAAGACACTATCCTGGACTGCTCAGCGAAGCAAAAGCCAGTGGAACCATAAGTGTATGCAGCTGACACCTGTGAACCAGCTCCATGGGGGAAGGAAGTACAGCTCGGAACAGGGACAATCAAGGTGTGAGACTCAAAGCAGACCCAGCCTTTGGACTAAGGAGTCCCTGACCACTGGATAGCTGGCACAACAACATTGGAGTGGAATCTCACTGGCAGCAAGTCAGAGGGGAGATCCCTCCCACAATTGGGACATAAACAATCAAGTCCCAATTACAACAGAAGGGCCCAAACGATGCACACAAGGGACATTCCTAGATTACACAGCTCAGGTGAGCAAAGAGACTATACCACTGGACCCCTCATGATACGTTCCATAAAAGGCCATCTCACAAAGACTGGGAGGCATAGCAGTTCTATCTAATACATAGAAACAAATACAAAGAGACAGATAAAATGAGGAGACAAAGAAACAACCAAAAATGAGAAAAAAGAACAGAAAAATAACTAAATGAGATGGAGGCAAGCAACCTATCAGAAATAGAATTCAAAGCAATGGTTATAAAGATGCTTAAGTAACTTAGTGCAAATTACATAATCATGAAAAGGGAAATAGAAACAATTAACAAGAACCAGACAGAAATGAAGACTGATATATTTGACATGAAGAACACATTGGAAGAGATTAAAAGTAGACTGGATGAAGCAGAGGACCAAATCAATGATTTGGAAGACAAAGAAATAAATACCCAATAAGAGCAGCAAATAGAAAAAAGAATTAAAAAGAAGGAAGATAACTAAGGGAGCTCTAGGTCAACAAGAAACATAACAACATCCACATTACAGGAATGCTTGAAGGGGAAGAGGATGAGCAAGGAACAGAGAACCAGTTTAAAGAAATAATGACAGAAAACTTCCCTGACCTGGTGAAGGAAAATGTCCCACAAGTTCAGGAGGCACACAGTCCCAATCAAGATGAACCCAGATACATCATAATTAAAGTGGCCAATGTTAAAGATAAAGAAATAATTTTTCCTACTTAATAAAACAACTGGAAGGTAGAATTGTAAATATTTAATTTGATTATCCCTCTTTTGCTAAAATATAAGTTCTCTGGTACTCCAACATAACTTACAATTTTTTTCCCTAGGAATATGTTGTTTAATGAAAGGAAGTGATTTATTTTTTAATTTCATAAATCAAACCATATAGAGTTAGAGACCTCTTAACACCATTCTTCTCTAAGCCCACCTACAGCCTGCCCCCATGTAATCATTATCTAATACAAATAGGAAAACAATGTGAACTTTATGTAAGACCTGTCATTCTTTTTTACTGATTCTGCTTTAGCTACTCTTTTGATAGATTTGAACTCTGGCTAGGCTTTATCAAACTTGCTTGAGTTCACTGATTAGACTACAAGGCCATTTTTTATGATGTGCCTCTTGGAAGAAAACAAGATAGACTGATCTATCAGTTTGTAAAGTAGCCAGGCTTTTACAGGCTTGATATGAGAATCATTCCTCTATTTTTTATTAACTGCACAAAAGCTTGAAATTCACCTCTGGGAATTATTTAGTATTAATTAACCCTATTTGTTGGAATGCTCATCTGGGTTACTTTAAAATTTGGTTGAGATTATTAATATAGAAACTTATAGAAATTTGGACAACAGGAAACTGAAGAACTCCTTTTGCTCTGAAATATAAATTGTTTGAACAATCCCTCACTATTAAGGTTCCTTATTTTGAAAATACGAATACCCTTTGCATAGGTAGTATAAGGTATCACTCACATCTTATCATAAGTGAGTTTGTTAGAAAGAGAAAGTACCAACTAATTAGGTAGAAAAGATGCAGAATACGAAGAATTGGAAAATAAAGGCATATTTATATCAAATATATTTCTGTAGCAGTAAGAGATTGCTGTATCATGTTATTGGGTTAGTTATGATCTCTCCCTTAAAATGACTTCCAAGAAAGATATGAAAGTTCTACCAAGAACAATACACATAACACTGGTGTGTGATATTAATGACACTGCATTAGATTGAGGATTACATCAAAGTCAGTACTTAGACGTCAATATATGAACTTCCTGAGTTTAGATATTTTTCCTTGTTCCCCACATTATCCTTTATATTCCTCAATACTTGGCAGATAGCACTTGTTAAATATGTAGTAATTGAATTTATTGTTATTCATAAATGCATGTTTATTTGTCTAGATTTTATAATTTCCATTTATTCTCCCTTCTATAAAAAAGTTTTCTAAAGATTTATGAAAACAAAAAGTCTACATTAGTGTAAGAATTCTCAGTGTTATAACTTAATTTTTATAACTCAAATTGGAGTTATAAAACATGCACATTTTTCTCATGAATCCTTTGTATTAAAAAAAAAAAAGGTGTTCATTTGGGAAAGGTGACCAGTTTCTCAATATAATTACTTTTTAAAATTTCCAAGCATAGATACCCTAAACAGTTTTTGAATGTTTATTTTAAAACACTTAAATGTTAATTAGATCCTGCTATTTCACCTGGTTGTAATTTTAAAATCTGAAACATTAAATGAAATAATCGAAAGTGCTATAAATTATATTATATTCCATGCACTTGCTTCATTTTTTAAAACATATCTTAATATCTACAAAGAACAATCATATACTTTTAAAAAAATGCTTATTATTCTTTATGTAGTTACTCTGAATTTGAAAAAAAACTGCATATGCATTTACTCAGCAATTCAATAGCTTCAAGTTGAAACTTCAATTTATAATACATGTACCATTGATAACCTTGCTAGCTAAGCTTTAATTCTTCTATTTTCTGCCTTTGTAATTTTAAGTTTTGGCCTAAAACTTTCTAAAATTCTCCAGCATACCTATTATTTCTATATATTATTTTTCATGTTCTCTAACAGAAGCAGCCATTTATGCAAAAGTAATAAATTGTGTTTCTAGTAGTGTTTACAAGGAATCATTAGGAATGCAACTGGGAAATTGTGTTCTTTGAATTAAAAATACAGATTTTCATTATAACTATTTTCATGGTAATAGGTGTTTTATTTCTAATTGAATATAACATGTTATTGCTTTAAAACAGTATATGATATCAATTAAGTATTATATGCATGTTTATATAATCAATGAAACATATAAGTTATATAAACCAAATTAGCAGTGGCAGTATTAGAAAGTCAGGTTTCAGATGGAGGGAAGTGAGATGAGAAAAACCAACTGAGATATTTTTCTTCAGAACCTTTCTTTGTATTATGAACTTCTTAAAAACATGTCTTAATTTTATAATATCAAGTTATGGAATTAAATTTAATGTTATTTTAAAACACTGGGAGGGCAGGAGGAATTTAAAGATAAATACAATAAAATATTTTAGTATATTGTGTTTGAAACACAATTCTCATACATATAATTTTATTATTGTCATAAAAGTCAGTTCCCCTCCCCCCAACATAATCAGAGTTAAAAATATGATCATCTACCACTTAGAATTTGGGGAAAGGGGGTATTTCTATACTTTATACATTATCTTCCTAGTGAGTAGGTGCTATTGTAGTAAACATGAAGATGCAAAAAATATGAAATCTGCAGAATATTTCATTTTGAGTTTCAAACTCTATATTAAATAACATGATCTTGCCCTAACCGATTTGGCTCAGTAGATAGAGTGTCAGCCTGTGGAGTCAAGGGTCCCAGGTTCGATTCCGGTCAAGGGCATGTACCTTGGTTGCGGGTACATCCCCAGTAGGGAGTGTGCAGGTGGCAGCTGATCGATGTTTCTCTCTCATCAATGTTTCTAACTCTCTATCCCTCTCCCCTCCTCTCTGTAAAAAATCAATAAAACATATTTAAAAAAAATAAAAATAAATAATAACAATTATCTTTGTTTCTAAAACTCTGTGTTGTACCATTTTACTAAGCCTTAAATAAGTTACTAGATTATATTGTACATTTTTTCATTAAAATATTCATGATATACATGTATTTCCTTACATGAGATATTGAATATTCTATAATTTTATACGTTATAATTACTATAACATAATTCCTATAAATTATTTACATAATTCCTGTATGTAAAATTGCTATAAAATTTTTCTCCATAATCAATTCAATATTATTCTTCTTTTGGATATAAAATTTAGAATGGGCTTATAATACAATGCCATATTTAATTAACTGTACTTTCAACTACTTCCATTAGAAAACAACAGACATTTATCCTCAGTCTTTACTAGATTAAGTTTATTTTTTACAATATCTATTTTGGCATATTCATAAAGCTTACTTTGGTTTTCTACATTTACATTTTCATTTCTCATTTTCAAAGTCCTATTAGACTTAGAGAGCATGTGAGCATTAAATTTCAGTTATATGCATTTTCTTTTCTTTTTTTAAACATAAAGGTTTGAATGATGCCCATTTACAATATATTGTCCATGTGTTTTAAAATGAATTCGGCAACATAATAGGATAAAAAATTTACACCCAGAAATCTATGGGATTTTTATACACCAATAAAGAACTTACAGAAAGAGAAACTAAAAAAAAATCCCATTTACCATTGCAACAAAAAATTAAGATATTTAGGAATAAACCTAACCAAGAAGTTAAAAGATCTGTCCTTGGAAATCTACAGGACATTGAAAAAGAGACAGAAGAAGATATAAACAAGTGGAAGAATATACCGTGTTCATGGATTGGTAGAATCAACATCATTAAAATGCCCATACTACTCAAGGTAATCTACAGATTCAGTGCAATCCCTATTAAAATACCACCAGCATATTTCACATATCTGGAACAAATACTCCAAAAATTTATATGGAACAACAACAACAACAAAACCCCAAATAGCTGCAGAAAACTTGAGAAAGAAATAAAAAGTTGGATGGATCACAATATCAGATATCAAGTTATACTACAGAGACCCCAGAAATCGACTCAAGCCATTATGCTCCATTAATATTTAACAAAGGAGGCAAGAATGATGGATTCAAGACAGTCTCTTTAATAAATGAGTACTTTTATGCTTATTACATTTAGAAATCAATTAAACATAAATAGGTAAAACTATGTAAAATAATGATATGTAGAATAAAACTTTAATGAAGAAAATTAAATGCTAGACAAAAATTTAAGATTTATCAACACTAATAAAAGAGGAAAATGGTAATTGGCGTACGAGCTACCCTTTTCATTGGCTAATCAGGGCTATATGCAAATTAACTGCCAACTATGATTGGCAGTTAACTGCCAACAAGATGGCGGTTAATTTGCATATGTAGGCACAATGCAGGGAGGCCAAAGGGAAAGCAGGAAGAAGCCCCCTGCCACTGACAGTGATCGGAAACCCAGGGGGGAGCTAAGAGCTGGGGGGCAGGGCAAAGGCGGCCTTGGGGCCGCCTTTGCCCTGCCCACCAGCCATGATCAGAGAATCAGGTGCCTTTGCCGCCCTGGCCAGTGGTAGCAGGAAGTAGGGGTGGAGCCAGCGATGGGAGCTGGGCACGGTCAAAGCTGGCAGTCCTGGGAGCTAGGGGTCCCTTGCCTGGGCCTAAAGCGAAGCCCAGGATCGTGGGGCCACTGCAGCTGTGGGTCCCCGCTGCCCGGGCCGGACGCCTAGGCCAGAGGTGTCAGGCCTGGGCAAGGGGCCGATCCTGCGATTGGAGAGTGATGGGGGTCAACGCCTGAGGGCTCCCAGTATGTGAGAGGGGGAAGGCTGGGCTGAGGGACACTCCCCCCCCACACACACCCAGTGCACGAATTTCATGCACCGGGCCCCTAGTAAATTTATAAAGAACCACCATTTATGAAAAGTAATAATATAACCAGTGATTCCTTATATTTTAGAATATAAAACAAGTCAATATGCCAACGGTATATTTTTAAAATATCAGAACATGCAATTGGCAAAGTCAGAATTCTTGAAGAAGTAAATTGTGAAGCAAAATGAACAATTAAAGTAAACCAATAGGACCACTGAGTATTTATCAGAAAATGCTAGGACAAATAAAATATGAGCCCTAGCCAGTTTTGCTCTGTGGTTGGAGCATTGGGCCATGGACTAAATGATCCAGATTCAATTCTGGTCATGGGCACTACCTTGGTGGCAGGCTCTGACTCCTTGCACAGGGTGAATTTATGGAGGCAACCAACTGGTATTTCTCTCTCTGTCTCCCTCCCTTCCTTCCACTCTCTCTAAAAATCAAATATCTTCAGGTGAGGATTAAAAATAAATAAATGAATAAATAAATACGAGTTAGTGGAGACATTGACAAAGACATATAATCCTATCTAATAAAAGAGAAACATGGTAATTGGCGTACGACCACTACCCTTCCCATTGGCTAACCAGGGCAATATGCAAATTAACTGCCAGCCAAGATGGCAGCCAGCAGCCAGGCAGCTTGAAACTAAGATGAGGCTTGCTTGCTTCAGTGACGGAGGACACCAACGTTCCCCACCTGCCGCTGCAGGCCTCTGAGCTGCAACTCTAAGCAACTATGTAACAAATATAGAAGCTAAACAAAACCCCAGAAACCTGCTTTAGTCCGGCCAGGCTTCAGCCAGCAGGATCGCAACACTGTAAGCAAAGGCCAGAAACCTACTTTCAACAGCAGAGGCCTAAGAGCTGGAGACAAGCCTCAAAGCTAAAGCTGGCCCAGAATAAAAAAAAGAAAAGAAAAACGGAGCGGTTGGGAACTTCAGTCACTCCCAGCCTGAAAACAGCCCTCAGGCCCCTCACCCAGGCTGGCCAGGCACCCCAGTGGAGACCCCCACCCTGATCCAGGACACCCTTCAGGGCAAACCAGCTGGCACCCACCCGTGCACCAGGCCTCTACGCTATGTAGTAAAAGGGTAATATGCCTCCCAGCACCGGGATCAGCAGAGCCACGAGGCCTCACGGCACCGGAATCAGCGTGACAGGGGGCAGCGCCCAAACCCCCTGATCGCCCTGCGGCTCTGTGTGTGATGGGGCGGGACCACAACCTCCCTATCCATCCTGCTCTGTTCCTGACAGGGGAAGGCGCCCAAACCCCCTGATCAGCCCTGCTCTGTGCCTGACAGGGGGGAGCTTGCCAACCCCCTGATCGCCTGCAACTCTGTGTGTGACAGAGTGCGGCGCCCCAACACCCTGATCGGCCCTGCTCTGTGTGTGAAAGGGTGAAGTGCCCCAACCCCCTCCCCCCCAGGGGCCCTGCTCTGTGTGTGACTGGGTAGAGCCATAACCTCCCCATCGGCCCTGCCCTGAGTGTGAGAGTGGTGGCACCCCAACCCCCTGATCGGCCCTGCTCTGTGGGTGATAGAGGGAGGCGCCCCAACCCCCTGATGGGCCCTGCTCTGTGCATGACAGGGGGCAGTGCCCCAACCCCCTGATTGGCCCTGCTCTGTGCGTGACAGGGGGTGGCGCTGCAACCTCCCCATCGACCCTGCCTTGAGTGTTGACAGGGGACGGTGCCCCAATCGGCCCTACCCTGAGCATGACTGAGGGTGGCATCACAACCTCCCAATCGCTCTGCTCTGTGCATGACAGGGGGCGGTGCCCCAACTCCCTAATCGGCCCTGCTCTGAGCCCGACCAGGGGCTGCACCTAGGGATTGGGCCTGCCCTCTGCCACCCGGGAGCAGGCCTAAGCCAGCAGGTTGTTATCTCCCGAGGGGTCCCAGACTGCGAGAGGGCACAGGCCGGGCTGAGGGACCCCTCCCTCCTCCCGAGTGCACAAATTTTTGTGCACCGGGCCTCTAGTTCTATCTAATAAAAGAGTAATATGTAAATTAACTGTCGCTCCATGACAAACGATGGCTGCGCCCACAGCCAATAAAGAGGGAATATGCAAATTGATGCAACAAAGATGGTGGCGACTGGGCCAGGAAGTTTGAAACGAGGCAAGTGGATGAGTAGCATGATGAGCGCCATCAGCAGGCCCATTCCAGCCTACCACTGCTGCGACAGCGGCATGGGGCCCTCACTGGCTGGGGGCAGCAGCGAGGTGGGCGGCGATGCGAGCACCAGCAGTCTTACCACAGTGGCTGTGCCGTCGGGGAGAGGTGTGGCTGATGACAGGTTACAGGGCTCAGAGGCATCCAGGGCGAGTGCCCCCGCACCCATGCCAAGCTGCAGAATCCAGGTGCAGGGGATGTGGTGGGGTTGGGCTGCGTTTGGGTAACACTCCAGAGGTCGGGGCACCTGGGCCCACGGAGGGAGGTTGCAGCCAGGTCAGGGCAGCCACAGCGGGGAGCTGGAGATATGGGTGCTGGGTGACTTCCCCACTGGAGCTGTGTGCTGCCTCCGCTGCCGCTGCCTCTGCTGCTGGAGCCACTGCCACTGCTGAAACAGCCCCCGGGATCTCAGCATGTTTTGAGCGTGCTGAGCCAGAAGCCCAGGCACCCAACACTCACCCCACCCTGCTCCCACTTCCCCAAGCCAATGTCCGGAGCCTCACTTCAGACCCTGTAGCCAACCAGGGCAAAGGCACCCCTTAGCTGTCTCCTCCTACCCCCCATCCCAACTCCCTGCATCTTCCTCGCACCCACAGTTCAGAGGCTCTGGGGAGGGGTCCACTGCAGATCTCCCAGCCAGCGCCTCCTGGTGCTGGGCACCTCCAGTGCCTAGATTTCCAGCCAGGCAAGCCCGTGCTCCCTTTCGTGGAGAGGGAACCTTGGCGTTCTCTAAGCACCCAAGAGCATTGGACAGCCTGTCCAAGAGGGTTGGAGGAGTTTGGCTGAGAGATTGTTCCTCAGATTGTGCAGCCTAGCAGAGTGTAACCCTTTCCCCTTCTAGCGGGGACCCAGGCAGCCTGTGCCCTGCCAGCTCCAGGGATTGAAAGAGGGTTTTCATGGTTAGAGGAAACTTTCCAGCCGAGCACCTGGCTAAAGCAAACCACACATTTGTCAGGAATGCTCTCTGGGCTCTGTTCTTGACAGAGCTTGTGTTCTACTGCGGTAGATGCAGCAAGGAAGCCATGATTAGTGCATCTGACAGCTAACACTGAGGACCAGTAGGAAAAACACACACTCCCCAGTCCCAGCTAGCGAATCTGAGTATGATGCAACCGTGTGTGCATGTACGACAGAGAGGCTAAGGAAACGCAAACATTTTGGTGTAGAGTAAGTGACACTGCCACCAAGAAAGAGCACACTTAATTACACTTTGGACTTTTCACTGTCAGTAAGGACACCTGTATTTTGTGCTTTATGATTTACATGATCTGATCATTTGAGTTGAACCAATACAAACATAAAGGCACTGTTGGTTTTGATAGAGGTAATGAACTGAGATTTCAGATTTCTTGGTTGTTTTCTCCTTTGCCCAAGTTCCCAGATTCTCAAATCTCTAGGATTAGTTTTGGGAGGGATGAGAGAAGAAAATACGTAAAAACCCAGGAGGATTAAAATCAGATAGCAGTTGAGATTATAGCCATTGTTTTTGAGTTGGCAAATGAATCGGTTTGAAATTCGTGAGCCTGGCCACTGGCCAGGCCAGGCGCAAAACGCTTGCATCATTGCAGGCCGGGCTGAGGGACCCCCGCCCCCCATGCATAAATTTTGTGCACTGGGCTTCTAGCGAATAGATAAAAATGTTAGCATTTATGAAAGATTAGAGAGTAATATGTTGCATAGTCTTTAAAAAGAATTAGAGTTATTGTTTGGAAGAAGAGTTCACTCTCTTTAAAAATAAAAAGTCATAATATTTTGCTACCAATGCTGATAGAAGTTTTAATGTGGTTTTCTCATCTATCCATGTCTTTGACCAATATTTACTGAGAACATTTGACGTTCCAGGAAAACATAAGGCTTTGTATTGCTACAAGTATAATGGATAATGAGGACAATTAAGGTTCTCAAAATCTCTGAGTGAATACTGATACATAACAAATTGCTTATAATAATGATTATGAAGTGTTAATAATGATATGGATTATCATATATAAGATATCTAAATGAAACAATTTTTATTAAAATGGCAAAGAAAATAATTAAAGAATAGAACTCTTTACTTTCTATAGAATTACATATCCTATCTAATAAAAGAGAAACATGGTAATTAGCCGTACATCCGCTACCCTTCCCATTGGCTAATCAGGGCGATATGCAAATTAACTGCCAGCCAAGATGGCAGCCGGCAGCCAGGCAGCTTGAAGCGAACATGAGGCTTGCTTGCTTCAGTGACGGAGGACTCCAATATTCCCCGCCTGCCACTGCCGGCCTCTGAGCTTGCAGTTTGAAACATTGTTACAAATATAGAAGCTAAACAAAACCCCAGAAACCTGCTTTCAGCCACCTGGGATCTCAGAGCTGGAGTTGAAACAGTGTTTCGATTATAGAACCCAAACAAAGCAGATACCTGCTTTCAGTAGCCGAGGCCTAAGGCTGGAGCCAAGCCTCAGAGCCAAAGCTGGCCCAAAATAAAAACAAAAAGAAAAAAAGGGGCGGTTGGGAGCCTCAGTCACCTGCCAGCCTGAAAACAGCCCTTAGCCCTTCACCCAGGCTGGCCAGGCACCCCAGTGGGGACCCCCATCCTGATCCAGGACACTCTTCAGGGCAAACCAGCCAGCCCCCACCCGTGCACCAGGCCTCTATCCTATACAGTAAGAGAGTAATATGCCTCCCGGCACCAGGATCAGCATGACAGGGGGCAGCGCCCAAACCCCCTGATCGCCCTGTGGCTCTGTGTGTGACAGGGGGTGGGGCCACAACCTCCCTATCTGCCCTGCTCTGTTCGTGACAGGGGAAGGCGCCCCAACCCCCTGATCAGCCCTGCTCTGTGCCTGATGGGGGGGGGCTCCCCAACCCCCTGATCGCCCTGCGCCCTGAGACAGGGTGCAGTGCCCCAACCCCCACCCCCCCCCCCACGGGCCCTGCTCTGTGTGTAATGGGGTAGAGCCATAACCTCCCCATGGGCCCTGCCCTGAGTGTGACAGTGGCGGCGTCCTAACCCCCTGATTGGTCCTGCTCTGTGGGTGATAGAGGGCAGTGCCACAACCGCCCCCCACGGGCCCTGCTCTGTGTGTGACGGGGTAGAGCAGCCGTGGGCAAACTACTGCCCGCGGGCCGGATCCGGCCCGTTTGAAATGAATAAAACTAAAAAAAAAAAAAAGACCGTACCCTTTTGTGTAATGATGTTTACTTTGAATTTATATTAGTTCACACAAACACTCCATCCATGCTTTTGTTCCGGCCCTCCGGTCCAGTTTAAGAACCCATTGTGGCCCTCGAGTCAAAAAGTTTGCCCACCCCTGGGGCAGAGCCATAACCTCCCCATCGGCCCTGCCCTGAGTGTGACAGGGTGCGGTGCCCCAACTCCCTGATCCGCCCTGCTCTGTGTGTGACGGGGGGCAGTGCCCCAACCCCCCTGATGGGCCCTGCTCTGTGAGTGACAGGGGGCAACGCCCCAACCCCCTGATTGGCCCCGCTCTGTGCATGACAGGGGGCAGCCAGCGCCCCAACTCCCCAATCAGCCCTGCTCTGAGCCTGACCAGGGGCTGCACCTAGGGCTTGGGCCTTCCCTCTGCCACCCGGGAGCAGGCCTAAGCTAGCAGGTCATTATCTCCCGAGGGGTCCCAGACTGCAAGAGGGCACAGGCCGGGTTGAGGGACCCCCCATCTCCCCCCGAGTGCACAAATTTTTGTGTTCCGGGACGCTAGTATTACATAATAACTAAATTTTTGACAGAAAAGGAATAAAATCTTAAAATTAATCTAACAATGGCTTGAAAATAAAGGAGAGACCCTAGCATGACAACTAGAATATATAGGGTGCCCCCCTCCAAAGTATAAATACTTTACATCAATTTAACCAGTTCAATTGATGTTTCTTTCTTTTCAGATTTATCCATTGGAATTAATAATTATTCAAATTGTGTATATTTTTGGGACACCCTGTATGTACTTATATATTCAAATATTTATTGAGCAACTACTTTACGAAAGATACTATATATACTACTATTCTGAAAATTAAGTTTAGCCCTTGCTTGTTGCAGAAGGTACTTGATGTATAGAGCTATGTAAAGGGAAAATACAGTATTTCCCTTGACTATTTTTATTTGGTTTTACCTCCTTATATTTGTAGAAATTCTAAACTAAGAGAAGATTTGGTTCCTTTTGGAAAGTGGCTCAGTCTAGTGTGTTTTTGCACACCATGTGCGTGCTTCTGAAAGGGGACATTCATCCTTATGAGAAAAGGATGTAGAGAGACAAACAAATAAATCAAATGTTTCTGAACTCTTGAGGTTAAGACCCTTTAATTCTTCTTTCAATATTATTTATTCTTTTCCTTATAGGATTTCTGTAATTTTCTACATACTTTTCTCCTCACCTAAATTTATTATACCTTTATTATATAGATTACACATGGATTTTTGTCTAAGTTATGACACTCTAAAGTGGCGGTTCTCAACCTGTGGATCGCGACCATCAGAAAACACATATAGCATATCAGATATTTACATTACGATTCATAACAGTAGTAAAATTACAGTTATGAAGTAGCAACAAAAATAATTTTATGGTTGGGGGTCACCACAACACGAGGAACTGTATTAAAGGGTAGTGGCATTAGGAAGGTTGAGAACCACTGCTCTAAAGGGTGTACCATAAGCTACCATAAGCATTTATTGAATGAATAAAATAATGACCAGTAATTCATCATCCAATACCAGTAACATTTATGAAAACCACACATTATCATTTGGGTAGAAGGGAGACAGGATTTTTAGAATAAAGTACAGAAATATAGTAACCAAGTTATGAGCATTGGTTCCTAGTGTAGATTTTTAACACTATTCAACAGTAAATGATATTGGAGCCAAGAATCCAAGAGGAAAAGTTTTCCAGATATTATATTCTATTAATATGTAAGGGAAACAGTGAAGCATCTAGAGTTAAGTTTGGCAAGGAAGAAAAATAATAGCCAGAAACCATGGTGACGTTTAAGATATGAAGAAGCACCATTCATTAGCCATTAATGTCATTTGTTTTTTTGTTTTTAAATTATTTATTGTTTAAAGTATTATGTATGTCTCCTTTTCCCTCCCTTGACCTCTCCCTCACCATTCCCATCAGCATATGCCCTCACCCACTACTGTCTGTGTCCATGGGTAATGTGTATATGCATGCATACAAGTCCTTTGATTGATCTCTTACTCCCCCCTTCTCCTGCCTTCCCTCTGAAGTTGGATGGTCTGTTTGGTGTTTCTCTGTCTCTGGATCTATTTTTGTTCATCAGTTTATGTTGTTCATTATATTACACAAGTGAGTGAGATCAGATGATATCTTTTTCTGACTGGCTTATTTCGCTTAGCATAATGCTCTCCAGGTCCATCCATGCTGTTGCAAATGGTAAGAGTTCCTTCTTTTTTACAACATAGTATTCCATTGTGTAGATGTACCACTGTTTTCTAATCCACTCATCTGCTGAAGGGCACTTAGGCTGTTTCCAAATCTTAGCTGCTATGAACATAATGTGCACATATTCTTTCTGATTGATGTTTCTGATTTACTGGGATATATTCCTGGAAGTGGGATCACTGGGTAAAATGGGAGTTCCATTTTTATTTTTCTGAGGAAACACCATACTATTTTCCACAATGGCTGCAACAGTCTGCATTCCCACCAGTAATGCAAGAGGGTTCCTTTTTCTCTGCATCCTCTCCAGCTCTTGTCCTTTGTTGATAGAAATTCTGACAGGTGTGAGAAGGTACATCATTGTTGTTTTGATTTGCATCTCTTGGATGATTAGTGACTTTGAGCATTTTTTCATATATCTCTTGGCCTTCTGTATGTCCACTTTTGAAAAGTGTTTATTTAGGTCCATTTTTTTAAATTAGATTGTTTATCTTCCTTTTGTTAAGTTGTATGAGTTCCATATAAATTTGGAGATTAAACTCTTATTGGATATAACATTGGCAAATATGTTCTCCTGTACAGTGGGATCTCTTGTTGTTTTGTTGATGGTTTCTTTTGCTGTGCAGAAACTTTTTATTTTGATGTAGTCCCATTTATTTATTTTCTCTGTAATTTCTACTGTTTTAGGAGTTGTATCAGTAAATATATTGCTATGACATATATCTGATATTTTGCTGCCTATGGATTCTTCTAAGATTTTTATAGGTTCCTGTCTTATGTTTAAGGTTGTTTTTTTAAGTTTTGTTCCATGTTACTTATTTTTTTAATTAATAAATTTCTCTCTCTCTGTTTCTCTCTCTCTCTCTCTCCTACCTATCTACCTACCTATCTATCCATCTATGAGGTTCAGAAAATCCTATCTAATAATAGAGAAACATGGTAATTAACCATAACTTCGCTACCCTTCCTATCGGCTAATCAGAGAATTGTGCAAATTAATCACCAGCCAAGATGGCGGTTAACCGCCAACAAAGATGGCGGCTAATTTGCATACTGCAGGCAGGGTGGGAGAGTGCCATCCTGCCTGCCCCGCTGCCATCTGGGCCTGCTATTTGTGACCCGGGTGGCAGGCGGCCGTATGGGAACAGACCCAGGGCTGGCGGCGGGACCCCAGTGATCGGCCACCAGCCATGCCCACAAACGGCCCTCCCAACGGGCTGAAGGCACTGATCCGTGGTGGCCACACCCACAAACGTCCATCTCATGGAGAGCCGAGGCTGACAGGTGCTAATGCACCGATCTGCCACCAGCCATGCCCACAAATGGCCCTCTGCTGGGATCCCAGGCTGGCAGGTGCTAACGCACTGATTTGCCAAAACGCACACCCAGGCAGCCTTTGCCCTGCACGAACTATGCAGCTGGGAGAGGGGAGTGGGGCCACTGGGAGCAGGGCGGGAACTTCCGGGGGTTTGTGTCAGGCAGCTCAGAGCAGAGTGCGAACTATCCCAGCTGGTAGCTACTTGCTCATTCATTTACTCGTTCATCATTCACTCATTCACTCACTCATTATTCACTCACTCAGCAAACCCTCTCAGGTCCATGGCACCAGGCCAGGCACTGAAGGTGAAGCAGGAGAAGACAGAGCTATGTCCTCAAGATGTTAGTAATTCAGTAGGGCGAGGCAGTTGTATGAACAGATGCAGTGTACTGGGTTCGGTGAGGGCTGTAACTAACGCCGACTTTGTTCTCTTGATAAAATGGGGCCTCGGGAGCCAGGCTGCCCAAGCGTGTAGGCCTGTGCCTTGGCCAGGCGTGGCCAGGGTCCCAGAACATGACAGAGGGTGCAGGTCGGGCTGAGGGGTCTGGCCCCACTCCTCACCCTCACCCCGGAGTGCACAAATATTTGTGCACAGGGCTACAAGTATTATTATAATTAGAAAAAAAAAACAACCAAACACCTCATCACAGCTCAGAAGACTTGAAAAAATGGTCCTTCCCATCCTTCTAATTTCTTCTCCTGATGGATTTTCTTCCCTCACTTTATTGCAACTACTCTGAACAAAGAGTGTCTTTCTATTGTCTATTCAACTAAAGCCATTTTTATTTCACTAGCATGACTAAGTGTTCCCTTTGCCTGGAGCACTCTTTCCCAGATCCTCACATGACTGGACTCATCTCATTAATCACTTCTAAGTTCAAATGTCATCTCTGCAAAAAAAAGCCTGACCTAAACACTATTTAATGTAACTCTCCCTTACCTCTTTCCATATCCAATTACCCGCTCTGGCATCTTTCATAGTACTCATCACTCTCTGAAACTATCTTATTTATGCATCGGCTTATGTATTTACTAGAGGCCTGGTGCACAAATTTGTGCATGGATGGGGTCCCTCGACCGGGTTGGTGATCAGGGCTGTCCCTCAGGAGGGAGGGACTGTGGGATGTTGGCCAGATTCAAGAAGTTGGCTGTGACAGTACATTGACCACCAGAAGGCAGCTCCTGTGTTGAGCATCTGCCACCTGGTGGTCAATGTGTGTCCTAGCAACCAGTCGACTGGTAGTTTGGTCGACAAGTCATTAACGGTTGCTTAGGCTTTTATATATATAGACTAGAGGCCCAGTGCACAAAAATTTGTGCACTCGGGGTTGGGAGAGGAGGTCCCTCAGCCTGGCCTGTGCCCTCTCACAGTCTGGGACCCATCAGGAGATAAGGACCTGCTGGTTTAGGCCTGCTCCCGGGTGGCAGAGGGCAGGCCTAATCCTAGGTGTAACCCCTGGTCGGGCTCAGAGCAGGGCCCATTGGGGAGTTGGGGCCCCGCCTCCTGTCATGCACAGAGCAGGGCAGATTGGGAGGTTGCCATGCCACCCTCAGTCATGCTCAGGGTAGGGCCGATTGGGGGGTTGGGGCACCACCCCCTGTCACACTCAAGGCAGGGTCCATAGGGAGGTTGCAGCGCCACTCCTGTCATGCACAGAGCAGGGCCGATCAGAGGGTTGGGGCTCCGCACCCTGTCACACTGATCCCGGTGCTGGGAAGCCTCGCTGCTCCGCTGATCCCAGGGCCAGGACGCCTCTCGGCTCCCCTGATCCCTGGCCCGGAGGCCTCTCGGCTCCGCTGATCACCGGGGCGGGAGGCCTCTCTGCTCCGCTGATCGCGGGGCCTCCGACTCCGCTGATCACGGGGCCGGCAGGCCTCTGGACTCCGCTGATCACCGGGGCTGGGAGGCCTCTCGGCTGATCACCGGGGCTGGGAGGCCTCTCGGCTGATCACCGGGCCAGGAGGCCTCTGGACTCCACTGATCACCGGGGCTGGGAGGCCTATGGACTCCGCTGATCACCGGGCCGGGAGGCCTCTGGACTCCGCTGATCACCGGGGCTGGGAGGCCTCTCGGCTGATCACCGGGGCTGGGAGGCCTCTCGGCTGATCACCGGGGCTGGGATGCCTCTCGGCTGATCACCGGGGCTGGGAGGCCTCTCGGCTGATCACTGGGGCTGGGATGCCTCTCGGCTGATCACCGGGCCAGGAGGCCTCTGGACTCCGCTGATCACCGGGGCTGGGAGGCCTATGGACTCCGCTGATCACCGGGCCGGGAGGCCTCTGGACTCCGCTGATCACCGGGGCTGGGAGGCCTCTCGGCTGATCACCGGGGCTGGGAGGCCTCTCGGCTGATCACTGGGGCTGGGATGCCTCTCGGCTGATCACCGGGGCTGGGAGGCCTCTCGGCTGATCACCGGGCCAGGAGGCCTCTGGACTCCGCTGATCACCGGGACTGGGAGGCCTATGGACTCCGCTGATCACCGGGCCAGGAGGCCTCTGGACTCCGCTGATCACCGGGGCTGGGAGGCCTCTGGACTCCGCTGATCACCGGGGCTGGGAGGCCTCTCGGCTCCGCTGATCACCGGGGCCGGGAGGCCTCTCGACTCCGCTGATCACCGGGGCGGGAGGCCTCTCGGCTCCGCTGATCGCGGGGCCTCCGACTCCGCTGATC
Source organism: Myotis daubentonii (assembly GCF_963259705.1). Taxonomy (NCBI): domain Eukaryota; kingdom Metazoa; phylum Chordata; class Mammalia; order Chiroptera; family Vespertilionidae; genus Myotis; species Myotis daubentonii. The sequence continues at coordinate 82,257,451 of NC_081840.1, read as the reverse complement.
ACTGGGGCCGGGAGGCCTCTCGGCTCCGCTGATCACCGGGGCCGGGAGGCCTCTCGGATCCGCTGATCACCGGGGCCGGGAGGCCTCTCGGCTCCGCTGATCACTGGGGCCAGGAGGCCTCTCGGCTCCGCTGATCGCGGGGCCTCCGACTCTGCTGATCACCGGGGCTGGGAGGCCTCTCGGATCCGCTGATCACCGGGGCCGGGAGGCCTCTCGGATCCGCTGATCACCGGGGCCTGGAGGCCTCTCGACTCCGCTGATCACCGGGGCTGGGAGGCCTCTCGGCTCCGCTGATCACTGGGGCCGGGAGGCCTCTCGGCTCCGCTGATCCCAGGCCCTGAGGCCTCTCTGCACTGGTGCTTCAGGGCTGTTTGGCTTTGCTCTGCTTGGAGCCTGAGTATGCAAATTAACTGCCATCTTTTAGCTTCTATAATTGAAACATTGTATCTTTTGGAGTTGTTGCTTCAGGAGCTCAGAGCCCCGCAGCTGCGGGGATCCTTGACTTTCTCCATCGCTGGGGCAACCAAGCCTCCTATTCTCAGCTGCCTGGCTGCCAGCCGCCATCTTGGCTGACAGTTAATTTGCATATCTCGCTGATTAGCCAATGAAAAAGGTATCGGTTGTACGCCAATTACCATTTTTCTCTTTTATTAGTATAGGACTAGAGGCCCGACGGTTGCTTAGGCTTTTATATATATTGACTAGAGGCCCGATGCATGAAAATTCATGCAAGAGTAGGCCTTCCTTCCCCCATCTGCCGGCACCAGCTTCCCTCTGGCACTTGGGATCCAGGCTACTTATTTCTGGCTGCCTGGAGGCACCTGGGACCCAGGCTGGATTCCCTAGGGCTGCCCGCAGGCACCCAGGACCCAGGCTGGCTTTCCTCAGGCCACCTGCAGGTGCCTGGGACTGCTGGCTTCCCTCTGGCCCAGGCTTCATCAGGAAGCATGTCCAGAATGATTTCCGGAAGACTTCTGATCTAATTAGCATATTACCCTTTTATTGTTACAGAAGTCTTCCAAGAAGACAGGGAGCTTGTTTTGGTTGTTTCCATGTGTATCTACAGTATACTTATATATATATATATATATATATATATATATATATATATATATTAATTATATTATAATATTACATTATATTATATTATATTATATTATATTATATTATATTATATTATATTATATTAATTATATTAGTTATATTATATTAGTTATATTATATTATACTAGAAGCCCGTTGCACGAAGATTAGCGCAATAGGCCTTCCATCCCCTGGCTGCCAGCAGCGCTTTTCCTCCTGCACCTGGGACCCAGGCCTTTGGTCCAGCTGCAGCAGAGAAGCCAAGCCTCGAGGCTACACTTCTCCACTGCAGCCGCAGTGAGGCTTGGCTTCTCTGCTGTAGCCACAGCGAGGCTTGGCTTCTCTGCTGTAGCCACAGCGAGGCTTGGCTTCTCTGCTGTAGCCACAGCTGAGAAGCCACGCCTCTTCAGTCTTCAGTCTTCACTCCAGCCAGAGCCTTCAGTCTTCGCTCCCTGCCTGTGTATGCAAATTAACTGCCATCTTTGTTGGATTAACTTGCATATCATCCTGATTGGTGGGTGGGCATAGCAGAGAGACATTAATTTGCATGTTTCTCTTTTATTATATTACTAGAGGCCTGGTATACAAAAATTTGTGCACTCGGGAGGGGGGGTCCTTCAGCCCGGCCTGCGCCATTCACAGTCCAGGACCCCTTGGGGGATGTCCACCTGTTGACTTAGGCCCACTCCACAGGGGATCATGCCTAAGCTTGCAGTCCGACATCCTTCTGGCAGCCAGGGAGCCCTCGGGGAATGTCCGACTAAAGGCTTAGGACCCCAAGGGATCAGGTCTAAATAGTTAGTTGGACATTCTTAGTGCTGCCACGAAGGTGGGAGAGGCTCCTGCCACCACCACTGTGCTGGCCAGCCATGAGCCAGCTTCTGGCTGAGTGGCACTCCCCATATGGAAGTGCACTGACCACCAGGGGGCAGTTCCTGCATTGAGTGTCTGCCCTCTGGTGGCCAGTGCGCATCATAACAACTGGTCATTCTGCTGTTCAGGCAATGTGCATATTAGCCTTTTATTATTATTATATAGGATGTCCCTATTTCCCCCCTTTTGCCGCCTTTACCCAGCTCTTGCCCCCCCCCCACTTCTCTCTGGCCATCACCATACTGTTGTCTGTGTCCATGGGTTGTGCATATATTTTCTTTGGCTAATCCCTTCTTTAAATTCACTTCTTTAAGTTTTTATTTTCAGATAAGTGCTTATAACTGCACTAATATATATTTTCTATTATATCATTTAGAATTAAGCCCTCTTGATAGCCTGGTCTTTGGCAGCCATCTTATGAGGGTGTGAGGGTTAATTTGCATATTACATCTTTATTATATAGAATTATATTAATTATATTATATTAATTATATTATATTTAATTACACTATATTTATTTTATTATTATATATTATATTACTTATATATTATTTATTTTATATTAATTTATATGAATATGAATTACATGAATTATATAAATTATATTATATAATATCATATATCATATCATATTATATTATATTATATTATATTATATTATATTATATTATATTAATTATATTATATGCCTGGTGCACAAATTAGTGTCAGTGGGGTCCCTCAGCCTGTCCTGCAGGATGGGGCCAAAACCAGCTCTCCGACATTCCCTGAGGGGTCCCAGATTACAAGAGTGCACAGGCGAGGCTGAGGGACTCCACTGGTGCATGATCGGGGCAGGGGAAGGACACAAGAGGTTGGCCAGCCGGGGAGGGGCTGCGGAAGGATTCCAGGGCATGTCCAGCCTGTCTTAGTCCCAATCAGGTGGATCCCAGCAGCAAGCTAACCTACCAGTTAGAGCATCTGCTCCCTGATGGTCAGTGCACGTCATAGCGACTGGTTGACTGTTCGACTGTCTCCCCCCAGTGGTCAGTGCACGTCATAGCGAGTGGTTGAGCAGCCTTAGCATATCATTAGCATATTAGCTTTGATTGGTTGAACAGACGATAGGATGACCAGACACTTAACATATCAGGCTTTTATTATATAGGATTATATTATATTACTAGAAGCCCATTGCATGAAGATTCACACAATAGGCCTTCCTTCCCCTGGCTGCTGGCACTGGTTTTCCTCCAGCACCGGGGACCCAGGCCTTTGAGGCTTGGCTTCTCCACTGTGGCTGCAGCAAGGCTTGGCTTCTCCGTCTTCAGTCTTCACTCTGGCCAGAGCCTTCAGTCTTCGTTCCATGCTAGTCTATGCAAATTAATTGCCATATTTGCTGGGTTAATTTGCATAGTCACTCTGATTGGCTGGTGGGCATAGTAGAGTGACACCAATTTGCATGTTTCTCTTTTATTAGTGTAGATACTAGAGGCCCAGTGCTCAAAATTAGTGCATGGGTGTGGCCCCTAGGCATGGCTGGTGATCGAAGTGGGAGCATCTGGCATGGAAGGGCAAGTCCCAGCTGACCTCTGGGCTCTGGGCAGCACCTGGGCCCCCGGACCCCCACACATCCCCCTCCACCTGAGTCATGGTGCCTGAGTCGCCATGCGGAGATGTAGTGAGCACAGCTGGACGCCATGGGCTGGGGCACAACATGGGCCTCTGGGCCGCTCAGAAGCCCCACATGGAAGCCAGACAGGCAGCATGTTCTCTCCCAGCCAGCCTCACAGACTGGCTCCTGCGTGAACCCACTGGGAGCCCGACCAGCCTGTGGTTCTGGTGGCTGCGGCCTGGCTCACCCAGAAGAGGCCGCACGGGTGTGGGGTGGGCGCCTGCAGTACCTGAGCGCAGGGGCTTCTCTGGTGCATGAGCCCTGTTTATCTGGGGGAGGGAGTAGGGAGAGTGAGAGCGAGCTTGGCAGACACCCCTCATTCTCACCGCACCTCCATCCATCTCACCCCAAGGTAGCCAGAGAAAGGTCGCAGCCCCATGCATAGGCGCCAGATCACCGACATCTGCCATGTTCCACGCCACCCCCTGGTGGTCAGCACAGGTCATAGCAAGTGGTCGAACTCCCGGTCTCCTGGTAGAACTCCTGGTGAAACAACTGCCCGAGGGGACAATTTGCATAATATATAAAATTCTATTCTATTCTATTGGTATATTAGTAGACCTAGCACAGATCAGATGCTCAAGAACTAACTGGTAATAAATAAATAACTGTGGTAAGTAAATAACTACATTTGTTTCTTTATATCCATGTATCCTCAGAATGTACATTATTCATTTGAAGTTTGCAGATTTGTGTTCTATGGAATTGTCTATGCAGCTTAGAATCTCCTAATTATTATGCATATGCAGGAAATCAATGAGCTGATACCTTGGATGTAAAAATTAATGCCTTACCACACACAAATTAAAGATCTTAAAGTCTCAGAGTAATATAAATTGAGACAGAATTCTTTATGTTTTTTCCTGACCGTGTCACACAAGTTGAATGACATATGGCTTAAGAAATATGCCGGGGCCCTCCCTGGCTTGGATCAGTGGTTGTGCTCCTACCTATGAACTAGGACAGTGATGGCGAACCTCTGACACGCGAACTCATTTTTTTGGTTGATTTTTCTTTGTTAAATGGCATTTAAATATATAAAATAAATATCAAAAATATAAGTCTTTGTTTTACTGTGGTTGCAAATATCAAAAAGTTTCTATATGTGACACAGCACCAGAGTTAAGTTAGGGTTTTTCAAAATGCTGACACGCTGAGCTCAAAAGGTTCGCCATGACTGAACTAGGAGGTCACAGTTCAATTCCTGGTCAGGGCACATGCCCAGGTTGTGGGCTAGATCCCCAGTGTGGGGCTTGCAGGAGGCAGCCTATCAATGATACTCTCTCATCATTGATGTATCTCTCCCTTTCCACCTTTCTTTTACTCTCTGAAATCAATAAAAATATATTTTGAAAAAAGAAATATGATAGAAATTAGAACATATCTGGATCTAATTCTCATTCAGTTATATAAGCTTTCTAAAGATTTTTATAAATGACTAGAGGCCCAGTTCATGGTGGGTGCTCCCTCCCTTCCCCCAGTCACCTACTGCCACCAGTTGGGGCCTCCCTCCCTTCCCCCAGCCAAGGCCTCCTTCCCTTCCTCTGGCCAGCCTCACCCCCTGGTCGAATACCCAGAAGAACTCCGGGTTGAGGGGACAATTTGCATACTATGGTTTTATTATATAGGATTATCTCCTAGTTCAATGATATCTACCCTTTGAAAACGTAAGAAACAGCTCTCTATATAGAGAAAGTTGCAAGGTAAAGAAGGTACATTATTTCACCCTAAAAGACCCCCTACAATCTGTTCTTTGTGGGGTCTAGTTTCCTGCAATTTCCAACAATCTTATGGAAGAATCTGGGCTTTCATATGCACTATGGCACTTGGGGGTCTTTCCCTATGTCCAGTAAAATCAAGTCATAAACTATTCACCTATCTATCTATCTATCTATCTATCTATCTATCTATCTATCTATCTATCTATCCACACATACATATGTATATATAAACACACAAATATATCTCCTATCATCAACCCTCAAAACACACATACTCCGGCATGCATGCACACACAAAAAAGGGAAATATCAGGATATACGCACTATACGGTTATTTTCACAGATCAGAGGCTATTGACTGAAGAGATTAATATGAATTATATATGAATTATATGAGTATATAAAGAAATGACAGGAGCTTTTAAGTCTGAGCCCAAACATAAATGGATTCCTCTAATCCTCTACAATTGTTATTCTACATACCATTAATTGAGATCTGGGGAGAGATCCTTACTAAATCTGTTAGGTTTTGTTAACTGTATATGGTGCACACACACTTAAATATCACATCTTTATGTGCCATATGTGATCTACACAACATTCTTTCTAAGGCTGATTCTTTTATTCTAAGGAGGAAGAGTACTTGGATGATATTCCACATCATGATTCTTAAGTGCTTGACTCATTCCATAAAATAGTTACCCTGAATTTCAATGCTTTATTAATGTAAAACGTGAGCTATACCATCAAGTAGTTGTACCTTAAAATATAAACTCTAGTGTATTTATTGAAACTAATGTATTACAGTTTTTAACAATGTAAAAAACTTATTAAAGACAATGTATAATACTTTGCTCTTCTTAATGATTATTGTATTATAGTATGTTTGAGAATAATACATTATCTTAAGTGCTCTTAGTTTAAAGAATAATTCAAAAATTATATTGATATTTTGAAACTATATATGAATCTTGGTTTAAAGGCATATGGTAAACACATAAGTATTTATGGTGATAAATAAATCCATATCCATACACTTATAAGAGTATTATATAAGAGTTGGCAAGATCTCATTCCTTATTTCCTAACAAATATTTATATCTTTAATATGAGAAGGGGAATTCATATAGGATTATCTCCTTAGAAGAATGAAACAGGATGGGAATACAAAAACAATTGCTAGACAAAAGAAAATGAAATAAAATCACAAATAGTAATTTACAACTTTCATTATGATTAATAGTTCTACCATAGCCTCAAATATAGTCCTAGATAAAGTATTACAGATATTTAGATTACCTGATGATTATTTTATCTTTTTTTCACTTTAATACCTGAGACTAAGCATTTTCTTGAATTGTCTAATTCTCTTCTATTACATGTTATTCATGAGAATATAGATCTAAACTACATATTTTATGTGATTTACATTGTCTTGTGATAACATAACCTTTTCTCATAGAGAAAAAAATTAATTTATGAACACTGAATTATTTGAATCATAGAATGCTGGTTATCCTTAAACATTTATTTTCTATTGCTTTAATGTTGGTTTATCAGTAATATTTAGAATAAGTTAAATAGTGGCAATGTAAGCAGTAAATAAAGCTACATTGTTTGAATAGGCTGTGGTTTTCACAATAAAAAGAAAATAAATAGTGCTTATTATATACTATTTTTCATTACTACAGTTTAAAAGGAGATTCATTTAAAGCAAAGTATCCTATCTAAGTTTCAGTTAAAATAAACAGCAGGTACTTATCACACCTACTTAGGTTTGAACAAAAGGACAATTTAAGATCCTAATACAAGTGGCTTGGGCTAGTATGACAGTAAAATGTTGTACAAGTATCAAGGTCCTATACCAATGCAGCTACTCAAAATATGTGAAAAAACATGTAATTATTTCATTCCACTCTGAGATAAATTTCTATAAGAGGAAGAATACTATGAGAAATTTTTCCCTTTGGCATATTCCTTTGCAGAGGAAATGTTAATAAGCAAAAATTTATTGTAAATTCTACTTCATTTTATCAATTATGTATACACCAGAATTTCACACTGAGGTGTTAAAACAGATCTGAGCAAAATATCGAAATATAGTAAGTGCCAGCTTCACTTATAATTTTGTGAAGTAGCTGATGATCAACTCAATTTCCAAATTGAACTTCATAAGTTGGCTTATTTTTGCCCTCTCTCCACATTGTATAAGACTAAGGTTTGCCCTAACTGGTTTGGCTCAGTGGATAGAGCGTCAGCCTGCGGACTCAAGGGTCCCAGGTTCGATTCCGGTCAAGGGCATGTACCTTGGTTGCGGGCACATCCCCAGTGGGGGGTGTGCAGGAGGCAGCTGATCGATGTTTCTCTCTCATCGATGTTTCTAACTCTCTATCCCTCTCCCTTCCTCTCTGTAAAAAACCAATAAAATATATTTTTTTAAAAAAGGCTAAGGTTTATACTTAACACTAGAGGCTCAGTGCATAAAATTCATGCACTGGGGGAGGGGTGTCCTTCAGCCCAGCCTGCACCCTCTCTAATTTGGGACCCCTTGGGGGATGTTTGACTGCCGGTTTAGGCCTGATCCCATAGGACATCCCTCTAACTGGCAGTCAGACATCCCTTTAACAATCTGGGACTGCTGGCTCCCAACCCTTTGCCTGCCTGCCTGATTGCTCCTAACTGCTTCTGCTTGCCAGCCTGATCGACATCTAACTGCTCCCCTGCCAACCCGGTCACCACCAACTGCCCTCCCCTGCTGACCTGGTCACCCCCAACTGTCCACTCCTACTGGCCTGGTTGTCCCCAATTGCCCTCCCCTGCTGGCCTGGTCACTCCTAACTGCCCTACCCTGTTGGCCTGATTGCCCACAACTTCTCTCCCCTGCCGGCCATCTTGTGGTGGCCCTCTTGTGACCACAAGGGGGCAGCCATCTTGTGTGAGGGTGTGACAGTCAATTTGCATATTACCTCTTTATTAGATAGGATTTGGAACATTTAGTTTCCTACTTGGTACCTGGAAATATTAGGGTCTTATTTAATTCTCCAATTTTAAATGTTTAAAATGTTAATATTCATGGCCTTGTATTCCTTCTCTGAGAGATAATAAATTCATCCAAATTTTAGACCTCAACCATGATATCATCCAATATCTCAATGAGACCATTATCACTAATGTGCTAGAAATGTAGAGGTATAGAAGATAGAAACACAGTCACCAATATTAGGTCAGCAATGTGCAAGTGCTGGTGGAACACTGTGCATATCCTCTTAATCTTCTATAATAATGAGAGGCCCAGTGCATGAAATTCATGCACTTGGGAGGGTCCCTCAGCTTGGCCTGCGCCCTCTTGCATTCCAGGAGCCCTCAGGGGATGTCCAACTGACGGCTTAGGCCTGCTCCCCACTTAGGCCCACTCCCCCTGGGAGAAGCAAGCCTAAGCCTGCAGTTGGACATCCTTAGTGTTGCTGCAGAGGCGGGAGAGGCTCCCGCCACCACTGCTGCGCTTGCCAGCCTTACCAGCTGTGAGCCCAGCTTCTGGCTAAGCAGCACTCCCTCTGTGGGAGCGCACTGACCACAGGGGACAGCTCCTGTGTTGAGTGTCTGCCCCCTGGTGGTCAGTGCGCATCATAGCAATCGGTTGTTCTGCTGTTTGGTCGACTGCATTAGCCTTTTATTATATAGTATACTAGAGAAAAAAAATAATCTTCCTTTCACAGATGCAAGGAGGATGTTGCTGTTGTAAATGCTTATTACACATTTCTTCTGTGATTAGATAACTAGTTCTGCTCAATGGGGCTGTTATAATATTTTAACTTGGTTTGACTCTTTTTCCTATTTATTCCAGGACAAATATTCTAATCCTTATCAGTTACTGGTCTTGTCAAAATATGCCTTTTCATTGCAAACTATCATTCATTCAAGATTTAACAATAAATATATATAAAAAAACAACTTACATATGGTAGATACTACTTTAGGTGTCAGGAATACAAATAGAACATGGTTCCTATTTATGAGAAGTTTAAGTTCTATTGGGTTGTTGTGTGAGTAAATAAATGTCAGATTATATGTATTTTGTTGAAAATGAAATAGCAGCCTAGGTATATAAGATTTTACTTTAAATGAACTGGCCAGGTGAAGAAAGTAGCAAGAAAGCTGTGGTCATAATAAAAATATGGCATTTCAGGCAAAGGGCATAGTCTTTAAAATACTTTGAACAAACTATCTATCCCCTTTTCCTCGAATATCCTTTATAGCATTAAAATGTGTATGTTTATGGAACTAGAAAAATAATTTAAAAATCTTAGTGAATCTGGGTATAACAGTATAGTAGGTAAGAGAAAGCATATGCAGAACTTAGAAAGGGAGCAATTATTTTCTTAGATTATTATTTATTACTAGAAGGTCCGTGCACAAAAATTTGTGCACTGGCAGGGAAGGGGGGTCCCTCAGCCCAACCTGCGCCCTCTCACAGATCACGCTGCCGCTCGCCCTGCCCACCCTGCCTGCCCCGCCAACCCCGCCCAAGAAACCGCAGGCCCGATCCTGCGCTGGGGCAAGCGGCTGCTCAAATCTGCTGCCGCCCACCCCGCCCAAGACATGGCAGGCCTGGATCCGCGCTAGGGTGGACAGCAGCTCGGACATGCTGCCGCTCACCCTGCCCGCCCCGCCCAAGACACAGCAGGCCCAGATCCCACACTGGGGCAAGCGGCCGCCCCGCCCTCCCCACCCAAGACACGGCAGGCCCGGATCTGCGCTGGGGCGGACAACAGCTGGGACATGCTGCCGCTCACCCCGCCCGCCCCACCCAAGAAATGGCTGGCCTGGATCCCCCGCTGGGGCGAGTGGCCGTTCAGATCCTGCTGCCCCTCGCCCGCCCACCCCACCCAAGACACAGCAGGCCCGGATCCCGCGCTTGGGCAAGCGGCCGCTCAGATCCTGCTGCCGCCCGCCCCGCCTGCCCCACCCAAGACACAGTAGGCCAAGATCTCGCCTTGGGTGGCGCACCGGAATCTGCCTGAAGTATGCAAATTAGCTGCCATCTTAGTTGGCAGTTAATTTGCATATCGCTCTGATTAGCCAATGGGAAGGGTAGCGAAGTTATGGTTAATTACCATGTTTGTCTATTATTAGATAGGATTATCATTATATTATTATTATTGTACAGAAGTGTGATATATGTTTGTTAAGTGTCAGACTGTTGTGTTGAGAATTGATCATAAAGAAGTGGGCAAAAATGGAATAGAAAATCAATTAGTGCCCTAACTGCTTTGGCTCAGTGGATAGAGCGTTGTCCTGCAGACTGAAGGGTCCCAGATATGATTCCGGTCAAGGGCATGTACTTTGGTTGCAGGCACATCCCCAGGAGGGGGTGTGCAGGAAGCAGCTGATCAGTGTTTCTCTGTCATGGATGTTTCTAACTCTCTATCCCTCTCCCTTCCTCTCTGTAAAAAATCAATAAAATATATTTTTTTTAAAAAAAAGGAAAATCAATTAGTAAACTGTTGTTTTGTTTTGTTTGAGAGATAAATGTAGTTTGGCCTACATTGTCAATGGTAGATAAGATTAAAATAAAAAGAGAGTATAGTTAGAAAAACAAATGAAGTAAGAATTGCACCCATATTTTTGGTTGAAAAGGATTGTAAAATCATTTACTAATTGAGAGAGACATACATTGAACAAAAGTCTAAAAATATCAAGAGTTGTTTTAGAAAATGCAAAATCTGAGATTTCATATAAATATTAGACAAAAAAAATATTTGACCTAGTCTATATTGGGATATATGAATCTGGAATTACAGAGAGAAACAAGAACCAATCAATCTCTTAATTTCTCTCTCAATCTTTCTCTCTCTCTTTCTTTTCTTTCTCTCGCTCTCTGGAGTTGCATCACTGTGTCAATTTTTACTTTTAGCTTTGAAGTAAATTAATCTAGTCAATGATTCTATTCTATTCTATTCTTCATCAGTGCAGTCTAAATCACAATAGTTCTGTAATTGGTTTTGATAACTGACAATGTAACTCTTCCAGTTTTTTCTTTTCTTTTGGGGAAACTTTTATTTTATTGTTTTTCAACATCAGGGATGGACCTGGAGAGCATTATGCTAAGCGGAATAAGTCAGAGAAAGATAAATATCACATGATCTCACTCATTTGTGGAATACAATGAACAACATAAACTGATGAACAAAAACAGATCCAGAGACAGAGAAGCATCGATCAGACCACCAAACCTTAGAGGGAAGGCAGGGGAAGGTAGGGGGAAGGGAGAGAGATCAACCAAAGGACTTATATGCATGCAATGGACACAGACACTAGGGGGGTGAGGGCATGAGCAGGGTGGGGTAGGGGGGTGATAGGGTGATAAGGACACATATGTAATACTTTAATAAAGAAAAAAATTTATTAGAGTAACATTGGTTAATAACTATTGTTTTTGCCTTTTTCAAAACCACCTTTACTATTTTTCTCCTTTGTATTTTCATACCAATTTTAGGATTAGCTTATTTCTATAAACTTACTGTACAGGTTTTGCACATTTTTGTTATATTACTTTCTAGGTACTTGATATGTTTGATGTCATTTAAAATGACCAAATTTTATTAATATACACCTACAAAGAAATTACATGTATTAATTAGGTCCTAAGTCTATTAATAAGTGATGTTTACCAAAAGTTTGTTTAAAACAAACAAAAACTAACATGGTCCCTGAAGCAGGTAGCAAAGGTATACAGACAATGACATCATTTTATGAGACTGATGCATTGTCCACTGTGCCAAGACCGTTGACAGTGACATCATTTTAATATGCGTGTTCCCCTTCTTCAATGAGCATAACCCTCTCTCAGGCTTAGTGTGGTACTAAAAGCTGGATATTCACCTACTTCCACTGAAACCTATAAAAAATATAACCTCATTATAGATAATTTGGAAAATCCAAGAAAGAAAAAAATTTTTATAGCATCATCAATGAAAGACAGTAACATTTAACTCTCTAATGTTAGTTTTTTCCTACTTATGTATTTACCTTCTGATGTATTTTGACATGTTTCTATCATTACTAAAGTAAAATATTTATCACCTTAATATATGAATATTCTAATTTTCCTATTACACTTAAGAGCAAAAAGTTTACCTGCAGGTTAGTTTTGTCCTAGATATATGGTTCTTACCCTTCATCACTTTCCCTCCCATCCCATACTCACAGGCAGGGACAAGATGAGCATTTTGGGGGGCTACATAATTTAAATAGGGTTATACCGGGTTGTCTAATTTAAGCATCAACTTTGTACAACAGATAGTATAGTGAAAATAGATATTATTTCCATTTAACGGAGAAGGGAACTGTGGCTGAGAAAGGCAGTGTAATTTCCCTAAATTCATCACAATTCTGGGACTGGAGCTATGTTACCTTGATTAAAAAGTCACCCTTTTTCCATTATTCTAATAGATTGTCTTTTTAAAATTTTATTGGGTTATTACTCAACATGAAGATATATGTTTCACATGTGGATTACTAATTTATAAAATCTGTATATAGGACCATGTGCCCACCACCCAAAGTCAAATCTCCTGTCACTACTTACTGAGCATCTTTTTTGTGTGAGGCACAATACTAGACGCTTTTTTGGAAAACTTCACTAATTCTCACAAATTCATGGAAAAGATATTTTGAGCCCCAGTTTGTCAGTGAGGAAATTTTGGTCTGTCATCAAAAGTTAGTAAATCCAGATCTGGCACAAACCCTGAAGACTCCCATGTTAAGTGATATGGCATTATTTTAAAGGTACTAAGGAGTCCCTTATACAATCTTCTCCTCCCCATATGCTTGCTGTAAGGATAATAATTTAATCATTAGATGATTATTTATTTGGGTTAATTTCTCGTTAGGATCAGAAAATGTTACTATGGAGACAGATTCTGATGGAGAGCACAAAGAAAGATCTTTTAGGAATGTGGGTTCCAGCATTCAGAAAATTAAGCTAAATGGGGAGCCCAAAGGAGAGCTCTAGGAAACCAGATGCCAGGAGAAGGCATGGCAGTGTTGTCGGAAAAGCAAACAAAGAGTAACTAATTGCACAATATACCTAGGAATTCACACTAGTACAGTCTGACTCACTGGTAGATGAAACCAAAAGGTAAATGTCCCTCAAATTTATAGAATTGACTGAATTATCTAACTCATCTCAACTTACAGTTGTAATATATATATAATACTTTATCCAAATCATCCTAAATCCCCCTTATTTCTAGATATCCTTTTGTTACCATGGCTATGTGAAGGCATTTATCTTCATGTTAAGTAGGCACAACATGTTACCTAGAGAATAGAAAAGATAAACACTAAACTTTTTGAATGTCAGCAAGTGTCAAATTAGGAACCAGCCTAATTTTACCACCTAGAAGCATAGAAACTAGGTAAGTGGTCAGTTGGAAAAAGTGTTCCTGAGGGAAGAGAAAGTTTCAACAGTGCTCTTTCAAACTGTTGCCTACTTTCATCCACCCTGCCATGTGGATGGCTGTGATGCCTCTCATCGGGCTTTGATCCCCCCCCCATTAGTGTACAGAGCAGATCAAAAATCAGGCCCCATTCCATCTGGAATTTGTTGGGTCCCTTTATTCAATGTGGAGATGGAATGGTAAAAACTTGGCAAAAATATTGACAAAATATGGAAAGTTTTACATCTTTGATTGGATTTCAGCCATCCCAGCAACAGCCTCCACCACTGTGTTATAAATGTTGGATGCAGCTATCTAACAGAAGGCTAACTGAGATCATGAAGAGACAACTGTTTGGCTCATTATAAAGTCAGATGTGTTCTTTGGCATTTGAGTGGACAGCAGAGACTTTGACATTAACACATGGCTCATTAGGAATGATTTTGAGCTTGGCCTTTTGCTGCACTTAAAACAAAATATCTAATATAGAGAAGCAGTAACTCTTTGAAAATGCTGATACAATCTCTTAAATATACATAGCTCTACTTTAAAATTAAGGCATCTTTCCTCCAGGCCTTAACTATTAAGAGCACAGTGTGTATCTTAAAATTGTGAAGAAAACAATGAAATGGTACAAGATCATGTTCCTTTTATCTTTCATGTTCCTGGTGACAAATACACTGACTTTCCCTGTTCCTCCTAACTGTTTGTCATGTTGTAGAACAGGCTGTCTTGTACTTTCACAAAAGGGTCATGTTTACAGCATTACATAGTAGCTAATGGTCAGTTATGACTTTTATGATAAATTTGATTTTGCAACTCAGCTGATTCAATTTGCACCAAGCTGAAACCTGAAACACAAAGTGGTTTACTACCTTGAATCTGCAAAGCAGAATATTCTTTGATGTTAAGGCAGTTTAGCAATGTGCACTGGAAGCAGCATGAGCATTACTGGCACAAATTGCGTATTTAACTCACAGTGTTTATCAGCTTTGCATTTCTTCTAGCCTGTATCATATTTGTTGCTTCAAATACTTTCAACTTTCTACAATAAAATACAAAGTGTTTTATTCTAAAATAACTTGAATATCATTTTCATTTAGTCTTGAACAAGTCTTTGTTATAATCTGTTTTGCTGCTCTGAGAATTTAAAATTGTAAACAAATAAATGCTGCTTTCATAATTTAAGTATATAAAAAACACGCACCAAGTCAATTGAGAGAAGAGTGCTTCGCAGTCCTGTAAGTTATGATGAAAATTAAAATTTCCTTATACTGTGAGATATGTTTGTGGAAGCAAGGACGCTGCTCAAGAAAAGAGCATGCCTGTCAGATATTTCATGGACAATATGACATGACTAAAAGCTTCAGAATTTGAGTAATGCTGCAATGTATAAAATGAGTTCATGCATTTTTAAACCTTGAAGATTTTAAATAAAAAGTATGAAGAGTCCATAAAACTAACAAAATAACAGATAAAATAAATTTCTCTAAGCACAGTTTAGTTTGAAACTAAACAGCATCCAGAAGTGCCCATTCTGCTGTTTATTACTGGTAGTGCCCCAAACAAGGTGTATTTCATATTTCAAATTACAGAATACTCTGCTAGACGGAGGTGGACTAAGAATACTCAGAACTTTCCAAAAGGGCCTGTCTTGTGTTTAACTGAAATATATTCTAACCATAATGAGTCTATATTCTAATTTATTATTGGATTCCTTCATGTTTCCTCGTGTATAGGAGACAATTAAATAGATATTTTTAAATGACTAAATGTCTTTAAAATTATTTTATCTTTGTATAAGATTTCCAAAAGAAAAATATGTATGGGTTGAACCTGAATAAATATGAGCCCAGAATACAAAAGGAAAATAACTAAATAGTTAATAGCACTGAATCAGAATTGGGATAAGTGCTTACTCAATAAGACTAATGATAAACTATTTAAGCTGTCTCAATTTTTAAAATGTATAAATAGATTGTATTTGCCTTTCCAAATACCAAACTTGTGAAGAACAAAATAGTAAACCTATAATAACACTACAAAAATCCTATCTAATAAAAGACAAAAAGGGTAATTAACCATACCTCCACTACGCTTCCCATTGGCTAACCAGGGCAATATGCAAATTAACTGCCAACAAAGATGGCGGCCAGCAGCCATGCAGCTGAAGCGAGCAGGAGGCTTGCTTGCTCCAGTGATGGAGGAAGCCAAGGTTCCCTGCCTGCCACGGCCAGGCTCTGTGCTCCAGAAGCAACAATGTTTCAATTATAGAAGGTAAATAAAACCCAGAATAAAAAGAAAAAGAAAAAAAGGAGAGGATGGGAGCTTCAGTTGCCCGCCAGCCTGAAAACGGCCCTCAGCCCCTCACCCAGACTGTCCAGGCACCCCAGTGGGGACCCCCACCCTAAAAGGGGTGCAGGCAGCCTGAAGACAGCCATCAGCCCCTCATCCAGGCTGGCCAGGCACCCCAGTGGGGACCCCCACCCTGAAGGGGGTGTGACCATCTGCAAACAGCCATCATCCCCTCACCCAGGCTGGCCAGGCACCCAAGCGGGACCCCCACCCTGATCCAGGACACCCTTCAGGGTAAACCAGCTGGCCCCCACTCGTGCATCAGGCCTCTATCCTATATAGTAAAAGGGTAATATGCAAACTGACCCTAACAGCAGAATGACTGGGAATGACTGGTCACTATGACACACACTGACCACCAGGGGCCAGATGCTCAATGCAGGAGCTGCCCTCTGGTGGTCAGTGCGCTCTCACATGGGGGAGCTCTGCTCAGCCACAAGCCAGGCTGATGGCTGCCAGTACAGTGGTGGTGGTGGGAGCCTCTCCTGCCTCCTCAGCAGCGCTAAGGATGTCTGACTGCCATCTTAGGCCCAATACCCTGGGGAGCAGGCCTAAGCCAGCAGGTGGTCATCCCCCAAGGGGTCCCAGACTGCGAGAGGGCACAGGCCGAGCTAAGGGACCCCCCCACCCTGAGTGCACAAATTTTTGTGCACCGGGCCTCTAGTTGTAAATATATAAGGTTTTGGGAAATGGTACGCAGTTAGAAGACCCAACTTTGAAAATAATATCTTAAAAGGATTTATGAAATTTACTGGCAGTCTAAATTCCCAGTAGAAAGTATACTACTTGCATCTATGAATTTAGCTTTTTGGAGTAAAACAATATATATATATATCTTAATTAAATAGGTTAAAAGTTTTTTATTTATCCATTCATTATTTTAAAGAATAATTATCACCTAAGATTTCAAAATCTGAGCTAGACTTCTTTCCTGAGCTAAAATCCAAGTGTCCCTAACCTCAGAGATGTGCTGAGTTATAGATACTTCAGAATTCTCTGAAGAATTATTCATTCTGTAATATTTCTGGGTCCTTCTGGCCAACTTGGATCATTACTCATTCAATAAATGTCTTTTATAAACAAAGGAAACATTTAACCTTTTTTTGTAGATAGATATTATGTCTATGTTGCTTGTTCTACATGCAGAGTGCAAAGAGAATAAACAGCCCCAAAATATTCCTGGCCCAACTGTTTTAAATAGATTCACTTGGATTTAGAGGAAACAGAGTAAAGCCAGTAAGGAGTGGGCATTAGAATGAGAGAGACAAAAAAAGAGAATGTAACAACTAAAGAAGGGTTTTATAGCTATGATCAGTAAACAGGGTAAAGTATTTATGAGCTATCACAGACAAATGTAAGGATATTTGTTGAAAATACAATATTCTGCTGATACTTTGCAAACATTCATTCAGTTCCCAGCATGGAAGCAGGAGGAAGAAGAAGTAAAATAATCCATTTGTAATAATGCTAGCATTGAGGAAAATATGGATTTAAGAAATGATTATTCAGAAATTACTGTTTTATCAAATATACCAGAGCACTCTATTCAATTCAAATCGTCTTTTATGAAAGATTTTGGAAACTCCATCTCTCTCTCTCTCTCTCTCTCTCTCTCTCTCTCTCTCTCTCTCTCTCTCTCTCACACACACACACACACACACACATTTATTTTGTTCATTTAAATTGTCACAATTATCATTTATTTAAAAATTAAATGATCAATCTGTAATTTATGTATAAATAATGCATCTGTCACATGGCACTAAGAAAAATGCCAGAACAGCTTTTTCACATTTTCCAGACTGTCCAAATTTTCTGTGCACAAACTACTACAATAACTGAACTAAGATGTAAAACTGTTTAAAAACAGCTCCAAAGTCACTGCACTGCTTACTTAGACTCCTCCCTGATCTTCAGCTCCCAAAATGCACAGAAATGTAACTTCTAAAAAGTTTCAGATAAAAAATTCTTCTTTATCCCATATTTCCCCAAAGCGTATAAAGAAGCTAAGTGACTCTAAAAATGATCTGGGGTTATACATGCATGTAAATCTTGGGGATAAAAACTTTTCCAAAATCATTATTATCCTATAACAATGTATTGTACCTAAGTTTGCCACACTAGTTATCCCCAGTAGCATCCATCAACACTCTGAAGTCTGAGCTTAAGAGGACAAAGAGACTCAGAAAGTAATCGTTCAGTTATGCCACATGTATGATACTTCTGGAAATGAAAGGCTGGAGACTATTTTCAGCACACTAGGCATGTTTTGTTTTAAGGTCTGTGGCCTGATTTCTACCTGACTATAATATGCATTTTTTTCTTGTGAAGCCTTTGTTTATAGGTATAGAGAAGAACTTGTGCTCAGTTTTATACTGTCATATATTTCCGCCACACTCTTTTTCGCTTGTTCCTGACAGTGCTTCCTATCTTTTGGAATTACATTTGAGGAGAATCTATATCCCATTATTTATCTAACAAGGGGCACTTTAAATAGACATTGGTAACAGCTGGAATTGTAAGCGCTGACCTCTGAATGTCCTAAAGGGAAAGACTCTCATCCAGTGCCAGGAAAGGTCTCTCAGGGATATTCCTACTGGTGTTTGAATGAATTTCTGAGCCTGAGAATCTCTGTGCACCACAGAGAAGGTTATCCCTCCTGGTATAATCATCCCATCACACAGTCATTTATCCTGAACAATACTGTGCTGCTGCCTACATTAAGTCTCATAGTGAGAATGAAGTCATTTCTCATGAAATCTCTTAATAGATATCTCTACAACTCATTATTTTTTATTGTATATAAGGTGCTAGGCAGTAATAAAACATGATAAAATATAAAATGCATTAATGTTTTTGTGAAATCTCAAGATGATGTTGTATGTTAAGCCATATTTTTCAGAAAAAAAAGTTTTTTATCTTTAAAGAGATAGGGCTCAAAATTACTTCATTTAATAATTTTACTTTCATGGGTAAGTGAAATAATCAACAAAGAAAGGGGTAAGGAAATGGGGATTTTAAGCATCGGGTATACTGTCTGCAGTGACAATGCACATCCATGAGGAGAGCTGAAGAGAAAGAATCATTTTCCTATGAGGTAAGTTCCCAGTTTAGTGATGGATCAAACCTGATATTTGAACCCAGCATATTTGAACACAGCATTTGAAAAACCCACCTATAAGAAGAAAGTCAATTATAAATCTAAAGGGATTTTTATCATTTGAGTATCAAAAACAGAAATTTGATACATTTCCATGTATTTATTTCAGAATTTTGTTTGTAATATGCAAGGGTCAAGCAACTCCCTTCTTCATATAGCAAAATGATTAATCCATACATTTATGCATATAAAATGGTCTCAGGTATTTAAAAGATGGTTTTATCTTTTGTTCTGATTTGGATAAAACTGAAAAAGGTAAAATTTTATAAACTGTTATTTAGTTCTTATTTCATAATTATACACTTAATTCTGCAATCTAGCTAGATTTGGAGGGGCATAAGGAAAATATGTAAGCCAAGGAACTAAAGTGAGTAACAAAGATGTTAGGATACTGAGAGCTGATGGAGGGGAGGGGTGTTCTCCTGAGCCACACAGGAAATGATCTGGTGGTTTAGATAAAACACATGTCAAAGTTTTTTGAGCAGTGGGTATAGTGATATTGCTGGTTTTGCCATTCCTAAACCCAAAATGATCCACTTATGTCTCATTCACCTTGCCAAAGACTACGTTTGCCATCCAACTACTCAGTCTTGGCAATGCAGATTAAAAACTGGGAACTGTTTGTGTTGAGTCCAGCATCTGCCATGAACAAGATGCCAGGACCCATATTCTTCAGGGTGAAGTTCTCATCATCAAGTTCCCTGTACATGGACTTGCTGCAGCTAATGCTGTCACGGCATGGAGAAATCACCACCCTGGCACATTAACCCCAGAATAATATTGAAACAGGAATCCATATAATATTTTCCCCCAGTGCTCAGAGAACAAAACTTTTCTGCTATCTTTGGGGCTTTGTCTTCAAACAGCTCCAAGAAGATGCAATCTAAGGGCTCACTGTTGGTGATGATGTGGGAGAACATGGTGTGGTTGAGCAAGGTTAGGGCTCCCGGTGGCAGCAGTGTTGGCAAAACCCAGAATATGTAAATTTTTAATCAAATTCTTGACTCAGCTTTTCCTTCTCTCATGGTCTATCACATCCTCCAGAACAGCACCCACATGTATCCTCTGGCCTTAATGTTCACTTCCTCTTTAGTCATAAAAAAGAAACTGATAGCTCTAGCCAGTTTGGCTCAGTGGATTAGAGCACTAGTCCACATACTGAAGGGTGCCAGGTTTGATTTCAGTCAAGGGCACGTATCTCCATTGCAGGCTCTATCCTCAGCCCAGGTCGGGGGCGCATGCAAGAGGCAACCATTTGATGTGTCTCTCTCACATCAATGTTTCTCTCTCTCTGTCTCTCGCCCTACCTTCCACTCTCTAAAAATCAATGGAGAAAATATCCTCGGGTGAGCATTACCCAATAAAATTATTTTTCTTTGAAAAACTACTAGGTAATTAATTTTCTTTTATTGAAAAAACACATATTTATCTAAAGGTGGCAATTTAACAACCATATGCTTTCTAGAAACATATAGTTGTTGCTATTACTGTTTCATAATTTTTTATTTTTCCAAATTTGATTTCACTAGTTTGCCAATGACTGGACATACCATTTTTCATTGTTATATATTTAAATGTATCCAACAATTCCTGAAAGCCTTTTATATCATAATTTTATTACCCTTGATTCATTTTCATTTATATTACACCAGATGGCTGAATTTTAACATTTTCAGGGTTTTCCAAGGAATGCTTGGATGCTATTATTTCTAAGTGCTTTAGATATATGTGTTTTGAGATTTTCTGTCTTTATACTTGAATTAGAACTTGGCTGGGGGGGGGGGAGGATAGAATTCTTGGTTCATGCTCTTGTTCCCTTAATATTTGTAAAATATTTTTTTCTCAGTCATCTTATGTTGAATGGCGTGTAGAGTACTGAGACAAGCCAGACTTTTTTCTAATTTTTTGTAACTTATGTTTGCTTGAGTAGCCATAGGACTTTTTATCTTGTTTATAACTGAAAGCAGAGATCCCCCAAATTTCCAGAGAATATGCTGCTTTTTTTTTCCTTTTTAGTTATTTTATTGGGATGACACTGTTTAACAAAATTATACAGGTTTCAGGTGCACAATTACACATCATCTATACACTGTATTGTGTGTTCATTGCCCCAAGTTAAGTCTCCTTCCATCACCATTTATCCCCCATACCCTCCTCCTTCTCCCACTCCCAGCAATCACCACAAACTCGGTTTCCATATCAATGAATGGATATAAGAAGATGTAGTACCGGCCAGTGTCAACCTATGGACCAGGAGGTCAAGGTTCAATTCCTGTCAGGGCACATTCCTGAGTTGCAGGCTCGATCCCTGCAGTAGGAATATACAGGAGGCAGCTGAATGATGGATGATTCTCGCTCATCATCAATGTTTCTATCTCTATCTCTCTCTCCCTCTCCTTTCCTCTCTAAAATTAATAAAATATGTTTTTTTAAAAAAGAAGATATAGTATGTGTACACAATAAGAAATTACACAGCAATAAAAACAAAGCTTGCCATTTGTGACAACATGGATAGACCTAGAAGGTATTATGCTAAATGCAATGTCAGATAGAAAAAGATAAATACTATATGGTTTCATGTGTATGTGGAATCTTAAAAAAAACAACAAATAAACAATCAAAACAAAACAAAAACAGACTCATATAACAAAGTGATGGATGGTTGCCAGAGGGAAGGGTGGGGAGAGGGATGGGTGAAAACGGTGAAGGGATAAATAGACAATAATATTGTGATAAGTTTGTAATGGTGACGGATGTATTAGTGGGGTGATCACAAGGTATAAGAATGTCAAATCACTATATTGTATACCTGAAACTAATATAACTAAAATGATATTGTATACCAACTACACAAATTAAAAATAAAAGCAATATGTTTTGAAAAATAACAAAAGGGTAAAAATCATTTGAATAAGTACTTGGGACATGCAAAAATTTTACAAGTTAAAAGTAAAATCAACAAGCATATTCAATAAGAGGGACAAGAACACAATAGTCATTAAAGAGCTTTATAAGATGCCCAGATTCCAAAGAGGGCACAGTACATGAACTATAGAAATAAGGTAGGAGAGAGCTTATGTAGGGTTTCTTAGACTAAGCTAAAGAACTTGATATTATCTCTTAGGCACAGATAAGTACATAAGTTTAAGTTGAGTTGGTATACACACTTTTAGTTGTGTTTCTTTGTTTTCGTCTTAATATATCTAGCAACACAGTACATGGTAAGCCAGTTTGATGAGAGATTGCTGGTAGAGAAGCCTGATAATTCTTTTGGAATAGTCCAACTAAAAGCTAATCAGTGATGATTTAAAGAGTGGCATTGTAGTGAAAAGAAAAATCTATAATCAAGAGAAAATTCATCCATAGATTTTATAACATAACAATAGAAATGTCAATGAAGTTGGGTTATACAAAAAAGGAAGAGAGAACAAATGCTAATAAAATTTGTTGACAAGATAATTTAGATATACGTTATATAATATCTTGGAAGGATAAGTCATGAATCCAATAAAGTAGTTTGAATTAAAATAATTCTAAATGGGCCCAAGCTGGTTTGGAAAAGTGGATAGAGCACCGGTGAACTGAAGGGTCCTGGGTTTGATTCCAGTTAAGGCCACTTATCTCGGTGCAGGCTTGAATCCTGGCCCCTGTTGGGGCATGGTTGAGAAGCAACCAATTGACGTGTCTCTCTCACATCAATGTTTCTCTCTCTGTGTCTCTTCTCTTCCCTTCCACTCTCTCTAAAAAATGAATAGAAAAGTATCTTTGGATGAAGATTAACAAAACAATTAATAGTAATAAATGATTCTTTTAAAAATAATTCTAAATGAATATACTATGTTGAAATTCTTATATGCCCTTTCAGTGATGTTGTTATGAAATTCAGTATAGGTTAGAGAAAGAGATACCAATTTGAGGGTGCCCAGCTTAGAAGTAATAAATAAAATTACCAGTGTTAAAATAACATTAAATATCTGTCAAGTAAGCGTTTAAGTAAGAACATAAAGTAATAGAGTTTAAAATGTCTAAAAAATCCATCGTTTAATGTGTGATAAGGGGAGGATAACTCAAGAATTGTCAAAAATAAACTAGGAGTATCAGATGCTACCAGAAGAAACTAATTTTAGAAACCAAAGAAGATAATTTTGTAAAAATTCAAGGTATGAAAAACACTATAAAAATACTTCAGAAAGAAGAAATATGGTAAACATTTTCTATAAGCCAACAAGTATAATTTTATACAAGTATAATTATATATAAGCCAATAATCATAAGTTGATGTTGAACATAATTTTAGCAAGACTGAGTAAAAGAATTTGAGTAATGTCCAGATACTAATGTCTTAAGAAATGTGTGCCATTGAGAAATTAAAGGAAATTGAAAAAACAAGCACAAAACATGTTTCAAGATGATATGTGGTAATGGAAAAAATTTTCTAAGAAAAGGAATTATAATAGTCTTTTCCCTCATTGATTATTTTCATTACCAAAAAAAATGTTTACACACAAAATTTGGGACAAAGATGAAGAGACAACAAGGGCTTAAAAAGAAAAAGAAGGAAGGAGGGTAACAGAGGAAAAGGAGAGAAAGAGGAAGAGAAAGAGAGAGAGAGAGAGAGAGAGAGAGAGAGAGAGAGAGAGAGAGACACTGACTGACTCCTGACATAGGTTTATAAGAAGCAGAAGGGGGGAAAAAGACATAAATTGTAATAAATGAGAGGAATTAGTTTTTATGACAAACTGGAAAAGTGGAGTAGATATGATTAGGAAGTAAAAATACGTTTTTTGTTTTTTTGAGATCTTTAACTTCTAAAATATATGAATATCGCTTTTACAATAGGGATGCAGTGTGTTTCTATACAGTTAAAAATGGTAACTATGAGTTATGCAAAGAGCCTATGATAGCACTACAAAGAACTTGGTGACTGTGCTTAAGTCCCAGGCATGTCAGGAAAGCATAGACTTATAGGTCCAGTCTTCAAGGTTTCTCCAACAATGTCAAGCAATGTTAAAATAATAAAGGTGAAAACAAATTACTGTTTCAGGCAATGTTGGACTAGTCAGAGTTTAAGGATAAACATGGGGTTGAGACAGTAGATAGTCTTGAGGAATAAGTGTTGTTTGTAGTCAGTCTGTAAACAGGTGTGGACAGTTCTTAGCTCATATTTCACTTTAAAATCAGTGCATAAATTTGTGCATAAATCCATATTTTCATGTTGAAACATCTTAGTCTCTGTCTATCCTTTAGTCTTCCCTGCATTCACACAGATAAAACTGTTTTTCATCCCTGCCTAAAAGTTTTACTTCTGTGTTCTCAAAATTGTTTCCCTCCTACACACACACACACACACACACACACACACACACACCAGAGACCTAGTTCCCTCATTTTTCACATTCTCAAAAATGTTTTAAATCTTTTGTTCTCCATAACCTTTTGTCTGTAGTTTCAAATATTCATAGACAGATTCTTCATATCTCCTTTTTCTTTATTTTCCAATTACCATATGTGTCATACATTAACCTTTCAACCAAATTTTCAGTTTATAGCTATTGTTTCCATATTTTTACCACACATTCACTCCCTCTTAATTTAGTCTTGCTTCTGACATTACCACATTTCAGAAATACTAAATTATCAAAAGATCCCCAGATCCTTTTTGCTCTCTTTACCGTTTAAGACCATTACTGCATGTGGCAGCCAGCCTCCAAGATGCTCCCTTGCGTTCCCCACCTGCTGGCATTCATACCTGTGTGTAGCCTCTTCCCTGACTGCAACAGGGTTGTATGTGTGGTCAACAGAATATGGCAGAAGTAATGAAACCTGCCAGAACAATATCTGGCAATGACTAGCTCATCTTATTTATTGAATAAGAGAATGCCTTTTCCTTATAGAAAAAAAAAGAGATAGATTGACAGGGAGTATTATTATCCATCCCCATATGTACCACAAGAAAAGCACAATGAAAATGCTATATGTACAGTCATATTCCATTAAACCTTGAATCATAAATAAAAGATTATTTTATTTCTTTATTTATAACTAGAGGCCCGGTGCATGACATTTGTGCCCTGGAGCGGGGGTCCCTCAGCCCGGCCTGCGCCCTCTTGCAGTCTGGGACCCCTCAGGGATGTCCGCCTGCTGGCTTAGTCCCACTCCCCGTGGCTGGTGCTGGAGGCTCTGCTCCTAAGCCGCACACAGACATCCCCCTAGGGGTCCTTAGTGCTGCTGTGGAGGCAAGAGAGGTTCCCACCACTGCTGCTGCGCTCGCCAGCCATGAGCCCGGCTTCTGGCTGAGCAGCACTCCCCCTGTGGGAGCACACTGACCACCAGGGGGCAGCTCCTGCGTTGAGCATCTGCCCCCTGGTGGTCAGCACGCATCATAGCAACCAGTCAGATAGTAGGGGGGACACTTAGCATATTAGCCTTTTATCCTAATATATAAAGAGCCAGAGTCCATAACGTCCAAAATGACCAAAAGGACGACCATATTCCAGGCTGCGCATAAAGCAGGCTTAGGTGGGTGGGGACTGGCGAGCAGGCTGAACTGCAGACCTCTTGGTCCTTCCTGGGTCGTGGACACTGTGGTGACCCAGCACTGACTGCTGCTGCCAAGGTGGGTGTGATGCGATTGGTCAGGGGGCCCCACCATTGCCCCACGATTGCCCTGCAGAGGGGGGCCCAGGCCACCAGCTGGGGGGCTCCGCAATCACCCCAAAGAGGGAGGCCCAGGCTACCTGGCCAGCGGTGGTGGTTGGGGCCTTCCTCTGCAGGGCGATCAATCATGGGGCTCCCAGACTGCAAGAGGGCGCAGGCCGGGTTGAAGGACGCCCCCTCCTGTCCCCCCGACCCCTCCCAAGTGCAAGAATTTTGTGCACCAGGCCTCTAGTATATATAAATTACGGTCATTTTCATAATCATTAAGTATTTTTCAAAATATTAATCGCATATGTATACTTTCTATAAAATGTTTACCATCATTGTTTTGAACCCTTAGAACTTAACAAGAAACTTTTAAATATTTTATTTTATTTTTTTTAAATATATTTTATTGATTTTTTACAGAGAGGAAGGGAGAGAGATAGAGAGTAAGAAACATCGATGAGAGAGAAACATCGATCAGGTGCCTCCTGCACATCTCCTACTGGGGATGTGCCCGCAACCCAGGTACATGCCCTTGACCGGAATCGAACCTGGGACCTTTCAGTCCGCAGGCCGACGCTCTATCCACTGAGCAAAACCGGTTTCGGCAAAACTTTTACATATTCATTAAGATATAACTTATTAAGTAAATAAATCCAGTCTTAAAGATATCTGTTTCTATAAAATTTGCCCAGGTGCAGCTATATGATAAAAATGATGCGATTGAAATACAAAGTATAAAACCATTCTAGATGATCTAATCTATATGTATAAAATCCTAATATGCAAATAGACTGAATGGCGGACCAACCGAACAAGTCGTCGCTATGACATGCGCTGACCACCAGGGGGAACACACAGAACATGGTGGGCATCGGCAGCAGGCGGCAGAGTATGGAACATGGCGGGCGTCAGCTGCGGCGGGATGGTGGAGCAGGTGAGTGGAGGTGCCAGACCAAGGTGGGCACCAGTCGCTATCATCAGGGTGAGCCTCTGGTGGTTAATGAAAATTATTTACTCCTGCACACTGCAGTCCTGCCCAACACTCACACCTGCTGCCAATGCCCTGTTCACACCCACTGCCGGCACCCAGCGCCGGCCCTGATCGCTCAGTGCTGTCAGTGGGTTCGAGCAGCTGCTGCCAGCCCCGATCACCCCTCGGGGCTTTTCCACCTCCCCCTGCTCCTGAGGGGCAATTGGGACCTGGGACTGGCAGCTGCCTCTCACACCCACTGATGGTGCTGGCCCTGCTCGCACCTGCTGCTGGTGCCAACCCCAATAGCTCCATGCCTTCAGCAGGTGCAAGTGGGGCCAGTGCCATCAGTGCGTGGGAGCCTCAGCGGCAGGAATGGGACTGCCAGCAGACAGGAGACCGGGGGCTACGGCGGGCCTGGCCAGGCAGGGGTGCGGAGGATGGGCCGAGACCCACCACTGTGCCCACCGCAGCCTCATGGCCCACAGTTCCTTTCAAGGTGCACAAATTCATGTACTGGGCCTCTAGTATTCTATAAAATACCCAGAATAATTCTAAGATAAAAAAGTAATAAATAGTAGGTATGAATTACAACCATTTACAATCTTTTTTATCAGAGTAAAGACCAAGAATCAGAAACTAGCTAACTAGCCCACCCAGTGTGGCTCAGTGGTTGAGTGTCAACTATGAACCAAGAGGTCACTGATTTGATTCCTTGTCAGGGCACATGCCCAGGTTGCAGGCTCCATCCCCAGTGGGGTCATGCAGGAGGTAGCTGATCAATGATTTATCTCTCATTCTCTCTCTCTTTCCCTCTCTCTTCCTCTCTGAAATCAATAAAAACATATTTTTTAAAAAAACTTGCTAATGATATAATGTCTGTACTTATATAGATTAAATCTCATAACACAAATCATAATATATGAATACTTGTTAACATTTTTATTTTATTTTTTAATAGATTTTTATTGATTTCAGAGAAAAAGAGACAGAAACATCAATGATGAGAGAGAATCACTGATCAGCTGTCTCCTGCATGCCCCACACTGGGGATCAAGCCCACAACCTGGGCATGTGCCCTTGACTGGAATCGAACCCAGGACCCTTCAGTCCACAGGCCGATGCTCTAGCCACTGAGCCAAACCAGCTAGGGCTTGTTAAGATTTTTAAACATATAAAATGAAAGGAGCTGTTTAAAGCCTGTAAATGCACGATATCACATTGGCTCTACATTTTTTTAAAGCATTTTGTTACTTATCACTCACTCTGTACTCAGTGGTTAGGTTTGAATTACTGCACTTTCCCCACAGAGTTATTGGAATAGACACACTTCATTATGACTATGCTGCTACATTCGTGTTATTTAAACCCCTCATAATCTCTACATCCAAACCTAGTAACTTGGTAGCACTTATACTTGTACTGCAACCTGTCTTCCATTTGGCTGTGCATGTTCAGAAGCCAGTTTCTTAGGGATTAATAAATTGAATCACATAGCTTTCAGAAATGAATTTGGCTATTACAGCCAAATTTCCACTAAAATATAAAGACGTGCCCTACCTATTTTATTAATGCATTTTAGGAATTAATTAGTAAAAAGTTTTGAATTCCCTTATCTTGGCTTTATGCAGTTTATAAGTTATTTCACAGCTTCTGCATAATTAATTCTGCTACTATTCTTTGATCTTTAATCAATATTTCACATTACTCTGTTTATTTCTATGGTAACATTCAGCTCTGTATTCTCACTTTATTTTCAAGGCCTAAAAGCAAAGTCTAATTTTCTAGGTATAATAATAGGAAAAAAACTCCTGTGCCTCACTTTTAATAGCAAAATAAAATAAACATAATTAAATAAAAATAACTGAAGAGAAATACAAAGACAAAAGTAAAAACAAATATCTTCTACCAGGTCATTAGAATCTCATTCACTGCTGTTACTGAGGTTTCCTAAACTTTAACATATATGTGCTATAAGCCTACAAAATTTAAAGATTTCAATAACTTAAGATCTTAAGATAATAAATATACTGGTGCGCCTTTAGTATCTAAAAAATGTAAAAAAAAAAAAAAACCCACAAAAAAAACCTGGGATGCCTAAAATGTATCAGAATAAAATAGTGTAAAAAACACTCTAAATATAGAATCCATCTAATTGGAGAAAAGGCAAAATACAAAGGTTTGGAATAAAAAAGTTTGGAGAACTGAACTCAACCAATTAAATCATCATGATGTTATCAAAAAGTTGCTTAATTTGTTATGAAAAAATACTAAAAATACTTATTCAATAATGGTGGAACTACAATATGATATTGAATATAAAGAAATTATGGTAATGACTTAACAACATGTACAATTGCCTAGACTTACCATCCCATCTTATATAAAGTGCATTTGGCTTCACTCATTTATTTTTAGATACCAAATATTTGTCTTCATATTTCTTTATATCAAGACTTAAACAGAAAATGTGAAATTAATTTCAAAATGTAAATTAGTTTCTTTTCTAATAACTCTCAGAAGTCCAACACTCCCACAGAAACAATCAGATTGATATTTCAATATACATAGACATAAAGATAGATATGAGGATATAACAAAGGCCTTAGGGATCTGCCGAGAAAGCAAAGATTTCAAGTGCTAAATCTCAGGACAAGAATGAAGTCCAACAGAAGTCAATTTTGTCTCAAGGCCAGTGAGTGGCCTTTCATGGCAAATCTAAGCAGAAGGCTCTGTGCTACATGCCATTCAGTTAGACCCAACTCATAGCGACCCTATGAATGAGTGTGATGTCCATAATGTCTTGTCCTCAACAGCCCTCTCATCTCCTATAGACTCATGCTTAAGCCTCTTCTATGGAGCCAATCCATCTCAGATTTGGTCTTCCTTTTTTCCAGCTGCCTTCTATTTTTCCAGGCATTATTGTCTTTTTCAAAAAATCCTGACTTTTCATGATGAGGTTTTTTTGTTTTGTTTTTTCTTTTTGCCTCCATTGATATTTTGCTCCAGGACTCACTCATTCATCTTTCTGGTGGCCCAGGTATATGCAGCAATGTCTTCCAATACCAGATTTTGAAGTTAATTTTTTTCCTATTAGCCTTCCTTACCGTTCAACCTTCACATCCATTAATAGTAATTGAGAATACAAGGGCATAAAATGCAGATAATTATTATAATTGAAATATTTTTAAAACAGTCAGTTTACTAGATTATTTGTATATTTAACTTATGTTTAAATGTTCTTTTCCTAAATCATTAAATTAAGAAAAACAAGTATCAAAATAACTATGAAAATGCCTATTACAACTATTTTAAGCAATATACACTATGGTAGTTGAATGTTACTAGTATTTAGCTCAACCACTTCGTCTAAACAAGATTTAGGAGATGAAGTTAAGTTAAAGGCAAGACAACATAATTATTAATTGCCATGTAAATACTCTATCATTAAAGTGTAAATATGTGATTGCTTCTCTCCTTTAAAAAAGACTCCAGTTTCACCCTGACTGGTGTGGATCAGTTGGATGGAGTGACCTTTGGTACACCAAAGAGGCGCAGTTCAATTCCCAGTAAGGGCACATGCACAGGGTTGTGGGTTCAATGCCTGTCAGGGAGTATACCAGGGGCAGCCAATTGATGCAGTAAGAGACTCCAATTTATATTGCATTTACTTAAGGACTATTAAATGTAATTAAAGGGTACATCTCAGGAGAATGGAAACAAAATAAATTTTGGTTTTGTATATCTATACACTCTAGAAATGAATATTTTCCAAAAGACATTTTGTTTGTATATGAGTGCATTGCTTGTCCCTTTCCATAACCAATTGATAAAGTTACAGAGTTGCACCAGAAGAATTTTTGTGATGACACAATCTGCTTAATATGTTGCATATCTAATTTTTAAAATGAGTGTTACAGCTAAGAAATAAAATTAACCTAGTGCTCAAATTTTTCAATAATAATATCATACATTGTGTGTTCATTACCCCAAATCAGTCTCCTTTCATCACCATTTATCCCCCCTTTACCCTCTTCTACCTCACCCCACCCCTATTTCCCCTAGGTTGCCTGTCTATGACTTTTTTTTCTTGGTGTTTTGTTTCTATTTTTGTGTTTAGCTTAATCCCTTCAACTATTGTAACCTCCCCTCTAATAGCTGTCAGTCTGTCCTCTGTATCTATGATTCTATTTCTATTTTGTTAGTTCATTTTATTCATTAGATTCCACATGTGAGATCATATGTTATTTGTCTTTCTCTAACTGGCTTATTTCACTTAGCTGAATAATCTCCAAGTCCATCCATGCTGTTGCAAACGTTAAGAGCTCCTTTTTTACAGCCACATAATATTCCACTGTATAAATGTACATAGCTTTTTTATCCATTCATCTACTGATGGACACTTTGACTACTTCCAGATCTTGGCTATTGTAAATAATGCTGTAGAGGTATGTATATTATTTTAAATTAGTGTTTTGGGTTTCTTTGGATATAGTCTCAGAAGTGGAATCACTGGGTCATAGGCAGTTGCATATTGCCTTCCACAGTGGCTGCAATAACCTGCATTCCCACCAACAGGGCACGAGGGTTCCCATTTCTCCACATCCTTGCAAGCACTAGTTTGTTAATTGATGGTAGCCATTTTGACAGGTGTAAGGTAATAGCTCATTGTGGTTTTAATTTGTATTTCTCTGATGATTAGTGACATTGAGCATCTTTTCATGTCTACTGGCCATCTGTATGTCCTCTTTGGAAAAGTATCTATTCAAGTCCTTTTCCCATTTTTTAATGAGATTGATTGTCTTTCTGGTACTGAGAGGTATAAGTTACTTATATATTTTGAAAATTAAACCCTTATCAGATGTATCATTTTATATATGTTCTTCCATACAGTGGGTTGTCTCCTCATTTTATTGGTGTGTTTTTTTGCTGTGCAGAAACTTTGTAGTTTGATGTAGTCCCATTTGTTTTACTCCTTTTTTTTTTTTTTGTCCTGAGAGATAATTCGGCAAACATAGTGTTATGCGAGATGTCTGAGATTTTACTGCTTGTTTTCTTCTAGGATTTTTATGGTTTAATGACTTACATTTAAGTCATTTATCCATTTTGAGATCATCCTTTGTATGGTGCAAGTTGGTGGTCTAGTTTCATTTTTTTGGATGTAACTGTCCAATATTCCCAACACCATTTATTGAAAAGACTGTCTTTACTCCATTTTATGCTCTTCACTCCTTTGTCAAATATTAATTGACTATAGAGGTGTGGTTTATTGCCGGGGTCCAGCCCCAGCGGGTCCAGGGGTCCCCAAAGGTGTGGACGAAGTCGGCGAAGAAGGAATGACACGGAGACAGCGTTCAGTTGATCAGCAGCCTAGCCAGGATCTCTAGCCAGGATCTCCAGCCAAGTTCTGGTCTGGATCTCCAGAGAGGTTCTGTGTCCATGTTCTCTTGCTAGGTTCTCCAGCCAGGTTCAGTCACCAGGTTCTAGTCAGGCTCTCTTGCCAACCTCTGCAGTCAGGTTCAGTCCAGGATCTTTTGCCATGTTCTCTCCAGCGAAGTTCTTCTGTCTCTAGGTTCTGTGTAGGTTCTGTCTTCTTGGCTCTCTTCTAAATTCTGTCTCTTTCTGTCTTGTTACATCTGTATTTATACCAGTTGATTCAATCCCATCAATCTCTATTCCAAAGGTTAGGGCGTTTCTTATCTCCATTCCAGGGAGTAAAGATTATGTAGCTTAAGCATGATTGTTTGTAGTTAAAGTGATTAATTACCCGCCTGGCACTTAGTTAAGGGGTTTTATTCCCTCCCTAACTTCAGGGGAAAATCCCTACCTGGGGATTCAACCTTTCTCGGAGAGGTGACCTTGGTTAAAACACAGCGCCAAGAAGGTGAGCAAACATATTAAGAACCGTATGCCATATATGCCAGGTCCCTTGAAACAGCAAGGATGGACCGGCACCCGGCAGTTTATTTCTGAGCTCATTGTTCTGTTGCACTGATTTTTATGCCTGTTCTTATGCCACTACCAGGCTGTTTTGATTACAATGGCCTTGTAGTGTAATTTGATATCAGGTATTGGGATACCTCCAACATTGTTATTATTTCTCAAGATTGCTGAGGTAAGGTGTCCTTTTTGGTGCCACATAAATTTTTTTGAATATTTGTTCTAGATCTGTGAAATAAGCATTTTAATAGGAATTGCATTGAATCAATTGATTGCTTTGGGTAATATGTACACTTAAATGATGCTAATTGTTAAATCTTCCAATGCATGAACATTATGTATGCTTCCACTTATTTGAATCTTCCTCAAAGTCTTTCTTCAATGTTCTATGGTTTTCTGAATATAGGTTTTTTTATCTCCTCGGTTAAATTTATTCCTAGGTACCTTATTTTTGTTGGTGGTGGTGGTGCAATAAGTGGGATTGTTTTCTTAGTTTCTCTTTCTGATAGCTCATTGTTGGTGTATAAAAATATCACCAATTTCTGAATATTAGTTTTATATCCTGCTACTTTGCTGAATTAATTCATTAGATCTAGTAATTTTTTGGTGGAGTATTTAGATTTTTCTATGTACAATATCATGTCATCTGTGAATAATGAAAGCTCTACTTCCTCCTTTCCAATTTGAATGCCTTCTATTTCTTCTTGTCTGATTGCTGTGGGTAGTATTTCCAATACTATGTTGAATAATAGTGGTGAAAGCAGATATACCTAAATTGTTCCTGATATTAAAGGAAATATTTTTTTTAATTTTTACCCATTGAGAACTATGTTAGTTTGCCATACATAGCCTTTATTAAGTGGAGATATATTTCTATTCCCACTTTGCTGAGAGTTTTTATCATAAATGGTTGCTTGATTTTATTAAATGCTTTTCCCACATCTATTGATATGCTCATGCGACTTTTACCTTTCATTTTGTTTATGTCATGTATCACATTTATTGATTTGTGAATTTGTACCAGCCTTGCATCCCTGGAATAAATTCCACTTGATCATGGTGTATGACCTTTTGAATGTACTGCTGGATCCACTTTGACAATATTTTGTTGACGATTTTGGCATCTATGTTCATCGGGGATATTGGCCTAGATATTTCTTTCTTTGTAGTATCTTTACTTGGTGTTGGGTGATGCTGGCCTTTTAGGAGTTTTAGACACTGTTTTGCTTTGTTTTTCTACTCTGCTCTTCATTATTTCTTTCCTTCTATTTATTCTGGGCTTTGTCTGTTGTTCCTTTTTTAGTTCTTTTAGGTGTAGGGTTAGATTGTATGAGATTTTTGTTTATTTGTTTCTAGAGTAGGCCTGTATGTTATGAATTTTCCTTTCTGGTTGCTTTCACTTTGTCCCATAAATTTTGGGTTGTTGTGTGTTCACTTTCATTTGTTGCCAGGCAATTTTTTACTCTTCATTGATCTCATTGTTGACCATTCATTGTTTAATAATATGCTATTTAATCTTCATGTGTTTGAATGTTTTTCAGTTTTTATTCTAGTTTCATGCCATTGTGATCTGAGAAGATGCTTGATATGATTTTAATCTTTTTTTATTTTTTATTTTAATCTTTTTTAATTTGTTAAGGTTTATTTTGTGTCCTATCAAGTGGTCTATCTTTGAGAATGTTCTATGTGCATTTGAGAAGAATGTATATTCTGCTCCTTTTGTATGAAATGTTTTGTAAATACCAATTAAATCTATCTGATCTCATATGTCTTTTAAGGTCACAGTTGCTGTTTTTTGTCTGGAAGTTCTGTCCATTGATGACAATGGGGTTTTAAAATTCTTGACTATAACTGTATTACTGTTGATCTCCCAGTTAAAATCCACAATATTTTCTTTGTGTATTTAGGTGCTCCTATATTGGGTGCATATATGTTGCAAGGGTTATATCCTCTTGTTGGATTGATCACTTTAGTATTATGCAGTAACCTTTTCTGTCTCTTATCAGCCTTTGTTTTGAAGTTTATTCTGTCAGAAATAAGTATTGCTACCCAGCTTTTTATTCTCTCATTTCTATTTGCATAGAATATTTTTTTCCATCCCTTTAGTTTCAGCCTGTGTGTATCTTTTGTTCTGAGGTGAGTCTCCTATAGACAGCAAATATATCGGTAATATTTTCTTAGCCATTCAGCTTTCCTATGTCTTTTAATTAGAGCATTTATTTTATTTTCACTTAAGGTTATTATTGATAAGTAGTTGCCATTTTTCTTTATAACTATGTTCCTCTTTCCTTTTATTTCTTCTTCTTAAAGCAGTCCCTTTAACATTTCTTGCAATACTAGTTTGATGATAATAAACACCGTTAGCATTTATTTTTTATTTTTTTTGTCCTGGAAGCTTTTTATTTTGCCATCAATTTTAAATGATAGCCTTGAAGGATAGAGCAGTCATGGTTACAGGCACTTGCTTTTCACCACTTGTAATGTTTCAGGCAATCCTTCTGGCTCATAGTGTTTCTGTTGGGAAATTGGTTGACAGCCTATGGGAACTCCCTTGTAGGTAACTGTCTCTCTCTTGCTGTCTTTAAGATTCTCTGTCTTTAAACTTTGCTATTTTAATTATGATGTATCTTGGAGTTGGTCTCTTTGAGTTCATCTTGAATGGGACTCTCTGTGCTTCCTGAACTTGTTTGACTTTTTCCCCTCACAATGTTAGGGAAGTTTTCTGCCATTATTTCTTCAAACAGGTAAACTATCCCATGCTCATTCTGTTCTCCTTCTGGTAGCCCATGACGTGGATATTGTTACACTTGTTGTCCCAGAAGTTTCTTAGACTTCCCTGATTTCTTTCTCTTTTCTTTTTGATGATCTTCTTGGGTTCTTACTATTATCTTGTCCTCTAATTAGCTGATTCAATCCTCTGCTTCATCTAATCTTCTATTTATTCCTTCTAGTGTATTCTTAATTTTAGATATTGTATATTTCATTTTTATTTCTTTTTATGGTTCCTATGTTCTCTTTTATGCTTACTATCTCTTTGTTTAAGTGTTCATTGATTTCATCCAGTTTTCCTTTAAGTGCCTTGTTGAGCGTCCTTATAACTATTGTTTTGAAATCTATTTGGTGAAGTGCTTACCTCCAAATCAGTTAGCTCTTTATTTCTGAAGATTTCTCCTGTTCTTTCATTTAGGGTATGTTTAATTGTCTCCTTATTTTGGCTATCTCTTTTTGTATGTTTATATGTATTAAGTAGATCTGCTGTGACTCCAAGTGTTGCTAGGCTGGCCTTATGTAGTAGGTATCCTGTGGGACCCCACAGGACATTCTCCTTGATCACCTGCACTACATGCTCCAGAAATGTCCCTTGTGTGGATTATGTGGGCCCTCCTGTTATAATTGAGTCTTTATTGCTATTGGCCCATTCGTTTGTGGGCTTAACCCTCAGGCTGACTCTGAAGATAAACCCTGACCACACAAAATGCAATTCACCTCAGCAGGGTCTGAGGTGATGAGATCTTCCTTCAGATATGTTGCATGTGAGTTTAATTGTATCCTGCTCTGATGTTTGAAACTGGCCATTGGGTGTGTTGGGTTTAGGGCCTCTTGGGAGGCCAATGTCAGATGCTGCCTATCACTAGCCCTAGGCAACCTGTTTGGAGCTAAAAAGCAATCCACAGTTTGTGACTGCCTCTGCTCAGCCTGGGTGTGTGCAGAAAGGATCAAGCTGCACACCAAAACTGGCTTTTACCAGGGGCAGGTCTGCAAACATTCCTAAGAATCCGGAGGTTCTCCTCTGCTTGCCTCTACCTGCCAGCTGCCTTTTGGCTCAATCATTGAAAAAGCCTCTGGTAGTACTTGAGTTGCATATGATAGGTTTTCCATAAGTCCCCAGGTAGGGGCAAGAGGTGTTCACCAAATCTAAACAGGTTCAAACTTGGTGCTAATGCTGAGTCTAAGACAAATGTTCCAAGGCATATACCAAGTCTTGCTCCACCTGCTGGTGCTTGCACACATTTTTGGGGGGCGGGACCTCAGGGAGTCATCAGAGTGTGGCCAGCAGAATTTATCAAGCCCAAAGAGACTGTAAAGGGAAGGCTCTGCACCAGTTGGGTATATGAGGGGAAAATGTCTCCTGTTCCAGAGCCATACAACTCAGTCTGTCCCAGATTATGCCAGGAACCCATTCTCTACAGGGTAGGATGACTGGGAGTTGAGAAAAAAGAAATTCGGTCAGGGCCCACCGCAGAAACTCACAACTCAGTGTGTCCTGGATTCTGCCCAAACTTGGCAGGGTGGAGCCACTAAGAGTCAAGAAGATGGAGCTTCCGTAGCCTGGAGAGTGGGACTAGCAGATCTCCTATGAGGGGAAGGCACAAGTCAAGTTCATGCAAAAGTGGGGGGAATGGCCCCGTCTCTAAGCCACACAACTCAGTTCTCTCCCCAGAGTCACAAATTTCAGTCTCTCCTCATGTAACTCTGGCCTGCTCTACCTTCCCTCCACTGGAGACCAGGGTAAGTGGCTACAAATGAGATTTTGTGCACTGACCTTTTAAGAGGGTTCCTGTGTCTCAGCAAACTCCTGTCTCTCCCTGACAGAATTCTTGCCGATTTTCACAGCCAGATGTTATATGGGTACCTCTTCTCGGTTCTAGTGTGCTGGACTGGGAGCCTGGCTTGGGATTGAGACCGCCCCCCCCCAATTTTTAAGGGGAGCCCTTGCAGCTGTGATATCCCTCTAGATTCACACAGTGGTTCTCAACCTGTGGGTCGCGACCCCATTGGCGATCGAATGACCCTTTCACAGGGGTCGCCTAAGACCATCCTGCATATCAGATATTTACATTACGATTCATAATAGTAGCAAGATTACAGTTATGAAGTAGCAATGAAAATAATTTTATGGTTGGGTCACAAAATGAGGAACTGTATTTAAAGGGCTAGAAGGTTGAGATCCACTGCCCAGAATCTCAGCCACTGCCCATGGGAGCAAGACCAGCTCTTTTGCATCTCCACTCTTCCTACCAGTCTCAATGTGCCTTTTATGTAAATCTTTGGTTATAAAACTTCTCTTCAGCTAAACTTCAGTTTGTTTTCAGGTTGATTTTTCTATATTTTAGCTGTACTTACAATTGGATCCTGGGAGACAGTGAGTGTAGCTTCCACCTACTCCCTCTTGGATCCTCTGATGATCTTAATTACTAGTAAACTGCTCTTGCTTTGCTTTTTTCCCCATTACAATCCTATCTGATAAAAGAGAAACATGGTAATTAGCCATATATCCGCTACCCTTCCCATTGGCTAATCAGGGCAATATGCAAATTAACTGCCAGCCAAGATGGCGGCCAGCAGCCAGGCAGCTTGAAGTTAACATGAGGCTTGCTTGCTTCAGTGACGGAGGACTCCAACATTCCCCGCCTGCCTCTGCCAGCCTCTGAGCTGGCAGTTTGAAACATTGTTACAAATATAGAAGCAAAACAAAACCCCAGAAACCTGCTTTCAGCCAGCTGGGATCTCAGAGCTGGAGTTGATACAGTGTTTCGATTATAGAACCCAAACAAACCAGATACCTGCTTTCAGCAGCAGAGGCCTCAGAGCTGGAGCCAGAGCTAAAGCTGGCCCAGAATAAAAAGAAAAAAAGAAAAAAAGGTGCGGTTGGGAGCGTCAGTCACCCGCCAGCCTGAAAACAGCCCTCAGCCCCTCACCCAGGCTGGCCAGGCACCCCAGTGGGGACCCCCACCCTGATCCAGGACACCCTTCAGGGAAAATCAGCCGGCCCCCACCCGTGCACCAGGCCTCCATCCTATATAGTAAAAGGGTAATATGCCTCCCAGCACCGGGATCAGCGGAGCCGCGAGGCCTCCCAGCACCAGGATCAGCGTGACAGGGGGCAGCGTCCAAACCCCCTGATCGCCCTAAGGCTCTGTGTGTGTCAGGAGGCGGGGCCACAACCTCCCTATCCACCCTGCTCTGTTCCTGACAGGGGAAGGCGCCCCAACCCCCTGAACAGCCCTGCTCTGTGCCTTATAGGGGGCAGATCCCCAACCCCCTGATCACCCTGCGGCTCTGTGTGTGACAGGGTGCGGCGCCCCAACCCCCCTGATGGGCCCTGCTCTGTGCGTGACAGGGGGTGGCGACGCAACCTCCCCATCGACCCTTCCTTGAGTGTGACAGGGGGCGGTGCCCCAACCCCCCAATCGGCCCTACCCTCAGCGTGACTGAGGGTGGCATCGCAACCTCCCAATCCGCCCTGCTCTGTGCATGACAGGGGGCGGCGCCCCAGTTCCCCAATCGGCCCTGCTCTGAGCCCGACCAGGGGCTGCACCTAGGGATTGGGCCTGAGCTCTGCCACCTGGGAGCAGGCCTAAGCCAGCAGGTCGTTATCTCCCGAGGGGTCCCAGACTGCAAGAGGGCACAGGCCGGGCTGAGGGACCTCCCCTCCCCCCAGAGTGCACAAATTTTTGTGCACCGGGCCTCTAGTCCTCTTTATAATATACTAGAGGCCCGGTGCCTGAATTTGTGCACAGGTGTGGTCCCTCGGCCTGGCCTGTGATCAAGGCCTATGGGGAGATCAGCCGACCAGGGGTAGGAACCCCAGGAGGTTGGCTGGCCAGGGGGAGGGGCCACAGGAGGTTGGCCGGCCAGCCTGGGGGGTTGGGAGGGGCCGCGGGAAGTTGGCTGTGTGAACGCACTGACCAAAGGGGGCAGCTCCTGCATTGAGCATCTGCCCCCTGGTGGTCAGTGTGTGTCATAGTGACTGGTCAAGTGGTCAACTGGTTGTTCCAGTCGTTTCAGTCTTTCAGTCATAATGATTGCTTAGGCTTTTATATATAAAGATAGATAGTTAACATAGAAAGTAGGGCTATATATCAAATATTATGTTTATGAAATGTGTTTCTACTGCTTGCTGGGTAAACCAGACTACATTTCCCAGCATCCCTCTGGGTAAAGGAATGTCCCTGGAGTTGATGTACACCACTTCCAGGCCTAGCTCATGAAAAAAACTCCTCCAACTAATTTGCCCTCTCTTCCCCTGTCGGCCAGAGGCAGAAAATCCATTGGAACCTTTTTGAGTCCCCAGGGATAGCCACGACAACCCACGAAAGGAGTCTAAGTTCATGGATACTAAGTCCCAGGCTGTGCAAAGATTGAAAATTCCATATTGTACTTTATGTCAGAAACTTATTGTGTTAAGTCACTAAAATTCTGGGGTTTGTTTGTTGCAATACTTATACACTTACCCTAAATGATTATTTACCCTAAAAAAGAAAAATTCTGGTTGATATGCTGCCATTATAAAACTAAACTGTGTGGCATTTGTTCAATAGTTGAGGAATGGACAGTGAGAAAACAGATATTACAGCCTTGAAACCTAGACAGTCTGTTGAGCTATTACAAAATTTCCATCTGCCATAACTTGGAAGGCAAGTCATATACATAATGAAACTATTGCTGTAGAGAAAGTGATTGGGAAAAGGCAGAGTGAAAATGTGTTTTGGTTACCACTGGCTGCCTTTAGCAAATTGTTTCTGGATAGATATGATACAATGTTTAAAAAGATTTGGAGAATGTCCAGAGATCAAAGCCTTTAAAGTTTGGAAAGGCAGCTGTTCCAGCCTTCCAGTAGAAAGTGCTAAGTATTGAAAGAAAATTAAATAGGTAAAATCAAAACAAAACAAAACAGTTTAGAGAGATAAAGAGAGAAAGCTAGAAAACACAAAGCTAAAATGTATTTCAGAACTTTGAGTGTGCTTATTGACCCATGGAACTGAATGGACTTAAATAGTTTAGAAGCTTAAAAAGATTTTGTGGGAATTATATAGTCAAAAGAAACTGAAAATGAATTTTTCCAAAATGCCTGTGGCTTTTCATACCTATACAACAATAACTAAAAACAACAACAAAACCTGACTATGTAAGCTTCAAGCACATGCAGACCCCGATTAGGACATACTCTGCTTTGTTCATATAGGATATGATCACAGATGATCAGACAATAACAAATAAGACTCTATAAATGGTGAAGCCAAGGCCCCATGGGAACAATGGATAGAGAGAAGGATGTTTCTCTTAGAAGTCAAAATCAGAGTTAAGAAATTTGCCTCACAAATCTCCACCCTAAATGTGAATCTTTATAAAGCATGCCTAATAAGACATAAAACACATGAAATGTATCTGTAATGCTGTCTTTTAATTTCTATATTTCCTTTTGTTATTCTGGACCATCTCCACCATCGTTTTTGATGTATTGAGGGCACGTAACTTGTCATTTCTGGGTTACTGATTGCTGGTTCAAGAGAATATGGCTGGACCTACAGAAGAGGCCAGTGTATTACCAGAAAATCTTGAGGTAGAGGGAGTACTAGATAGAATCTTGTATTACCTTCCAAGGTGAGTGTGTCCTATATATGGAGAGAAGGTGAAACAGATATTGCTGACTAAAGGTTAGACTATGCCAAGACTTCTCATCCTTTCATCTAAGGTTGAAATTCAGTTTAAGAATTACAAAACCTCAATACATTCTTTTGAAGCATATTATTATTTTTTTCTTTATTGATTAAGGTATTACATATGTGTCCTTATTCGCCCCCCCCCCCGCCACCACCACTCATGCCCTCACCCCTGTGGTGTCTGTATCTATTGGTTAGGCTTATATGCTTGCATACAAGTCCTTCGGTTGATCTCTACCTCTAACCCTCACCCTCCCCTCAGTGGTTTGATGGTCTGATCGATGCTTCTCTGTCTCTACATCTGTTTTTGTTCATCAGTTTATGTTGTTCATTATATTCCACAAATGAGTGAGATCATGTAATATTTATCTTTCTCTGACTGGCTTATTTCGTTTAGCATAATGCTCTCCAGGTCCATCCATGCTGCTGCAAATGGTAAGAATTCCTTCTTTTTGAAGCACATTATTAAAGGTCAGCTAAAATGGGTTTTCAATTTGGTTCCTGTTACCTTGGAAAATGAGTTTAAGCAACCAAAGAAGTTGCTAGATGCATTTTTTTTCAGGTAGAGTTGAAAGTTATGGGAGAACATGAACTGATAAAAAGAGGTAATATAACTTTAAAATAATAAATTTTAAA
Organism: Myotis daubentonii; assembly: GCF_963259705.1. Taxonomy (NCBI): domain Eukaryota; kingdom Metazoa; phylum Chordata; class Mammalia; order Chiroptera; family Vespertilionidae; genus Myotis; species Myotis daubentonii. Next base: position 82,215,529 of record NC_081840.1, on the reverse strand, counting down.
TGAAAGTGGGAATTTATTCTAAAATAGACTATATATATATATATATATATATATATATATATATATATATATATATGATCAAATTTATTCTAAAACTATGACTGGTAAATCAAACTCTGATGGAAAAACATAATATATTCTTCTGTAAAATGATTATTTGAAATAAAAAACAGTAGCTTGTCTGAAGGTATTAGTTTATGGCTAATTATGTCTGGAATGTATTTGCTTGGAAAGCTTGCAGTGGTGTCAGAGCAATGATATTTTATATATTGTGACAGACTGAATAACCAGCAGGATTCGGAACAAAACAATGAAGAAATGCTGCTAACCAGTGAAAAGTCTATGGAAATAATTCTTTCTTTAAGAGTAATTGCCAGTCCCAAATTTTCTTTGTTTTTTAAAGTGAAAAGACATTTCACATCTTGCTCTTACCTTACCTGGTGTAATAAGAGTGCAGAAGATGTTCAGTGAAATGCATCATTGCTTGGAGTGTTAAAATTCATAGAAAAGACTGTAACAGATAGTTGTGATTCCTCTATGAAATGCATTTGTGCCACCAGCGAAGTGGATAACTAGATGTTTTCTATATACTTATTAGAGACATTAAAGATGGGCTTTTAATTTTTAAATTTTAGAAATGTAATCAGAGAAAACAGAATCACCCCAGACCTCAGGCTCTGTGAATATGAGTATATACATATACATATAAATTTAAATTCTGTCTCTTAAAAGATTCTGAAATCCTTTAATTTATGTGTGTGTGCACACTAAACATTTCAAAGATATCATATATTAACCAATAATAGTAAAGCTAATAACTTTTGAAATAGATTCAGTAAGGGAATAACTTTTAAAATAAACTAATATAAATAAAACATCATTTCAAGTGAGAAATACCATAATATTAACATTTTAAAGAGAACAAGAATTTACAACATAAATGAGTTTAATATAGCTTTTTGAAAATGATGTCTGAATATTTGAGAAATTTTAATTATGATTAAAGAAGCACCAATATTTAAAAGATTAATATTAATGCATCATTAACAAAAGGGAATGACAAAGAAAATCAAGTGCTAATGCCTTAAGTATTTGCAATAAAAACCAAGTTTCCTAAAATTCTCTACTGATACAGATTTATTTCATGAATACCCATTACAATAATTATGATAGGATTGTGTTTCTTAAATTTTTATGTTTTAATCTGGGCCCCATAGAGCCCTTTTTAAAAGAATGCTGTTTTATTTCATTAACATATATATGAAAATGCCCAGAAGGCTAAACTTTAATGAGTTTTATATGTCCTACTCACTGCATATAAGCCATTGAAATGAGAACAGTATGTATATTAGAGTTGTTTTTAAAGTGTATAACTCTTCAAATGGGTACAATATTTTAACACAGATAACTCCTTTGATGAAAAAAAAAAGCTGTAAATTAACAATTTTCATTAAATTTATCTTAGCTTCTTTTATCAGCAAGTGGCCTTTGTTGTAGGTTTTTGGCATCTTTTCTGTCCTGAATAACCTTACACCATTTTCTATCCTATTTATTTATTCTCTCTTGCTTAAAGCATAATCAGCATTAAACCAGCTGTGCAATCTTGAATGAATACCATTTCAATAATACACTGATTTTTTAAAAAGCACGAGGTGGCTATTAATTTTACTCGAAGCCTTCTCTCCTGTCTATTGCCTATACACAGATTTAGAAGCTGTATCCACTTGCTGCTAAAAAGTACTATCTCTGGTACACTCGTTACACCAATGGAGTCTCTCAGAATCTGACAAGATGACTGGCTAGACAATTATTAATAGCCAAAAAAGACACCTTTAACGCAGAAGGCATCCTTATTATTATGAGTGATTGGACCATGGTATATCTTTCTCATGGCACAAGAAACAGACCTATTTCTTGAAAAAAGAGGGAAATTTTTTTCTGGAACTTATCTCTACTAGGATATAAGTAGTCCATATATTAAGATGACCTACATGTGAAGAAGCCACTGATAGAAAGGTGTTGATAATCATTCAATCAATAACAAAATGAAATTGCTGGCAGTAAAAGCCTTAAACACTCCAGAAAGAAGCACATTAATCATGAACATGCAGTGTCTAGGTCTGAATCTTGGCCAGTGATGAAGCATAGGACTTACAGTAAATGAATTACATGGGTTTTGGCATAAATTCTAAATATCAAATTTCACCTTGGGTGACCCATGCAGCTTTACAGAATTATGAAGTTCTAAAAAATGATTGTATGCCATCATTCTATCCCAGAGAGGATATCATAAAATCATTGATTATTAGTGCTGGAAAGAACCTTGGTGATTCAATCCAATTCTTTAATTAATCAATAAAAAAGAAAACAAACTAGGGGAGCTCAAGTAAATTACCAAATATGCAAAGCCTATTTCTTTTTGTAAGTTTTTCTTATCACCATCATTACTATTATTTTTAACTTTGAATAAAGTCATATATTGTCACACACACATATATATTGTCACAGTATGGATTTCTATCAGCATAAATAATAGTGCTTCTGTAACCACTCCGAAATCTCTGTGTGTGTTTTTTAACACAGAATGGGTTTATTTTTCCTTATAAAAATCTAAATTTAGATTATTTCTTGTCAGACGGCAGTGTTCACCCTGGTCAGCTGGGACTCAGGGTTTGCTTACCCTTGGGGGTTTATGTGGAGCTTGTCCTTGGCAGGATCCTCCCCAACAGGCAGTAAGTGAAGGAAGACAGTGTGGAGGATCATGCAGAAGAACTGTATGAATCCAGCCTGAGAAATGCGTACATCTATTGGTCAGAAAGCTGCACCTGCCTGTGAGAGTGGCAGAGCAGAGGGTGTGGTTTTGTTTTCTGGCCTGTGTAGTAGAAGCTGTGGTGTGTCATTTGCATTCCCTTTCAGGGATGAAGTGCTTATTTCTTCAGCTGCTTAGAGTACTGGCAGAAAATAATTTTCAGCTATGTTTTGGAAATTGATCTCAGGTGAAGATGTCTGAAAGCTAAATTCTTACCTCACCCTCAGAGGCAGCCCATTTCCATGACTGGACCATGTGGACTGGAAAAGGCCTGACCCACTTGTTTCAAGGCAGGACAGCTCCCAGCGGCCTTTCCAGCACCAGTGTTTCCAGTGGATCGCTGAGGCCTTTGTGGTGAATTCATATCCTCCCTTCACATAATCCTACTTCTGCCACCTCTGTGCAGAGGGGCACAAACCCACCTGCAAATCTGCATTTTAGACTCTGTTTCTCAGGAATTGAATCTTAGACAGGAAGGCAGAAGGAAAGCAGTCTCTGCATCTCCTGACTTTTATTCTGCAAATATCTATTCAAATAATATGAATACAATAATATGAATCCAAAAATATTTGGAATGTGGATTCATATTTTTCTTCACCATGTAATTTTTTTCAGCAAAATAATTATAAGGAAAAATAATTATAAAATAGCTTGTAGTTATTATTAAAATTAACAAAATATTTAGTGTGTAGTTAGGCCACATTCTGCTTCAAGGAAAAATAACAATTCATAATTCAAAGTGATGTTTAACAATAAAAAATTAATTAACCTTATATGTCAAGAAGGCCAGGCATTGCAAGACTCTAGACTTCATTAACTCAGCGCTCAAAAATATGGTAAAGATTCCAGGTTGTGTTCATCTTAAAATCCTAGGTCTTTCCTCAAACTAGACAACTTTAGGAAATCTATTTGTCATTTCTAGAAATAAAAAATCAGAGGAGTCTTTTTATTTTGTGTCTGGCAGTGTGCCAGGCACGTCTCCTCAGCTGGAGTGATACTGTGTGCCTACAGCTAACCCAATCACTACCAGAGGAAAGGGACACCAGGGCACTGGTGATTGGCTCAGACCAGTAAGAACCCACCACTAGAGCAAGGTATTGTGCCAGTCTCCCCCGAGGCACAAACTACAAGGCGAAAGGGGAACCCCAAAAGAAAGGTCTCTTTTAGGAAAGAGGAAATGGTCCGGAGGGTTTAAATTAGATAGGTACTAGGCAATGTCAGAATTAGTGACCAAAAATGTAAGGTAGTGAGAAAAACTAGGTAATTTTTTTAAAGTAAGACAATTTCTTCTAGCATTTTACAGTTTTGCCAAAGAAAACATTAATTTAAAAAAATTTTAAATGTCTTTTTAAAAATATGTGTATTTTTTATTGATTTCAGAGAGGAAGGGAGAGGGGGAGAGGGATAGAAACATTAATGATGAGAGAGTCATTAATCAGCTGCCTCCTACATGCCCACACTGGGGATTGAGCCCACAACCCGGGCATAACCAGAATCAAACCATGACCTCCGGGTTCATGTTCAGTGCTCAACCACTGAAACATGCCTCCCAATACATTACACAATTTTCGTTTGTAATTTGTATGGGATATTTCTTACACTTTAAAATGACAAATAATATAAGCAGGGTTGTGCAATGAGCAGGGTGGGCATGATAGTTAAAGTTAAGGGAAAAGAAAGTCTATAAAATTATAAAGGTGAAAAGAAACATTATTATTTTAAATAAATGCTCTTTCCTCAAATAATGTATTCTGTCTATGTTATATGACAAAGTTATGACAATGAGATACCTTTTGTCTTGGGGAAAAATATAGATGATAGAAAGATAGGTAGATACAGGAAATATATCCAAGAAAAGCACTGAATGAAAAAGTTACAAGAGATGTGAAAATCCGAAATGACTTTAAAAATAAAAGTGGGGGTGAGTAGGTTGGAAGAGATCAACCATGTCAATGTATGCATAACGCATGGACAAAGACAAGAGCGTGGTGAAGGCCTGGGGCAGGAGGTACGGGGGGCTCTAAGGGGTAATGGGAGAAAGAAAGGGGCATATGTAATACTTTCAACAATAAAGATTTAAAATAATAATAATTACATATTCTTTATATGATTCCATAATAAGGGTTCTACTTTTTTCTTTATTTTCCTTTTTTTTTATGTGCTAATGCATTACTAATCCACTTAGTTGAAATTGAATGTGATGTTCAATTAACATGTGTCTCTGGTAGTCAAAAATATTATGAAAAGCATCATCACATAATACTAAAATCTCAATATATTCAAGCAGGGAAATTATTAAACCATCATTACCATTTATACCTTGTTCTAATACTAGTAAGTGCTGAGTTTTGCAGCAAATTACACAGATGTTATAAAACAGCCAAAAACAATATTATATTCAGCAGAGAACCAAAAATAACATATACAATATCTTTCTTATATTAAACAACTAGAGACCTGGTGCACAGATTCGTACGTGGGTGGGGTCCCTTGGGGTGGCCTGTGGGGATCGGGCCCCAGCTTGCGCCCCCAGCCTCGCAGCCCCGCAGCCCTGCCTGGCACCCCGGCTTGGCCTGGTGCCGCCCTCTCACCTGCTCCACCATCCCACCTGCAGGGTGATCAATCAGGGCTGGGCCGCCCACCCGGCTTCCTCAATGGGAGCCGGGCAGCAGCCCTGCCACCCGCTGCTGCCACTGGTTGCCATCTGCGGGCGATGGGTGGGGTGATCAGGACCCCACTCCCACCCACCTTGGCCTGGTGCCACAAGCTCACCTGCTCCATCATCCCGCAGTGGTCCTGCTCTCCTAGGGGCTCATGGGGCCAGCAGTGCCTCCACTGCCGCCCGCTGCCAGTGCCACATCACTGACACCTGCCATGTTCCGCGCCGCCTCCTGGTGGTCAGCACACGTTATAGCAAGCGGTCGAACTCCAGTAGAACTCCTGGTCAAAAGATCACCTGAGGGGACAATTTGCATATTAGGCTTTTATTACATAGGATTCTTTACTGGCCCCAACCATTCAGTAGAGCCCGCAACCCTAATTTCTTCATCCACCATGATTAATGGTTTTTCCCCTATATAACCCATCCTCTGGGAGCCATCAGGGAGTCAGATCTTTGAGCACTGTTTACCTGTGATGCCGGGCTTAGCACCATTACATCAACTAATAAACTCTTACTTTCTTAGCTACAAAACATAAAGAAAATAAAGAAAAATTAACACTAAGTAACACTAGTTTTATCATAGCAAAGGTGATTTCCAACAGCTCTAGTTTTATACTGGATAGAAGTAGCCTGTTATAGTAGTATTACAACTTCTCTTCCTAGAGTTAATCATTGATTGTTAAAGAACAGTATATCTATTATGGTCATGGTCCAGACCCTTTTGTTTCTACTCTATTGCTTTCTTCCCTCTGTGCATAGTTGTTCTATGACCATTTCAATCATTATTAGCATATCCAATAAAATGAGTGAGTCAAAGTGAAAATAAGGCCTAATACAAATAAGTAATCAAAGAGGAAAGGACTGAAGACTTTACTTGAATATCAACTATTGATCATACATAGCAAAACATTCAGAATGCATTACTAAAAGAGTAAAATTTTAAATTATCAATAAACTGAAGCATAAATTATTTGAGTGGTGTATTTCCCTTGAAAATTTCAAAACATCTAAAGGAAGGATGAAGTAACAGGAACACTACATTACAAAGAATCAGAGGAGTCTCCTATAAAATTGGTGTCAATTCTCAAGTCAGTGTTCTATCATGTCATCCTACATTTTAAGACACTAAAAAAAAATATGTTGACTTCTAACAACTTTATTCAGCTATAACTGAGGTAAAACAAATTGTGTACATTTAAGTTTTTACATATCTATACCATGACCACAAACATGATAATGAATATACCCATCACCCCAAGTTCCATATGAATTTTAGAATCAACTTTTCCATTTCAGCAGCAAAATCCATTAGAATTTTGATAGAAATTGAACTGAATCTGTAGATCACTTTGGGGAAGTATGCCATTTTAACAACCTATAAGTCTTCTAATCCATGACTATAGGATCTTTCCATTTATTTAGCTCTTCAATTTCTTTCAGCAATGTGTTCTGGTTTCCAGTGTGCAATCTTACCCCTTATAAATTTGGGTAAATTTATTCATAAGGATTTTATTATTTTTTATGCTATTGTATAAATAATTGACTTTAAACTTTTCTTGCAGCTTGATCATTGCTATGTATAGGAATAGGCCTGATTTATGTGTGTTGATCTTGTATCCAGCAACTTTGTTAAATTCGCTCATTAATTCTGGTAGGAATTATTGTGGTTGATTTTTTATAGGACTTTGTAAGTATAAGATCATGTTATCTGAAAATACAAATAGTTTTACATCTTCCTTTATAATTTGGATGTTTTCCTTTTCTAGCCTGATAGTTCTAGATAAAAATTCCAGTACAATGTTGTAGAGCAGAGGTGAAACTGGAAATTCTTCCTGATCTCAAGGAGAAAGCTTTCAGTCTTTCATCATTGTGTAGCTGTAAATTTTTCATAAAAACCTGTCATGTTGAGAGAGTTACATTTTATTCCTAGTTTTCTGAGTGTTTTCTTAAATCATGAAAATCTGTTAGATTTTCTGAAATACTTTTTCTGAATCAGTTGCAATGATGATGCCTCTTTTCATTCCTTCATTTTATAATGTTGACTGACTACTTTTCACACCATGAACCACCCATGCATTCCTGGAAGAAGTCCAACTTAATCACAGTATACTGTGATTTTTTTAATGTGCTGATGGACTTGGTTTGCTAGTATTTTGTTTAGAATTCTTGCACCTATAGTTTTAAGAGATACTGGTGATTTTTTTTTTCTTGTATTGTTTTCAGTGATGACTTCTTATGACTCCATTATCACATTAATAAATTAGGAAGTGTACTTAACTCCTCTCCTATTTTTTGTAAGGTCTCAAGGACTGTTGTTAATTCTTCAAATGTTTGGTGAAATTTAGCAGTGAAGTCACATCCTCTAGGCTTTTTCTTGGATGGGAGGTTTTTAATTATTCAATTTCTTTCATTTTTATACATCAATTCAGACTTTGTAATTTTTCTTGAGTCAGTTTCAGTATTTGTTGTGCTTCTAAGAATAAGTCTGCTTCATATAGGTCATCAAATTTATTGGCATGTAATTGTTCACAATATTCTCTACAAATCTTATGTTTATGTATGTAATGTCCCCACTTTTATTTCTGATTTCAGTATTTTGAGTTTTTTCTCTTTTATTCTTGGTTAGTCTAGCTAGGATTGTCAATTTTATTGATCTTTTCTAAGAACCAACTTCTGGTTTATTTTCTCTATTGTTTTTATATTCTTTATGTAATTTGTCTCCATCTTTATTATTTCTTTTGTGTTTACTTTGTTCTTTTTCTATTTCTTTTGTTTAGAAGATAGGCTATTGACTTGATATCTTCTTACTTTTTTTGATGTGAGCATTTACAACTATACATTTTCCTCTAAGCAGTATTTTCACTGTAAACCCTAAGTCTTGGTATACTGATTTTCTGTTTCCATTCATCTTATCTAATTTACCCTGTGATTTCTTCTTTTACCCGTTTAACATTTTTTTTCACCTATTTGTACATTTTTTAGGTTTCCTTCTGTTACTTCCTTTATGATTTCAATCACTTACGACTCATTCTGTGACCTAATGTATGATCTATCCTGGATAATGTTCCATGAGCACTTGAGAATCTATACTAATAGAGGAATATGCAGATTGTCTGGGACGCCGTCACATAACGACCAATCAGGACAGGGGTGGGGCCACGGCAGAGAGCTCTCAGAACTGGGGGTCTGAAGGGCATGGAGAGGAAGGGAGAGCAGATAGGCAGTTAGGGGGATCAGGCCAAGAGAGCAGATAGGCAGTTAGGGCAATTAGGCCAGGAGGGGAGAGCAGATAGGAAGTTAGGGTGATCAGGCTGGCAGGGGAGCAGTTAGGGGAAGCAGGCAGTCAGGCAGGTGAGTGGTTAGGAGCCAGTGGTTCCAGATTGCGAAAGGGATCCTGGATTGGAGAGGGTGCAGGCTAGGCTGAGGAACGCTCCCCCCCCCCCCACTCTGTGCATGAATTTCGGGGACCGGGCCTCTAATACTATATAATCTGCTAAATAAGCTTGTTTGTTAGAAGTTCTATTTGTTTTTTAGTGTTGTTCAAGTTTTCTATTTTCTAGTTGCTAGTCTGTGTAGTTGTTCTAACCATTATTGATAGTGGGGTACTTAAGTCTACAAATATTATTGTAAAATAACCTGTCGTTTTAAATTTGTCAGTTTCTGTTTCATACCTTTGTAGACAGTGTTGTTAGATCTGTGTATGTTTATATTTATTACTAGCAGTGAAGTCATATCCTCTAGGCTTTTTCTTGGATGGGAGGTTTTTAATTATTCAATTTCTTTCATTTTTATAATGAAAAGCGGGGTGGGGGTGCCCGCTCTGGGGCCGGGCTGGGGTGAGGGGTCACAGGCATTCTGGTAGTTCTACCATTCGGTTGGTTTACACATTACCCTTTTATTATATAGGACAGTGGTCGGCAAACTGCGACCCCTTGAGTGTGGCTCTTCCACAAAATACCACGTGCAGGCGCGCACGTACAGTGTGATTGAAACTTCGTGGCCACACTCAAGGGGCCAAAGAGCCGCATGTGGCTTGCGAGCCGCAGTTTGCCGACCACTGATATAGAATATGTTCTGGGTGGATTAATCTCATTATCAATATATACTGTCGTTCGTCTCATGTAAAATTTTTAGCTTTAAATATACAAATATATTTTGCCTATTTCTTTATGTCTTATTTCTTTTTTTGTTGCTAGTTTCTTCTATTAATGCTTTTGTTTGCTTGTTTAATTGCTTTTTCTGTGTATACCATTTTGATTGCTTTCTCACTTCATTTACTATATAGTCTTTAGTTATTTCTTAGTGGTTATCCTGAGGATTTTGGTTATCTTAAATTATTATAGTCATATTTGAATTAATACCAACTTAGTTTCATTAGTATACACAAATGTGTGTATATATAGCTTCATATCCCCACCACTATATTGTTATTGTCAAAGATTACACCTTTATAAATTATGAGCACTTTAATATAGACTTATGGTTATTGTGACCTCCCCCGGGCCTCCCCTACCCCGTCACATGCCTTCAGCCCCCCTCTCCACAGTGTCTTGATTCCATTGGTTATGCTTATATGCATGCATACAAGTCCTTCGGTTGATCTCTTAGCATCCCCAACCCTCCCCTGCCTTCCTGCCGTAGTTTGATAGTCTGTTCAATGCTTCTTTGCCTCTGTATCTATTTCTGTTCATCAGTTTATAACGTTCTTTATATTCCACAAATGAGTGAGATTATGTGGTATTTATCACTGCTGGTGGGATGCAGACTGGTGCAGCCACTGTGGAAAACATTATGGTGTTTCCTCAAAAAATTAAAAATGGAACTGCCATTTGACCCAGTAATACCACTTCTAGGAATATATCCCAAGAAAACAGAAACACCAATCAGAAAGGAAAAAATGCACCCCTATGTTCATAGCAACACAATTTACAATAGCTAAGATTTGGAAACAGCCTAAATGCCCATCAGCAGATGAGTGGATTAGAAAACTATGGTACATCTACACAATGGAATACTATGCTGCTATAAAAAAGAAGGAATTCTTACCACTTGCAACAGCATGGATGAACCTGGAGAGAGATTCTCTTTAGCATTTCTCATAGGGAAGGTTTACTAATAATGAGCTGTCTCTAAAAATATCATAATTTCTCCTTCATTTTTGGAGGATAATTTTGCCAGATATAAAACTCATGTTTGACACCTATTATTTGTCAGGACTTTAAATATGTCATCTAATATTTCTTAAAATATTAATTATGCTCCATTGTTTTCTCATCTATTGTTCTGGGACTCATACTATACATATACTGTGGCATACTTGATTGTGTACCACAGGTTTCTAAGGTTTTATTCCTTTCTTTCTTTATTAATTTCTATTTCTGTTGTTATTCAAATTGAATACAGGCAGTCCTCGGGTTACATCGGAGATCCATTCCTACAGCACGACGTAACTTGGAACCCACCTACATAAGCACCTACATCACTCACATGGAGCAAATACACAGCAGTAATGAAGTGAAACAGTAAAAAAATATTTAAAAGAAAGATAACAATTCCTGACCTTTACTTGTGGTAAATAATAAAAAACATAAAGCACATATGTACATACGTTGAAATGATGGAACTTTTTTTTTTATAAATACTGTAAATGGGAGATGGCTACAAAACCATGAAACGACGTAAGTTGAGTCCTACGTAACCCAAGGACTACCTGTATTCTCAATTGATCTTCTTTCAAGTGAGCTGATGACTCTTTCTTCTGTCTGCTCAGATTTGATATCAAAACCGTCTAGTGAATTTTTTTATTATATTTAAGCTCCAGAAATTCTATTTTCTACAATTTCTATCTCTTTATTAAAACTGTCAATCTTGTGAAACATTGATTTTCCTGGTTTCCTAGTTTTTAATATGATTTTCTTTAGGCAGTTTTGCATATTAAAACAACTGATTTAACACAGTTATCCAGTAAGACCAATATATAAGCTTTCTCAGAGACAATTTTTTTGTTAATTCATATTTTCTTGTACATGGGCCATGCTTTCTTTTTTCTTTATATGTCTCTATTATTTTTATTGTTGATGTTAAAAACTGGACATTTGAGTATTTTAAAGAAGAAATGGTAACTCCCTATCCTTCAGATCCATTGTTGCTGCTTTTTGTGGTGGTTGTTTTGTAAAATTTCTGGACTGCTTTTGTAAAGTCTGAGTTTTTGTCAGATGTGGCCACTGAAATTTCTGTTTCATCAGCTCAGTGATTACCTAGTAAGTTGGAAAAGGTTACTTTAAACACCTGGAACTAAAAGAAGCTATTAAACAAAAAACTGCCCCAGTCTTTGCAGATTGGTTATGTGTCAAGACATTCAGTTTATAGCTCTGTCTTAGCCTTCATATTCTGCTTGTGTGGACACTTCAGGGCAAAGAAACATAGGGCCTTCTCAGGTTCTTCCTAAGCACATGCCCAGACCTGCTATATTCATGGCTTTCCAAATTCCACATATGTGGGAGTTTTTCAAAGCTCAATTCCTCTGTGTATCTCCTTCCCAAGTCTCTTCTTATTTTAGCTTTTTTGTTTTGCCTATTGTTTGTCCCAACTGTATCTCCAGTCTCATATGTCAGTGGCTAATTACATTTGTCTTTAAATGCTTTCAGGAAATGCTGCCCTGGAAGAGATCTCTGTTTTGAGGAAGGTCCAAGGCACACAAAATAAAGGCAAATATTTCAGGGATCCACCAAATTGGTCATAACACACCACCACAGTTTTTGGAGAATAATGTATGTTACTCCCTCTATCAACCTGCATCACACATGCAGGCTGCTATTTTCAATGTTCCCCAGGCTGGGGAGTGAGGAAGAGAAACAAGGTATGCTAAATTGCCACTAAGGTCTCTTATCAAAATTCAGCTGTTTTAACTTTTCTTTATTAACCATCCTCTTGATTGTTGTAATTTTTAAATTAGATTCCAGAATTCAAAAGTAGTTCATTCTGACAGTTTTTGCCACCTTACTTATTGTTTTTGTGAAGGCATGTAATTTTAGAAGTACCAACTAACATTTTCACTGATGTAACTATAATCATGCCATGTTTTAAAGATTAGGTGTTTTATTTCTTGCTTGTGAGTCCTCACACTTTTTGTTTTTCTTGTCTCATTGCAGTGGTCATAACTTGCATTATAATGTGGTGATAAGAGTTATCATTATTGTGTGAACTAATAGAAAAAAACGTAAGTGGTTCATTTTTAACAGCTGTATTTAGGAATAATTTTAATACTATAAAGTCACATTCACATTCAATTGTACAATGCAGTGACTTTTGTAAATTTTCAGAGCTTTACAACCATAACCACATAAGCATTCCAATTATAGAATATTCCCATTAACCACAAAAGATCCTTCAAACCCACTTGCATTTACTCACAATTCCCATCCACAGCCATATACAATCACTAATCTACATTACGTCACTACAGACTGACTTCTTTTGGACATTTCATATTAAAGGAATCATATCATATGTCATATTATCTTTCAGTTAGCATGTTTTTAGAGTTTATCCATCTTGTGAAATATATCAATATTTACTTTTATATTGTTAAATAACATTCCACTGAACTTATCACATTTTGTTTTCCCATTAACCAATTTATATACATTTAGATTGTTCTCAGTTTATGATGATAAATAATGTTGCTATAAAATTTACATACAAGACTTTATATTAATGTATGCTTTCATTTTATTTGTGTAAATACATAGATGCAGAATTGCTGGCTTGTATGATAAAATTATGTTTACCATTTTTATGAAACTGCGAACTTATGCTCTTAAGTGCTGACATACTTGAGGTTCCATTAAAGAAAGGATTAAAATTCTAGTTCTTCACAATCTGGCCAATATTTGTTTGTCAAGTGGTATTTCATTGTGATTTAAGTTTACATTTCCTTAATAACTAATGATGTAGAGCATTTTTGATGTCCTTATTTACCATCTGAGTAGTTTTTCTGGTGTAATATCTATTAAAATCTTTTTTAATTTATAAATCTTTAAATGTTTATGTTGCGTTATTTGTCATATTATTGAATTATAAGGGTTAATTTTCTGTGATTACATAACCTTTATCAAAATGTGATTTGAAAACATTTTTTCCATGTCTCTGTTTTAGTTTTTCATTGCGCTAAAAGTTTTTAATTTTCATAAAATCCAATTTAACTTTTCTTTTTTTACTTATGGATTATAATTTTGTTGTTGGTATATATTTGTTTACCTTCAGTTCACAAAAATTTTCTCTCGTGTTTTCCCCCAAGAATTTTATAGTTTTAGCTATATTTTTAGTTTATACATTTTAGTTCGTTTTTCTGTATAGTATAGGATAAAGGTGTGAATTCAACTTTCTGGATGTAAACATCTGATTGTCTTAGCTCCATTTCTTAAAAAGAAAATCCATTCTCCATTGAATAGCCTTAACACCTCTGGAAATTTGTCTTGGCATTACTGGTAAACAACTTTAACCACATTTAAAGCAATCAAGCACATGGTGTAGTTCCAGATGCTGTTATTAATAAAATTATTATTATTGTCACACTGTTACACTGAGCTTTTGTTAGAATGCAGCATCCTAACTTACTTTACACAGATTCATTAATGTTTCTATTTACAAAGCATAAAGCCACTCAAAAATCTAAGTAAACTACCCAATTTTTTTTCCAGAACTAGAATAATTTGGGGGTTATAATTCTTTATACTAAAAAATACTCATATGATATGAACACTATTCCCAAAGTATTTAAAATAGTTTTTTATATTCAAGTTATCAATAATGGTAAAATAAGTGCCTGAACTATACATATGTCCCAGCCGTGGGCAAACTACGGCACGCGGGCCGGATCCGGCCTGTTTGAAGTGAATAAAACTAAAAAAAAAAAAAAAGACCGTACCCTTTTATGTAATGACTAGGGGCCCGGTGCATGAAATTCGTGCACTGGGTGTGTGTGGGGAGGGGAGTGTCCCTCAGCTCAGCCTGCCCCCTCTCACATACTGGGAGCCCTCAGGCATTGACCCCCATCACCCTCCGATCGCCTGATCGGCCCCTTGCCCAGGCCTGATGCCTCCGCCAGAGGTGTCAGGCTTGGACAGGGGACCCCCATCTCCCCATGATCACTGGCTCTGGCCCCCGCTCAGGCCTGAAGCCTCTGGCCCAGGAATCATGCCTGGGCAGGGGACCCCCATCTCCCTCTGATCACTTGCTCCACCCCCCGCCCAAGCCTGACGCCTCTGACCCAGGCTTCAGGCCTGGGCAAGGGGACCATCATATCCCACCAATCCCCGGCTCAGCCCCCCGCCCAGGCCTGATGCCTCGGCCAGAGGAGTTGACCCTCATCACCCTCCGATCACCAATCACCGGATCGGCCCCTTGACCAGGCCTCAGGCCTCCAGCAGAGGTGTCAGGCCTGGGCAGGGGACCCCCAGCTCCCCGCGGTTGCAGGCTCCGCCCCTGCCCACGCCTAACGCCTCTGGCTGAGGCGTCCGGCCCGGGCAGCAGGGACCCGCAGCTGCAGCGGCCCCGCGATCGTGGGCTCCGCTTTAGGCCCAGGCAAGGGACCCCTAGCTCCCGGGACTGCCAGCTTCGACTGTGCCCAGCTCCCATCGCTGGCTCCACCCCTACTTCCTGCTATCACTGGCCAGGGCGGAAAAGGCGCCTGATTCTCTGATCATGGCTGGGGGACAGGGCAAAGGCGGCCCCAGGGCCACCTTTGCCCTGCCCCCCAGCTCTTAGCTCCCCCCTGGGTTTCCGATCACTGTCAGTGGCAGGGGGCTTCTTCCTGCTTTCCCTTTCGCCTCCCTGCATTGTGCCTACATATGCAAATTAACCGCCATCTTGTTGGCAGTTAACTGCCAATCTTAGTTGGCAGTTAATTTGCATATAGCCCTGATTAGCCAATGAAAAGGGTATCGTCGTACGCCAATTACCACTTTTCTCTTTTATTAGATAGGATGTTTACTTTGAATTTATATTAGTTCACACAAACACTCCATCCATGTTTTTGTTCCGGCCCTCCGGTCCAGTTTAAGAACCCATTGTGGCCCTCGAGTCAAAAAGTTTGCCCACCCCTGGTACACACACACATACACCTTACCATGCTGCTGTGTACCCTGATATTCTATTCACTCAAAATTAAATTATGAATACTTTTCCATGTCACTGGTATTCATGGACATTATTTTTGTGGCTTTATGGAGCTCTGTAAAGTGGAGCCTGCAATATAATTTTATTAATTTTCTATTACAGAGGATTTTTCTAGAATCAGTCTTTATATTCCACTCTTTTAAATGGATTTTTTTCTCTAGTTGTCTGATATCTCTTCTGTCTTCAGTTCTCTATAAATTGATAAAGTCTAGAAATTTGAAAAAAAAAATGCCTTACCTTGGTATTATTTTATCTTAAGATTTACCTATCTTAAGATTCAATTATATTATCCTGTATTCAGGCAAAGTTAACCAAGCAATTACTTAAATTGTTAATTGATAACTCAGAAATAACTAAGTGGGCATCCATCAGTTCATACTAATCTTATACATATTAAAAATTGATATTTTTTTTCTTTTGGGGACTGAAAAGTGATGTCTTAAAATATTAGCAGTAACTTGCATTAATATTGTTATGGCTATATTTCCTTCAAGAAGTTTTCAGAGTAAATTCTTACCTACTCTGTGTTCAAGCTTTGACACATATACACTAGTCAAAATAACTTGGTTACTACCTAGTCTCAAAATGTTATATGCTACACATTATGATTTATGTGTGAAAATTTATACAATAAATATTTGAATCCTATAGTTTATTGGATAATTGGGGAGTGTGGATCCAACCTCAACAAATATCTGTAGATCTAAATGTTCTTTAAAATTTACTTTTACAAAAAGAAATAAAAAAGTATGTGTGTATGCATGTATGTGCATGTGTGTGCATGTATTATACACATACACACAATGACCAAATAACTATGAGGACAAGTAATTCTTTATTTCTTCAATACTACTCATTGGGTTTTAGAAAGGTAAGTCAGGTCAGCTTCTACTAGACATTTAAAAGCACTTTAAAAGATGTTAGTTTTAAGGAGAACTATAAAAGTGTCCACTTGGGAAGATGAGAAGCGGCTCATCACATTAAAGCTCTAATAACTGTGAAGACCTTGGTAGTTTTCTATCCTAGTAACTACGAAAAGGAATGATTTTACAATTATAACAACCAGAACACTGTAAGTAAAATTTTCATTTTATGTCAGTGTTTTCAATCTTCCTTTGTTCATTTTTGGTTGCCTTAGAAGAGAACAGTTATTCTTTGTCAGGTTGAGGGCATTCAAGTGAACCAAAAGGTCAATCTAATTAAAAAAGGGAAAGAACTTCAAGCCACGAGGGGGAAAAAAAAAGATCCAGCTAAATGCCAAGGAATTTATATTACTGAATACATGAGGTAAACAGTCAAACAATGAGATGAATGCACAAAGGTGTCAAAGATGGGGAAAAACATAGAGTCTGTGACCTTTAAATTATTACTATTTTTTATAAATTAAATTATATTTACTCCTTAAAAGAGAAACATTGCACATTAGAAACATTTAAAATACAATTAATTTTCATCATGGCTTAGTTTTAGAAACTTTTATTTTTGTCTAATGATTAGCAAAATATTTATATTCATAAACTATTGAATAGGGAAACGATTAAAAAGTAGTGTCTTCTGAAAATAATTCTCTGCAGGGGCACACTTCGCAATTTTAAGTTTTATCTTTACAAAAGCTGTCCATCATCTAAAACTGGTCCCCCAAAATATTGTTCAGAATGCATTGTTAAAGTTTAATTAGACCATTTCAAAAACAGATTTCAAACTCTGCAGTATTTATGGTTTGTGAAGGGAAATAAAGAAAATAGTTACAGCATTTGGTAGAAGTCTAAAATAGTTACAGCATATGGTAGAAGTTTATCAAGAATCACTATTTCACCAGGGAAGTTACTGTCATGGTGGATTGGGAATGAGACACTCCATTAATAACTATGTTATCAATTATATTACCTTTTATTATATGTACTGACCCACACATACAAAGTGCTGGATCAATCCTGTCATCAACTTTTTAAAACATGTCTATGCTTTAGAAAATCTTAGGGGAAAAAGTACAGTGTATCTGTAAACTTATAATCTCCAGTTTGGTTTGGCTTATCAATAAACTAAAATGCCCTTTAACTTTTTCTTAGCCAATAAATTGTTTTTAATTGAAACAAGACTGAGGATCCCTTGACCAGGGGCTAGCCTTAGGCTCATGAAAAGATTCTGAGGCAAAGCTCTTTCTATTTTTTCTGTTGCTTTCATCCTTTCACAGTGTCTACTCTGAGTGCAAATGTCCCAATTCCCCAGGCTCATACCAGTTCCCCTCAATGAAAAGCACTCAGGTCCTCAGCCCTGCACACATGGCCAAACTCTGGTAAACTAGCTAGTTCTTACTCAGTCTCTTTTCCTTTGGTGGCTCCAGCATCCTCGATACCGGAATATTTTTTCCACTGCCTTTTAGAGAGTGGAAGGGAGGGAGACAGGGTGGGAGGTTGGGGAGAGAGAGAGATGGAGAGAGAGAGATCAACGTGAGAGAAGCACATCAATCTGGGGCCAGGAATCAAATGTGCAACCCAGGTATGTGCCCTTGACTTGGAATTAAACCTGCAACCCTTTGATGCATGGGTAGATACTGAGGAGTATTGGCCATGGCTGCTCCTAGTTCTTTTTATGTGAATATCTCTCAGATTCCTGCTGCCCATCTAGTTGTTCAATTTTTAAAGAAGCATGGATATGCTTCTGTTTTGCCTCAGAGCCTGTATAAATTCAAAGGGTGTTTACAAAGCTTGAATTGCACTGGAGCCCACCACAAGCATAACTCAGAAATAGGCTCAATTCAGACAACCACAATAAAGTGAATCTATAATAATAAAAGAGTAATATGCTAATTAGACCGAGCAGCTGAACAACCTTCCGGACATCATTCCAGATATCCTTCCGGATGAAGTCACAGCGGCAGGGGCCCAGGCAGAGGTGGTTAGGGGTGTTCAGGCAGGCAGGCAGGTGGGCGAGTGGTTAGGAGCCAGACGTCCCAGATTGTGAGAGGGAAGTCCCGGATCCCACCCCCGTGCACTGGGCCTCTAGTCTACACTAATAAAAGAGAAACATGGTAATTGGCGTACGACTGTTACCCTTTTCATTGGCTAATAAGTGAGATATGCAAATTAACTGTCAGCCAAGATGGCGGCCAGCAGCCAGGCAGCTTGAAACTAACATGAGGCTTGCTTGCCTCAGTGACGGAGGAAACCATACTGCCGGACTTCAGCCAGCAGATTCGCAACATTGTATGCAAAGGCCAGAAACCTACTTTCAGGAGCGGAGGCCTAAGAGCTGGAGCCAAGCCTCAAGGTAAAGCTGGTCCAGAATTAAAAAAAAAAACGAAAAAAAGGAGCGTTTGGGAGTTCAGTCACCCCCAGCCTGAAAACAGCCCTCAGCCCCTCACCCAGACTGGCCAGGCACCCCAGTGGGGACCCCCACCCTGAAGGGTGTGTGACCAGCTGCAAACAGCCATCATCCCCTCACCCAGGCTGGCCAGGCACCCCAGTGGGGACCCCCACCCTGATCCAGGACACCCTTCAGGGCAAACGAGCTGGCACCCACCCATGCACCAGGCCTCTACCCTATATAGTAAAAGGATACTATGCCTCTCAGCACCGGGATCAGCGGAGCCGAGAGGCCTCCCAGCACTGGGATGCGCATGACAGGTGGCGGCGCCCAAACACCCTGATCGGCCCTGCTCTGTGTGTGACAGGGGGTGGCACCCCACACCCCCCCCCCCGGGCCCTGCTCTGTGTGTGACAGGGTAGAGCCATAACCTCCCCATCGGCCCTGCCCTGAGTGTGAGAGTGGCGGTGCCCCAACCCCCTCCCCCATGGGCCCTGCTCTGTGTGTGATGGGGTAGAGCCATAACCTCCCCATCAGCCCTGCCCTGAGTGTGACAGTGGCGGCGCCCCAACCCCCTGACTGGCCCTGCTCTGTGGGTGATAGAGGGCGGCCCCCCAACCCGCTGATCCGCCCTGCTCTGTGTGTGACAGGGAACGGTGCCACAACTCCCCTATTGGCCCTACTCTGTGAGTGACACGGGGGAGCTCCAAAACCCCTGATGGGCCCTGCTCTGTGCATGACAGGGGGGAGCTCCCCAATGCCCTGATGGGCCCTGCTCTGTGCATGACAGGGTCCGGATCCCCAACCCCCTGATGGGCCCTGCTCTGTGCGTGACAGGGGGCAGCGCCCCAACCCCCTGATTGGCCCTGCTCTGTACGTGACAGGGGCTGGTGCCACAACCTCCCCATCGACCCTGCCTTGAGTGTGACAGGAGGCGGTGCCCCAACCCCCCAATCGGCCCTATCCTGAGCGTGACTGAGGGTGGCATCGCAACCTCCCAATCCGCCCTGCTTTGTGCATGACAGGGGGCGGCGCCCCAACTCCCCAATTGGCCCTGCTCTGAGCCCAACCAGGGGCTGCACCTAGGGATTGGGCCTGCCCTCTGCCACCCGGGAACAGGCCTAAGCCAGCAGGTCGTTATCTCCCAAGGGGTCCCAGACTGTGAGAGGGCAGAGGCCGGGCTGAGGGACCCCCCCACTCCCCCCCGAGTGCACAAATTTTTGTGCACCGGGCTTCTAGTATTGTAATAAAACAAGTCACACATGTATTTTTATTTTCCAATGTATATTAAAGGTATGTTTACATTCTAGAGTAGTCTACTAAGTGTGCAATAGCATTTTGTCTAATCAGTGCACATACCTTAATTTAAAAATGCTAATTGCTAAAAAATGCTAACCATTATCTGAGCCTTCAGCTAGCTATAATCTTGCTGTTGGTGAAGGGGTTTGCCTAAATGTTGAGGCTGGTTACTGATCAGGTTGGTGGTTGCTGAAGGTTGGGGTGGTGGCTATGGCAATTTCTGAAAATAAGACAACAATGAAATTTTCCCTAGTGATTTACTCTTTCACAAGCCATTTCCCAAGCAATGCTGTCTGACATTGTTATGCACAACAGAACTTCTTTTAAAATTAAAGTCAATCCTCTCAAACCTGCCACTGCTTTACCAACTAAATTTATATAATGTTTTAAACCGTTTGTTGTCATTTCAACAAACTTCACTAGGAATAGATTCCATGTTGAGAAACCACTTCCTTTGCTCATCCAAAAGAAGCAATTTCTCATTAGTTAACGTTTTATCCTAAGATTGCAGCAATCAATCACATCTTTACGCTCCACTTCCAATTCAAGTTCTCTTGTTATTTCCACCATATTTGCAGTTACTTCCTCCACTGAAGTCTTGATCCTCTCAGTCATCCATGAAAGTTGGAATCAACTTCTTACAATCTTCTTTTAATGTCGATCTTTTCTGTGCATTTCTTTGTGTTTTAAAGAAGTATTTTATTTACCTTTCTTCATTTTGTATTTATTATTGACAGTATTACAGATGTCCCCAATTTTTCCTCTCTTTGCTCCCCTCCACCCAGCCCCTGCCCTACCCCAGGCTTTACCCACATTATTGTCTGTGTCCATGGGCTATACATATATGCATATATGTATTTCGGTAAATCTCTTCCCACACCTCCCCTTTGAGATCTATCATTCTGTTCCATGCATCCATGCCTCTGGTCTTATTTTGTTCGTCAGTTAATCTTCTGCCCACTTCCCATGAATGTTCTTGATAAAATCTAGAATGATGAATGCTTTCCAGAAGGTTTTCCATTTACTTTTCCCAGATCCATCAGTGAAATCACTATCTATAGCCTTAAAAAATGTATTTCTTAAGTAATAAGTTGTGAAAGCCAAAATTAGTCTTTGACCCATGAGCTGCAGAATGGATGTTGTGTTCACAGGTATGAAAACAATACTAATCTCATTGTACATCTCCTTTAGAGCTCTTGATTGGCCAGGTGCATTGTCAATGAGCACTGATATTTTAAAAAGAATCTTTTTTCCCCCCGAGTAATAGGTCTCAACAGAGGGCTTAAAATATTCAGAAAACCATGCTGTAAACAAGTGTTCTGTCATCCAGGCTATGTTGTTCCATAGACAAAGTATATTTAGTATAATTCTTAAGGGCCCTAGTAATTTTGGAATGGTAAATGAGCACTGGCTTCAATTTAAAGTCACCAGCTTCATTAGCCTCTAACAAGAAAGCCAGCCTGTCCTTTGAAGCTTTGAAGGCAGGCATTGACTTACCTCTAGCTATGAAAACCTGAAAGTTTTTCTACATCATCAATTGTTCTTCACCTTGTACTTTTGTATAAATACAGCTTATTTCCTTAAACTTCATAAACCAACCTCTGTTAGCTTCAAACTTTTCCTCTGCCGCTTTCTCAAGTCTCTTAGCCTTCAAAGAATTGAAAATATTTGGGCCTTACCTTTGATTGGGCTTTTGGCTTAAGGAAATGTTATGGGCAGTTTTATCTAGATCACTAAAACTTTCTCCCTCTCAGCAATAGGCTGTTTTATCATTCATGTGTTCACTGGAGTAGCTTTCAATTTCCTTCAAGAATTTTTCCTTTGCACTCACAACTTGGCTATTTGGTACAAGAGACCTAACTTTCAGCTTATTTTGGCTTTCAACATGCCTTTCTCACTAAATTTAATCATGTCTAGCTTTTGATTTAAAGTGAGAGGTGTACTGCTGGGGAGCACATAAGACTTCTCTGGAAAGTTTTTAAGGAGCACATTCTCTGAAAAGGGAAGTGTGTGGAAGGCTGCCTGCCCTGTTTATTGGAATTCTGACTTAGAGGACTGCCAAAGAAGGTGATGCTCCTGATTATTCCTTGACCTTTCCAAACAAATCTGTGCATGAGTAGAACCCCAGGTATTTACCGGAATCCTTATGCTTAGTCTTTTGCATGTCCTTGCTTCAAAGACACTACAAACACATGTGTCCTCCCAAGATTACTTACTCTACTGATTGTATCTAAAAGATAAACTTTATCTCAAACTGCTGCTACAATAAAAGCCTAAGGCGGCAGGCAATGGAAGCTGTCTGGTTTCTTTAGCCAGGCAGTCCCTTAACCCTCCCTTTCACAGCAAACAGTTGTATCAGAGTAATCTATTCATCCATTGCTCAGGGTCTGCTGGTCAGCCCCAGTAGTGTTCAATACTTCTTTTCACTTGAACACTTACTGGCCATTATAGAATTGTTAATTGGCCTAATTTCAATATGTTGTGTCTCAGAGAATTGAGAGACTGAGGAGAGGGGAGGAGGGATACAAGGAAACTGCGATTAGGTGTAGCAGTTAGAACACACATTTATCAATTATGTCCACTGCTATGTGTGGGTACAATTTATGGAACCTCAAAACAACGACAGTAGTAGCATCAAAGATTGCTGATCACAGAACACCACAACAATAATAGTAACAATGAAAAAGTTCGAAATATTTGGAGAATTACCAAATGTAAAACAGATATGAAGTGAGCAAATGCTGATGGAAACAAATGGTACTGATAGACTTGTTCAGTACATGGTTATCACAAACCTTCCATTAGTGAAAAATGCATATCTGTGAAGACAATAACTCAAAGTGCAATAAAGCAAGGTATGCCTGCTCCCAAGAAATCAGAAACAACAATCAGAAAGGATATATGCACCCCTATGTTCACAGCAGCACAATTTACAATAGCTAAGATTTGGAAACAGCCTAAGTGCCCATCAGCAGATAAGTGTATTAAAAACCAGTGGTACATCTACACAATGGAATACTATGCTGCTATAAAAAAGAAGGAACTCTTACCATTTGCAACAGCATGGATGGACCTGGAGAGCATTATGCTAAGCAAAATAAGCCAGTCAGAGAAAGATAAATATCACCTGATCTCACTCATTGTGGAATATAATGAATAATATAAACTGATGACAAAAATAGATACAGAGACAGAGAAACACCAAACAGATCATCAAACCTCAGAAGGAAGACAGGGGGTGGGGGGAGGAAGAGATCAACCAAAGGACTTGAATGCATGCATATTAGCATAACCAATGGACATGGACACTGGGGCGGTGGGGGCTTATCCTGGGGGGGTGGGAGTGCCCGGGAAAGGGTTGATGGGTAAAAAAGGAGACATATGTAATACTTTAAACAAACAACAACAACAACAAAATAACAAGATATACTGTATCTCTCTTAGTATTTGTTGCTTTGAGCTACTGATTGCACGTAAGAACCATACTTTTTGGTGGTATTAATTAGCCCTGAACTAGTCATGTTTTTATTGAGTGGGTTTTGTCCTAGTCCTATCTACTGTATCACTTTCTCTGCTAGATTGGTAAGTATTGTCAAAGTACAGTACTAGTATTAGCATATATTCTGCTGATAATTCCAGTTTTAAGGCATAACCAACTCTCATTCTCACTAAAAATAGAAAATCAATCATAATGTGGTTCTGCATGTAGGCCTTGTCAGTTACTCTCTACATTACAGACTTATATAAAAACATTTCTGAGAGGGCATTTTTCACAGAAAGTTACTTTTAAATGCCAACAAAATAAAAATCAAAGGATTAAAAATTAATTTGACTAGTAATATATTTCCTATGTTCATTTTTATTTGGGAATTAAATCTCTTAATCTTCCATAACATATTCTAAAGACATGTATAATTTTCAAAGATAGAACCATGTCTATAAAATATTATATGTAAGCTAATATAAACATGTGAATATATGATAAATTGGTTATGTTTCAGTAAATTTCTGAAAAGACAGAATATTTTCTTTTAAAGAAATCTATTGGTATTCACTTTTCACTCAAGTCCTCTGGAGAACTTCTAGAGCTACCACTTTGCTGTGAAAGTGCTGAGAAATTCATAATTCCCTCCGAGCAAGATTAAGTTATCACAGGCCTCAAAAACAAGTACAATAACGAGGAGGCAGAATCACAATAGGTCTAGTTTGCAGTAACACAATATATTTTTTACATGGGAGTACCTGTGTTTAGATAGTGATTTTCTCTAAATCTTTATCAACGGTCTAAATATTCATTGACTTGTAAACTGTAAAAGTATCCAAAAGAATTAAAAAGGAGGACTTCCAAAATGGCGACCAGCAGGAAGGTAGGGAAGGAGAGAGTGTGAGAGCGCAAGGAAGTGATAGAGGATTGTGTGGACGCGTGTGGTGTGTGTGTATGAGCTAGGGACAGTTAGATTCTGCAGGTCTTCTAAGGGGCTGCTAAACCGGGCAGTCTTAGGCAGCGGAGTCCCGCTCCCTGGGCGGACACTCCTGGGCGGCCAGCACAGGCACAGCAACCACACCATCTTGGGAAACAGAGCTGTTTGAGACTAGGATCCTGGCCTCAACACCACCCAGTCTGATCTCAGACACATACCAGGACCCTGCAGCCACTGGGGACAGAGACCTGTGACCACAGCTACAGACCTGCGGACACCAAAAGTTCAGAAATCCCCACAGCAGATCCCTGAGTAACAGAGCCCATCCCCCCTTCTGCAGGCTTACAGGCAGCACCAGAGTAACTAACTGATAGACCCACCCCTTGCCGGGGCCTCAGCGCTCCAGGAACTTTAGCCTGGAAGTGCGCGAGCACCTTGGAACTGATCCCACATAGGGCCAGGTTCAGGAGTCCTGGGCTGGGAGCAAGTGCGTGAACCTCAGGACTGAGCCTACGCGCACTGCAGGGTTCTGAGCCCTGGGCTGGGAACAAACCTATGAACCCCAGGAACTGAGCCTACGCACACTGCAGGCTTCTGAGCCCTGGGCTGGGAGCAAATGCGCGAACACCGGGAATTTGCCCCGCATATCACAGGCCCAGGGACCCGGATTCTCTCTCTGGGCAGGAGGCAGCACCAAGCACCAGTGACTTGACTGTGTTTCTTATCACCTGCGCCTGAGATCCTGATTTCCTGTGCATTCATACTAAGAGCCAGTGACTCCAATTCCTGGTGCAAGGGCACACAGGGACCCTGATTCTCAAGGCAAGGTCGCGCGAAGCAACAGAGACTCTGATACTGGATTCTGGGGAACTCTGATTCCTGACGCACGCTAGGGGGCTCTGGTTTTCAACATGCTTCAGGGGGGTCTCTGTTTCAGTACAGTGCAGGCAGGGTCCCTGATTCTAAGGGTGCGTACAAGGCCACATTGAGCGCTGACAATACTGACTCTGGGCGAGCCTGGTTTCCACCAACCCACAACAACCACACATCTTAGTGTCAGAGCCTTCAGTGACACTAGGGTGGTGGGAGGCTCCCACTGCACACGGCCCAGGCCCACGCAACTCGACATTTGAACCATCAGGAGATAATCAGAATGAAGAGACGAAACAACACCCAGAGGAAAGACAATGAGGAATCACCAAGAAAGGACATTAATGAAGTTGAAGCATGCAACATGACAGAAAAATAATTCAGAATAGTGGTTGTACAATTCATTCACCGGATGGATGAGAAAATCAACAACCTATGCAAGAATCAGGAAGAAATGAAAAGTGATATAGCTACAATCAAAAACACCATGGAAAGTTTCAACAGCAGACTAGAAGAAGCAGAGGACCGAATTAGTGAATTAGAAGATAAGGCAGAGAAACAAGCTCAATCTGAACAGCAACTGAAGAAAAAAATTAAAAAGAAGGAGGAGAGCCTAGGGGAGCTTCGGGACAACATGAAACGAAGTAACATAGGCATAATAGGGCTGCAAGAAGGACAAGAAGAGCAGCAAGGATTAGAAAATCTATTTGAAGAAATAATTTCAGAAAACTTCCCAGATATGGGGAAGAAAAAAGTTACACAAGTACAGAGAGTCCCAGGCAAGATGAACCCCAAAAGACCCACACCAAGACACGTCATAATAACGATGGCAAATGTACAAGACAAAGAGAGAATCTTAAAGGCTGCAAGAGAGAAACAGAGAGTTACCTACAAAGGATCCCCCATCAGATTATCAAATGATTTCTCAACAGAAACACATCAGGCCAGAAAAGAATGGACAGAAATTTACAAAGTGATGCAAAGCAAAGGGCTGAATCCAAGAATAGTCTATCCAGCAAGGCTATCATTCAAAATTGAAGGGGAAATAAGAAGCTTCACAGACAAAAAAAGGCTAAGGGAGTTTGTCACCACCAAGCCAGCAATGCAAGAAATGCTAAAGGGACTGGTGTAAAAAGAAGAACTATAAAGCCCAGAAAGAAAACAGCCACACACACACAAAAAAGAAATGGCTACAAACAAGTACCTTTCAATAATAACTTTAAACATAAATGGACTAAATGGTCCAATCAAAAGACATTGAGTGGCTGAATGGATAAAAAAACATGACCCATATATTTGCTGTCTACAAGAGACCCACCTCATTAGAAGGGACTCACACAGACTGAAAGTGAAGGGATGGAAAAATATCTTTCAGGCAAATGGAAATGAAAAAAAAGCTGGGGTAGCAATACTTATATCAGACAAAATAGACCTCAAAGTGAAGGCCATAACAATACAACAAGAGGATATAACCCTGATAAACATATATGCACCCAATGCAAGGGCACCCACATACATAAGAAAACTCCTGGAAGATATCAGGGGAGAGATAGACAACAATACAATCATAGTAGGGGACTTTAATACACCACTGACATCACTGGATAAATCCGCTAGACAAAAACTCAGCAAAGAAACAGCAATCCTAAATGACTCACTAGATCAGATGGACTTAATTGACATCTTCAGAACACTTCACCCCAAAGCCACAAAATATATGTTCTTCTCAAGTGCTCATGGGACATCTTCAAAAATAGACCACATATTGGGTCACAAACAAAGTCTCCCCAAATTCAAGAAGACTGAAATCATACCAAGCATCTTCTCAGACCACAAGGCCATAATATTATAAATAAACTACAATAAAAACAACTCAAAATACTCAAACACTTGGAAGCTGAATAGCATGTTATTAAATATTGATTGGGTTACAAATGAGATCAAAGAAGAAATTAAAAACATCCTAGAAACAAATGACAATGAAAACACAACAAATCAAAACCTTTGGGACGCAATGAAAGCAGTCCTGAGAGGGAAGTTTATAGCTCTACAGGCCTATCTCAACAAACAAGAAAAAATGGTAGTAAATCATCTAAATCTACAGCTCAAAGAATTAGAAAGAGAGCAACAAGAAAAGCCCAGAGTGAGCAGAAGGAAGGAGATAATAAAGATTAGAGCAGAAATAAATGACATAGAGACCAAAAAAACAATACAGAATATCAAATGAAACCAAGAGCTGGTTCTTTGAAAGGATAAACAAGATTGACAAACCTCTAGCCAGGCTCACCAAGAAGCAAAGAGAAAGGACCTAAAACAACAAAATCAGAAATGATAGAGGCGAAATAACAACAGATCCCACAGAAATACAAATGATTGTTAAAAAATACTATGGTCAACTCTACTCCAACAAACTAGACAACCTGGAGGAAATGGACATATTCCTAGAAAAATACAACATTCCAAAACTTAATCAGGAAGAATCTAAAAATCTCAATAGGCCAATAACTATGGAAGAAATTGAAGCAGTCATCAAAAAGCTTCCAGCAAACAAAAGCCCAGGACCAGACGGCTTCACAGGGGAGTTTTACCAAACATTCAAGGAAGAACTAAAACCTATCCTCCTCAGACTACTACAAAAAATCCAAGAGGAAGGAACACTTCCAAGTTCATTCTATGAAGCCAGCATCACCCTAATACCAAAACCAGGTAAAGACAACACAATGAAAGAGAATTACAGGCCAATATCCCTCATGAACATAGATGCCAAAATCCTCAACAAAATCTTAGCAAATCGGATCCAGCAGTACATCAGAAAGATCATACACCACGACCAAGTAGGATTTATCCCAGGGATGCAAGGATGGTACAATATCCGCAAATCAATAAACGTGATACATCACATAAACAAATTGAAAGAAAAAAACCACACAGTCATATCAATTGATGCAGAAAAAGCGTTTGACAAAATTCAACACCCATTTTTGATAAAAACTCTCAGCAAGGTGGGAATTGAAGGATCATACCTCAACATAATAAAAGCCATATATGACAGGCCCACAGCCAACATCATACTCAATGGACAAAAACTAACACCATTTGCCCTAAGAACAGGAATAAGACAGGGATGCCCACTCTCACCACTCCTGTTCGACATCGTACTGGAAGTATTAGCCATTGCAATTAGACAAGAAGAAGAAATAAAAGGCATCCAAATTGGAAAAGAAGAAGTAAAACTGTCCTTATTTGCAGATGACATGATATTATACTTAAAAAACCCTAAAGAGTCCATCAATAAACTATTAGACTTAATAAAAGAATTCAGCAATGTAGCAGGATACAAAATTAACCCCAAGAAATCAATGGCATTTCTATACACCAATAGTGAATGTGTAGAAAGAGAGACTAAAAAAGCAATCCCATTTACCATCGCACCAAAAAAATTAAGCTATCTAGGAATAAACTTAACTAAAGAGGTAAATGACCTCTTCTCAGAAAACTACAGGACATTGAAAAAAGAGATAAGGGAAGACATAAAGAGATGGAAGAACGTACCATGTTCTTGGATTAGTAGAATCAACATCATTAAAATGTCCATACTGCCCAAAGCAACCTATAAATTCAACGCACTTCCCATCAAAATACCAATGGCATATTTCACAGACCTAGAACTCACTCTCCAAAAATTTATCTGGAATAAAAAACGACCCTGAATAGCTGCAGCGATCCTGAGAAAGAACAAAGTAGGTGGGATCTCAATACCAGATATCAAGCTGTATTACAAAGACACTGTTATCAAAACTGCCTGGTACTGGCACAAGAACAGACATATAGATCAATGGAATAGAATAGACAGCCCATAAATCAGCCCCAACCAATACGCTCAATTAATATTTGACAAAGGAGGCAAGAACATACAATGGAGTCAAGATTGTCTCTTCAATAAATGGTGTTGGGAAAATTGGACAGATACATGCAAGAAAATGAAACTAGACCACCAACTTACACCATACACAAAAATAAACTCAAAATGGATAAAGGACTTAAATATACGACGGGAAACCATACAAATACTAGAAGAATCCAAAGGCAACAAAATCTCGGACATATGCTGAAGCAATTTCTTCACTGATACAGCTCCTAGGGCATTGGAAACTAAAGAGAAAATAAACAAATGGGACTACATCAAAATAAAAAGCATCTGCACAGCAAAAGAAACCATCAAAAAAACAACAAGAAAACCCACTGCGTGGGAAAACATATTTGCCAATGTCATATCTGATAAGGGCCTAATCTCCAAAATTTATAGGGAACTCATGCAACTTAACAAAAGGAAGATAAACAATCCAATCAAAAAATGGGCAAAGGATCTAAATAGACACCTTTCAAAAGAGGACATTCAGAAAGCCAAGAGACATATGAAAACATCTTCAAAGTCACTAATCATCCGAGAGATGCAAATCAAAACAACAATGAGGTACCATCTCACACCTGTCAGACTGGCTATCATCAACAAATGACAAGTGCTGGAGAGGATGTGGAGAAAAAGGAACACTTGTGCACTGCTGGTGGGAATGCAGACTGGTGCAGCCACTATGGAAGACAGTATGGAGTTTCCTCAAAAAACTGAAAATGGAACTCCCATTTGACCCTGTGATCCCACTTCTAGGAATATATCCCAGGAAACCAGAAACACCAATCAGAAAGGATATATACACCCCTATGTTCATAGCAGCACAATTCACCATAGCTACGATCTGGAAACAGCCTAAGTGCCCATCTGTAGATGAATGGATTAGAAAACTGTGGTACATCTACACGATGGAATACTATGCTGCTGTAAAAAAGAAGGAACTCGTACCATTTGCAACAGCATGGATGGAACTGGAGAGCATTATGCTAAGTGAAATAAGCCAGTCAATGAAGGAAAAATACCACATGATCTCACTCATTTCTGGATATTAAAGACCATTATAAACTTATGAACAAAAATAGATACAGAGGCAGAGCTGCCTCCAACAGACTGTCAAACTACAGCAGGAAGGCCGGGAGGGTGGGAGGAGAGGAGGGGGGTGGGTAAGAGATCAACCAAAGGACTTGTATGCATGCATATAAGCATAACCAATGGACATAAGTCACTGGGGGGTAGGCGAGGCCAGGGGATTGTGAAGGGCGGGGGGGAGGGGGGAAGGAGACATATGTAATACTCTTTGTAATACTTTAAGCAATAAAAAAATAAGTAAATAAATAAAAGAAAAAGAAAAACTAAAAAAAAAAAAAGAATTAAAAAGGCTTGATGACTTGGAACACAATATTACTTTTATCTCCACTCACTACAGATTTTCTTATGCTCCTTTCTTGCAGAAATGCTTATTGAATATAATGGAATACCCTGACTATAACCACAACACAAGTAAAGATAGGAATCCATGATAATACTGAAATATAGTTTTAATTTTTCAGTAGATTCTAATGTTTGGGCAGATACTATACATGAAGCAGTAATACAACGATACAAAATAACTCCCCTTGAATATTTTCTTTCACCATCTTTTATCTCCAATACCTCATACCCATATGCAGCCAATGTATATGTTATGTGTGTATTTATTGATAATGTTTTCAATGGGTCCATGAACTTAATGTTGTCAAGTTCCAGATTGGACTAGTCAAAAAGTTGACTCACTTTTATAGTATTACAGTAAGCAGAAGCATTTATGATACAGATAGTATGAGATTATTACTATTATAATATTAATATTCCTTCACGGCATAACCTGAATGATACATTAGCTTTCTGTTTTTCCCTGATTTATACTTTAAAATCTACCTTCTAAAAGAGAAAAAAAACTGACATTCTGTTTAGACAAGGCACTAAGAGAACCAAATTATAATTTGTCAATGTCTTGGTAACTATGGGCCAGAGTAGGAGGAATGGGCATTTTAATACAGCAGACTTGCATACATCAATGGCATTTGGAATAAATATTCCTAATGTCAGATATGATTAGCTCTTGGTATACAGAAACCCCAATCTTGGGCAGTGGTTAAAAAGCACTCCCAAAGGCACCTTTTCCAATGTTTTTCTTTCTATGTTTCTACACCACCACGCTTTTATCTGATACAGATGCTCTTTTTTTAGATGTATTAACAACTTTAATAGAATTGTACCTAAATCATTCTCTATCTGGTCTTGGCACTATTCAGCCTCCTAAGGAAGTTGCTTCTTCCTATGATTACGATTTTGTGTGATTATAGTTTAACTCATACTTCCATTACATTTATGGTCTTCCTAATACCCTACTATCCTACATCTATAATTGTGTGTCTAAATATGTGTATTGTGAGTATATGATATCATGATTTCTCATCCCAGGAAATTACTTCTAAGATGAAAGTAGAAAAAAGTAACAAAAATTTCCTCCTTTTCTCATATCTGTCACATAGGCAAGATGAGAATGTTTAATCCTGCAACATCTATAGTTGATGAAAACATTTCTTTCTATCGATAGAAAGCTACCATGTGACATTAAATATTTTTAAAAGGAGCTGTACTTAAATATTTTCTTGACCTTCCTTTCCTTAAAAAAATCACACATCTCAGGAAATACAGTGTTTTTCTCACTTCTCAAGATCTAATTTTTCTTTACTATGTCTTTACATTTATCTGTCTGCTATAAATTTTGTCACCACAGCGGGAGTGTTTTACATTTATATGCAAGACTGACATTTTACAAATGCAGAAATTGAGGCACAGAATTGACAAACCTTTTGGGGTTGATGATTTGCCAATAGTGCATAAGAAACATATGTGCTTCTCCAAGGTTTGGTTTATTAAACCAAATCAGAGTTCTAGTAGTACTAGTACATTCTCCGATTTCTAGAACGGCATAGCTAATTTTTCCTTTTTCAGCTTCTATCTAGTTCTCAACCTATAGAAATATTGAGGAAATGTCTTAATAGATGATAAATAATTGTCACGTATTATACTTCTAGACGCTTTATTTCTTTGGAATTCCTACTAATCTCCCAGACTTGCTTATTTCTTTTACCATAAATTCTATTAGTAATAACAGCCAATCTTTGGCTTTTCTTGTCATTTGCACTACTTCAGAGCCTTTTTGAGGGATACCACTTCAGATGTGCAGAAACTACAAAACAGAGGTCACACTCTTTGGAAGTTCCAGATAAAAGGCCTGTAGATCCATATATCCCGTACTAACATGTGCAGCAGCTCCTAAATCCACTTCTGAGTTTTTGAAAAGTGGTGAGGAAAGGGCTGTAAGGAGAGGAACAACATTATATCTTCCATGGGTCTGTAAACCAAAATCCTAAATGTACTAAATGTACTAAATGTACATCCCTACTGTAGCAAATATATTATACATTGAAACCAGCATACATCACATCATTTATGAATAGGTAGTGTGAGATTATTACTATTGTAATAATAATATCCCTTCACAGCATAATCTGAATGATATAGTAACTTTCTGAAATTCCCTGAAAAATGTTATCAATAACATGTAATTTTGAATTTTACACAAGTAACTTACTTTACTGATATCAACATTTAAAGATCACACAAAATAAAACCACAATTATAGGAAAATTTGAAAAGTAGACAAAAGTATATTTAAATAAAGAAATAGGGAGAAATATATATATAATATTTTATCTCAAACTTCTGTTATTTTTCTAAGCAGCTTTCTTTTAGAAAAGAATCAAATATTGAAGATGAAAGTATCTATAGCATTCTACTTGTAATAATTTACTTTGAGTTAAAAATCAATGCTGGTATTGAGCTAATAAATATCACTTCATAGTACACATTTTGGTTTGTAAAGGATACTTTATAAAAGAAGGGGGAGATTTAATACTTTCAACAATAAAGTTTTTTAAATTAATTAATATTTTATTTTGAGATTTTAAAAAAGGCAGCTATAGAATTAATTTGGAATAATGAAAAAACAAAGATAACCAAATTTCTAGTGACATTTATAAGTAACAAAAATTAAGGTAATAATATCATTAATGTTAACAAATCATGTTATTCTGGCTTTACAGAAAATAAAAATCTAAAATTTTATAAATCAGTAGCTTAAAACATCTTAAAGTTTTCCAGGATATGACATGATGAACTAAAGTTATGACTCCCCAATTTTTAGGCAAAATGTTATAGAGGATAGTAGAGGGCAACCTAAACTTCTGTAAAACAATCCATTATTTCTACTAATCTGTAGAACTCTTAAAGCAATTTGATTTAGGAGCAAATTCCAACTCAATCCCTTAAAAGTTCACAATATCCATTAACTGATTGAAAAAGTAGCTTTTAAAAATGCTTTTATGTTTCAATCAAAATGACAGAAAAATGTGATATAGTTGTAGACAAGGCATAAACAGTGAATTTTCAATTGTTCTTTAGATCATGAGACATTCAAGAGATTTCTATAACTAATGATTATCATAATTGGCAAGTTCCAATTTTTCTGTTTGCAAAACAAACAGCTTGCATTTTGAATTAGAGATGTTGGTAGAGAAATAACAGTTTTGACTATGAAAACCTGCTAATGAAAGCTACTACTTCATGCTCAATGCATAGAAATTGCTTAACTACTGAACTAAATTGATATTTTCATACCACAGAGCTTCATAATGATACCAAAGAATGCAATTCATAGCTTAGCAATTTTTCTTAAACATCTAGTTTTGAATGAAGAAAACAGCTGGACGATAACAGAAATTGTGTTAGTGAATATGCACAATAAATGTAAAACTAGGTGTTTTTCATTTATGATCCAAATTACAGGTACATAAAAATTTACTCTCCTAGAAACATAGAGTTAATCATCAATCCAACAGAAATATTAAAATGTAATTCTATACTAAATAAAAATTAACATAAACTATGAGATGATATATGGAAATGTTATTATCAAACTTTGGTTGGCATGAAACTATATACCACATCTATGCACTGTATTAAAAATTGCCTACAAAAATTAGGCACTAATAAATAAAATTAAAAATTGAGATAATTCACTACTGAAAAAACTGACATTACAAAAATGCTAAATTGAAGTCTTCACACAGAAGGGAAATAATCCCAGAGTGAAGTATAGAAATGCAGAAAGTAAAAAAAAGAACAAAAGAAATAATATTGAATGTAAATAACAAATATAACAATGTTTAAAATATATGCATAATTTAAATGCATGGAAAAAAAACACCAAAATAAGAAAGTTGGGGTGAATGGAGTTAAAATGGTTGAAGGCCATAGCATTATCTTAGAAATAGTTATTATTACATTATTGTAAATCAATGATGGAAACTATAATGTACTAGAGGCCTGGTGCACGAATTTGTGCATGGGTGGGGTCCCTCAGCTTGGCCCGCGATTGGGGCCGATTGGGGCCAATGAGGGCTGGCTGGCAGGGGGGTGGAGAGGGACTGCAGGAGGTTGGTGGGCTGCGGGAGGTTGGCTGTGGGAGCACACTGACTACTAGGGGCTGCTCCTGCATTGAGCATCTCCCCGCTGGTGGTCAGGGCATGCTACAGCTACCAGTCAGTCGACCGGTCATCCAGTCAAAACAGTCACGTAGGCATATATATATTAGGGGCCCGGTGCACAAAATTCGTGCACTGGGTGTGGGGCAGGGGGGGAGTGTCCCTCAGCCCAGCCTGCCCCTCTCACATACTGGGAGCCCTCAGGTGTTGACCCCCATCACCCTCCAATCGCAGGCCTGGGCAAGGGACCCTCATTTCCCCCCATCACTGGTTCTGCCCCCAGCCCAGGCCTGATGCCTCTGGCCTAGGGGTCTGGCCCGGGCAGCGGGGACCTGCAGTGGCAGCGGGGGGCGCCGCGATCACGCGGGCTCCGCCCCTGCCCCTGCAGGATGCCTCTGGCTGAGGCGTTCAGCCCGGGCAGCGGGAACCCACAGCTGCAGCGGCCCCGCGATCGTGGGCTCCGCTTTAGGCCCAGGCAAGGGGCCCCTAGCTCCTGGGACTGCCAGCTTCGACCGTGCCCAGCTCCCATCGCTGGCTCCACCCCTACTTCCTGCTATCACTGGCCAGGGTGGAAAAGGCGCCTGATTCTCCAATCATGGCTGGGGGGCAGGGCAAAGGCGGCCCCAGGGCCGCCTTTGCCCTGCCCCCCAGCTCTTAGCTCCCCCCTGGGTTTCCAATCACTGTCAGTGGCAGGGGGCTTCTTCCTGCTTTCCCTTTCGCCTCCCTGCATTGTGCCTACATATGCAAATTAACCGCCATCTTGTTGGCAGTTAACTGCCAATCTTAGTTGGCAGTTAATTTGCATATAGCCCTGATTAGCCAATGAAAAGGGTATCGCCGTACGCCAATTACCATTTTTCTCTTTTATTATATAGGAGATATATATATATATATATATATATATATATATATATATATATATATATATATGATAACTGCTGCAATACCCACTCTGCTAGAACATCATTAGCAAGGCCACCTTTTACACTCTAGATATAGCACAGCTTATTCAGCTTTAAAGGAAAATAGATGACAATAGACTCAGGAGGCCCAGTTGGTAGCACTGACCATGTCTCTTCAAGTGGGAATTTCTACAAAAATTCAGGGACAATTTTTTGTTCTACCAAGTGAAAGTTTAGGTGTGAGTAGAGAAGCCATAGGTTCCATATAAGAATCCTTCTGCATAACTTCTAGGTCCCTTCAAAAACCCCACAACACCCCCACCCATCCACACACCTAGCTTTTATAAGTCATTATACACACAAGGAAAATCAAAGCTGTGTTTTCAAACCTGATATTTATAATTCATCCATGAATCACCACAGCCACCAGTGGTACAACTGTTGGCAGTTTATTAATTAGTATGACAATTGAAATATTGCTATTATCAGGCCTCTGCTAAGTGAAACTGCTAAGTAAATAATCCACAATCAATTTCCCCTGGAGAAATTTTTCTCACTCTGTATTCACAACTATGAAACTCAGAGTAGCACACTAAATATTACAGAGTTCATAGAGAAGACAGCACAAAGAGATAAAAAATGGAGGGAGGAAGATATCCAATAGGACAAATAATAAACAAATCTTAAGAAAGGAGATATAAACCTCAGTTAATAAGTAATTGCATTAAATGTAAGCTCAATATTTAGGTAAAACTTATAGAGTGTGTTAGAAAATAACAATACTGATCTGTTTCAAAGTTGGACTCAGTCTGACACCAGACCTGGTCAGGTTTCAGACCTAATTCAGCTTGGGCAGTTTTCTAACTCAGGCTTTAAAAGAAATGCTGGGAGAAATCTGAATGCCCCGAATGCAGAAGCTGTGGAGATGAGACCTGGATCCTGGGAGGATTTACCCTTGACCTCCACCTCCACAGGGCTGGAGAGCAGCAGCACAGGGGCTGCAAATCCTATTGTCATCCACATAAAGCAAGGGTGGGGAACATCCGGCCTGAGAAATAATTTGCTCTGGCCATTCCAAGGCATTGGGGAAAACGGAGGCCGAACAGACAGACATGTCATGCACCTCGTCCCGGGACCAGACTGGAAAAGCAACTAGTCGGCGAGCATCCACCCAAAATTAACAAATTAGACACAGCTGAGGAGACAATTTACAACAAGGAAGAGCAGAGGTTGCCTGGAGAATGTTTTCCTATTT
This sequence comes from Myotis daubentonii, assembly GCF_963259705.1. NCBI lineage: Eukaryota > Metazoa > Chordata > Mammalia > Chiroptera > Vespertilionidae > Myotis > Myotis daubentonii. The sequence continues at coordinate 82,178,322 of NC_081840.1, read as the reverse complement.
CCTTTCTTTTTTCCCCTTTTTAAAACTATACCTTAATTATCTACTTTATTGATGTGCTATTATTCTAGTCTCTGTTGGTGTATTCATATGTCTAACTTCCTCTTCCCTGCTGCTACTTTATTTCACCTTCTCTTTCCTTTCTCTTCACTACTCATTTTTCTTTTTTCTTTTTTTTTTAAAATATATTTTATTGAATTTTTAGAGAGGAAGGGAGAGGGATAGACAGTTAGAAACATCAATGAGAGAGAAACATCAACCAGCTGCCTCCTGCACATCTCCCACTGGGGATGTGCCCGCAACCAGGTATATGCCCTTGACCGGAATCGAACCTGGAACCTTTCAGTCCGCAGGCCGACGCTCTATCCACTGAGCCAAACCGGTTTGGCCACTACTCATTTTTCTTATTTTCACTCTTTTCTTCCAATTTTTGAACTTGTTTTATTTGCAAAATCTAGGACTATCTGCTCTCTCCTCTATTCTGCTCTCGCCTCTATTCTCCTTTTCAAAAAAAAAAAAAAAAAGTTATTTTATTTTTATTTAATTTCTTCTTCTTGTCTTCTAATTTCTGTTCTCCCTACTCTATGCTAAATTATGGTTCTACCCTTAGTCATCCAATTCCTCAACCTTATATTCTCCATTTAAGCTCTGCATCTATAAATCCTGCCCCCCATTTTTCTCTGGGTGTTTTTTGTTTGTGCTTTTTGGTTTATTTGTTTGATGTGTTGTGTTTTCTCCCCATATTCTTTCTTGTCTCTTCCCCCACCCCCTAACATTCTTGTTCCCTTTTCTCTTTCCTAATTCACTTTTATCTGGTAGTCACTTTTATTGGGGTTTTAGTTGTCTTGTGTACATTTGTTTTTTGTTAGTTACATGTCGTGTCTTGTTGTGTTGTATTTTGTGCTTTTCGGGCAGCACTTCCACAATGGTTGGCACAACATGGTAGGGAGCGAGAAACATAATCAGATACTCTGAGAGAAGACTTCATCCATGAACAGGACAATAACATTCAAGACACAACTACATCCAAAGAACCCATACATCCCAAGTAGGAAGCCTCTCTAGAACCTCCAGCCCAGGACACCTGAGAGACTGCACCACTGGGACCCACAAAACATCTACCACATAAGACCAATTAAAAAAACATGGGTGGCATAGCAGTTTGATATAATACATAGAAACAATTACAAAGGAGCAGCAAAAATGGGGAGACAAAGAAACAACCCCCAAATGAATCAACATCATTAAAATGTCCAAAATACCTAAAGCAACCTATAGATTCAATGCAATCCCCATGAAAATACCAAAGTCATATTTCACAGACCTAGAACAAACTCTCCAAAAATTCATATGGAATAAAAAAGACTCCAAAAAGCCACAGCAATCCTGAGAAAGAAGAAAAAAGTTGGCAGGATCACAATTCCAGATATCAAGCTATCCTACAAAGCCACTGTTCTCAAAACTGTTTGGTACTAGCACAAGAACAGACATATAAATCAATGGAACAGAACAGAGAACCCAGAAATTGATCCAAATCCATTATGCTCATTAATATTTGACAAATGAGGCAAGGGCATACAATAGAGTCATGACAGTCTGTTCATTAAACGGCATTTAGAAATGAAACTAGACCACCAACTTACACCGTACATAAAAATAAACTCAAAATGGATAAAAGACTTAAATATAAGATGGGAAACCATAAAAATCTTAGAAGACTCCATAAGCAGCAAAATATCAGAGATAATGTCGTAGTAATATCATTACCCATATAGCTCGTAGGACAACAGAAACTAGGAAGAGAAAAATAATGGAACTACATCAAAACAAAAAGCTTTTGCACAGCAAAATAAACCATCAACAGAACAACAAAAGAGCTCACTGCATGGGAGAACGTATTTGCCAATGTTACTACTGATAAGGGTTTAATCTCCAAAATTAATAGGGAACTCATAAAACTTAACAAAAGGAAGATAATCAATCCAATAAAAAAATGTGCAAAGTACCTAAATAGACACTTTTCAAAAGTGGGCATACAGAAGGCCAAGAAGAATTAAAAAATGTCACTAATCATCTGAGAGATGCAAATCAAAACGACAATGAGGTACCATCTCACACCTGTCAGAATGGCTATAATTAACAAAGGAAAAGTGCTGGCCAGGATATGGAGAAAAAGGAGACCTCATTCACTGCTGGTGGGAATGCAGCCTGGTACAGCCATAGTGCAAAACAGTATGGTGTTTCCTCAAAAAATTAAAAATTGAACTCCCATTTGACCCAGTAATTCCACTCTTAAGAATATATCCCAAATATCAGAAACACCAATCAGAAAGAATAAATGCACCCCTATGTTCATCGCAGTACAATTTACAATAGCTAAGATTAGGAAACAGCCTCAGTGTCCATCAGCAGATGAGTGGATTAAAAAAACAACAACTGTGGTATATCTACACAATGGAATACTATGCTGCTGTAACAAAACAACAACAACAGAAACTCTCATCATTTGCAACAACATAGAAGGACCCAGAGAGCATTATGCTAAGTGAAATAAGCCAGTCTGAGAAAGATAATTATCACATATCTCACTCATGGTGCAATATAATGAACAACATAAACTGATGAACAAAAATAGAACCAGAGACATAGAAGCATCAAACAGACCTTCAAACTTCAGAGTGAAGGCAGGGCAGTGAGTGTTGAGGGGGCATAAGAGATCGACCAACCAAAGGACTTGCATGCATGCCTATAATCATAATCAATGGACGCAGACAACAGAGGGGTAAGGGCCTGTGCTGGCAGGTGGGAGCGGGCTGGGAGAGGTCAATGGGGGAAAAAGAAGACATATGTAATACTTTCAACAATAAGGAATTTTTAAAAAGAATAATAAAAGAAAATAACATCCCTATAATGCTTACTAAAATCACACTTTTAATGTTACAAAAGATAAAAATTATAGGGTAAAAATGTACACTGTAAGTACACTTAAAAAAAGAAGACTGTAAATATAAATTATCACAAAATTATGACCATTAAAAAACTGTAATTGGTAAATGATATTTATTCAAATTAAATAAAGTTAAAACTAAAAAATGAAAAAAATATCCAAATCCAAATTAGAGTGAGAAATTTTTCAGGGCACTTTCTCAATATTGATAGAAACAAACACAAAATATGCAAATATACAGTACTGAACAAAACAATTATAAAACTTGACGTATTTCACATACACAAATCTATATAACTAAAAGGACATACTTTTCTTTAAGGCATGCATAAAAAACGAGTAGATATTAGCCACAAGGCAAATCTCTAAATGTTGAAAAAAACAACGAAAAACACCTGAAATTTAAAAAAAACTAGAAAATTCCTAAAAGAAGGAACCAGCAATATTTTTAAATCAATCTGTGGATTACAAAATTCCAATAGAAATTATAAGATATTATGAAAATAATAACAATGAAATATGATATATTAAAATTTACTTATTTAAACAAAGCTATAATAGGAATAATTTACAGTTCTAAAAAACACAATAACAAAATATAAAAGGTTGAATCAGGATATTTTTATGAAGTTAGAAAAAAAAGATAATGAAAACCAAAATGTAGAAATAAATAAAAGTTAAATTTAATAATATAGGGAATAAATATTTATGTAAATAAAATTAAACCAAAATTTAGTTTGCTAAAAAATATTAATACAATCAATAAAGTGTTTGAAAGTCTAATTTTTAAAAGGGGGAGGAAGAAACAAATTTCTTATATCAGGCATTAAAAAATGAACATCATAATATATCCTGTAATATTAAAAAGTAAGTAAAAAGATACTAAAAATATCTTCATAAAAATGGGAAAAGTCCTAGGAAAATAAATCTAAAACTGCCAAAAGAATAATCTGAATAAATCTATATATATTTGTAAAAATGAATTTGTAATTAATTTAAAATATTTCCACAAAGAATATCTTATCACCAGATGTTTTCAACAATAACTTTTTTCCAAATATTTAAGGATAAAAATAAGAAAAATCATATGTAAATTCTTCAATAAAATAGGAAAGATATAGAACATTTCTTAGTCATTTTATGAGGCAAGGAAAACGCTGACAAAATTTACAACAAAGAAAAATCACAATTTTATCACATTTGTGAATGTATAAGAAAATTATAAATATGTTATAAATAAAATTATCTATATATATAAAATGCCAGTGACCAGAACGCCATAATGACAAGAATGACTGGTTGCTATGATGGCCAACCTCCTGCAGCCCCTCCCCCCCCCGGGCCCTGCCCCTGATCACCCCCTACCCCAATAGGGAGCAGGGCCAGCGACCAACCGCCTGTGGCCCCTTCCCCCCGCCTGGCCCCATCCCCGATGGGCCCGGCCCCCCAGCCAGCTCTGCCCCCCAAACGGCCCCCCCACTCCGATCAGGAGCAGGGCTGGCCAGCCAAACACCCATGACCCCTCTCCCAGGATACTGGCTCCCTATCAGCCCCCCTACCACATTCAGAGGCGGGGATAGCTAGCCCACCACCCACAGCCCCTCCACACGGCCAACCCCAACCCCAATTAGCACCTCCCCCAAGCCAGCTCCATCCATGATCGGCCCTCACACACCAATTGTGGGTGGGTCTGGCTGGCCAATCTTCCATGGCTCCTCCCTTAGCCGCTGAACCCCAAGCGGCCCCTCCACCCCAATTTGAGGCAGGGCCTGCCAGCCAATCACCTGTGGCCTCTCCTCCCAGCTGGCCCAGCCCTGATCGGTCTCGATTAATTTCATATAGGATAAAAACCTGATCATTTTAATAGAGACAAAGAAACCAAATGTTAAGATCCAATACCCATTAATGATAACAACTTTTAGTCAAATATAATTAGGAAGGTATTTTCTTAAACTGAAAAGAATATCTATAAAAATAAAAATATCAAAAATGTTATATTAAATTAGTTAAATAAAAAAAAAACAGAGGTAGCAATTTTGTAAATGTCATAAATCCAAAGGAGATTTCAGATAAGCTATTTATATATATAAAAGTCTAAGCAACCATTATGACCAGTCAACTGAACGATCAGTTGACTGGTCGCTATGATGCGCACTGACCTCCAGGGGGCAGATGCTCAATGCAGGAGCTGCCCACCTGGTGGACAGTGTGCTCCCACAGCCAACCTCCCATGACTGGCCAACCTCCCGCAGTCCCTCCACCACCCCACCCCAGGCCGCCCGATCACCAGTCAGGCTGAGGGACCCCACTCGTGCATGAATTCATGCACTGGGCCTCTAGTTATGTATAAAAGCCTAAGCAACTGGCCACTTGACTGGCCAGTAATTATGACGCACACTGACTACCGGGGAAGACACTCAACGCAGAACCTGCCGGGGGACAGCAGCTTTGCAGAGTGCCCTCTGGCACTCTGGGACCCGTTGGGGGATGTTGGATTGCCAATTTCAGCCTGATCCCCACAGGCCAGGCCGAGAGAACCCACCAGTGCACGAATCCATGCACTGGGCCTCTAGTAATTAATAAATGAATTTACAAAGATTCCTGGATACAAGATCAATATGAATTTATCAATCTTGTGTATTCATATGTACACATACATATATACATATCAAACTGGGCAACTCACTTATTTTCTCTCAAACATGTCCTCCATAAAATGGAGATATTGAATGATTCTCTTTCCTTTTTTTGTGTGCACACATCACTTGAGTATCTGAAGGAAGTTCTCTTAAGAAAATGCAGAAACTAATATATTCTTGCTTCATAGAATTTTACTTTCATATTAGTTTGTTTCTAAAGTTCCTTCCAACTCCTAATATCTGTGATTCCATGATTCATGGATATAGCCTATCGAACTGCACAACCTCATACTAGGTGGGTATATACATTCACCATTCATTCTCTGGCCTCCTATAACACCTTCTCTCACTTCTTTCAACACTTTGTGGTCCTCCTATATGCCTTCAACATAGAAGTAGTATCCTGTTCTTCTCAGAATTGAAATATTAGAGGCCTGGTGCACGAAATTTGTGCACAGGTAGGGTCCCTAGTCCTAGCCAGCAATCAGGGCCAATCTGTGGGGCAACTGGCAGGGCGACTGTGGGCCCCCATTGGCACCTGCCTTGGCCAGCTTGGCACCACCCGCTCTCCAGTCCCTCCCCCAGCTGCCGCAGCCAATTGCCTCCCTCTGCGGGGCGACCAGTGAGGTGATCGGGGGACCCTGTTGGCACCCGCCTTGGCAGGCTTGGGGCCTGCAAACTGGGGGCAGCTCCTGCATTGGGTGTCTGCCCCTGGTGGTCAATTTGAGTCACAGCAACTGGTCATTCTGCCATTTGGTAAATTTGCATATTAGGCTTTTATTATATAGGATTTTATTGTCTTTTATAAAAATATTTAATTAAATGATTCTGGTATGTTCTTCCCATAATTTACAATATTTCATGAGGATAAATCTATCCACTCACAACTAGTCATTGTAGAGTAGTAATTGCATATTGTACTGTACGTGTTATGTGTATGTATACATATAGAAATATCTTATCCTTTCTAATATTCAATTTGTGTCCTGTATTATCTAATGTACATTTCATACATATTGTCCTGTTACCTGATACTTTAAGCAATAGTGTTACATGAAATAGAGGACTAAAAAAGGAATATAACAAAGGAAGTATATATAGATATTAAGTTAAAACTGATCCATCAACCATGGGTTCTCATTTTTAAGTAAAACATGACTAGACTGCTTTATAGAGTAATGCCATGTTTGCAGCATCTTAAAAGCTCCTAGTGGAAAGAAGGAATGATGTACTATCAATGAAACTCATATTTTTAGAATTTTTTTAACTTATGTAATAGAACTGTACACATTTACACTGAGTTCTGAGAAAAGGGTAGTATTATTCTCTCATTTTGCAAAAGAAGTGAGAAATCTCTGATTAATATAAAAACACATTATGACTCAAAGGGCTGCAAACATGAACTAGTCTGAGAAGGGATGGCTCCAATACTGTCCTTACAATATGGGACCATCTTTTGACTTGATGAAGTCCTTTGTCACTAATAGTTGTCAAGTCCCAGCAATAAACTTGCTTTGAGTTAAGGAGATATTTTATTTTTTCCATGGATAGTTAAAATGAGCTTCTAACCCACTATTTTAAAGTCAGTCAAGTCTGAGGATGTAACTTTCCACATCTGAAAAGTGAGAGGATTGTATTATAAAGGCTCTAAAATTCCTCTCAATTCTACTTTTCTGAGTCTGTGTACATAAATAATTATAATTCTAACATCTTATGATGACACATTGGAAGAACTGGGGCAGTTTGGAGAGAGAGGAGATGACCTCAGGATAGGAAGAGGGTCTCACTGATGCAGGTCTTGAAGGAATCTGAAAGCTACTTTTCACTGAAAGGCATTCTGAATACAATGCAATTCAGGGTTACAAATTTTGATGAAAAATGTATGTTTGGGAGAGTATGAGAATTATCTTAGAAAGGTAATTTGTGTGGGATGAATATGTAGTACTAATTCAATCCATTAGATACTAGGGGATAGTTGTAGGCTTTGATAGCAATAACAATGGTATATGAGAAAAGAAAATATGTAAACTTTTTCTGGAAATTACCTCAACTTTTGGCCCTGCTAATTTCATTCAGCACACATGAAAAAATAAAGAAACAAACATTCACACTTGTAATTGTAATTTATAAAATATAATCTTGCAAGCTAAGTGCTATAGGGCAGGCAAATAATTTCCCATAAATTACAGATAATTATATCACCTAAATTAGTATAAACTTAGTAGGTGTTCAATTTATTTTATCATGTATTTAGTGATGAATATAGAATATCTATAAATAGAAGGGAAGAAATGATTATCAGTATTTAGGAAAAAGAAGAAAAAAATCTGGCTTTATTATTTAGTATTATCCATTTCCTTTAAAACATCCAAAAAACAAATGCATTTGTGCAAATTTCCTCAAAAATAGATACAAGAATTTTTACATTATCACACCTTAAATGATATAAAGTTATAAAATATAACCTATGAAAACTTCTTTTTTCAAAAACCTATTTCACATGTATGACAACAACAATTTAATTGAATTAAACAAATATTGTCTCAAACATTTCAACTTCAAAACCATCAGTATTAATAGAGTAATATTCAAACCAATATAAATATGTTAAAATGCTAATTATCTACATGGCATTTATTTAAAATATTCAAAATAATGCTAAGAATGTGTTAAGTAATAAATATCATCTTTTTTTCAACTTTAAATTCATGTTTATATGTTGAGATACCCAAATATTTTATTTTCATTCAAATGTATTTTGGCACAAAGCAAAAGAAAATACGATACAAATTGAGATGTTATCAAACATAAAACAGTACATTTTTTAAAATTACATTTAAAAATCATTATATATATGTAGATATATAGAGTAATTTTATATTAGCTACGAATTCATTTTATTTCCATCATGCTACACAATGTCAAATGTAATGTATACGGTAGCATGCAATCAGACACTATTTCTAATATTCATAAAACCAACATTTTCTGCTTCAGTGGTGCAGTGAATTAATTGAAATTGAGTGTATCTCAACATAAATTTTGAAATGCCTTAGCTATGTTCCCCCTGTCAAAACCTGTCTGAGTTAAAAATTCATTAGATACTAAGTGAGTTACTGTAAATTCTCTTAAACCTCTCAGTTTTTGTGTGTGTAGTTTTATGTTCATTCACCTTGATTTATAAAAATTATTGGTATGTGAGAATTACTGAGTCATCACATCCTATATAAGATCATATCTTCCCTCATTCTATTATTCCTTAATGTTTAAAACACTAGCCTGAAAGATGAGAAATATTACTGGCAGTGTGGACGAAGATGTATACATCGTAAGCCAAGAGGATGTCAAGGCATTTCATTGTACTGCCAAGAGAGTGAAAGATATAAAAGGGCAAATTAGGAGCCAACTAATCAAATTATTTTTGTGTCCCTTTAAGAATTAATTTAATTTTACCTTTATGCATTTTAGTTTCAAATTTCTTCCTTAGATTTATACTAACATAGTTTTAGTTTTTCCAAGATAGACTATTTCTTTAATTTATAACCAAATGGCCAAATATCTATTTCCTGTCTATACAGCTATTAATCCAAATGAACTAGTGCCCCTAAGGGCTTAATTATAATCCTAAAAAACACCTTATAGTGTTTTATTTGTAGACACTTTTGAACTACCTATGTTGTTCTTTTTCATGTGTAAATCTGCCCTATTTTTTTGAGAAACACTGTATTATTTCCTGGGAGATTCTAAAAATCAGACCTAATCTGGTTCATAATTTTTAAATTTGATTTAATGATTTTATTTCACTCAGATATTTACCTTTTTTTTGGGGGGGGGGGTTAATCCTCACCAGATGATATATTTCCATTGACTTTTTTCTAAGAGAGTAGAAAGGAAGGAGGGAGAGACATCAATGTGAGAGACACACATTGATTGATTGCCTCCTACATGTGCTGGGACCAGGGCCAGGGCTTGAACCTGCAACACAGGTAAAGTGGCCATCAGGGCCCATGCTCTAACCACTGAGAAAGACTGGCCAGGGCAAATTTTTACCTTTTGATAAACTAAAGTAGAAAAATTAGAAATTAATTTTATTTTGCTTTTACTACTTATGATTAATATTTAATAATCTATTTAAGATGACATTATTTTGTTAAATTACATAAAAATATTTATGTTCACTCACCATTTATCTCAAATGCTTTGACTTGTACATGTAACAATGTTTAAAAACTCAGCCTCTTAAATTTTCCACAGGCAACTCAAATTCGAAGAGTTCAAATTTGAATCCTTAATCCTAATTAAGAATTCTACTTAAGTGATCCATGTCCCCATTAAAGTCTTATCTCCCATCCAATTTACCAAGTAGAGTCTTATAATCTTTTAACCTCACTCCCTTCAATTCCCTTAGCTATTCAACTAGCAGTCCTATGAACGTCAAATCTTAATTATTTCTTTAATTCAGAGTTTCCTCCATCTTTATTGCTCACATCTAATCTATGTGCTATTATTTGTGTTATTTGCAAAAGATTCAACTCATGTTCCAGCACCATTCTAAAAACTGAATATTCATTTTTCTACACTACTGTTAGAATGATCCTCAAGAACGAGTATTTTGTCCCTAGGCTTAACAACGTTTATCTCTGACATTGCTCTTGATGGATGAGGAAAGCTTGCATGTGATCCTTATATTTCCTGGAATGGTTTTCTCCACTTACCTCTAGGCATTCCAGCCACATGGCCACTGTTTCCTTGCTAACACAAACTGCACTTTTTGTTTCTGGGATTTTGCACTTATTGTTGCCACTATTTAAAATGCTATAAATGAAGTTGTCTCCTTATTAATTTTTAACCGACCACAGGTACCAAGGTTTATTGCTGATAACAGGAACCTCTCCAGGTATCTACCATATTTTTCCAGGTATAAGATGCTATTGTTTTTCTAAAATCATTTGATTGAAAATCGAGGGGCGTCTTATACACAGAAGTCAGCCAAGGAGGGAGTCACATGGGTGTGTAGCTACCCACACCTTATCAAACAGGCTTCCTCCAATCACAGTCTTATTGTTACCAATGTCAGCTGATGCTGTAATTGGAGGTGGAGATGGAGAGTGCGCAGATGCAACAGGGATCAGAGCATTGTGAGCCCATAAAAAATGATGTCAAAAAATAAAAAGATAAATACCAGTAAGCGTTGTTTTACTCTGCAAAATTCAAACTGAATGTAATCAGCTATGCAAAAGAGCATGGAGACAGAGCTGCAGAGAGACAATTGGACCTCCTCCCATTGAGTATTTGATCAGACAGTGAAGAAAACAGGAGGAACAATTCCTTAAGATGCCAAAAAAGGAAGGCCTTAAGACAGCGGTTCTCAACCTGTGGGTCGCGACCCCTTTGGGGGTCGAACAACACTTTCACAGGGTTCGCCTAAGACCATCGGAAAACACATATATAACTACATATTGTTTTTGTGATTAATCACTATGCTTTAATTATGTTCAATTTGTAACAATGAAATTGGGGGTCACCACAACATGAGGAACTGTATTAAAGGGTCGTGGCATTAGGAAGGTTGAGAACCACTGCCTTAAGAGGAAAACCAGCAAAATGTTTAAAATATTGATTTCTTAATTTTGGGTTGGAAAAGGAGGGGGACATCTTATACACGGAAAAATATGGTACATCAAGGAATTAAGTACCAGCAAAAGTAGCCGGAAGGGCCTGGGGGAAACCCTCCCAGAGCAAAACAGAATCAACCCATTAGGAAAGCTACTACCTCTAAAGGCCTTCCTGGGAGAAGAGTAGTCCTTTAGAATTAGTTCAGTTCTTTACTTCAGGTGCCCAGAATGTAGAATCAAGGTATTGCAAGTATTGCCTCTACCACAAATGACTTGACTCTCAAGAAGCTAAAGAGTGGAAAATAAAATACCTTCCAAATCTTACATGAGTTCAAATGAAGAGTACAGTGAATTTGCATCTGAACCCATGTTAAAGTCCATGGAATATAAATTGGCTCTTTTATTTTTTTTTAATTATAGAACAACACCCTGCAAAGAGGGTAAAATATGGGTTGGGCAATCTAATCCACAGTCATTTTTCAGAGATCAAAAATATCTCTCACTCAAGGAAGACTTACTTGACTTCTTCAGGTAGATCAGACCTTCAATGGGATGCGAGAGCAGTCTATGATCAAAATTGCAGTTGAATGAATACTTGAGTACTTATTAAATATCTGGCTTCCTCCTTAAATTGGATACAATGTAACTTCCTCAAAGGCAGGGAAGAGGTCGTTTTGTTCAATGCTGCATCTATACATCAAATGAACCAATTTGGGAGTGACAAACACTCCAGGTATATTGTATTGAATCAATGGCCATTAGATTATCAGTAGGCATTATATTTGTTTTTTCATGAATATAAAGAATTTTCTCAAGTGCTGTATCAAAACTTTGATAAAAACCAACTTTGTATAATAAGGGCAGTTATTGCTAAATCATGGTAACTTTTAAAGAAAACCCAATTGAACAGAATTGACTTATTTTAACCTAATTAGTTTAGCACTGCAAATGAACCAGAAGCAGGAATAAGGGGCAAAAAAACTAAATAACATTGGCAATTTCTACATATATCTTTAAGATTCTAGTTAATGTTAAAAAAGAAAAGTCTGGGTTCTAAAATAAAGTGTAATAGGCACAGTAAGATTAACAATAAAAGAATTAAAATGACTTAGAATTATATCTACATGGAATGCATAAACTTGACTGCAGACCCCAAAAAAGGCTTTGACCCTAAGGAAAATATGCCATACACTAACTTGGAAATTGATTTTTTAATCACTTTTTAAAAATCAGTAATTAATTAATCTTCTTAAGCTACTTGTATAAGAAAAATATATACAAATAGAAAACCTCCAAAAAAAAAAAACCCTAATAGACAACACAACAAAAAAAGAAATAGCAGAATTGAGAAAAGTATTACATAATTTACTAATCCTTCCTCCACTGAATCTGACTATGCCTATATGTATTTCTAAATAATTCATTACATTATATAGAACTAATTTTAGTATAGATTTCAAGATAGCCACTATCTAGCACATAAGTTTCACTTTCTTTTTCAGTGTTGAAAAGTAGATATGTATTTTTATTGGAAGAGGCAATGACAAATTATATTTAAACTGGAGGCCCTGTGCACAAAAATTTGAGCACTCAGGGGGTGGGGGGGGTCCCTCAGCCTGGCCTGTGCCCTCTCGCAGTCTGGGGCCCCTCAGGGGATGACCACCTGCAGGCTTAGGCCTCCCTGGGGGATTGGGCCTAAGATGGCAATCAGACATCCCTCTGGCAGCCTGGCAGCCCTCAGGGGATGTCCACTTGCCAGCAGGGAGCAGGCCTAAACTGCAGTCGGACATCCTTAGCCCTGCTGAGGAGGCAGGAGAGGTTCTCACCACCACCGCTGTACTGGCAGCCATCAGCCTGACTTGTGGCTGAGCAGAGCTCCTCCCATGTGAGAGCACACTGACCACCAGAGGGCAGCTCCTGCATTGAGCGTCTGCCCCCTGGTGGTCAGCGTGTGTAATAGTGACCAGTCATTCCCAGTCTTTCTGCTGTTAGGATCAGTTTGCATATTACCCTGTTTCTATATAGGATAGAGGCCTGGTGCACAGGTGGGGGCCGGCTGGTTTGCCCTGAATGGTGTCCCGGATCAGGGTCGGGGTCCCACTTGGGTGCCTGGCCAGCCTGGATGAGGGGATGATGGCTGTTTGCAGCTGGTCACACCCCCTTCAGGGTGGGAGGGGTCCCCACTGGGGTGCCTGGCCAGTCTGGGTGAGGGGCTGAGGGCCGTTTTCAGGCTGGCAGATGACTGAAGCTCCCAACCTCTCCTTTTTTTCTTTTTCTTTTTTATTCTGGGATTTATTTACCTTCTATGGCTGTCACTGGAGCTGAGAGCCGGCTTTAGCTCTGAGGCTCAGCTCCAGCTCTGAGACCTCAGCTGCTGAAAGCAGGTAACTGGGTTTGTTTGGGTTCTATAATTGTAACACTGTTGCGGTCCTGCTCACTCCAGCTCTGATGGCTGAAAGCAGGTTTCTGGGGATTGTTTAGCTTCTATAATTGCAACATAGTTGCTTAGAGTGCAAGCTCAGAGGCCAGCAGCAGGAGGTGGGGAACCTTGGGTTCCTCCTTCACTGGAGCAAGCAAGCCTCCTGTTCGCTTCAGCTGCCTGGCTGCGGGCCGCCATCTTAGTTGGCAGTTAATTTGCATATCTCGCTGATTAGCCAATGGGAAGGGTAGCAAAGTTATGGTTAATTACCATGTTTCTCTATTACTAGATAGGATTGAGATTGAGGTAGGTTCATCTACTGTAAACATAATTAGTACATTTAGCATTCACAAAAATCTCAAATTAGATACCAAAATTTGTGTTTTCAGGGTACATAGATATATTTTACTCAATAAAGACATTTAGACCAATTACTCAGTCAGGCTGGAATGCTCCTTATGCTCTGCTAGGTCATCTTCTATGAATATAATTTTGCTGTAAGGACCTAATATAATGTAACTGATGAGACTGCACTATAGTAAAATATCAAAATATGTAATTAAACATATTTTGGTAATTAAACACGATATCTGGTGGGATAAATTGGAGAAATTGGAAACTGGCTGACAAACAGTGGCAGGGACAATGCGTCGGCTAAGTTTTAGATTGTAGAGGTCTGAACACTACAGTTATTGGAGTAGGTTTGTATTGCTTCTTGAAGTGCAATCCCCTCTCCTTTCTAGCAATTCCTGGTCAGTTATTGTCTCACATAAAAATTAAAATTTTTTCACAAAAAAATGGATACTGCTTCATGAAAAAAAAAACACACAGAAATAGTGGAAGCAGCAAGATGTTAAATTGAATATACTAGTAATACTGTAAGTCATTCATTTTAAGCAGCTCTGATTCTCATATTTCTCATAAAAATGATGCTAATGATGTGTACTGTCTATGGTTGCTGGTAAATTAAAGTTAGTTAAATGACCAATGAATGGTAACCATCATTATTTCAATCAGGGGAGCATATCACTGAAACATAAATGCTGGCATTAAAGAGAATGTAATGTTGTGGCAAGTTAGTTTGGTTCTTGTTGGCTGGCAAAATGCAATGGCAGATCAGATGTACCTGCCAATCATCACCATATTTCAGCCAAAGCTTTAGATATACACAATTTATCTTTAAAATGACTTTATAAGTAATAACAGGAATTTTAAAACCTAGATAAACTTGGAGTTCTAAAATATGATCTTTCTAGGTTCATATGAAAGCGGGGGTGGGGGGGGGAGTTATCTCATTTAGGTTGCCCAAAATTTGTAGCTTATGTTAATGCTGACTTAAATCAAGCCCCTAAAATCCAATACTGTTAAATATAAATGAAATTATTGTGCAGAAATCATGTCCCAAGTGTAAAGTAAAGGTTATTTGCAAGCATGAGTCTGGCATAATTTTAGTCTTTAGTTATCTGAGTACAGAAAGAAAATGTCTTGCTTGTAGTTTTGATCAGTACCCAAAGCCCATTCAGCAAACAAACTAATACATTATACTTTTATCACTCAAGGCTCTTTGAAATTACAGTCCTTCAAAGTCGTGGTCCTTACATGTCCCATCCTGTGAAAATATCGTTTTACTCAGCCCTATAAAATGGTTTTCACCAAATTTTTGTTATGAAAGGCCTACAATACAAAAGGAATAAGTACATATTATTATTACAAATACCTAGGAGGCAATGCATGAGAGATGATCATATGAACTGCCTTCTGGATTCTACCATACTAGTATGCTTCAAAGTGTCAAGGTCAAAAAAACAAAAACAAAAAAACAAAACAAAAACAAGGAAAGACCAAAAAACAATCACAGATTGAAGGAGATTAAGAAGATATAATGACCAAGTGAATCATGGCATTCTGTCTTGAATCCTGTGTCAGAAAAATGATATTCGTGAAATCATTTGTGAAATACAAGTCTGTTATCTGGTAGTACTGCACCAATGTTAATTTCTTATTTTGATAAACATGACAGACCATATATATAGTTCACATTAGGGATAGCTGGATGCAGGGCATATGAGAACTCTGTACTATCTTGTCAAGTCTTAAATAAATTTAATTTTTTTTTCAAAATAAAATGTAAAAATACAAGAACAAAGACAAGTTCTCTTTATCACTCATTGTGATCTGATGCTCAACTTCTCTTTTGTTTTCTGCCCTCCTTATTTCATATTGTTCCCACTTTTCTAGAATATAACTGCATTTGACAAACCTTTCCTTTAGTTTTCTAAGACTTCTGACTTTTAAAAATTGACTGGCAAAGTTCAAAAAAACTTATTCCCTGATCATTTCTTTATGCTGCCAATGTCACTCATATCCAAGATCTTTGACCTACAATTTTTCTAACTAAATTTCTACAGTATTGACTGTCATTCAGAGAAACATAAATAACATCCTCTGGGAAATGTGTGTGCTGTGTGAAGAGAAATGCTACTTTCAAGTGATTCAGTTTGTTTTAAATTCATCATAAAGTAAGTATATGGAAAAACAGTCTGAAATTCAGGCTGAAGTAATACATTTATTTCATTGATACAAATCACACTTATGACCCCATCATTTAGTGTTCATTTTCCATAGAGCAGCAGACATCATGCAGCTGAACTGTTAAGGGGTTAGGTTACACATAAGTATTACTGCAGCTTTAACATGCCATGCGTCTATATATCCTGTCACAGGTTGATTTCCAGAAACTGTACCAAATGACACTTTTGAGAGCCCCTGACAATTAATGCTAGTTGCCTTCAATGACTGATTAGGGCATTGAAAAGAACTAGAATAGTTGTTACTTTCATATACCTAAGTTTCTCCCATGTTGTTACTTTCATATACCTAAGTTTCTCCCATGCTCACTCTTATCCCTGATCTACACACCAAGCATCTAAATGAGTCCCTTAGACAATTCCATCCAAATGTTCACTCATAGCCTCCATTTACACACACACAAAAGTTACCAATGAAGTGAACTGGCATTACAAACTTATCCAGAATGACTGTATATTAATTCTACTTCGGTAATTCTTTACTATTCATATTATCTAAGAGTGGTGTATAAGCCCTATTTCTAGGTCAGAAGCAATGTTAAGAATAAAAGGATGAAATCAGAACCTGAAGAATCAATAAAGATATTGGCATAGGTAAGAGGTAGTAGTAAATGGCAAGTCAGTAGGATAGTACAGATTAGGAAGTTTGCAAAAAGCAGAGGTCAAGAAGAAAATATTGCTCTAGCAATCAGATATCAGCAAGTGTTCCCAAGCTGGAGATCAATCTGGTCAGAGTCACATAAGGTTTTGAGACAGAGAATCAGATATAGCACACAAGAGATTAGAGGACTTTTGGTTAAAGTAAAACCTGACCTCAGACACATACAGAATTTTCACTATATCCTGCTGGAATAGGATTCACTGAGTATGGCTAATCAGGGTAAGAAAAGTCCAGACTGCTGAATTAAAGTAATTTTAAAGTATTTCTTTTTTCCAAACTAATATTCTGAAATATATAAATTTAAACTCATTATATTCATCCACAAAATGTCTATCTGTGATTTTAACATTTTTGTCTTTCATAAAAACACCAAAACACACACAAACACACACACACACACACACACACACACACACACACACACACAACCCAACCATCTATATTTAAATCCACAAAATTACTTTTAATTCCTCACATCCTTCCATGATTAGCTGATAAAGGCATCTACCCACAAACATCTTTGGCATTCATTCACTTTCCTTTATGTTATTGATTTAGCTTCACCACTCATCATTTTTCACAAGAAATTTCAATAACCTTTTAAATGTTTTCCTTGTTAAACGTCCTTTCCATATTTAATTAATTTCCTCAAAACCTGGCATGATATCAACCAAAGCCCAAGAACTGTTGACTGCCTTAGAATAAAACTGCAGGTCCTCCCTGAACAGGCTATAATACATACTTCCAGAAAATGTGTCTACTCATTCAGACTTTGTTGACCAATAGTGGATCATTTAAACTTCCTAACCCTCTAAACATTGTCCTAATCCACAAAATTAACTACATTGCACTGCTTTAAATAATTATCCTCCCCCTTCCACTTATGAAAATCCTCACCACCCCTTACAGTTCAGCTTAAATGACACTGTGCCTATCAATCATTTAATACTTTCTATCAAATATTTTTCTCAGCCTGTATGTTGCCATACATGATATTTGCATTCTTACACAACACTAATCATACTCACTTTCTTCCACAATCAATTATCAGCCATTGGGGCGAGACGCTCCCTCTGGTTCAACTCTGTATAACTCAGCACCTATATGAATTAAATAATTGCTTAATTAGGTTGAACAATTTAGTAAAACAATGCAATTTGGATAGAGGATTATAAGAAAAACAGAATAAGGAATGAATGTAACATAAGATTTAAAAACAAACAAAAGGAGAGAACGAGGGACAGAGAGAGAGAAAAAACACATTAGTGTCAACCAAACCACTTTCATTCCTGTGTATTTGATTTACTGTGTTTGCTGAGCTATACTGCCAATGCTAAATGCAAACTGGTTGCTTTAATTGTCACCGTAATATAGATACGAATCTAAAAAATTCAAGAGATAATTTTTCAAGAAAGAAAACGGGGGTGGGGGGACCAGCCCATTTAGGGAAAAAGAAAAAAAAAAGCATTCTGAAAACTTTTACTTTTAGGAGACTGAAGCTATATGGGACATTTCAATTTCTACTTCTCGTACTGTAATCCATAGCCTTACAGAATCTCAACATCCATCTATCTATCTATCTACCTATCTATCTGTCTATATATCTAATCTATCATCTATTTTTCTTCTTCCCCTCTCCTCCTCCTTTCATTCCTCTCTCTCCCACATCTTAAGAGCAGATAAATCTGTCCCTTTAGTTTAGTTACTGTGACAGAAACACTACTGTCAACCACATATTCCCATGTGTTTTACTACATTACCCAACCTCCCTGAAATTATGTGAGGACCTATAAATAGTTCTAACAAATGGGCTATGATTAATACACATCCATTCTGAAAAATAGTGGTGCTGAGCTCTCTTTGTGATTTCTTCCCTCATCACAATGCCTGAGGAGGCAACAAGACAGAAGTGGTAAGTATCACTCAATGATAGTATGAAATCTTGGAAAGGTACTGGAAATCACAGTGGATTTTGCACCAGTTAGAAATGAACTGCTGTGTTCAGATGCATAGATGTCAGGTTGTTTGTTACAGCAGAGTCACGTTGCCTACTCTATCTGACACAGTTAAATTAGAGCATTCAGACAGTAGTGAGACTCAACATAGACTGTTGACATTTATGTGTTTACATATACTAATCGAAATTTTGGAAAATATAATCTAGAATTAGAGAGTACATCAGAACTTTTATGAAAAGTTCTTTCCATATAACATTGTGTACACATTTATTTACACATGCAATGGGTCTCAATCCTGGGAATTAAATTATATATGTAAGTCTCTTAATTCACACCAATTAAATAAAAATTTCTGGGCTTGTGCCTGAGAATCTTGATTTTTCAATGACTGCATGATTCTCATGCATAATGATGGTTAAGAACCACTGCTATATGATGTAAAGCTATAATAGTTTGCTTGCTTTTGGATAAATAAACCTTTGCAAATGTCAAAATTTCAGGAACGTTTACAATACACATGTTTAATAATCTCTATATATAAAAGTCTAAGCGACTGTTATGACTGGTTGACCAAACAACCGGTTGACCGAACAACTGGTCGACCGGTCATTATGACACACACTGACCACCAGAGGGCAGGCGCTCAATGCAGGAGCTTCCCCCTGGTGGTCAGTGCACTCCCACAGCCAAACTCCCATGGCTAGCCAACCTCCTGCATTCCCTCTCCCAGGCCGGACGGCCCTAATTGGCCCAATTGTTGGCGAGGCTGAGGGACCCCACCCATGAATAAATTTGTGCACCAGGCCTCTAGTATAGGTATAAATATCAACTCCTCTTTATTTCGGGAATATCACCTACTCATATTTTTAGGAAAAAAAAACTGAGTCCAATAAACATGTAAATCAGTAAAAAGAACATAAATTTGGAGTAAAAAAATCTATCCTATATAATAAAGAGCTAATATGCTAATTAGACTGAACAGCAGAACAACCATCCAGACAACCTTCCATATGACCTTCCAGATGAAGCCGGGGCTGCAAGGGCTGGCTGAGGCAGGCAGAGCTGCGAGGGGTGAGCCCCTTGCACGAATTTTGTGCATCAGGCCTCTAGTGTTCTAATATGAGTCCTTCACTTACTATGTGGCCTCAGGCAAATTCCTTAGTCTCTTTGATGTCAGTTTCTTCTTTTGGAGTTGCCGGGAGCCGGTCCATCCTTGCTGTTTCAAGGGACCTGGCATATATGGCATACTGTTCTTAATATGTTTGCTCCCCTTAGCGCTGTGTGTTTTAACCAAGGTCAACTCTCCAAGAAAGGTTGAATCCCCAGGTAGGGATTTTCCCCTGAAGTTAGGGAGGGAATAAAACCCCTCAACTAAGTGCCAGGCAGGTAATTAATCACTTTAACTACGAACAATCATGCTTAAGCTACATAACCTTTACTCCCTGGAATGGAGATAAGAAACGCCCTAACCTTTGTAATAGAGATTGATAGGATTGAATCAACTGGTATAAATACAGATGTAACAAGACAGAAAGAGACAGAACTCAGACAGGGCTTGGAAGACAGGACCAAGAGAGACAGAACCTAGGCACAGAACCTACACAGAACGTTCTCTAGAGACAGAAGAACTTCGCTGGCGAGAGCATGCCGGAGGATCCTGGACAGGGACTGGCCTCGGAGCCTGGAGGCGGAGCCTGGCGAGAGAGCATGGCAGGGGATCCTGGACTGAACCTGACTGCGGAGATTGGCAGGAGAGCCTGACTAGAACCTGGTGACTGAACCTGACTGGCGAACCTGGACAGAACCTCTCTGGAGATCCTAAGCAGAACCTCTCTGGAGATCGAGACCAGAACTTGGCTGGAGATCCTGGCTAGGCTGCTGATCAACTGAACGCTGTCTCCGTGTCATTCCTTCTTCGCCGACTCCGTCCACACCTTTGGGGACCCCTGGACCCGCTGGGGCTGGACCCCGGCATGGAGTAATGCCTAATGTTGTGTTAGGGTTACATGGAATAATTTGGATAAAGCAATAAACACACTGTCTTAATGTTGCTCAACAAAATTAGGTAATTTTATTTAAAATTGAGGATGTCAAATTGGTATTACAACTCACTAGTTTCTCAATACTGAACTTCCAAAATTGAAGGCCTATTCTTTTGTTTAAGGATATACTCCCTGCTTGAATTTCATATACACTTTAGAATGGTAACACATTATTCCTTATCAAGAGTATATTTCCTTCTACTAGTGTCCCTATGTTTTTGGTGTGTCATTTTAAGGATATTATCTTGAGAACAATCCTTGAGAGAAAAATAATGTTGAGGAAAGCATGGGGCCACTGGCCTTCTGGAAAAAATATATATAAAAAATGGCACTAGAGCAAAGAAATGAATTAGAAAAAGGCAAGCATTATCTTTGTTTTTAAAATTACATTTCTAGAAATTTGGCCTACAAGAAACTGTCCTCAATGTAAGGTGAGCATTTTGGCATTATTCATCATCATTAAGCTCTTGGCTCTTTTTGGCAAACCACAATTCCATCTGAGACCCAAGTTCTAAAACTAAATTGGATTTGAAAAAGACCCAGTCTTCAGAGAGATTACACTACAGTTGGTGGGGAGGATCAATAGAAAAGTAATTAATGATAAGAATATGAAATGAATACAAAGGAATATGAATCAATATCTGAATAGAGGAATTAGCAATATACTATGGGAGAAGAAAAACCTGATGACATTCATCAATCAAAGAAACAAGTTCCCATCAAATAACTCCTATTTCATTTTATTATACAACAAAACAGAAAAGAAGTGTTTAGGGAGGAAGAAGGTGATGATAAATAAGGATTAGAAGAGAAATATTCCTTTTACTAGAGGCCGGGTGCACAAAATTCATGCACGGGTGCGGTCCCTAGGCCTGGCTGGTGATTGAAACGTGACTGTCTGGTGTGGAAGGGCAGGTCTCAGCTGACCTCTGGGCCCTGGGGAGCACCTGGGCCCCTGAGCCTCCAGATGCCCCCTTTGCCTGAGTCACAGTGGCTGAGACCCCACACGGAGATGCAGTGAACGCGGCTGGATCCCACGGGCCGGGGCTCAGCGTGGGTATCTGGGCCACCCAGTGGTGCCACATGGAGGCCTTGCAGGCAGCATGCTATCTCGCAGCCAGCCTCCTTTGCAAACGCACAGGGAGCCCGACTAGCCCCTACAGTCCTGGTGGCTGTGGCCCGGCTCACCCAGAAGAGGCCGTGCAGGTACAGGGCAGGCTCCTCACGGGAGCCCAGCACCTGAGCATGCAAGCCCTGGTGTCCCAGGGGAGGGTAGCAGGGAGAGTGAGAGTGAGCTCGGCAGACACCCCACATTCTCACCGCACTTCTATCCCCGTCACCCCCTCCCCCAGGTAGCCAATGAGAGGTTGCAGTGCATCACCGACGCCTGCCATGTTCTGCGCCGCACCCTGGTAGTCAGCACAGGTCATAGTGAGTGGTTGAACTCCCAGATGAAAGACCGACCAAGGAGACAATTTGAATATTAGGCTTTTATTAAATAGGATTGGTCCAGATCCTTAATGTCATTAACGTGAGATAATTAATTCTAGCAGATCATGCAGATATCCAAACCACTTGCTATATTAATAGCAAATATTAAAAATTTCAAAAGAATGATCAATGAGTAAATGAGTATTCTGAGTCAACCAGCACTGACTCTGTCAGTTTCCTTAAAGCTAATATTAGCCCCCAAATCTTTGGTAGTCTTATGAATCTATGAATTGCTTAATTAAATTTGACAGAATCTGGAATACTGGCTCTGGAAACAACCTAGTAAAATAATGTTCTAAAATAGGAACACTAAGAAAGAAAAATTTTTGAGAAATATAGCAAAAATAACAAGGGCAAGTGTAAGTCCTGAATAGGTGGTAACAAAAATTCACACACACACACATACACACACACACACACACACACACACACTCCAAATTAAGCAAAGGACTACAAACATTTAAGAAAATAATTAATCATAATTTTTTTTAAAAATTAATTAAAATAAGTTTTTCTACTCATTTTCAATGTTTTGGAAAAACACCATACCCACTGCAGAATACAGTACAAAAGTAACATTGCATTTAATGTATTTATAAAGTGCCCAGTGGCTTCAAGAGCACTACTAAACTTTAACGGTATATATGCAAATTGAATTGGAGATGTTACTTATTCTGTTTGTCTTCTGTACACTTCTTCAGAGAAAAAAGCATTAGGAGTTAAGAGATATTTAGGTTGTTACATTTATATTCATTTAATTTTTGTATAGGAAACTTTTCTCTAAGAAACTCAAACTGTTCCTTTTTGAGGAAGTCAAGTGATTAAAAGAGCCTAATGAGGAAAAGAATCAATGGCCCAGAAGAACTGAAATTAGAATTAAGAATTAATTGATTTTAAAAAATAAGATTCAAAGGGAATATTAAATGCAATTCCTCCAGAACCCATTAAGCTTGTTAGTAATAAAATGAGTGAGTATTGCTTCTAAAGTAGAATATTTTAATTAGATAAGTTTCAAATTTCAAGAGGTTGGTTTTGAAGAAAGTTTCTCTGAGAGGCATCAATAACATCTTCCTTCATTAGTGAAAATAACATGTAGCCAATGAGGGAAAGCTCTTTCCCTGGAAGAAAATTCATGATTTGATATAATCACTATTTTCATATAAAAGTATGCATACTGTCCTGTGTTATAGGAACATATATGTTCTAATTATAAATATAAAATTATTAACTTAGCCTTTCAAGCTCTCTTCCCATCTTGTCTTTTCTTTGACATGTAAATTAGATTTTAATATTTTGCTTTTGCATTAAGAATCAGTAATATATCACTGTTAAAGGACTGAAACAAAGAGTAGACTGTTCAGCAAATACTTTCAATTTATTTCCTACTGGTAAGTATAACCTTGCCATTGTGCTCTAAATCAGAGAACATCCACAATTAATGTTGTTGGGAAATTAGCCACCTATTGTAACCATCTTTATTGTTCATGAAGTATCTTAGGTGAACAGATGTGTTTATGCAATTTGGTTTGATAATTTACATAAAATACAAAACTCTGTACAAGTGCTAAAAATAACAGGTGTTGCAAGGAAGGATTCTAAGGAAGTCTTATTGAATTTTATAGATTTATCATTTAAAAAACAAGAATACATAAAAGGATAAAATATAAGCATCACCCTGGCTGGTGTGGCTCAATTGCTTGAGTGCCATCCCATGCATTGAAATGTGGTGGGTCTGAGTCCTGGTCAGGGCACATACCCAGGCTGAAGTTTGATCCCTGGTCAGGGTTCAAGTTCTGTGTGGGAGGCAACTAATTGATGTTTCTCTCTCATGTCAATGTTTCTCTCTCTAGCCCTCTCCCTTCCTCTCTCTCTAAAATCAACAAAAAATATTTTTAAAAAACTATAGGCATTAATAAATATTAAGAGGCTTAATAAACATACATTAAAAAAAGAATCTATTGCCGAAACCGGTTTGGCTCAGTGGATAGAGCGTCGGCCTGCGGACTGAAGGGTCCCGGGTTCGATTCCGGTCAAGGGCATGTACCTGGGTTGCGGGCATATCCCCAGTAGGAGATGTGCAGGAGGCAGCTGATCGATGTTTCTCTCTCATCGATGTTTCTAACTCTCTATCTCTCTCCCTTCCTCTCTGTGAAAAATCAATAAAATATATTTTTTTTAAAAAAAGAATCTATTTAGATAATACTGCATGCTATGGGTCTCTCTCTCTCTCTCTCTCTCTCTCTCTCTCTCTCTCTCATATATATATGTACACACACACACACACGCAGAATAGGTCCTTGAATAGTTTCAATTAATTCAATAACATTGCATTATAACATTGATAATATGCTGTTAGAACTTTTGTTTATATATATTAACCTATATTAATTTGGCTTTGTTAGTGTCATTTAGCTTAAAATTGCAGAAACTATCAACAATGTTTAGTGAGAACTGTGTGCGTGTGTGTGTGTGCACGCTTGCACTCGCTCGCATATAATTGGTTGTGCCACAGACTAGCTGAGTTCATGGTTGTTTAAATCTAAACAAAATCACTTATGGTATATAATAAAGCCAATATAATCCTAATATATTAAAAGCCAGAGGGCATCATGACTGAAACAACCAGATGGACGACTGAACATCAGGCTGCATGGGGCAACCAGGTCAGCAGGGGAGGGGCAGTGAGGGATGACCAAACAACCCAACAGAAGGCTGTGTGGGGCGACCAGGACTGCAGGGGGGCAGTGAGGGGCGACCAGGCCGAAGGGGGGGCAGTTGAGGGTGACCAGGCCAGCAGGGGGGCAGTTAGGGGTGACCAGGCCAGCAGAAAGGGGCAGTTGGGGACGATCAGGCTGGTGGTGGTGGGGGCATTGAGGGGCAACGAAACGACCGAACAGTAGGCTGTGTGGGGTGACCAGGCTGGCGGCGGGGGGGAGCAGTTGGGGACAATCAGACCGGCAGGCAGGTGATCAGTTAGGAGCCGGCGGTCCAGGATTGTGAGAGGGATGTCCGACTGCCAGTTTAAGCCCGATCCTGAGGGGTCCAGGATTGGAGAGGGTGCAGGCTGGGCTGAGGGGATGGACCACCCCCACCATGCATGAATTTTGTGCACCAGGCCTCTAGTCTATAATAATAAAAGCATAATATGCTAATTAGACCAGACAGCCAAACGACCTTCTGGATGTCCTCCCAGATGATCTTCCGGATGAAGCCAGGGCTGTGAGGGCCAAGCCCCTTACATAAATTTCATGCATCGGGCCTCTAGTAGTTCATAGAAATAAAATCACTATCTAGTTCAAATATAGTTAATATTATATTTTCAAATTACATAAGGCTATATCAAATCTTAAGGGTATTTAGAGTGTATGTAATTCAAGGTTACTATTTCTTTGAAAACCCCATCTGAACTTTCTATATCTATACTATTGACGTGAACACTATTCACTTTACAATATGAGTAACAAATTAGTAGTAATATGAAGGGCTTTTCTTCTCCACTCAAATAAGTCTCTTATCTTCTCCAAAACAACAAAAACTAAAGTTAACTTAATGTCTAGAAATGGTATGTTTAAAATATTAAGTGGTGTTTATTAAAAAGATTATGCAAATGCTAATAGAAACCAGTTTTAAAAAACATCATATTGCTAAACTACAAAATCTTTTCGACAGGTTTAAGTATAGCTTTCTAATATTTTGCCTCAGAGTGATCCTTATGATCATTAGTTATCAATATAATAAGTTAGTTTCCATGGATTTGAAGTCCTGAATAAAGGAAGCCCCTAGCACCATTTTTGTTATATTCAATCAGTAACAGTATATGATAGATTTTCCCAGCTAATTTTGAGAAAGAAAATAATGTCAAAGTATTGGATAAGCAAAATAACTAGAAATTCTGAAATGGTATATACAGCATATTAAAAAAAAATGCATACATACTTTAACAACTGATAGCTCAATTTTGAAAAGTATTTTAATAAACAATGCCTATATAATTATTTAAAGTCTGTGTATACATTTTGGGACACCCTATTTGTGTGCATATTTGTGTCATGACTAGATTATAGATTTATTTTGAGCAGTGACTGTAATTTATATTTCATAGGCATTACTCTTTGTGACAGTTCTGCCATGGGAAGGATACAAAATAATATCATCTTAGTACTCTTGCTGATATCACTGTGGCTATGGTGGAGCAGAATGATTTGAATAATTGACAATAATAACCATTGGTTTTTTTCCACTAAAATATGAAAAAAGTATTCGAGGTATTTAGAGTATTTTATCTTATTTATTTCCCGTAATACTATCTATAAGTCACACAGCTTGTGTATTAAAACTAGATTAGCAAAATGGATATCTGTCACTCTAAAACCAAAGCATTGCCTACCTAGATATTAGAAAATCAGCATATGTAGGAAAATTTTCATTCTGAAGATACCATCTATACTTAGGTAAAGAGAATCAAAGCCTGAGGGTTTATTTTTTTTCTTTTTAATTTGGTAAAATTATCAGAGCAAGAGTCTCATTTTCTTTGAAAATTTAGGATGTACAAAAGTGACTTAAGTTAAAAATATAGGGCTTAATTCCAAATATACTGACAGAGACTGAGGCTGTGCTTCAAAAAGAATATAAAGGTTTTATTTTCCATGCCCTAGTTATAGCACTTAATGTCTAAATATATTATTAAAGGAATTAAGAACAGACTTCCTCTTTTTTAAAACCAACACAAGCATATAAATTATTTGGCATCTCTGAAATACATCTACATTAAGACTGAGTTTAAAAAGCAAACATTTATTGGAAGCATTAGATTCATGGCTCACATATATTGTAGAGCAATTTTACATTTGCCCCCAGAGGACAATTGGCTTTGTAACCAACATGATTTATCATAGAATGACAAGATGGGAATGAGCTTGAAATTCCATAAACTCTAATTTTCTTTCTTCAAATAGAATCTACACTAATTTATCTGAAGCAGTATTTTAAAGTAACCAAAAGGTTATAACATGGACTGATATCCTGTGGACTGCACTATAGTGCTGTGAGAGAATGAACTGGTCAATGATGCCATGACATGAAAACTGGTTAGTATAAGAATCCCTTCCTGGAAAGGTGAGATTGTACCCAAAGCACCCATCACTGGGGTGATATGATGCATTAGCTGTTCAATTCAAAGCAGCAAGAACCATTTATACACTGGAAATCAAAAGCTGAAACAAAAATATCATTGGCTTCAATGAGAAAAAGAAAGTCTCATAGAATCCATGATTTTACCAAACTGTCAATCCATTTTCTGCTCAGACTCCATTCAGGAACTTACTCTTTTTACCAAAGCAAACAATGAAAAAATAAAACAACTCTCTATTGCTGCATCACCATGCATAAATACAGAATATAGCATGCTCAGGTCAAAGGGGATTAGTAAAAAGCAACAATAAAAACATGTGCCAAGCTCTGGCCAAAGAGCATTACATAATTTAACTCAATTCCTTGCAAAGAGATAGAAAATGCATTCTTTATAAATGAGCATGTAATGACATGCATTTTGCAGAGGTTAACAAAGACACAAAATTCCTTAGAAATATTAGATACAAAAACTGTTATTCAATAATGTGGGTAATTATGGATCTATTGACTGAGAAAATGCTACTTTCAATGTAAAAAGTAGCACCCACTTCCCAATTTGAATTTGTTAAATATTTAGTAAGTGAGTTCTATATTCCAGGTTTCCTATCAATACCCAGGACTCAACCATGAACCATATAGGTAGAGCCTGCCTTCATGAATAGCTCAGAACTCACAGAAGTTGATAAGCAGAACACAGAAGACCTAACCTGAAGAAATCCCATTTCCATGCTACCCCTATGTTAGTGTTTTAAATAATGTATGTAAATTGATAGAACACCAGAAATTCATTTAAGAATCTATATATAATTTAAGCATTTGAATATAATTATGGTTATATAAAATATATAAAATGAATGTATTATTATTATTCTGTATTATAGTTTGAGCCCTCAAAGTTTAAAGAAATTTGACAAACTACATTTCTTTATATTTTGTAGAATTTTCTTTATAACTACGCATCACATGTGTCATAAGAAAACCTCTAATGCAATAAATATTAACATCTCCAGAAATGCTACTTTCTTAATATTTTCCACTAACTTCTTAGTGCTATTATCTCTATCAAAATATACTATAGAGTTGTGCCAGCCTGCGTGTCTCAGTGATTGAGCATCGACCTATGAACCATGAGGTCACAGTTCGATTCCCAGTTAGAGCACATGCCCGGGTTGCGGGCTCAATCCCCATGTGAGGTGCACAGGAGCTAGCCAATCACTGATTCTCTTTCATCGCTGATGTTTCTATCTCTCTCTCCCTCTCTCTTCCTCTCTGACATCAATAAAAAAATATTTTTAAAAAATACTGGAGTTGCGCTTTGACTTAGATCACATTCAGCTCTCAAATTTTTTGAAAGGAATTATAATAAAATATTTCTATAATTGGATACTTAATACTATTAACTGAATGTGTTGAATTTTATGACATCATTTTATCTAATCTATGGGCTAGGGAATCAAGAAAGAGGGCATTATAAGGTGGGGCTTCTACCTGAGCCATGAGCACTAGCATAGAGGTTGAACTGGCCACTGACTAGGAATCCCAAGAGCAATATTTTTTTAATAGTATATCCTAGTAATATGGATATTTAATTAATCAGTTTGCACCTCTTAAATTGCTATTATGAATCCTTACATTTCAAAATTGCTATTTCCAGCATCTTAGAGTAACATTTCAATGGAAGAAATATAAAGTTATATTTTGCTGGGAGCCGGTCCATCCTTGCTGTTTCAAGGGACCTGGCATATATGGCATACTGTTCTTAATATGATTGCTCACCTTCTTGGCACTATGTGTTTTAAGCAAGGTCACCTCTCAGAGAAAGGTTGTTTCCCCAGGTAGGGATTTTCCCCTGAAGTTAGGGAGGGAATAAAACCCCTTAACTAAGTTCCAGGCGGGTAATTAATCACTTTAACTACGAACAATCATGCTTAAGCTACATAATCTTTACTCCCTGGAATGGAGATAAGAAACGCCCTAACCTTTGTAATAGAGATTGATAGGATTGGAATCAACTGGTATAAATACAGATGTAACAATACAACAGGACACAGAACCTAGACACAGAAACCTAGACACAGAACCTAGACACAGAACCTAGACACAAAAGAACTTCGCTGGAGAGAACATGGCAAAAGATCCTGGACAGAAACTGGAGACAGAATCTAGACACTGAACCTAGACATAGAACCTACATAGAACCTAGAGACAGAACATGGCAAAAGATCCTGGACAGAAACTGGCAACAGAACCTAGCGAGAGAACCTAGCTAAAGATCCTAGTGACAGAACCTGGCTACAGAACCTGGATAGAACATGGCAAGAGAACCTGACTAGAACCTGGTGACTGAACCTGGCTGGAGAACCTGGACAGAACCTAGCAAGAGAACATGGACACAGAACCTGGCTGGAGATCCAAACCAGAACTTCACTGGAGATCCTAACCAGAACTTCGCTGGAGATCCTGACCAGAACTTGGCTAGAGATCCTGGCTAGGCTGCTGATCAACTGAACGCTGTCTCCGTGTCATTCCTTATTCGCCGACTCCGTCCACACCTTTGGAGATCCTGGACCTGCTGGGGTTGGACCCCAGCATCTGGCGCCCGAACAGGGACCCCTAGGTAAGCCCCACTCTCGGGATGGATAGGACTCCACCGTAGGAAGAGGGTGGATAGTCTTTGCCGACTCCATCCACACCTTTGGGAACCCCTGGAACAGGATTCCCCTAGGTAAGCCCCCCACATTGAGAACCCCACACTCGGGACGGATAGGACTCCACCAGGGTACTGCAGACCCCCCTATAGAGGATAAGTAGGGTAAGAAGGTGGATAGTACAGAACTTAGATTGAGAAGATGTGCCATACTGAGTCCAAAGAAAGAAGACTCTGTATTGATTCTTAGATTGAGAAGATGTGCCATACTGAGTCCAAAGAAAGAAGACTCTGTATTGATCTTTAGATTAAAAAGATGTGCCATATTGAGCCTAAAGAAATAAGACTCTGTATTGATCTTTTAACACATATGCTTGCTAGCAGAGGAATTAAGGTTACTCCCAGTCAGACAGAACGTTTTATACAAGAAGTATGTCCATGCTTTTCTGAGGAAGGAAAGGTAAATGTAAAGGCATGGGAGGAGGTAGGCCCAAGGAACCTTATCCTTAACCCCACTGCGGCCTTTCCACCCTGGGAAAGTGCAGGATTGGCAAGCTCTCCCTGGGGTGATAGATCAGAACTCAGGTAATAGCGGAAAGTGCCAATCCTACTCTTAAAATGGATACAAGAGAGCATTTGGGGTCTTTCTTTTTAATGCCTGCTTTTAAAAAATAAAAAAGGGGGAATTTGCCGGGAGCCGGTCCATGCTTGCTGTTTCAAGGGACCTGGCATATATGGCATACTGTTCTTAATATGTTTGCTCACCTTCTTGGCACTATGTGTTTTAAGCAAGGTCACCTCTCAGAGAAAGGTTAAATTAGAGGCATATCAGAAATACTTGAAATATTTGAGTAAATACCATGCTTTCTGGAAGAAGAAAAGCCAATGTCCCCAAAGTGAAGTTACAGTCATGCACTGCAAAAGGAAGTTTGGTCAATCATGGACCACATATATGAGGGTGGTTCCATAAGATCATAATAAATTTGGAAAATTCCTACTGCCTAGTGATGTTGTAGCTGTTATAATATCATAGTGCAATGCATTACTCACATGTTTGATGCTGTCATTGTTATCATAGGAGATGACTGTTCCATGCATGTTACTGCCTCTGAACATCTTACAGTGGGAGACAATGTGGAAGTGAAAGACACTCATACTGATGATTCTGACCCTGTGCAAACCTAGGCTAATATGTGTGTGTCTTAGTTGTTAACAAACCTGCTGAAGAGGTTTATAGCCTAGGAGCAAAAGATTATACCATATATCCTAGGTGTGTAGTAGGCTACACCATCTAGGTTTGTGCAAGTACTCTATGATGTTTGTGCAATGATAAAATCAGCTGTTGATACATTTCTCAGACCCTATCCCTGTCATTGGTACACGACTATCCTATAAAATAAAAGGGTAATATGCAAATTATCCCCTCTATCAGGAGTTCAACTAGAGTTCGACCAGGGGACAGGGCTGGCCTGCCAACCTCCCGCGTTCCCTCCCCCTGGCCAGCCCAGCCCAATCGACCCCGATCAAGGTGGGCCAGCTGGACCCCATACATGCATGAATTCATGCACCAGGCCTCTAGTATTGCAATAAAATTAATTTAATTAAAGAAACTCTCCTAAGGATGCTCTGCAAGTAACATAGCTTAAAACAGAATAAGATATATGCAATAATTTGAAGTATTTTGACTCAATAATAAAGAAGTAAAAATATTTTCCTTGTGAAATTAAAAATGATATTATACTAGAATTGGAAGGCAAAGGAAGATGTATATTACTACTTCATATCAAAAACAAATAAAAAATTGATTTGTGTTTTGCATTATCACATCTAATTTGGCCTTTACTAATAAAACAAGCTATATAATAATATATCTGAATCATTTGTTCATTTAACTAGGTTATTTAATATATTGTTTGGTTATGTGTTAATATACACAGAAGTATAATAAACTTTTTCTCAGGATCTAAGATAGATGTCAACTCTTTATTTGGAACAATTTATAACAACACTAGAGGCCTGGTGAATGGATTTGTGCATCGGTAGCGTCCCTCGGCCTGGCCTGTGGGGACTGGGCTGAAACTGGCTCTCCAACATCCCTCAAGGGGTCCTGGATTGTGAGAGGGTGCAGGCCAGGCAGAGAAGGAACTGAGGGAGGGCTCCAGGGCATGTCTGGCCCATCTCGCCCAGTCCCAATTGGCAGGACCCCAGCAGCAAGCTAACCTACCGGTTGAAGTGTCTGCCCCCTGGTGGTCAGTGCACATCATAGCGACTGGTCAAACAGTCAAACAGACACTTAGCATATTAGGCCTTTATCATATAGGATTTTTTTTCAACTAAAGGTCACAATTTTTAATTCCATAGTTACCAAGAAAAATCTGATGAATAGACAGCTTGAGCCCTTAATTTTTATGCAGTCACCTAACTTCTATTGATTGTTGTCTGCAAAGACCTTCATTTCTGTATTCCTCTTTCACTGTCATGCTAATATGTAACCACTTTGCCTGCTTTCAAGAAAAGTATGTACTTGCCAAGAAAGAGTTTAGGAAATTTAATTTTGAAAATAGTGTTTCAAATGTAAGTGTTCTTAATGCTGACTCTGTTTTACTAGACAAACTGGCATCTCCCTATTCAACTCACTGACCTACACAGACGTATAAAGTATGAGAAATACTAGCAGGATGATGTCCAAATTTTTGGCTTTATTTTTATGTCATCAAATAGAAAAATTACAATGTTTATTCTGAAAATATTCTCATGTGATTTTTGCTTCAATCTCTTAATCTATAAAATGTAATTATCTTTCTATTTAATGCACATGTTGATTTGAAGAAGAACATAACACTAGATTCTTAGAAAATTATAATCATATTTGTATTTTAACATGACTTCATTAACGACCACTCATGAAACTGGGTGTCAAATGCCTTTGCATATGCTTTCTCCTAAAACCCTGAACCAGCTACAAATAAACAGATTCAATGAGATATGTGTGGCTATTTTTGGAAACATGGAATTTTATGACTAAGACTAAGTATTAAAAGTAAACTGAATATTATCTATTAAATATTTGTATATCATTAAAATAACTAGATTGCAATAACTTTTTAAAATAAATTTTAAATAGAAATTTACTTTTCAGGTTTGACATCAATATTTATTTTAAATATTATTTTAAATCTATGTGCTTATTCAACTTAAAAATTCATAGAATCAATAATGCAATTCTGCATACGCATGTACAAATTATCCAAAACACAAGTATTAAAGCCTTAAGGTGATTTCATTTTCCTTCTTAGATATTTTGTAGAAAATAGATTGTTTTTGTCTATATGAGTGAAAGGAAGAAAAATCAAAGAATAATGTGTGTTGTGATATATATAAATATTTAAATGATAAGAAAGTCTTCACAATGACTTCATGTACTTTCAAATTAGATTGAGTATCTAGAAGTAGAACTAAGTATCCTGTTAGAGCTTTCAACTTAGAACTGCTTTCCTTCTGAATGTTTTGCTTTCATTGTGATGAATGGCCAACTAGAGCAAAAAAATCAAAAATTGAACTTGAATTTAATTAGCCAATGAAAAGTCTCAGTGCTGCCATCATATTTCATGACTAAAGTCAGTTCCTAATTTACAGTATAGTTATGGGAAGGAGCCCTTTACTCATATAAATTAATCTGCAATATTTTAAGGAGCAATCAACATGTTCTGTAATTAGTATTATTTTTTAATAAAATAACAATAACAAGATAGTTTGTTGACACACTTATAGCACACACCTGTAAAGATGCTTAATTCATGAGCCTTGAATCCACCTACTCTATTTCCAACTGGTAAACTCTCCATTTTAGTTTTACATTACATATAGGGCAACACATCTCTAATGACCTAGGCCCGTGGTCGGCAAACTGCGGCACGCGAACCACATGCGGTGCCGGGAGCCGGTCCATCCTTGCTGTTTCAAGGGACCTGGCATATATGGCATACTGTTCTTAATATGTTTGCTCACCTTCTTGGCACTATGTGTTTTAAGCAAGGTCTCCTCTCTGAGAAAGGTTGTTTCCCCAGGTAGGGATTTTCCCCTGAAGTTAGGGAGGGAATAAAACCTCTTAACTAAGTGCCAGGCGGGTAATTAATCACTTTAACTACAAACAATCATGCTTAAGCTACATAATCTTTACTCCCTGGAATGGAGATAAGAAACGCCCTAACCTTTGGAATAGAGATTGATAGGATTGGAATCAACTGATATAAATACAGATGTAACAAGGCAAAACTTAGAAGACAGAACCAAGAGAGACAGAACCTAGGCACAGAACCTACACAGAACGTTCTCTAGAGACAGAAGAACTTCGCTGGAGAGAACATGGCAAAAGATCCTGGACAGAAACTGGCCTCAGAACGTAGAGACAGAACCTAGCGAGAGAACATGGCAAAAGATCCTGGACTGAACCTGACTACAGAAATTGGCAAGAGAACCTGACTAGAACCTGGTGACAGAACCTGGCTGGAGAACCTAGCGAGGGAACATGGCTACAGAATCTGGCTGGAGAACCTGGAGAACCTAGCAAGAGAACATGGACACAGAACCTGGCTGGAGATCCTAACCAGAACTTCGCTGGAGATCCAGACCAGAACTTCGCTGGAGATCCTGGCTAGAGATCCTGGCTAGGCTGCTGATCAACTGAACGCTGTCTCCGTGTCATTCCTTCTTCGCCAACTCTGTCCACACCTTTGGGGACCCCTGGACCTGCTGGGGTTGGACCCCAGCAATGCGGCTCTTTGGCCCCTTGAGTGTGGCTCTTCCACAAAATACCATGTGCGGGCGCGCACATACAGTGCGATTGAAACTTCATGGCCCATGGGCAAAAGTCGGTATTTTGTGGAAGAGCCACACTCAAGGGGCCAAAGAGCCGCATGTGGCTCACAAGCTGTGGTTTGCCGACCACTGACCTAGGCCACTCTAAAAGGTCCCTGCAATATCAAAATGCATGTACAGTGGGGCCTTGACTTACGAGTGTCCCGACTAACGAGTTTTTTGAGATACCAGCTGTCTCTCGGCCGATTTTTTGCATTGAGTTGATGGGGTAATTTGAGTTAATGAGCTCGGTCTTGGAACGAATTAAACTTGTAAGTCAAGGCCCCACTGTAGTTCTCCCACACAAGGCTCTGGTTACTTCAATACCACACTTCCCATAGTGCTCCTCCACAGAAGCTCCCTTTGTGCACTTGATTAATTCTTAGTCACAGGCAGCCGAAGCACACCTGGAGTAAACCCTCCCTGATAATTCTAAACTGAGGTATTCAAACAGGTCTTCTTGCCAGTCACAGAACCTAGGCATAATTCTAACCTGGAATTTTAATTTATTTCTCTATTCACAGCCTATCATGAATTAATTGAAAATATAAATAATTCATTTTCCTTACCGGTTCTATATACAGGGTGGCCCTCCAAAATGTATACATATTTGTAATAGCTGATAGCTCAATTTTGAAAATGAAATATATTTTAATGAACACTGCCTTTATAATTATTCAAAGTGTGTGTACATATTTTAGGAGGACACCTAAAATATACATTGGTTATATATGTGAGTATGTGTGTATGTGTATATACACACACACACTAGAGGCCTGGTGCATGAAATTCATGCACAGGGGGTAGGGCCAGCCTGCGTCCTCTCACAATCCAGGACCCCTTGGGGGATGTCGGGCCTAAACCAGCAGTCGGACATCCCTCTCGAAATCCGGGACACTACATGCACCAGTGACCATACTTTTTATACATGTGAAAGACATCTTGCTGTTGTATGGGCAGCTACATTTTTTTGCTCTGATTATAAAAAGTAGTACATAACATGATCCTTCTGAGGCAGTAGAACCATTTTCCCCATCTTATGGATGGAAAAACTGAAGCAGAGAGAAGTTAAGTAATTGGCTTTGTCACACAGTTATAAGTGTCAGAACCAGGGCTGACCACAAGATGGGCAAGCCAGAGTCCATGCGTGTCATCGCTGCATCATCCTGTTTTTTTCAGTGTTAGAGTAGCCTTGCCAGGTTTTAATTTTTAAATCTAAGAAACATTTTCCAATATATATATAGGGTAGGGTCCCTACTCCCTGCTGGCAATCAGGGACACCTGTGGGCTGACTGGCGGTCAGGGCGATCTGGGGGCCACCCCTGGCATCTGCCTTGGATGGTGGCCTGGTGCTGCCTGCTGGCCGGTCCCACCCCCCAATCACTGCCACTGGTAGCCTCCCTCTTGGCGGGCAGACGCTCAATGCAGGAGCAGCTACTGCGTTGAGCGTCTGCCCCCTGGTGGTCAGTGCGCATCATAGGGACCAGTCATTCTGCAGTTCAGTCTATTTGCATATTAGGGTTTTATTATATAGGATATATGTTAACCAGCTATGTTAATCAGGAAAACAGAAACCATTCCACTGAAAAACTTTGAGAGTCAGATGTTTCCAAAAATGTTGGAAGGCTGGAAAAATGAAAATCAGGAAGGTTGATCCTGCAGGTTTTATTGAAATTGGGTAGTTTTAGGAATCATGGGAAAACCACCAGTTGTGTCACAGCTACCTACAGAACTAAGGCAGGCAACTTTCAGGAAACCCCTGTGGAATGCGTATCCAGCAATGCTCATGAGCACACCTACCACTGCTGGAGGTTACACTAGGAGGGTGTTTGCTTCTTTTCTTCCTTCCAAATCTCAAATGAACATTTGGCAGAATCCAACCCAGATTCTTACTAGCAAGGACTCTGAAAACAGAGTTCCCAGTCTTTCCTTTCTTGTGATAATGCAGAGTACAATTAAAGAGTACATTCACATAACTTTCATTACAGCATGTTGATGTAAGTTTCCTAAATTTATTATTAGGTATTATTGTTAATCTCTTATTATGCCTAACTTATAAATTAAACTTTATCATAATTTGAATTTACAGGAAAAAACATAGTGTAAATAGGTTTTGATTCATTCACTAGGGTTCTTGGAACAGATCCCCTGCAGATAAGGGAGATTACTGTATCTATTAAACAAATGAAAACAACCTTATCCTTGACAACCCCAAATTAAATAGTGCATTAACCTGTGGTTCTGTAGCAACTGAGCTACTGCCATATTTGTGTCTAAAACAGGGGTGGGCAAACTTTTTGACTCGAGGGCCACAATGGGTTCTTAAACTGGACCGGAGGGCCGGAACAAAAGCATGGATGGAGTGTTTGTGTGAACTAATATAAATTCAAAGTAAACATCATTACATAAAAGGGTACGGTCTTTTTTTTTTTTTTTTTTTTTTAGTTTTATTCATTTCAAACGGGCCAGATCTGGCCCGTGGGCCGTAGTTTGCCCACGGCTGGTCTAAAAGGACAAAGGATTAGAGAAAATATAAAACTGAAAAGGACCTGTTAAGTTCACCTGTTTCCAAAGAAACAATGACCTTTAATACTGGGGAATAGGCAATCCTAAAGGGAGAATTCTTGGATACAAATATCCTGACTTCACTCTCTCCCTCCTTCACATATTTTCCCAGAATTCCTCTACTAACTGAAACAAAGTAGAAATCAGAGACTATCGATATGTTCAATACTATTCAATATCCCAGCACAGAGTGAAGAGTGGAGATAGTCAAGAGTAGATCAGGAGGAGCAAATGAAGATATGCTTTAAAAAATCTAAGGTAAATCATAATCACTGATGCAATATTGGAGTACTGGAGTAGACTGTACCCCCACAATAGTTCAGTGTCATAAGGAATCAGGTGGCAATCTCAGCATGAAGTTTGGTGAAAACATTGTTTATCTTAGAGGATATATTTTTCTTTGAAACTGAGTTTTGTAGACCAATGATATTTGATCCTGTGGAAATTGGAACCAACACTGAAATTGTGTTATTAGAATCAATAAATAGAGAGCTACTCCCATATTTAGCCTTGGTTCCAGTCATACAGGAGAATGAAACCATTTATCTACTGCTGACTCAGAGCACATACTTCATTTTTAGTACATCCCTCAATAAGCATATTAATAAAATCTTTACTAAACCAATCCACCATTCTATAAGGTGAACAATTTCTGCATGATAGGGTATATGGTGGTAAAACCCGTGAAACTTATAGAGTAAAACAATTACCTCACAAGTTTTGGTAATTACTTTCTTAGTTGGGAGTAATGTAGTATGGGATACTATACTTTCTTAGTTGGGAATAAGGTAGTATGGGATACTATTACCTTCTGCCTTTAACCTAAGCTTATTTTATAGAAAACAATGAACCTTTTTTTTAAATATAAACATGTATAATAACACATGAGATTTACTGGGTCCCAGGCTCTTCAGAGGAATAATAAAAAATATGGTGTAATGTCTAGTTTATATAACAGGTCAGTGAATCATCTGTCAATGTATGTCTGTGCCACCAAGATAAAAATTAAATGATTTCAGTCTCAGGATATCTATTCAGACTCTTACCATGAGAGAGAATAGTTTCATGATTGAGCGCACCATTTTTCAGGCTAACTACAGGGTACTGGATTCTGTACAGAATGCTAGAGAATATCTCATTGAGAGAAAACTTGTCACTGCATGGTGGTTTATGGGTAACTAGCTGAAGGACTTATCAGTCCTCACGATATGCCTGCTTCTTTCCCCAAATAGCTGAATAAAATGGATAGAATAAAACTAAACACATTTTGCCACCCAGGTACACACCATTAAAGATAATACTAATTTATCATAATCTAAAATGAAAAAAAGAAACCCAAGTACATTAACTCCTCTGGAGAGTTAAATTTTGGTACTGGTTAATATTCTGAAATATCAGTACATCCTTTTATTAGAGGGAAGTAAAAAAAAAAACAACAACAACAAACAAACAAACAAACAAAAAACAGAAAATCCATGCTCTGTCTGGAGTGGCTCAGTTGGTTGAGCATTGTCCCATGCACCAAGAGGTCACTGGTTTGATTCCTGGTCGGGGCACATACCCAGATTGCAGGCTTGATCCCCAGTAGGAGGCGTGCAGGAGACAACCAATCAATGATTCTCTCTCATTGATATTTCTCTCCTCCCTTCCTAACTCTCTAATATCAATTAAAAAAACACATTTTAAAAAAATTAGAAAATCCAGCCTTAGTTTCTCTTTAATATGGTTTGGAAGTAAGACTACTCTTAGAAAAAGCTAAGATGCACAGATACCCCAAAATTAAACACCTCATTAATTATTATAGCAGAATTAATAAATTATTAATATATAGCCTTCACTATACAAATTTAGATTATACCCAGATGAAAATCAAGGTGAGCTACAGATATTTTATTTTAATAATTAAGTCAAAAAATGTAATGGTCCAAATGATACCAAAATAAATAAACATCAATTGAACCATTTCAGTTGTTCATTATAGTAGTAGTTATCAAATGAGTCAAATTGGTTTGACATATCCCTTTGCAAAATCTAGTGTAGTTATTATAATTTGTCTTTAACAAGATATAAAAAAAACCACACATGCCTCAAAGTCTGGTTATTATTAATGTTTACTATATTTATTCCATTCTAAAAGAAG
Organism: Myotis daubentonii; assembly: GCF_963259705.1. Lineage (NCBI taxonomy): Eukaryota > Metazoa > Chordata > Mammalia > Chiroptera > Vespertilionidae > Myotis > Myotis daubentonii. The sequence goes on along the minus strand of NC_081840.1, from coordinate 82,138,626 downwards.
AAACTATTAAGACATACTCCTGGATAAGACATGATACAAACTTTCATGATTTGGTTACAGAATAAATAAATACTTGCAGAATGTCATTTTTACCCATGCATTCAATAGATTTCACTAAAAAAAAAAAAAAAAAAGTTGCAGAAGTTGGGAAAGTTAACCAGTAAAAATGTGAGATTCAAAAGAGAATAGGTCAGCTTCCAGAAGAAGATTAGCAGCTAAAGACATACCTTTATCTCTATTTCTTTCTGATACTCTAATAAAATACAGGACAGGTGTAAAGTGAAAACCCCAAAGGATAAAGGCAAGAGGTAAAATAAAAAGAGTCAATAAAAGTTGTTTTTATCTTTTACCTTTTACTCTAGTACAAAAACAGGTCAATGAGAAATTACTGACTTTTCAAAACAAATAACTTCTCAGAACTTTTCAGAGTACTTAAATTGCTACATGGGTAAAAATTGACAGAAAGTAAATAGATTTTCTTGACGAATCAGAGATGCTCAGGAAGTATAGGAACCAGGAACCACAGTTGAATAATTTTAAGAGATCATATATTCCTCATGGCCAAAAATATGTTGTATCTGGCCTTTTACAGAAAAAATGCTTGCCAACTTTTGGTCTAAATAAATTAACTCGAAGGACCCAAACTAGGTTTTCCTAAAAGAGAGATGAAAGCAACAAAAGGGCAAATTGACAATGAGGGTTAAAGTACAATTCTACACACTATACAGTGAGAGTTTCCAGACCTCTTCCCGGGCCTATGTTGAAAACACCAATCCAGGTAAGGGGATATATATACTAGTATATTGTTTTGACTAACTGGGTACTTCAGGTTTAATTTTTAATAAAACTAATCAGTCCGACAGTTCTAAGGTATAAAACTGAGCAGTTTTGAACAGATTAGCGATAAAGCACACAAATTAATCCTTTCTCAGAAGAACAGTCTCTTCCCTAATGACTTCTTTGTTCACAATGCACATCCCGTGTGTGTCTCTGGTGTACCTATCCCTCTTCACTGCAGAAATAAAGATGCCTTTCACCAGCCGCATGGCCCCATGATCAGTGGGACATGCTCCATGTTATGAATATTCTCATAACCAACTTGGGTGGGGGGAGGTAGAAGAGGGCATAGGGGGGATAAATGGCAGTGGAAAGAGATTAGTCTTGGGGTGGTAAACACAATACAATATAAGGATGATGTATTATAGAATTGTACAACTGAAACCTATATAATTAATCAATGTCACCCCAATAAATAATTTTTTAAAAAACCCTGATTGTCAAGCAGGGGCTTTGGCATGATACTTGCTGAGCCTCCAGCCTTGAAGAAATCTCTCTGCTAGGACCCTGTTAGAGAATGTCACTGAGAGGCTGTGACTGCCACTTGATCCAAGAACTGGACCTGGCCAATCAGAGACTCCTTATCCCTTCCCCTGTCCTTGGAATTTACTTTACCTACACTGGGCGTTACTTCAAGGATGCAGCCTTGAGAGGGTGTGTTAGTGTGACCATTTGGACTCTATATGTGACTGAACCCCATTAAGGCCTCTATTTAAACTCTTAAGATTCTGGTGGGTGGGTAAGATCTACTCTCCTGCAGCTCCCCAAGACAAGCCTTATATTCAAACTCCCTTGCTTATTAAAACTGCCACCTAATCTGGAGCAATTGCCCTCTTTTTTTCCTCTCTCCTTGCCTTCTATGTAAGAGGGTCAGTTTCAAATTCCACCTTGGAATTTGTGAGATTGGGAACCAACAATTGGTGAGCCAGCCAGGGGACTAAAGCAATGGATCTTGGGGAAAAGGCATCTGAGGGGGAAATCCCAGGTTGGCCATAAACCTCTATGTGGGGAGGGGTGGCCAATATGTTGGATGCTTGTGGACTTCTGTGTCAATACATTTGTTTAAAGAGTTGCACTTAGAAAGCACACTGGCAAAAAAAAAAAAAAAAGAGGAAAAGAATAGCTTTCATGGTGCGCTGGCCTCTACTGTGGGCAGTTTTGCTGGCCACCAATGTCCAACTAGAGGATGAAACTTGAGTTAGAAAACTGGAAGAGCCAAGGCTAGAGAAGGATGTGCAATTGCCCACTTCCTTGCTACCTTTGGAGCGAGCAGAACAGGTGAGAGAGCAGGATAAGAAATTGGAGACCTTAGTATACCATTTTGCAAAGTTAGGAGGATGCAAACTGCCATGGATTATTGGAATGCTAAGAGATGTAATCTCTGAAAAAGTGAGAAGAGGAGGATGTTGTGATGATTGACAGTGAAACAAAGCACCCTATGCTATCCGACCCCCAATACAAAAGAAAGCAAAAGCCCAGCAACAACCCCAGCTATTGGGTCAGTCCCAACTCAGGAAATGTTCATGAAAGAATATACACCCTCTGAGCTTACTGATTCAGCTGCCAGCTTCCAAGAAAAGGCCAGGGAAAGTAAAGTTTCAGGTATTGGCTAGTGAGGCTGTGAAGTACAGGGGGTGATGAGATTTCTCTGGTCAGGAGACAGAGTAAATGAGCAACATCACCACACAGCAGCACCTGCATGATGTCCTAGGGCAGTGGTCGGCAAACTCATTAGTCAACAGAGCCAAATATCAACAGTACAACGACTGAAATTTCTTTTGAGAGCCAAATTTTTTAAACTTAAACTATATAGGTAGGTACACTGTTATTAACTTAATTAGGGTACTCCTAAGGCTTAGGAAGAGCCACACTCAAGGGGCCAAAGAGCCGCATGTGGCTCGCAAGCCGCAGTTTGCCGACCACGGTCCTAGGGAGACACTCCCTTATAGATAGGCTTATTCTAGCCTGCAGGGAGGCTCAGCCCAGTGAGGGGGATCTCCCTGAGCACATGGGACCCAGGAAATCTATAAAGGAGATACAACAAATTTTTAGGGAGTTAGAAATGAGGCAGCCCATCTATGCCACTGTCTTTGAAGGCCTTGATTAAACCACATCCATTGCAGGAATGAAAGCCAAAATACTCCAGTCCATCCCCATTAATGGGAATGGGATTCTGATATCCATGCTCAGCCCAGTCATGGGAGCAGACATTTATCATGTTGGCCAGTCCATTGCTGTTCTGCAGGAAACTGAAAAATCTCAGGAATGAGCACAGGCTGTGGTAAAGGTCCGAGAGAGAGAGAGAGAGAGAGAGAGAGAGAGAGAGAGAGAGAGAGAGATATCAAGAAGCTAAAAGGCACCCAGTTGTTGTGGCTCAGTGGTTGAGCATCAACCTATAAACCAGGAGGTCACAGTTTGATTCCTGGTCAAGGCACATGCCTGGGTTTTGAGCTCAATCCCAAGAGGGGGCAATGCAGGAAGCAGCCAATTGATGATTCTCATCATTGATGTTCTATCTCTCTCCCTCTCCCTTCCTCTCTCTGAAACCAATGGAAACATATTTTAAAAAAAGGAAGAAGCCAAAAAACTATCCCAACCACTTGTAAAATGTCTAGTAAAAGGAACTTGGAAGCAAATGTGGTTTGACCTCATTGCTGTCAGGACCTCCCTGAAAAGATTGACAGGCAACCCAATGATGGGTTGGTGGGCCTGTGGAAAACCTTACAACCTGAACAACAGTTCAGACCTGCCTCTACCTACTGCCTCTACTACCCCTAGTGCCCCACCTGCTTCAGCAGAGGCCTCAGGGATACAGTCCTGTTTAGGGGTGCCTTCCACACTCCAGGTATATGATCTAGGCCAAGATCACCTCCATGTGAGGTCTCTGGGGGGTGATTAGAGGCTTCATGTTGAGCTCACTATTCACTGATCCCATAGAAATAAACTAAGTGTGATGGCTCTGGTTCATGCTAGAGATGAATGCACTCTAACACATGGTAACCCTCAGAATGAGCTACAAATGAATCAATCTCACATGCATAATTTTGACTGAGAAAGGCAAGACACGTAAGAATGATTGCAGTTTGACACAGTTTACAAAAGTTAGCCAAAACTGAAATATGTCATTTATTGATACATAAAAAGTGGCAAAAATTATAAAGAAATGCAAGTAAGTGACTACTATAAAAATCAAGACAGTCATTACCTCTTAGGCAATACAGACATTTTGTATCAAGAATGATACACAAGTAGATTGTATCCTCTTGGCAATATTCTAATTCTTTTTTAGTAATCCTCTCCTAAGGATATGTTTATTGATTTCAGAGAGAGGAGAGGAGGTGATGAGGGAGAGAGGAACAGGGAGAGGAAGAGAGAGAGAGAAACATCTATTGGTTGCCTCCCATATACCCCTCGACCAGGGATTAAACCCGCAACCCAGGTTATGTGCCCTGACCTGGAATCGAACCCACAACCTTTTGGTGTATGGGATGACGCTCCAACCAATTGAGCCACTTGGCCAGGGCAGCAATATTTTAATTCTTAGTCCTCCTATAGTTGGCAACACTATCCTCTGTCGTCTTCCATTGTGACTAATACTTCTCAAAAGAAAATGGGTGCCTGTGACTGCTCAGAGAAGTAGTATAGGAAGTTAACTAGGTCATGAATAAGATAAAGCTCTGTCCTGCTCTCTAGTCAGTACACTTACCCTTGGAACCCAATTTCCATGGTGTGAGGATGTCTTAGAAAAGAGACCTAGGGGACTGTCTAGGGCGGGGGGATAAAATGGATACATATGTAATACCCTTTGTAATACTTTAAGCAATAAAAAAAATAAAAAATAAAAAAAAAATTAAAATAAATAAATAAATAAATAAAGATATACTTAGTAAAAAAAAAAAAAGAAAAGAGACCTTACGGAGAGACTTCATGGAGAGAACCGATGCCTTCAGCCAACTGCCAATACTAATCACCAACCTCATGAATGAATAAGCCTTCAAGTTTTCAGGCTGAGGGATCTATAACTCAAAGAGAAATTTACTTCCATTTAAAAATTTGGAGCCATCAGAGGGGCTTCCTAAATATATCTTCAATTGAAGTGACGTAGGCCAAATCTCTTTAAGCCCTGCCTCTATATCAATCTTGGATAGAGGGCTGGTAAGTCATAAGTTCTAGAGAGGGCTTTTGCACAAAGCTCAACAGAGATTCCCTTCCTTGTTTACTTGATAAAAATGAATATTTATAATGCTAGGTCTTATTATGTCACCCCTAATTCAAACCTTTCTTGACACCCACTGCCTATCATATCTATTAAAAAAAAAACACTTAACAAGCTTTCTTGGTTAAGTTGTAGACTTCTTTCAGACTCTTAATTTCAATAATTTTAAAATGTACATTACACTCAATAGCTCTTAGTTAAAAGTATGATTTAATAAGTTAATGAAGAACTTTGGAATAGGAGATCTAAGCCTTTTAGTTCAAGCAGTCATTGATATGCTACAGAGAAAGCACCTGGAAGTTGAAGTTCATTTCACTTTATTAAAAAAAAAGTCCATAAAAGAGAAATAAAATTCCTGCCACCCATATTCAGTAGGATACTACAAAGATTAATGAGGTAATGCAATAAGAAGTGCTTTGAGCTATTCATATGAATGGTACTTTACAGAGGTACTTTATTGTAATTATTCTCTGCATTTACCTTTACTACCATATCTACAAAATTTGGACTAAAAAAGAGAGTAAGTTTCTAGTATACAAAAGTTGTTTCAAAGTCATCTGTTCTGATTTTGACTGCTGGTATTTTTTTTAAAAAAAAATAATTAAAATCCTCACCTTATACAATTTGTATTTCCGATGAATGTAGTGAGTTGAACTAATGCATTTAAAATGACTGGTTCTTGGTAAGACCCCTAGTAAATGCTTGCTTTTGTTACTGTTTGTAGTCAAAATCGTCACAGTAGAAAATTTTTTAGAAGTTATATTATAGTGCAACTTGCAGGAGTCTCTGGAAAAAGAGGGCAGATCAAGGAAGCCAATTAAAATTAGAATGTTTGCATTTAATATACTATCCAGAGTAAAGAAATATTATATTCTTGAATGATAGTGACTACATGTTTTTTAGTTACCTACTGTCCAATCACATCACATTTTAAAACTGAACTTTCAAAAACAGTTAAAATAAAATTGTTCAAGAATCTCATCACTAAGTGATCATTATTTAAACATTTTCTTTTTTGGAACATGGGAGGTATAACTCCAAAACAGACTGCTCTCAATATAGTAATGAATTAGATATGTTAACAGTCAATGTTAATAGCCATCATACATGGACTATAAGTCCTGGTAATAAATCTATATTCATCACTCTAAATCTATAAGCATCACACTTTCTGATTTCAAAATATATTATAAAGCTACAGTAATTAAAAGTTTGGTACCTGGTATCTATAATAATAAAAGCATAATATGCTAATTAGACCGGACAGCCAAACGACCTCCGGATGTCCTTCCAGACGACCTTCCGGACAAAGCCAGGGCTGCGAGGGCCCAGGCAAGCCACCGCGGTTGCGAGGGCCGAGCCCTTTGCATGTATTTCGTGCATTGGGCCTCTACTAAAAACATACATACTGATCAGTAGAAGAGAGTCCAGAAATAAACCCACACATATATTGTCACTGATCTTCAGCAAGGGAGTGAAAGGTCCTATATCCCATTTCCAATCCTTGAACCATCTACTACACTAATGTGTTTTTCTCTTTAAAATGTCCCAAAAGATGCAAGATGGCCCTGTGCTTATAGAATTTTAAAATTTCATTTTAAGGAATCAAAAGAAATTTGTTCTGTGAGCAAGTTTTTAAATTTGGCTTAAGGCACCTCTGATTCAGGGAACAAGCAATCTCCTTCCAACTCTCTCTTCTGCTGGAGACATGTCCCCTTTCAACCTGTGTCTCTTGCTCCAATACGAATCAATGAACTCAGGACCCAAAATACTGTGTCTTAGAAATCCATTTAGAAAACAATTGCTCCATTCAAAGTTCATTTCCTTCCTTTATCAGAAATTGCTTGAAATGTAATTTTGCAGCAAGCACTTCATATCTTGTCTTGAAATAGACTGAGGTAAATGTACAGTCAATGATTAGATAAATGTAATGTCTTGGGTTGATGCCACAATGCAATATTCGATGGTGTGGTCAGTACTGATGGATGTTTTGTATAGTTACCCAGCTGTATAATGGGACAGATCCCCATGACTCTATTTAAAATGCCATGTGGCTCTTCTCAATTAATATTACCAAAAGTACTTTGGCACAAATACAAAGAGCATGAGGAATTAGTGCTGAGCATGCAGGTGCAGTCCTCTTTTGCTCTGCACAGAGACTGTCCTTTATATAATAAACTGTATCTGTGCATAATTTATTTACTGAGCTGCATTGTGTGAAATAAGTAACACAACAAAGATTATTCCTCCTCCAAAAATCACTTTTATGAGGTTACAAATAGAAAGCCTGTGCTAAGGAATCTCCAATAGTACAGTTAAAGATTAAACCCTGATGAAGTTAACACACATAACACGGGCATGCACACAGGCACTTCAGCCTAGAGAAGCATAACGGAGCCTCTTTATTTTAATGGCAAGAAAAGCATTTCTCTCTGCTATCAAGATGCAAATCATTCAATATAAAAGAGGGCAAAAGGAGAGAGATAACTTTCTTTGGTAAGTAATAAAAATAACAGAATACTGATACTGCTCTTAGAAAATGTTTGGTGTTTTTTTTTTTTTTTTTTAAATGAAGAGGCTAAATTTTCTGGCAGACTGGTACCCAGATTGCATAACGCAAGAAGGAATCAACTGACACAATGATAAACACCTCCTGTAAAGCTCTGATGCCTGTTCTCAGGTGGTTATATATCACTGTTACCTACTAGAAACCTATGATTATCGGGAAAGATATCCAGTCACTACCATATATTTCAGTGATCAAAATGAGACATTTCTACAATTTACCTTTTTTAAATTAAAATGCTTAATATTTTCTAACATATATAACAAATAATTGTTAAAATAAATCCAACAACATCTTATTTTCTAGTGTCCTTAGGTGCAGCATGGGATAGTTTGTGATTTAGAAAGACCTGTTGTCTCTTCTATTGAAGTTCATGCGATCACTACTTGCAACACTTCAAAAAATTTTTATGATCGAGTATTTTCCAGTTATTAGTATTTATATTCATTAAAATCCCATAGTAGTACTTGCTTAAGCAACACATATACGAAAACTAGAATAATACCAAGAAGATTAGCATATCTCCTGCAAATAAGGATGACGTGCAAATTTGTGAAATGTTTTACATAAACACAAAACTATAACATCTTGTTCCATGTCATGAAAAAAATTTTGATGCATTTTTGGAGGCATATGCTTATGACCTTAATTTACAAAAATGTCAGAATTTAGCTATATTGCAAATTTTTAATTTTATAAATTTTAAATAACCTTTAAAATCATTTTTCTTTATAAATAGCTGTTTAAAAATTCTCCCTCAAAAATATTTTAGATTTATCTCTGCATTGACAGAATTCTATAATCATACAATGTGTTTTAGTGCATTGTTATTTTTTGCTTCTCTCTCTCTCTCTCTCTCTGAAACCTTTTCCTTCTATTTCTGGTGTTATAAACTGCATAATAAGGGCATATCTTGGTTGATACTATTTTAATACTTTGGGCTGGTACTTGGTTAATTACTCATTAATATGGAGTCATGTTTTTTCCATTCTAGGGACTCTCATGAATTATATTTCGCTAATTTTTCCACATTCCATTTCTCTAATAATCTAGTTCTATTAGAGAATATTTAAATATATGGAAAGTTTCTCCACTATTTTCCATCTCTTTGCCTTTCCCCCAATTTCCTCTATTTTATCTTCCAAACTTTTCACTAAAATTTTTCCCCCAAAAAGTACCCAAGTCTATTGCTTTGGATGCAATAAATATCTCTTCTTTTCTTCTTGATGATACAAGCTGTAGATTTTTATCTTGTTGTGTATTCTTTTCTTCTCTTCCTTGCATTCCCTCAACCTCTTCCGGTTTTTGCTTGTTTTAGTATGTGTGTTTCCTGTTGGAGGCTCCACGAAAGGTGGTAAACAAGTTTTAGTTGCTAAAAGAACTAGCACGGGACTTGCAATTATAACGCTTAGGAATCTAGGGTTATTGCGAGAAAAGAATACAAAATAAGCACTGAACTAAGGAAATGCATCTCAGCCAAATGCAGCGCGCCGCACAGATGGGGGCGCCAGTAGTGTGTGCGCTTTCTCAAATCAGAAGCACCAAGCTGGGCCAACACCTGGCAGCCAGGGGCAGAGGCATACCTCTGTGGTGTAACCAGCCCCAAAGGCAGAGCGGGGCGGCGGCGGGGGGGGGGGGGGGGTCACTTACACCAGGTCTAAGCTCCCATCTCCCTGTTGCCATAAGCAATGCTCACAAGCCAGTACAAGCCACCGGACGCTCATCACGGCCCCTCGGATGAAAGCAACACTATTAATCAATGCTGTTCACGCTCGTCCACTTGTCAATACTGTCAATACAACTATTACTTCAGCAAAAACAGCGCGAGCTAACCCGGCACACCCTGGATCTAACCCTTGCAACACAGGCTTTCCTTAAAAAAAAAAAAAAAAAAAAAAAAAAAAAAGTGTGAAATGGAAATATCGACTGGAACCCTGGATACAAGGGCATGACTTACTTCTGAATCCCGGTAAACAGGCACTTTCTGTGGCGACTACCAAGCGGAAACTCGTGCAACTTCATTAGCTGAGGTCTTCCGTCTCTAAAGCACGTTCCGTACCTCCAGAAGCCGGAAGCTGCCTTCCGTTCCGTTCCGTGGGGCTACCTCTCGCGAAGCAGCCGGGCCCAAGTCCCGCGATATTTCCCTCCAATCCCCGTGCCCTCCCGCTGATTCCTCGGGCCGGAAGCCTGGCCTTGAGCGCCCACAGCTGTGGGCCCTTCGCCGCTGGCCGTTCGCCCTCGCTTTCCCGCTTTCCCAGGAGTTACTCTGCTGGCAACTGCTGACGTTGTTTCAGTTGTTGCTTCTGGCACTCAATCGAGGGAAGGATTTTCAATTCGTACCTCCAACAGCCCCAGATGTTACACAGTAACAGATTAAAGTGGCCCGGCCGGCGTGGCTCAGTGGTTAGCATGGATCCATGAACCAGGAGGTCAGGGTTCGATTCCGTCAGGGCACATGCCCAGGTTGCAGGCTGGATCCCCAGCAGGGGCCGTGCAGGAGGCAGCTGATCAATGATTCTCTCTCATCATTGATGTTTCTATCTTTCTCCTCTCCCTTCCTCTCTGAAATCAATAAAACTATATTAAAAAAAAAAAAGATAAAGTGCTTTCACAGACTATCTTACCCTGACAATTACTGAAGCAGAACTGATGATGTATCAACACGCCCCTCTTAAGGCTATGACTGTGGGGCCACTACCATGGTGCCATCTCCAACCCTCCCTTGAAGGTGCCTCTTTCCATACAATGTCAGGGTGAAGATGTGAAGAAAACACTACATAGATTTGCATTCCCAGAATTTTCCCACGTGAAATTTAAAACAGTGCTCTCTCAAGGCTTTGTCCTTAAAGTAGCTGCTAATGAGGGAACAGCATGGGGAACATTACACTCCAAGAACAGGGGAGAGGGTAAAGAGCCTCTCATTGCCCAGGTCCGGGTAAAGGGTCAATCAGAGGCCATGTCCCCCCAATCCAACTGTTGGATATGTGGGCAGCAGGCCTCTCTAGCTTATTAGTGGGCCTGCTGTAGAAAGGTAATATCATCAGGTGCCAGGCCACATCAAGACTCCCACTCCCCCCCCCCACCCCACCTGTTTCAATGGTGCATGTTCCATTCTAGGTATAATGTGTTTCAACATGTCCAGCTTGGAGCAGGGTAGTGAGATCCCAGTGAGGATTGGGTGTGAAGTAACCCACTCATCCCGTTGGGATTTCCCATTGCAAATTCTAATAGATGTCCCCTTCCCCAGGTGTGGCAAGCCAGCATAGCCATGGCATACTCAGCCCCACATTGGGCGCCTTATGTGCCAGGCCAGCTCAGCCAGGTTCGATGACCCTGAGAGGGGGCAGTGAAGGATTGAGAAAAGACAGACAAGAGAAGAAAGCTGGGTCTGGGTCTACTCTAGCCAGATTCCACCAGGCAAAGTAAGGGCGTGGTCAAGATGTTTACAACATTCTTGTGGGTTTCAATCCTACTCAATCACATGCACCTGAACTCTATCAAGCCCACATCTCTCAGACACGTGGGGCCACGTGTTTGGACTAGAGGTTCAAGCTTACAACTATAGCTTTTGGCTATAATTGTGCTGGGAGGGCCCTGCCCTCCAAGCTGGGACTTGCACGTGGCAATGAGAGGACTGTGCCCTCTCATTAGTTCAAGGCTTGAACCTGTCCAAATACTGTAGCCGCTCTCCACAGCTTGGTGTTGTCAGCAGCATACCATGTTGATCCACACAGAGTTGGGACAAAGGCTGTCTCCCAAGACTTTCATACCTTTATAATGTTTGATGCAGAGGTCTCGAATCCGGCATATGAGGCAGTAGTCCCTGCTGGGTGATCATTCAAGTGCATTAAAACCTGGAAAAGTACTTCAGTTCACCTGGCCAGGGTGGTTTTACTTCTTAGTAATTTAATCTACTGCTTTAATATCCCACTCTTCCTTTCTACCAACCCTATTGCTCCTGGGTTATAAGGGAGATGGAATCTTCACTCAATATCATGTTCTTTGCCCAATCTTGCATATCATAACCTTTGAAATATGATCCCTGATCACTCTCTCTTCGATGAGTGTATCTGTACATGGTACTCAGCTTCTCTAATTCCCTAGTGGTGGCAATCTGGTTTGCTTGGCAACAGGAAAGCTTGGATTAGGCCACAGGCAAAGCCTGCACAAACTGAGGCAGATTTAGAGCCCTCGCTTAGAAGAAGGGATCAATATAAGCAATTTGTCAACTTCTCATTGATTGGGAACTCCAGTAGGTGGCCCCAGACTCCTTTGGGAGTTGCCTTGGACATTGTTTAGAATACATAGGACATGCTGGTACTGCATTAACCAAGACACTGTATTTCAAGGGCTATCTGCCATCCTAAGCAATATGCCATAGCATCCAGGAGCTACGGTGGCCACCTTTCCTATGCATCCAATCTGCGGTATCTATTGCAGGGTCAGTTGCTAGGCTCATACCTGGGCTAGGGAATCAGTTCCTGATTTCCAGGAGTGCAAGGACCTTCTGAGCTGGAATGTGGAAGGTAGTAAGGATGGCTTCAGAATCTTGCAGGGGAATCCAAATGTCTGTCTACATATTCTGACCCCCACAAGGGTTTATTCATAATTATCCATAACTCAGCTTCCCATGGCCCAAGCCATAGGGTTAACCCATTTGGAACAACCCAACTATTAGTGCAAAGGGCTAAAGGCCAGGGCTCATCTGTGATCAACCACCAATGAAACCACTCTGAGTTCAGCCCACTGGCTGCTGTGCTTCATTTCTAGTCCCATTCAGACAGTGTCAGTGTTGGGCTGAATAGTGACAGCAGTTCATGTGGGCAGATTGCCCTGACTGGGCCCATCTGAATACCAGGCACCAGTGGGAATTTTCCTCACTCATACTCTACAGGCCACTGAGGCCATCACAGGAACAGGGACCAAGTATTTGGATGATCTACTTACTCTACAGGACCTAGTGGCATGTATATTTCTAGAGCAGTGGTTCTCAACCTGTGGGTCGCGACCCCTTTGGGGGTCGAACGACCCTTTCACAGGGGTCGCCTAAGACCATCGGACAACATATACATAATTACATATTGTTTACAGTAGCAAAATTACAGTTATGAAGTAGCAACTAAAATAATTTTATGGTTGTGGGTCACCACAACATGAGGAACTGTATTAAAGGGTCGTGGCATTAGGAAGGTTGAGAACCACTGTTCTAGAGAAAGTCGGCTGGTTGGCAGAGTACTCCTCTGCTACACATAAGCCTGCGACTTAGTAAAAGTGGGAGTTTGAGGGATGGTAGGGATTGGTTGATGGGACATAATCTTAACCCACCCCTTAGTACAGGGGTCCTCAAACTACGGCCCGCAGGCCACATGCAAATACAAATATTGTATTTGTTCCCGTTTTGTTTTTTTTACTTCAAAATAAGATATGTGCAGTGTGCATAGGAATTTGTTCATAGTTGTTTTTTTTAAAACTATAGTCCAGCCCTCCAACGGTCTGAGGGACAGTGAACTGGCACCCTGTTTAAAAAGTTTGAGGACCCCTGCCTTAGTAGGACAAGAAGTTCTTACTACGATATTTTGTGCCATTGTGAGAGGCTGTACCAGGAGTCGCACTGTGTGTACTGCAAGGAGCTGTCACTCTATGGCAGGGTATCGGATGTCTGCCCCCTTCCAGACCTGGAACCAAAATCCTAGAAGTACTCTGTCCTTCTGTCATCTCTGCCACAGTGCCCAAACCATACCATAAACCTTATGATAGTACCTGGGCCTTAAATTTTTAGTGGGTTCACCCTCCATGTTCCCTCTCTGAGAAGTTCCAACAAAGTCTGCAGAGTGTCTTCACATGTCAACATATGTCTTCAACGTAATGGGCCCATTTTACTGATGTGGGGAAGGAGAACAGGAACTGCTCTAGGGCTGCCACCCAGGACATATTGTGGGATTATGTAGGTAGTCTTGGGAAAGCACTTGAAAGACCCATTGTTGCCCCTTCCTCCTGAAGGCAAACTGGCCTTGCGACTCGCCCCAGGGTTATACTGAAAAAAGCATTTGCTAAAGCCCAGTACAGTATGGTGCCCTCCTAGGACTTTGGTCAAGATATCTACGATAGTGACAACGTTGGGCACAGCTGCGTTAATGAGGAGGCACTGCTGTGTTCAGTTATCAGTATTCCACTGTTATCTGCCACGAGCCATCTGGCCTTTTTACTGCCTAAACTGGACTATGGAAAGCACTATGAGCAGGGCATACAATATCCATTTGGTGCGTTTTGGGGATAGATTCTCCTACTTCCCCCCAGCAATTTATATTGTTTGACAGTTACCACTCTTCTGGGAGTGATTTGGTTACTGGTTCCCAGTTGGCATTTCCCCTCAGCACTGGTTTGATTATTCCAAACTGGAGGTAGAATTTACCAATTGAGTTTGACTTTGTAAGGTTATCAATGCCCAATACATTCTCCCATATTAGATAAATCCTCATATTCCCAGAGGGGAGAATGTCCAATTTGCAGTGTCAAAGGGACCTTCCTCACCATAACCATTGCCCTCCATCAACATTGATGATGCTGAGGAGGCCAGAAACATTTTATCACTGGAATGAAAATTAAAACTCCAAGAAGATGCCATTGCACAATCAACTTACCTCAAATTAAGAACTAATAACATGTCAAATGTAGGTAAGGGTATGGTATATTATAGGTACTCATATCCTGCAGGTGGTATAGCTATTTTGGAAAGCAGTTTAGAAACAAATATGTAGTGATGGTGAATTTGTGTAAACCAAAAGTATGTTTATGTACACATAATGATAGGAGAAAATGTTCTCTTCAGCATTATTTATAATGTTGGAAAAATCCAATTTATTTTTGCTAGAATGAATAAATAAATTGTTATGGAAACTGATATTGATGTCATTTTATTCATTTATATATTTGACTGGTTTCAAAAATGAGCTTAGGCAACAAAATGCATGCAATGATACAAAACAAATAAGAAAGGAAGAAAAACAAAATGAGAAAAAATAAGGACAATAGATCTATACAGAAGCTATTAATAAAATGGCTTATGTTCACACATTCTATATTATATCAAAGTTATGAAGTTTGTATGAGTTTGGTCTTGTTTTCATAACATTACAATATTTGTGTTCTAACCATTTTTCATTGTCATCACTTGAAAAAGCAAAATTAATATTTGGGAGAGGCTTCCCAAATTTTCTTGAAACCCAGAGACTTGCATTAAATATGAGTGTCATACTCAGTTTCTTAAATTTGTTATTGCTACACTGAGTGATACAATATTGTATTTTTCTCCCACACTTCCATTAGTACTAATATTATCATAGCCTTTAAAGTAGTATGTGGGAGGTGTAGACATAAATTTTCATTAGCAGCTAATGAAATCTCTTCTTATATGGAGTTCTATTCTGTATGCATTAATACAAAAACTTATCTCTGTATTTTGGAGAGCATATATAAGGCCTCAGCATAGCCATGGGCTTTGTCCACTGTTATAAGTGTGATTTAATTTCGTAGCTGAAATAGAATGTCAGCTGCCTAAGAGCATTTTAAAAGAAAGCAATTTGTTTTTCTCTCAGTAATGTTTCTATGAATTTTAGATTAAAATGGCACTAAAATGTTCTATGTCTAATGCCTCCTTTTGTCAAAGAAAAGGTGACTTTCCTTTTTTCTACTCCCCATAACCTTTTCATTGAGCTTTAAGAATAGCCTTCCCCCTGAGATCTTGCCCAGTTAATTATTCCTTCTCTTTTCAAAAGCTGCAATCTCCTCTGGCTTCTATATCTAGAAGACAGGCTGAAATCTCCTGTTAAAAATACTAAAACAAAAACACAAAACAAACAAGCAAAATTCCCCCTTCATGTGCTTAGTTCACTATCCTGTTTCTTTATTCCTTTCTCTTCCAATTGCCTAATGCCCATTGACAACTCAACAAATTAAATTCTGAGTTCCTTCACTCTGATTTATTCTAAACATGTTCTTGCTAAAGTAACCAAAAGTTTCTCAATTGTCCAGAACAGTGATCTCACTTTTTTTTTCTTATTATAATATGCCTCATTCTAACAGTAGTCCCTAATGAATACATCATGTTTCTCAGACTCTGTTCTCATTTCCCCCAAAGTGATTTCCTTTCACTCCTATAATTCAGCATGTAGTCTCTAAGCCATTAACTCCCAAATCTAAATTGTCTCCACTCATTTTTTTGGCTAAAGACTGGCATTCTTTGTATCCTAGAATGACATCTCTATAGGTGTCACATAGATAGATACCCAAGTCAACTGTTTCATCTTTCTCTAAAAATCATTTTTTTCTATCATATGTGCACTGTCAAATAGTGTGTTCCAAACAAAACTCCCATTTTTTCTCATAAATTATTTCGTTTTCTTTTCTAATTTTCCCCTCACACACACATACACACTCACTCACCATCACTAGAACCTGAATTTTTGCCTTCATAATACCACAGTTAATAACGTGTCTATTATATGCAAACTCTACCCTATTGTCAATAAATTATCTTTAATGAATGAATAAAGTATTACATTCCCCCCAAAATCTATTGTCACTGCTTAAATTTAGGCCTTGAGAGCTTCTTCTGTGTCCACTGTTATAAATCTTCCCACTGTTCTCTTTGTAACTGACCTATCCCCAGTAGTCAGTGCTCTGCACTCTGTCAAGATTACTTTCCACATGAATGTATGGCATTACAGTAACATTTATGCATAATCTCCATTATATGAAGAGTTTCCCCAAGTCCCAAGGGCTTACGGGAAAGATAACATACAACCCGCCTTCTCACCTCATTACCTCTACTAGCACGTTTGACTACTGCCCAGTACACGTTCCCCATTCTCACCTAGCTCTATGTCCAGACAAGTGAAATTGCTCAGTTTTCCTGACAAGCTATCTTTGTAGCTATAGTTATAGAATGATAGTTTTATAGAACTCAAGTAAGGTTATTCCTCTTTTCCTAGCCTTGCAAACTACTAGCTCCATTGATAACAAACAGAATATGTTTCTGGATTCCTCCAAGTAGAGTTTGTCATACCTTTTCTCTAAATTCTCAAAGCCCTTTTCTCCTTTCAACGTTGTACCATTGATAACTTCATGGCAGAATCATCTAATTATGTATGTCTCTCTTACAAAAACAAAACTAGCTTCTAAAAATAAATCTTATCTGATTTTCTTTTTGAAGTCCCTATTACATTGACTGGCATTATTATAGGCACTTAATGCATTTTACTTTACAAATTTTCTTCACTATTTTTAACCCATTGTCAAGACTTCTCCATGATATTTTAAATGCCTGATATAAATCATGTTGATATATTGCCTCCTACATAGAAATCATGGAACTATCTGTCAACATAGTCCTTAATTTAAAAATTTTTCAAAAATATATAAAAGATAGATGTTATGAAAGATGTTAAATAGTACTTGGAAAAAGTAATATATCTATATTTTACCAATTTTAAGTACATATATTATATTGATGTTTTTTTTAATAAATTGTATTTGTATAAAGTACTGATGGTACTGCTGATTTTTCCAAGCAAGTGATATTGAGCTTAAAGTACTTTTGTTCCCCAAAGTCCTAAAAATGTCTACAATGTAGAGAGCAGCCAAGTAAAATTCTATAAATGGCAAGTGTGTATCATCATTGTATCATGAATTAGCATTCAGAATAAAGTAAAATCCATCATAGTATATTAGGACTTGGAGGCTCTCTCTATAGAGAGATATGTATGTACTAGAGGCCCAGTGCATGAACACATGCATGGGTGGGGTCCCTCGGGCTGGCCGGCAATCAGGGCCTATCAGGGCTGGCCAGCCAGGGGGAGGGGCTGTGGGAGGTTGGCTGGCCATGGAGGTTGGCTGTGGGAGTGCACTGACTAACAGGAGGCAGCTCCTGTGTTGAATGTCTGCCTCCTGGTGGTCAGTGCGCATCATAGTGACTGATCAACCTGTTATTCAGTCGACCAGTCATAATGGTCATTTAGGTTTTATATATATAGTCTAGAGGCCCAATGCATGAAATTCATGCAAGGGGCTCAGCCCTCACAGCCCTCACAGCTCGCATCCCTGGCTTTGTCTGGAAGGTCATCTGAAAGGACATCCAGAAGGTCATTTAGCTGTTCAGTCTAATTAGCATATTATCTTTTTATTATATTATATAATAAAGAGATAATATGCAAATTAACCATCACACCCTCACACAAGGTGGCCGCCCCCATGTGGTCATAAGATGGACACCACAAGATGGCCAGCAGGGGAGGGCAGTTGGGGGTGACCATGCCAGTAGGGGAGGGCAGTGGGGGAAACCTGGCTGGCAGGGGAATGGTTAAGGAGTGATCAGGCTGGCAGGCAGAAGTGGTTAGGGGCAATCAGGCAGGCAGGCAGGTGAGCAGTTGGGAGCCAGCAGTCCTGGATTGTGAGAGGGATGTCCGACTGCTGGTTTAGGATTGGGCCTAAACCGGCAGTCGGACAACCCCTGAGGGGTCCCAGATCGGAGAGGGTGCAGGCTGGGCTGAGGGACAACCCCTCCCCCCAAGTGCACAAATTTCGTGCACTGGGCCTCTAGTATAGGATATGTGAAGAAACTGAATCAAAGAAAGGGCTTCTTAAGTCAATGCCCACGTGTGGAGTCAGTGATATTTTAAGTCATCTGATGCTATCTTAATATGATGCCAAGAAAGTTCCTCATTTTAGGCCCATCCCTAATAATTCTGAGGTCAGGGGCAAAGTGCAAGTCAAGATGTATATTCCAAATACATAATTCATAAAGACAGCTACACCTGTAATTCAACAGGCATTCCTGCCAAGCACTCCCAGCCCATTGAGGATAAATCTCACTCCAATTGGAGGGATCTGTTTTTTACCAAGGCTAGGATTTCATTGAGCAGGGCTGGGTAGGGCATTGTATAAAGTGATAATGGGGCCAGGATTCTTGGACAGTGGCTGTACCCAACCCCACTCCAGGTGTTGACTGAATTGGTCAAGCTTCCCAATGAGCCAGGATGAATTAAGTCCTCTCCACCAGTTTCACAGCTCCAACTTGGAATTTCCAAGGCAGTTCTAAGTACTTATTTAAACGATCTCAAACTAGAGGCAGTAGCACAAACCTGGGAAACATATTGGGTCCCTTAGGGCAGTGAACTGTTAACAAAAGCAGCCACCCTTTCAGAGGTGTATCAAGGCTCAGATTTTCGCCTTTCCCTTCACTTCCAAGCAAACACTTAAAAACTCCCAATCACTCATCCACTCACCTGAGGATGGCAGTTTAGTTTGAGCAACTCCTGAACATAATTGCAATTTGTCAGCAAACATTAAAAATTTTTCCGTATGCTCATAAAAGGAAAAAAAAGTTTTTGTGCTTCAGTGTTTGTGAAGTGTAGAGGATCTCTAAAGTGAGTTGCTACTGATGCCTGTAGCTAAGAATGGTATTGTCCTAGTTTCTAAAACTGGCAATCTTCAAATGTATTTATTATAATAATAGTCATATTGAAGGCTTAAAGATCCCAGGCTTTGGATATGCATGTGTGGTTCCCACTGATTTCAGACTGGACATAATAGGCTAAGAAGATGGACAAAGTAAATTAAGGTTATTTTTAACATTTTTGAGCACATAACAATCTATCAAAGAGTTGTATATATATCTGTTGCTATGTTCTTCCCCAGCCAGTGAAGAATTTGCATAATTATAAAAATACTTGTAAGTAGCGGTATCCTCCATCATATTTTGAAATTGTTAGTTGTTCTGCAAATGTGTAAGAAAAAAGAGGTCTCTAGTAGCCCAGTACACAAATTGTAGTATGCACATGAACATATTGGCTGAGATTATGTTTCCAGTGCTAATTCCAGAAATTACCATAAAATTCATTACATTTGGACTATTTTAAAGGTAAAAGTACAGACACCTTGTTCTTTCAAATCCTAGAAGCCGGAATTAGAATAATATTTCCTAGACTTAGTCCTTGTTATGATAAACATCATTAGGTTGTCTTTCCTTAAAAGTCAGATACAATTTCATCCACTGTTTAAATCTTATTTTACAAATCAAACTCAAGTAAGGAAACAAATGGAAATGCATCTTTCAGCAGCATCTTCTGACAGTATATGATAAACAACATCATTTACAGGACACTGCATCATACCATTTACATTTAGAAAGAAGAAAAATGCTGATTAAGCTTTCATTTGGCCCCGGCCGTCCAATACATAGTGTGTTAAGCAATTCAATATTTTTAGTTTTAAAGCTACACACATCTCTAACCATAACATGCCAGAAGCAATAAAGTTACTGAAATGAGTGGGGCTGTTTACTTCTGACATATTATAATATCTCTGATCCAGCAGTTTTCTAAAAACATGTATTATTGTCTCTGCACCCAAGGGTCTCTTCTCTCCAAAGTCAGTTTTTATTATTTATTTTTAAAATTTATTTTAAAAATGTTTTTATTGATTGTAGAGAGAGAGGAAGGGGGGGAGAGAGAGAGAGAGAGAGAGAGAGAGAGAGAGAGAGAGAGAGAGAGAAACATTGATCTGCCAGGCATATGCCCTGACTGGGAATTGAACCAGTGGCTTTTCAGTGCACAAGACAATGCTCAACCGACTGAGCCACACCAGCCAGGGCCCAAGGTTAGTTTTTAAAATGCACAAAGTTCTCCCTTAAAATAAGTGTAAAATTGTATTTCCCATTCAATGAGTCACCTCCATGTTTCAAAAGAAAAGAAAAATCATCTGACTGTCTTTGCAATCAAATAATCTCCCTGTTTAGAGCAGAGTTAAACAAAACAAGAGAACTGAGAACTACTAAACACTGTTGATCTTTTGTTATTAGATTTGGTGACAGTTATGCATGCATTAGAATTGCTTATTTTTATTTTTTAACATACTAGAGATGGCAATACCCTAGAGCCATGGTCGGCAAACTGCAGCTCGCGAGCCACATGCAGCTCTTTGGCCCCTTGAGTGTGGCTCTTCCTAAGCCTTAGGAGTAACCTAATTAAGTTAATAACAATGTACCTACCTATATAGTTTAAGTTTAAAAAATTTGGCTCTCAAAAGAAATTTCAGTCGTTGTACTGTTGATATTTGGCTCTGTTGACTAATGAGTTTGCTAACCACTGCCCTAGAGGAACACCAAGGATTTTTAGCATAAATACCTATATATATAAAAGGCTAAGTGACCAACCGTATGTATGTCCGACCAACTGACTGACTGACCAGCTGGTACATATGACCCATACTGTCAATCCTATATAATAAAAGCACAGCGACTGAATGGCAGAACAACCAGAACGACCATTAGACCAGACGCTCAGGGCAGGAGCTGCCTCCTGGTGGTCAGTGCATGGCACTCCCACAGCGGAAGCAGCTGCTCAGAGGGCAGGTCCACAGCTGCTCAGCTGACCGGGCTGAGCAGCGCTCCCACAGCAGGCTGATCCCTGCAGGCTGCCCCCCACCAGTGCACGAATCACAGCACTAAAAGCTGGAGGTTACTAAGCACCATCCTTGAGGTGGGCAAAAGCCAGGTACTGTCCACGGAATCTCAGATAATCCCAGAACCCGCTTCACAGGGTTGATCTAAGGGTTTCTATTCATAGCTTTAAGAATGGAATGAGATCATCAGCTTTTAAGTAGTTGAAGGAAAACACACACGGCTCCCTTTTCATTCTCTTTGCCCCACCTTCTTGCAAGAGCAGGAACAACTGGCTCCCACAACCCGTCAGGCTCCAAGTGAATCTGCCTTCCAATGGCCTTTACACCTAATGCCGCTGCCTGAGCATCTTACTCAACCCCTATCACTGACTGAGCACCCCCTGTCCTAGGCCTGCCCAGGTGCTCGCAGAGCAGCAGGAAGCCAGCTGTCCTGGCCTACTGAGCGTGGCTTCCGCCAGGAGAGGATGGGGGTGCAGGAAGGAAACAGCCTCGGACAGACGTGAGATGCAGCTGTTAGAGGACATGGGCACCATGAAAACATGGGAATGAAGCCACATAGGGACTCCTCGAGGAAGGGGCAAAGGGCGGCTCACTGAGGGAAAGTGGGCGGATGGAGGAGAGCCAGGCAGACACCTAGGGAAGGGCATCGGGCAGAGGGGACAGCCCACAGAGGGGCAGCAGGACGAGCAAGAGGCCACGTGGAAGGGGATCAAGGCTGGGTCAGGGGCACATCCTGCAGGGATCGAGGGTCCATGAGAACCTGGCGTCCCCTGAGTGCAGGGGGAGGCACCAGGGCTGTAGGTGAGGACCCCCTGGCTTCTGTGTCAGGAGCAGACTGAGGGGGAAGAGGAAGCAGGGAGACAGCAGGAGGCGACAGCACCCTCCCCGAGGGTGATGCAGAGACAGTGGAAACTGTGGCAGCCGAGGTGGCAGCTTTGGGGTGGGTGTGCTGGAGGAAAGCCAGAGCATGAGGAATGATGTTGCCGGGAGGGAGGAGGAGGCCCCATGCTCAGCTCGGCCCCTGGGAAGGCAGGGTCTCCAGCAGCTGCTGGCAGGAGGCTTGGGGTCAGATCCCGTCCTTTTCAAGGGTCTGACTGTAAAACCCAGACCTTAGTTTGAACTTCACATGAGGGATGTGGAATGCTCACGACCAGCCTCCCACACTGACATCCAGGAAGCAAGTCATTCCCGTCTGGCTGCCCTAATCCCACCATGCCCTCGCACCCCCCCCCCCCCCGCCCTCTCCCCCCAACCTCCAAGCTCTCTTCAGTGATGACAAGTACTTATTGGAAACAAGCAAATGGTTTTATTTTTGGTACAATAAAAACCCCAACAAAACAGAATGTACAATATTATGGAAAGCAAACATTGAAAACTAGGAAAATGAAGCCCCTGTGGACACAGAGATCAGCTGTGACCGGAACCCGGGTCATGTGTGACACAAAAGGGCTCAGGTCCAATGCAGAGGGCTTGCCCAGATGGCCCAACTCCAATCCCGACTCCAGTTTCCAGGACAGAGAGGACTCCGCACCACAGAACAGAACAGAACCGTGGAGACCAGCCCCAAGTCCCGTGGCCTAAGGCAATGCTTGCAGTGTTTCTGGAGAAAGAAACACTCCTAAGATGCTGGGCCAGGGTGATCAGCATCCAGATCGGTCCTCTAACTCCCACCCAGGATCTGTGGTGCTCCCAGCTCTCCCCTCCCTCCCCCTCCCACATCCCCTCCCAGGTGAGCTGCAGATGGCCCTTCCCATCCTCCACCCGCCTCAGCTCCGATGGCAGGTAGGGAGGGTAGGGGGTCATGCAGGGAATCTGAGGGCCTCAAGGATGTGCTGCTTGAAGAGCCAGAGACAGTGTCTGTCCACTCAGCCCCCTGGCTGAATGGATGAACACGGAGGCCTCATGAGTGCGTGTTTAGAACTAGACCCCCTCCCTCCCCTGACTCTGTTACTGCATACTTTGGTTATTTGGGGCATTAATTCCCTCTTCTTTAAAATGAGAACAAGAGCCCAGTGGGCATGGCTCAGTGGTTCAACTTTGACCTCTGACTTAGGAGGTCAAGGTTTGTTTCCCTGTCAGGGCACATGCCCAGGATGTGGTCTCGATCCCCAGTGTGGGGCGTGCAGGAGGCAGCCAATCCATGATTCTCTCTCATCACTGATGTTTCTATCTCTCTCTCCCTCTTCCTTCCTCTCTGAAATCAATGGAAGATATTTTAAATAATAAAAGCCTAATATATAAATTGTCCCCTAGACCAGATTTCGACCAGGAGTTTGACTGCTCACTATGATGTGTGCTGACCACCAGGCCTGGTCAAGGGGCCGATCCGGTGATTGGTGATCGGAGGGTGATGAGGGTCAACTCCTCTGGCTGAGGCATCAGGCCTGGGCAGGGGGCTGAGCCGGGGATTGGGGGGATATGATGGTCCCCTTGCCCAGGCCTGAAGCCTGGGTCAGAGGCGTCAGGCTTGGGTGGGGGGTGGAGCAAGCGATCAGAGGGAGATGGGGTGCCGGGAGCCGGTCCATCCTTGCTGTTTCAAGGGACCTGGCATATATGGCATACGGTTCTTAATATGTTTGCTCACCTTCTTGGCGCTGTGTTTTAACCAAAGTCACCTCTCCGAGAAAGGTTGAATCCCCAGGTAGGGATTTTCCCCTGAAGTTAGGGAGGGAATAAAACCCCTCAACTAAGTGCCAGGTGGGTAATTAATCCCTTTAACTACGAACAATCATGCTTAAACTACATAATCTTTTCTCCCTGGAATGGAGATAAGAAACGCCCTAACCTTTGTAATAGAGATTGATAGGATTGAATCAACTGGTATAAATACAGTTGTAACAAGACAGAAACACTCAGAACTTAGAACAGAATCAAGAAGACAGAACCTACATGGAGCCTAGAGACAGAAGAACTTTGCTGGAGAGAGCATGCCGGAGGATCCTGGAGAGGGACTGGCCTCGGAGCCTAGAGACAGAGCCTAGCGGGAGAACATGGCAAGGGATCCTGGACTGAACCTGACTACAGAGATTGGCAGGAGAACCTGACTGGAACCTGGACACTGAACCTGACTGGAGAGCCTGGACAGAACCTGGCTGGAGAACCTAGCGAGGGAACATGGCTACAGAACCTCGCTGGAGATCCGAAGCAGAACCTCTCTGGAGATCCGGGCTAGAGATCCTGGCTAGGTTGCTGATCAACTGAACGCTGTCTCCGTGTCATTCCTTCTTCGCCGACTCCGTCCACACCTTTGGGGACCCCTGGACCCGCTGGGGTTGGACCCCGGCAATGGGGGTCCCCTGCCCAGGCATGATTCCTGGGCCAGAGGCCTCAGGCCTGGGCGGGGGCCAGAGCCAGTGATTGGGGGGAGATGGGGGTCCCCTGTCCAAGCCTGACACCTCTGGCAGAGGCGTCAGGCCTGGGCAAAGGGCCGATCAGGCGATCGGAGGGTGATGGGGGTCTACGCCTCTGGCCGAGGCATCAGGCCTGGGCAAGGGGCAGAGCCAGCAATCGGAGGGGTCTGGGGGTCCCCTGCCCAGGCCTGACGCCTGGGCCAGAGGCATCAGGCCTGGGCTGGGGGCAGAACCAGTGATGGGGGGAAATGAGGGTTCCCTGCCCAGGCCTAATGCCTCTGTCTGAGGCGTCAGGCCTGGGCAAGGGGCCGATCCTGCGATTGGAGGGTGATGGGGGTCAACGCCTGAGGGCTCCCAGTATGTGAGAGGGGCAGGCTGGGCTGCGGGACACTCCCCCCCACACACCCAGTGCACGAATTTCGTGCACCACGCCCCTAGTTTAAAAATAAATGTTGACTCATGCGAGGAAAATTTTCCAATCAAATTTCTTAATAGTGTGACTCCTTCAGGGATGCTGTGTCATAAATTAAAATTGAAAGTAGGTGTGATCATCATGCTACTGAGAAATCTTAATAATAAATGGGGTCTTTGTAATGGTACTAGATTTATTATTAAAAGATTTCGACCTAACATAATCAAAGCTGAAATAGTAACAGGATCTGCAGAAGAAGAGGTTGTTCTGATTCCAAGAATTGATTTGTCCCCGTCTGACACTGGCCTCTCATTTAAATTAATTTGAAGATAGTTTCCTGTGATGCCAGCATTTGCGATGCCTATTAATTAAATCACAAGGAAAAACTCTAGACAGAGTAGGCATATTCCTACCTGAACCCATTTTTGGACATAGTTGTATGTTGCTTTCTCTTGAGTTTAAAGAGCGTGTGACACTAAAGTTAAAGTTGTAAATACTTCATCACGAGGGAAATTAGTCAAGCACTTTGAAAGGGTTTTTACTCTTAATGTGGTGTACAGGGAGATATTAGAATAAGTTTAATCAATCTTCAATCATTATTTTTATCAATGTTGGTTTTATATCATGTTTTTGTTGGTTTTATGTCATGTCTTTGTTGTTGTTATATCATTTTGTTATTGTTTATTTATTAATCAATTTATGTATTATTTTCATATACATTTTACTAATTTTCTTTCATCTCTGACACTTGTGTTATAGAGAAAGGATGAATAGTAATATTAAAATAATTTGTATTTTAAAATACTGTATTATATATACTACTACAGGCCCGGTGCACAAAAATTTGTGCACTCAGGGGGGAAGGGGAGGTCCCTCAGCCCGGCCTGTGCCCTCTCGCAGTCTGGGACCCCTCAGGAGATAACGCCCTGCTAGCTTAGGCCTGCACCCTGGTGGCAGAGGGCAGGCCCATTCCCTAGGTGCAGCCCCTGGTCGGGCTCAGAGCAGGGCCGATTGGGGAGTTGGGACGCCGCCTCTGTCATGCACAGAGCTGGGTGGATCTGGAGGATGCGATGCCACCCTCAGTCATGCTCAGGGTAGGGCCGATTGAGGGGTTGGGGCACCGCCCTCTGTCACACTCAAGGCAGGGTTGATGGGGAGGTTGCGGCGCCACTCCCATCACGCACAGAGCAGGGCCAATGAAGGGGTTGGGGCGCTGCCCACTGTCACGCACAGAGCAGGGCCCATCAGGGGTTTGAGGAGCTCCCTCCTGTCACTCACAGAGTAGGGCCGATAAGGGAGTTGGGGCACCGCCCCCTGTCACACACAGAGCAGGGCGGATCAGGGGGTTGGGGCGTCGTCCTCTATCACCCACAGAGCAGGGCCGATCAGGGGGTTGGGGCGCCGCCACTGTCACACTCAGGGCAGGGCCGATGTGGAGGTTATGGCTCTATCCCATCACACACAGAGCAGGGCCCGTGGGGGAGGGGGTTGGGGCACCGCCACTCTCACACTCAGGGCAGGGCCGATGGGGAGGTTATGGCTCTACCCTGTCACACACAGAGCAGGGCCCGTGGGGGTGGGGGGGTTGAGGCACTGCACCCTGTCACACACAGAGCCGCAGGGCGATCAGGGGGTTGGGGAGCTCCCCTGTATCAGGCACAGAGCAGGTCTGATGAGGAGGTTGGGGCGCCTTCCCCTGTCACGAACAGAGCAGGGCGGATAGGGAGGTTGTGGCCCAGCCCCCTGTCACACACAGAGCCGCAGGGCAATCAGGGGGTTTGGTCGCTGCCCCCTGTCACACTGATCCTGGTGCCGGGAGGCCTCGCGGCTCTGCTGATCCCTGTGCTGGGAGGCATATTACCCTTTTACTATATAGGATAGAGGCCTGGTGCATGGGTGGGGGCTGGCTGTTTGCCCTGAAGGGTGTCCTGGATCAGGGTGGGGGTCCCCATTGGGGTGCCTGGCTAGCCTGGGTGAGGGGATGATGGCTATTTGCAGTGGGTCACACACCCTTCAGGGTGGGGGTCCCCACTGGGGTGCCTGGCCAGTCTGGGTGAGGGGCTGAGGGCTGTTTTCAGGCTGGCGGGTGACTGAAGCACCCAACTGCTCCTTTTTTTCTCTTTTCTTTTTTTATTCTGGGCCAGCTTTAGCTCTGGCTCCAGCTCTGAGGCCTCTACTGCTGAAAGCAGGTATCTGGTTTGTTTGGGTTCTATAATCGAAACAATATATAACTACAGCTCTGAGATCCCGGCCGGCTGAAAGCAGATTTCTGGGGTTTTGTTTAGCTTCTATATTTATTACAATGTTTCAAACTGCAAGCTCAGAGGCCGACAAGGCAGGTGGGGAACGTTGGAGTCCTCCATCACTGAAGCAAGCAAGCCTCATGTTAGTTTCAAGCTGCCTGGCTGCCGGACGCTATCTTGTCTGGCAGTTAATTTGCATATCGCCCTGATTAGCCAATGGGAAGGGTAGCGGTCGTACACTAATTACCATGTTTCTCTTTTATTAGATAGGATTTTGACATGTAACTTTTTGCACTATCCCAATTACCACATGGATCTTTCTTCTAATTAATTTCCTTTCAATGTGCATGAATTCATGCACCAGGCCACTAGTAAATATGAAGAGGAAACCTCATTACTTTATGATTTCAAATGTTTAAAGAAATACCTGGGTTGATGCTGATCTTTTTAATAATTATGAAGGAAATAATCCCTATGTAAAAACTAATAGTAAAAATAAGTTTTAGATAGGCTAATAGATCCAAATAGCCTGTTATTTGGATAACCATTTTAAGTACTAAAATATTTCAAAATAATTTTTATCTTATTGACCTGTCCATTTATAAATCATTTTTACCTGTTCCTTACAGCTACTTTCCACACTTAGTCCTGACATCCAATCTTTATACTGAATGTAGTTAAAGTTACTGGATGTAGTTTGCAATTTAAATTGCCTTTTTCTTCTATTAGTCCAAACTACTAGATTTTTCTGTTTTCATTCTAGAAACCCTTGGTTAGAAGCTAATATTCTTCCTTTATTTTGACCATTTACTTTAATTTTCTTTGCAAAACAATAACAACCACAACAAAAGCCTAAGGGAAGAAAAGAGAGCATTTGGGTTTAAATTGTCCCTTATTAAAATTTAGAAAAAAAAATAATGTGGACCATCAGCTCTCATACAATAAAGGTAGTGAAATAGGGAAATGAAAAAACTTAAACTATAGATGAATATGAATAAATGTTTTATATCAGTAAACTTTTAATTACTTGAGAAATTTTATTTTTGTTAGTTATAGTACTTTAGACTTTTTAAGCTGAGTTATAATAATGTGTGTATGTGTGTATAAGAGAGAGAGACATTCTGATCTTTTGTTTTTTAAAATACATTTATTATAGCAGGAAATGTGCATTTATCATACACTGCTTTTTGAACTGTACCCATGCATGTACGTGTGTGTGTGTGATCTGTCTCTGTAATGTCTTTGTACCTATGTACTCATCCTTCAAGTATAAGCTTAAATGTCACTTCCTCTTTAAAGCCTACTCATATCACTCCCTGAATAGGTCAAATCTGTTAATTCTGTATGCCCACCATGCTCTTCTTAATAATTAAAAAAAAACTATACTTGAATAAATATTTGTGTATTGGCATGTGCTGTTTCTTGCTCTTGACTCCATAATCCATGGTATAGTGACACTTTCTGCCAATCCATGCCTGTCTCACCAAAACATAACAGAATAAATGGTCGTAAAATGGGAGTAATTTCATGACAAATGAATATAAGGATGAATAAATATACAAATGAATAATATTGTAAGATCCTTGAATATTGTAGTTTTTAATCCAGATTCATATTCCTTTCAATTACTACTAGAAATAAAAATATGTACTAAGTAATGAAAAAGGTATCTCCTCCAATAGACCTACAGTTTAGTCAGGATATAGAATTTAATCAAATGACTACAAAATGAATATAAAACAACACTGTGATAATAAAAGAGAGGCATATGATACTGTGATAGATGGAGCAATGAGAATGTATATCAGGCTGATTTCCCTAAGTCAAAGAAGATCATGCCAGAATTTTCTGCTGAATTTTAGAACTAGGATCAGGAACACAGTTTGTGTAAGGATGATTTGATATTATTATATCTTTCAGATAACAAAAGTAGGACCTAGGAATGTTTATAAACTTTCCATACATGTGAAAATTCCAAACTGGTGATGGAGTAAGTGGGAGCTACACTGACATACCCCAAGGACCAAACTGGAATTACAACTAAAATACAGAAAAACAGTCCTGAGTAATCAACTGAAGACTAGCTGGAGAGAAAATTGATAACCAAGAATGGAAAGTGGAGACCACATAGAGACTGGTAGGAAGTGCTGAGGTGCAAAAGGGCTGGCTGGGTTCTTACAGACATCAGCTAGTTTTCTGGAGAAATATCTCAGCTGTGGGGGATTCCCACTGAGAATTCTGGGATCTAAACCCCAAGCTGGGATTTCCAGCCCAGAGCACCAGAATTGAGAAAGGTGCCCCCAGAGGACATCTTTCACCTGCAGAGTTTTACCACCCAGGCAGCTTTTGCTGGGGTGAAAGCAATTGCCCCACCTTATTAGAAAAACCCTTGCCTTACCCCAGTGGTTGGCAAAATGCAACTCACGAGCCACATGCGGTTCTTTGGCACCTTGAGTGTGGCTCTTCCTAAGCCTTAGGAGTACCCTAATTAAGTTAATAACAATGTGCCTACCTATATAGTTTAAGTTTAAAAAATTTGGCTCTCAAAAGAAATTTCAATCGTCGTACTGTTGATATTTGGATCTGTTGACTAATGAGTTTGCCAACTACTGCCTTACCCTATTAGAAAAATCCTTGCCCCACCCTGTGGTGTTTTTGAGGCCCATTAAGAGACTGGGAATTACAATCAACCTGCTGGTAGAAACAATTGCCTCACCCTGTTGGAAAACTTCTCACCTTACCCCAAGGTCAATAGCCTGAGGCTAATCAAGACTGAATACAACCAAACTGTAGGCAGAAATGGGTCTCTGGAGGCTTTGAGTCTTTGCCTGATCTAATTTAAGACCTGGGGGTAGAAAAAGTAGACCTTAGTGCACATCTTGGTCCTTTTTAAAAGCACCCAGCCCCAACAGAAGGAGCCACAAGCTGTGGGTTGTCAATAGCTCCAAACAGTGTACTTAGGGCTAGTCAGAAAAAGCTTCTGGCACTGTCCTGCACTAGTTATTGGGAATCATACATAGACACAAAAATAAACAGGAAGCCAATATGTGAAAACAAAAAACAAGCCCCCAATGAATGACAAAGAGAATTCTCCAGAAGATGAGATAAATGAAATAGACATAAAAAATTTATCTGATATAGAGTCTAGAATAATGATGGTAAAGATGCTCAACAGCCTGAGAAACGATGTAGTAACTATGAAAAAAGAACAGCTGGAAATAAAGAATGACATAGCACTAATAAAGAACACAGTGGAAGAAATACAGAGTAGATTAGGGGAAGCTGAGTATTGGTTCAGTGAATTAGAAGACAGGGTAGGAAAAAATCACTCAATCAGAGAACCAAAAAGAAAAAAAAAAACAACAATTAAAAAGCTGGAGAACAGCTTAAGGGAGCTGTGGGACATAAAATGTAATAATATTCACATCATAGGAGTACCAGATGGGGGAAAAAGTGAGCAAGGTTTAGGGAAGCTGTTTGAAGAAATAATGGCAAAAAAACTTCTCTACCCTGGTGAAGGAAAAAGTCACACAAGTCCAGTAGGCACAGAGAGTCTCAAGCAAGAAGAACACAAACAGGCCCACACCCAGACATCATAATTAAAATGCCAAAAATAAAAGATTAAGAGAGAATCTTAAAGTAAGCAAGAAAAAAGCAATTTTCTACTTACGAAGGAGCTCCCATAAGGGTGTCAGCTGATTTCTCATCAGAAACTGTACAGGCCAGAAGGGAATGGCATGAAATATTTAACATAATGAAAAGCAAGATCTGAAATCAAATCAAGATTGCTATATCCAGCAAGGCTATAATTCAAAATAGATAATAAGAGCTTCTCAGACCCAAAAAAAAAGGCTAAAGGATTTTATCACCACCAAACCAGCACTACAAGAAATGCTAAAGGGACAGTTGTAATAAGAAAAAGATATATATGTATATAAAATCTTCCGGACAAAAAATTAATGAGGAAATAGTGACTCTAAATGACACGCCACATCAGATGGATTTAACTGACACATATAGAACACTAGTGACCTGGTGCATGAAATTTGTGCACATTAAAGGGGAATTAATTAAAGGAAATATTTTAATATTGCTATTTGCCCTTTCTCTATAACAGAAGTGTTAGAGATGAAAGAAAGTTAGTAAAATGTATATAAAAATCTTCCTCCTGTCAGAGTCTGGGGTGCACCATGGCAACCAGAGTCAAGTCCCCGCCCACCCTTGTGTGCTTCAAAATCACACAAGACCCAGACCCGGCTGGCGCCACCCCCATTGAGCTAGATCCAGACCCAGCCGGCCCCACCCCCACTAAGCCCCACCAGGTGGGGGGGACGCAGCCTCAGATCCCCTGGCCTGTGGTGGGGTGCATGGCCTGAGGTTTCCCAGCCTGGGTCAGGGCAGGGGGCATGCCTTGAGGCCCTCCGTCAAGCCCTGTGGGAGGGGGGCATGGCCTGAAGTCCCCTGTCAAGCCCCACCAGGCGGGGGCGCAGCCTCAGGTCCCCTGCCCTGGCCCAGTGCCATGCAGCCTCAGGTCCCTGGTGATAGCTTGTTAAGGCTCATTACGGGAACTTGGCCTCTGCTGTGGGTGCAGCCATCTTGACTGTTATGGAGTGATGGCCAATTTTCATATTCCCTCTTTATTAGATAAGATTTCACCCCAAAGCTGCAAAATTTACATTCTTCTCAAGTGCACATTAGTCATTCTCAAAGATAAATCACATGTTAGGACACAAAACAAGTCTCCAAAAATTCAAGATGATTGAAATCATATTAAGCATCGTCTCAGATCTCAATAGAATAAGATTAGAAATCAACTACAGTAAAAACACTCAAAAATATTCAAACACATGGAGGCTAAATAGTATGTTATTAAACAATGAATGGGTTACCAATGAGATTAAGAAAGAAATAAAAAACTTCCTGGAAAAAAAATGAAAATTAACACAAAATAACCCAAAATTTCTAGGACACAGCAAAAGCCATCCTAAGAGGCACTACAGGCCTACAAAAAAAAAAAAAAAAAAGTTAATAGTAAACTTTTTAACCCTAAAACTTAAATAATTAGAAAGAGAATAACAAAGAAAAATCCAGAATAAGCAGAAGGAAGGAAATAATAAAGACCAGAGCAGAAATAAATGACATAGAGACTAAAAAAACAATACAAATATCAATGCGACCAAGAGCTGGTTATTTGAAAAGGTAAACAAGATTGATGAACCTTTAGTCATACTCATCAAAGAAAAAAGAGAGAGGACCAAAATAAATAAAATCAGAAATGCTATTGGTGAAGTAACAACTGACACCACAGAAATACAAAGGATTGTAAGCAAATACTATGAACAACTCTATGCCAAGAAGCTGGACAATGTGGTGGAAATGGACAAATTCTTAGAAAAATACAATCTTCCAAATTTGAATCAGGAAAAATCAGAAAACCTGAATAGGCCAATAACAACTGATGAAATTTAAGCAGTAATGTAAAAACTCCCACCAAACAAAAGCCCTGGTCTGGATGGCTTCCCTCTTTACTAATAATGCCATCATCCAGAATTGATTGTGGTTATTACCTGGCATACTTTGAGTATTTGTATTATGCTTCCACCATTTGCAAATAAACATTTTTCAAAACTGATAAATTATAACTGGGATACCTGAGAAATATTAAATGTGTCCCAAATCAAGTCAATGGTGGGCAAAGAACTTGATTAGAAATCAGGAAAGCTGATTACATTGATCTGCCACTAACTAGCCAAGTGACCTTGAGCAGTTTAAGAGACCTAAGTCTCTTATCTTGAAAAAACAAAATGAAAACTCTAAGGTCACTAAGAACTCTTCCATTTTGAAGATTAAATGATTCTATCAGAAATATCTATTGGCATTAGTTATATGACATAATTTAAACAAAAGGAGGCTGCAAAATTGTAATGTAGCTTTTCACTTCCACAGAATTGGGAGTGATACTGTGTTCACAAGTGCAGTGATTTCACATATATCTATAAGACTGTTGTAATTCACAAAACTGTAATGTGGATTGACTTTCTGTGGAATTCAGAGCCGGGGTTGGCAAATTTGCAACATGACATGCAACATGAAAGTTAAATATATACTTGACTGGATAAGTAAGGAAAAATGGTATAAAATGCATGAAACATAATCCTGAAATTGCATCACATTCCTTACCATCCCACTCCAAGGAATTGAATGAACAAAACAAGGAAGGGAAGAGGAATGGAGTATTATGACTTGTCCCAATAACAGCTCCATGAACTCAGTACTGCCTCTGTTAACTTTGGATTAAGAGCCAAACATATCACTAAAGCCAGTTTCAAGTCTTTACCCCTTTGGCAATTACAATATGTCAACAATATGTTGCTATGGAATTATAAACTCTAAATTTTCACCTCTTTGGAATGTGAACATAGGGAATGTGAATTAAGAAAGACTGCTTTCTGCACTCAATATTTTATTTAGATTGGGAGGTGGAGAAGTAGAGAAAAGGGTGACTGTTTTGTTATCTCTGAAAAAAATTAAAGGACAGAAAAAAAAATGAAGTAACTTTTTGAAATGCCTTGTTCTGAGGTAATCTGAACAGTTGTTGTTTTTAACTTCCCCTCAGTTAAATATGCTTTCATCATGCTGTCTGTACAGAGCAATGATTTGTTTTGCTGTCGTTATTGGCAAAGCAGGAGGTGTAAATGTTTTTCAAATCCTCCAGGGGACTGTAGAGGTCTTCCCCACCCCCACTGGCAGATTGACTTATCTGTAGTCTCTCCCTCTTTGGCTGGCTTCCATGCATGAGCCAGAAAGCAATCCTCCATCTGGAATTCTCCGTGAGGCAACTCTCTTAAGTCCTTAGGAAAGAAAGAGTAAAAAAAGAGTTTTGTGTTTTTTTAAACAATATTTTGCCTCTAATAGTATTGAGAATGTTGAAACTATATGATAATATACAGATAAGGAGCCTCTTTCACAACTAGAGTACCAGGCCTGGTACATGCACACACAAAGGTAGCCACCATTCTTCAAGTAGAAATAAAAAATGTTCATGAAGGACAATCAGATGTATTATGATTGGAAAGAGATATTCTATGTCCTATAACCTTGGGTATTTCATGGCTTTCAACAGCCATTTGGAGACCTACTTAATTTTCACTTAGCTCTGAATGTATAAATTACACAAAAGACTCAAAAAAGCTAATAA
Organism: Myotis daubentonii; assembly: GCF_963259705.1. Taxonomy (NCBI): domain Eukaryota; kingdom Metazoa; phylum Chordata; class Mammalia; order Chiroptera; family Vespertilionidae; genus Myotis; species Myotis daubentonii. The sequence goes on along the minus strand of NC_081840.1, from coordinate 82,104,346 downwards.
GCCCTGGCTGGTTTGCTCAGTGTTGGCCTACAGAAAGGCCTCAAGTTCAATTCCCAGTCAAGGGCATGTTGCTGGTTCAATCCCCGGCCATGGTGGGGGCTCCTACAGGAGGCAGCCAATCAATGTGTCTCTCTCACATCAATGTGTGTCTCTCTCTCCCTCTCTCTCTATTTCTCTCCCCCTCCTCTTTTCCTTCCACTCAAGATCAATGGGAAAAATATCCTTGAGTGAGGATTTAATAAAAAAAAAAAAAAAAAAAAAGCCAATACATAGAGCTAATTAAATAGACATGGTTACCACTCCTTCTAGGTTTGTCAATGAAGAGAATTAAAAACTTCTGTCTACCAGAAAATGTTACCTGAAGTAGTACAAGATGCATTCTCTCTTAACTAAATGGATAATTCCTAAACATAATGGTTTCACTTTAAAATTTCTACTATTGAGAACTATCATACAATCAATATATGCCCTTAATATAATGTATCTTTCTTTCACCAACATGCCATCCTTACAGACATGGAGTGATTTACAATTATTGACATCTTAAAATGGAGGGAAAATATTATATGGGAAAATCCCCTTGACAATGAATTAAGTGGTTAGATCGGATGTTATTCCTGTATTCAAGAGTCGAGGGGAAATTAATGTTGATGAATATTGATAATTCTGGCACAGACATCACAAATATTAAAAATGTCCAAACATAAAGAATGTTGTGATTTTTTTCAAGTTGAATTATTACCTACAGTATTCAGTAATCACAAATATTACATAAGAAAAATCTTCCTAATTGGTGAGCTTTAGAAACTGATTCGCATGCCTTTGATAAATAACTTGTGTGCCCAAATGTGCGTCCAATTTGCCTGCACTGGCAGGCGCCCTCAGCTTGTCATCTCTGCAGCATCCACCTTCATTTATTAGTCCATTTAAACAGAAATGTAATCTTCAGGTGCTAGGTTATAAAAAACTGGAAAATTTTGTACATAAGAGGGAAAAGTGGGATAAAATATAAAAAGTTAGTATAACTGTTTTGTGAAGGACTTGGTATTACTGACCATATATAATGAAACTAAAAATCAACAGCTGAGTCCTCTCTAAAATAGTCAAGTTGATAAACAAGCTGGAAGAACCCTCAGTAATGGAGGATATGGTTGAAACCAAGCCAAAAAACACAGGGATTAGCAAAAATAGTGTATCATTGTGTGAATGTGAAATGCAGAGTTAACAAACCAATTTAGCAATCCTAACCTGTGTGTCTCTCTCCATATGAACAACCATAAACCTACCCCTGTATTTTAATATTAGGATCTGAAGACAGAAACTAAGCTATAATTTATACTAAATCATCAACCAAGGATATTCTTTGACAAGGCCACAAATGGCACTCATAAAGAGAAATCAAGACCATTGAGAAACAAAGCAGGAACTGTCATAAAGTGAATATATAGGAGCACAGAGGATTGGGAAGACAGTCCAGAAACTGTTCTGAAGTCTTAAAAGAATGTTTTCCTGGGGCCCTGGGAATGTTTTAGACCTGATATAAAGGTTTTACAACTGAGCCTTGTTAAGATTGTATTTAAACTGCAAGAAGATTACTCTAATTAAGCTACTGGAGAAAGGGGACTGGAAAGAAAGGATTGGGTTAAAATGTGATGTCAACAGCCTTACAAGAAATGATACCAATAGAGAAGAGAAGATGTCAGTGAGTACAAGAGGTTTATGGAAGTAACTTACTGCAGGTGGAAATCAAGAAAGAGGAAAAGGAATTAGAAAAATACGAAGTTTGTATGTTTGAGTAAAGCATAAGATGGCCATTGAGGTGGAAAATAAAAAATAAAAAACACACATATGAGAATAAAATGATGAATTAAGTTTTAGAAATACGTTTCTAGAAGTGTCAGTGGAATGTGGAGCTGGAAATTATAAATGGGGATTGAGAGTCAACAGCAAAAATCTTCATTCAGAAAGATCTGGGTTTAAACATATTGCTACATGTTAGCTTTAAGATCCTGTCAGCTTTCTCATTATTAGCTGAGATTATTATTCCTTTTGTTACTCTACATTAATCTTAACATTGTATCAGTCATTGCTTCTGTAATAGCAGTCACGGAATTTCCAATATGGTTTAAAGTCTGTCTGGTGTGGCTCAGTTGGTTGAGTGTCATCCATGAACAAACAGATTTGATTCCTGGTCAGGGCACATGCCAGGGTTGTGGGCTCAATCCCTACTAGGAGGTGTGCAGGAGCCAGCTAATCAATGTTTTACTCTCATCAATGTTTCTATATCTCTCTCCCTCTCCCTTCCTCTCTCTGAAATCAATAAAAACATATTACAAACTAATCATAATAAAGCACCATATATATATATATATATATATATATATATATATATATATATATATATTAGAGAATTATTTGCATCAGTGTTATAATGAAATAATTTAATTGAATGATATTTTATAGAGGAAAGTAGAGAGTCATAAGAAAGGCAAGACATAGACTTGGGAGAAGGTATCTTGCAGAGGATGGAGAATGATGTGGAGATAAAGAACAGATTATAGATTTTAGAGGAGAACCAGTAAAACTCAACATAAAGACAAAAAAAAGAGAGAGAAGAGTACAATATAACAGAAGGGGTAATAGTAATTTCTTTAGAGATTCATTAATGTATATAAAGAAATATAAAGGACCATTGAATTTTACTGTTAAGAAGTTATACCTACGATCATTATGAAAGGAAATTCAATAGAAATGCAGAGAAATATCAGAATTTCAAAGGTAATGACTGTGGATACCAAAAAATAAATCACATGTTGTATTAATTTTCTAGATCTACCAAAACCACAAATTGGGTGGCTAAAACAGCAGAAATTATTTTCTCGCAGTTCTACACGCTGGAAGTCCAAGATCAAAATTCCACATATTTGGTTCTTCTGACCCCTCTCTTTTCTCCTTGGCTTTCAGAGGGCTCCTTCCCTCTGTGTCCTCAAATGACTTTTTCTTTGTTCACTCTCACCTCTAGTGTTTCTTTCTCTTTGTGTAAAAGCCATAATAATTCGGTATTTTTTTTATTGAAGCCCCATTCTTATGACCTCATTTAACCTTAACTACTTCTTTTAAGGTCCTGAGTCCAAGTACAGTCAACATATGAATTTGGGAGATATAATTCAGTTATATATATATATATATATATATTAGTCCTATTTAATATCTTCTTAAATTTTATTACATTTCATACATACCTAAGAACTTATCAAAATATAATGACATTATTATACCTATTGCATAGTTTAAGAAAAAAGAAACATTTTTTCAGTCAAATCTTCTGTGTACCCATCTGGCATACCTGAGTTAACCTCTAACCTGAATGTGCTATCAACCTTATTATTTTCCCTGAACAATATATAATATAACTTTTCAATGATGCTAAACTTTATATAAATAATATCATCACCAATTAGTCTTTTTTTGTGTGTGGCATTTGTGCTTGTTAGGTGTAGCTCTGAATCATTCATTTTCACTGCTGTCCACTCTTTTATGAATATGGCAAAAATTTCTACTATTCTGTTAATAAATTTTGCACACAAAAACTGCTGCAAATGAGTGAGTTTCCCTAGGGCGATTTATTTCAGTGTGAAATTACTGGTTCATGCGAATGTCTATCTTCAACTTTAACTAGATATATTGCTGTATTGCTTTTGGAAGCTTCTATCAATTTGCATATTCACTGGCCATGTATAAGAATTTCATTTGAGGCCAGTCTTGCTAACACAGAATTGTTAAACTTTTCATTTTTTCACTCTGTATGCCACATGGTATCTAATTCTGATCTTAATTTGCATATAATAAGAATATATCTCATTCTCCTGCTCTGTGCACCAGGAGTCTCACCCTTGTGGACTGTATTGCTGGGGTCGCTTGCTATCTGACTTCTGGTTGAATTTGTCCAATGAATGGCACAGGGAGAAGAACAGAGGGCTGATGCAAAGAGAGATAAGAATATTTCTTCCCCTTCTTATCTGCTCTGGCGCCCAGTATTGTCATTTTCTGTCTCCCACTGTAGTTACAGATCTAATCAGATGGCCCTTTCTTACAGAGGCTATCACTGAGCTCCTAGTGAAGGTATTTCCTCCTGTTTTCCAGGGGTAGCAGGTGTGAGAATAGCTTTCCACTGCTTCTAATCTCTAGGTACCTCAACCTATTTTGTTACTTTCTTCAACCTTGCCAAATATTTATTTAAAACCTCTTGGTTAAAATATCTTCAGCTTAACAATCTACTAAATTTGTCCCCTGACACGACCTTCAAAGATTAAAAGATATATTATGAAAACCCTCTCCCTTGAACCCCTTTCACTCAATTTCCATTGTCTACTGTTAATACTATCTTTTTGTTGATGCTACCAGAGATTTTTAATACTTATTAAATCAATTAGAAATGTGTTCTCATTCTTTCTTTTTCACAAATGGTGGCACACGATAGCCACTACCTTTCGACTTTTATTTTTCAGTCATTAATATACTAAGTTGGTAATTCTGTCATTACATAGAGCTTCCTCATTGTGATTATTAATAGATGCATAACAATCCCATTTATGGATATAACTCTATTTATTCAGACCTAATAATGGGTATTTAGATTATTTAAATCATGCCATTACTAGCAATCTTTCAATAAATAACAATGTATAAATCAATGCTTAAGTAGAGCAATCGCTGGGTCAATGTGACATGAATCTGTTGTTTTAATAATTCTATCAAATTTCATTCTCTGAGGATTGCAGCCATTTTCAATGGACAATAGGGTTTATTATCCCACAGTCTAAACAGTACAGAGCAATATCAGATATTTGCAGTTTTATTAATCTGATATGTGAGATATGGTTTTCCTAATTGTTTTAATTTGCTGGTCTTTGTGTTGACTGAGTGAAGCATCTTTTCATGTTTAGAAGGCATTTGTCTTTCCAGTCCTGAGGACTCATGTTCATATCCTATATCCATATTATATAGAATTTTATATTTTTCTCGTTGACATTCTTTATTAATATGAGGGACAGGCTAACCCTTTTCTCCCCCCCGGCCCCCGCCATGATGTGAGTTTCAATTTTTTTTCTCATTTTGTCATTTTTCTTTTCACTTTTTGTTGTTGGATGTTAGCATGTAAAAGTCTTCTACATTTCTATAGGAATTTTTCAGTCCTTTCTTTAATGGTTTCTGGAATTTTTATTTTCAGAAAGAATTTACACGTTTAGAGATTATAAAATATTCTTCTATGATTCTTACTAGCACTTTATCTAATATTTTACATAAATATTCTTTGACCTGTTGCAAATGAAATGTGCATGGAACTTTTTGTTTCCTTTATTGAATAATGTTAGGTATGTTTTCAAAGTGTTTTACTTATTCATTCATCCAACTATTTTATTTAGTTGGATCTTTTAAGCACACTTAGCTACGTTTTGTTCCCAAATTTCAATGTCTGTCATTTTCCTGAGCTTCTCATTTTTCTGCTTGTGATTTCTACTAATTCTTAATTGTGGTGGTTTGTTTATTTTGCCTTTTGGAAATTTTGTATTGTGAGCTCAACTTTGGCACAGATTTACATGTGAGAATCTATGTGTACTGAATTGAAGCTGAATCCCTTCACTGTTGGGCAATAACAACTTTTTTTAAAAGATTATTTTTATTTTTTAACAACTTTTAAATTAATGTTTCAATTTACAGTTTCCTGGACCATCTAGGTAATATAAATACATTTCAATCCCCAGTAAAGAAGAAAGACCTGCTCATGTGAAATCTCAGGACAGGTTTTACTTTCCCAAACTTCTAGGTTAATAAGAGCTGCAAACAGCTTTAAGGCACCTGTGGATTCAGTATCTTTATAAACAAACTTGTTTTCTACTTCATCACTCTCATCACCTGTACACTTCACTTTCTTAAGAGTATGAAGTTTGTGGTTATATTTTACCTAGCATTTTTAGGATGTCTACAGTGGGAGGAATATTTTTTCTAAGATATGTAGTCAACCACCTTGATAGCAATGATATTCTAAGGTGATTTGGGTTTAAATAAAAAAAAAAAGGAAAATAGTTTAAAGCAAGAACAGCAATTAGACTATATTTTCAGACAAAAACCTTTAAACCATATTTTTTAGACAGAATGTAAGGTGTAAAATTTAAGGAGAAAAATCAAGTATTCTAGCAAGTCATATTGTTAAAGGACATTCCAGACAAAAAGAACAGAAAGAGCACATAGAAAGAGGCAAAATAGGATAGGGCATCCTAGAGTAAAATGAACAGTACAAAAAGCCAAAGTAATACTTAAGATTATAAATATACAGTGTGTTCAGATTATGGGGAGTTTGGGATATGATGCTCAAGAGTTTAGAATTGGGCCTGAACCTAAGAATTTTAGTTGAATGCTGGCATTACAGAGAGTTGGGCTTTTGTAATCTTGGCTGGAGCTCTATTAGTACACTTGGTAGCCCTTTCATTCTAGGCCACGGCCATTTGACATGTTCAGTTCTTTATCTAGGACCAGCCTGACCTGAGGTAGGGAGTTCTAATGTGATAAAATCATCTTAGGTTTGTGGGTGCTTTTTTTCCACCCAGATATGCCTGCATGCTTCTAGTGTTTTATGTACTGCATTCTCTTGGTACTAAGAAATGATTTGAAAATAAGTTTATATTGAAAACTCCTGAGAAATATTCAGTAACTTATATAACTACTAGAGGCCCGGTGCATGAAATTTGTGCACTGGGGGGAGGGGGAGGTCTCCCTCAACCCGGCCTGCACCCTCTCCAACCTGGGACCTCTCTGGGACCCCACAGGAATCGGGCCTAAACTAGCAGTCAGACATCCCTCTCACAATCTGGGACTGCTGGCTCCTAACCGCTTGCCTACCTGCCTGCCTGATTGCCCCTAACCACTTCTGCGTGCCGGCCTGATTGACACCTAACTGCTCCCCTGCTTGCCTAATCACCCCCAACTGCTCTCCCCTGTCGGCCATCTGTGACAACATGGGGATGGCCATCTTGTGATGATGTGGGGACGGCCATCTTGTGACAATGTGGGGGTGGCCATCTTGTGATGCATGGGCATGAGGGTCAATTTGAATATTACCTCTTTATTATATAGGATTTCTTACAATGTCCCATAGCAAGTAAATGTGCATAGAAGAGTGGCAAAGAAACTCCAGGGATGCTCTTTGAGTAAACAGAAAGAGAGATAAGTGGACATGCTATACAAATGAGAAAAAAATACACTTAAAAAGGTAGCCAAACATTTTGGGTTGAGTTGGGAATGAGGTAAACAGTGACCAAGTGCTGATACTTTTCATTAAATCATCTTGTGAGAGTAGTTTGGATTGTTGCTGTGGATGTTTTCTGAACATTATCAGAGACATAGACTTGGGGGCCATTTGTCTTTTAATGCAACCTACCTTCCCCCACCCTTACACACAACATGAGTACAGTGATGATCACGCAGCTAGAACCACTTGGGGAAGTCCTCGTTCTGCAAGACCTATGATTGCTCTGAGGAATAAAAGGGTCATTTGACCCATTCATATTTATGAATGTACTAGAGGCTCCCTCCTCTACTGATTGGAGTGTCTGCCCTTTGTTGGTCATTGAGCATCATAGCTACCAGGCAAACAGTCGAGCCATCAAACAATCAGATGGTCACTTAGACTTTTATATATATAGATATGTACTTGCTATGCACTTTAATGCAAAGATCTTTGCCTCAATTGTTTAGATGTCAATGATATTTATTTTGTCATAGATTAGGATGAAATCTAGACTCTCAGAGTCAAACCTAGCAAAAAGTAACTATAGCACAGATAACTGGGTCTCAGAATTTGTTTATTCTATCCCAGTTCTCATAAGCCAGGAACTCTTATTAATGGACCTAAATCCTGTTTCTGCTTGCTTAGGCTACTGGCTTTCATTGGAATAGATCCCTGATTTAGAGCACTTTCACTTCTTAGATATTTGAGTGTTGTGCCTGGAAGCCAATCCTCTGCTGTGAGTTTACAAACTTGGCAACATAAATAGTCTGCTTACATATCAAAATATGCCAACTCCTTTATACCATATCCTATACTTGAACACATTTTGCCCTTGTCATCATGCTTTTGCTCCATTTCTGAGTCAAATCCTTACTGCTTAAGAAACTGAATTTTCTTTTAGCCCTGCTCCTGCATAGGTTTCAATGTTCATTCCAATTTCTGGACCATCTATATTTGCCCTGTTAAGTTGTAATTAAATGCAATTTTCCATCCACTTTTCAAAATATGACAATGAGAAGAGTTTTTATGTTGAGGCTAAAGGAGAGTTTGGCAGCAAGAATACTGCATTAGTTATCTATTTCTGCTTAACAAATTATTACAAACTTGGAGGCTTAGAACAACATACATTTATCATTTCACAATTTTGATGGGTCAGGAGTCGAGGCATAGGTTAACTGGATCCTCTGCTCAGTATCTCACAGGTTGCAATCTAGTTGTTTGACAGGCTGCTCACGTGGTTCAAGGAAGATCGTAATATCTTCTGGTTGTAGGATTGAGGTTGCTGGCTGTTAGCCAGGTGCCATTCTCAGCAACTAGAAGCCCCTGTCATTCTTTGCCTCTTAGCTCTGTCATAACATTGCAACTTATTTCTTAAAAGCCAGAAGGAGAAGCTCTTACTCCACTATAAAATGGAATATTATATAGTATAACATTATCAAGAAAATGATTTTCCCATTATCTTTGCCATATTCTATTGGCTAGAAGCAAGTCACAAGTTAAAGTCACACATGAGGGAAGGAAATTATATAAAGAGATGACTCATTGGAGGCTATCTTAAAATTCTGCCTACCACAGATACCAATCTGAAAACTGGAATACAAGGAATTCCACTTATTACCAACAACTCTCCTTAAAAACTAAAAACAAATAAAAAAGGAAAATACTTAATACATGCCTGTTGGGATGGCTAGTTTTATGGATTAGCTTGACTGGGCAATAGAGTGCCAAGATATTTGCACTCATTATTACAGCTGTTTCTCTGAGAGTGTTTTGGGGTGAATTTAACATTTAAATCAATGGACTGAGAAAAGCAGATTTTCTTCCCTAATGTGAGTGGGCCTCACTCAGTTAGATCAAAGCCTGAATAAAACAAAAACCTCTCCCAAATAAGGAGGAATTCCTACTTCCTGACAACTTTAGAGCTGGGCCATCGGTGTTTTGTTTTGCCTGCCTTTGGCCTGGAACTGAAACATTGGCTCTTTGGAGTCTCATGTCTGCTGGCCTTCAGGCTGGAACTATACCATCAAAGTCTCTAGGCTGCTGACTATAGATTTAGAACTTAGCAGCCTCTAGGATTGCATGAGCCAATTCCTTATGATAAATTAAATCTTTCTCTCTCTCTCTCCGCCTCCTCTTTCTCTCTCTCTCTCTCGGTTCTCCATCTTATTGGTTCTGTTTCTCTGGAGAGCTCTGACTAATATACATGTTAAGTTGAACATGTTATATTAACTAATCACTAACTAAGCATCACTTGAAAATCACCAATTACTAATCAGCATTATCACATAAATTCTATTATTTAGATGGAATATTTCTTGTTTTTGCTTTTAAATGAACATTCTACCATCTTTGTGGCTGTCTGTTTTAATAATATAACCCACCTGAAAATAAAAGTTGACACAAATGCCTTTATTATAACAAATGGGGCAGAGCTGACTTGGAAACCTGCAGGAGGCCTCTGGAATCTTGTTCTCTGCATAGCTGACTTTGAGCAGACACAGACTAATGGAATCTGACTTGTTTGACCAATATAAGTTTATGATGTGACAAGGGAAGAATATAGTTATTTTTTAAAGAAGACCCAAATGTTTTGTTCATTCTTTATTCTCAATGATACTGTGCAAATTTACTTGTACTATTGTTGTTGTTAATTTATTAAGGACAAACTAATTATTCAGATGATTGAGCATTTTTTTTTAAGTGAAGGACAATGATAACGGTGAAACACATATGATCAAAGTGATTAGAAATCTAGCCATAGGAATGGTTTTACTATAATGTGGTCTACTAATGCATCAATTTTGCAATATCATAAATATGATATAAAAATTCAAATAAAATTTCTGTTAAAATAACATTTTATAGAAAAATATCTAGCTTCATTAATTAGAACTCTTACTAAAGCCATCGTCCGAAAACGTATTCAGAAAATAATACCAGAGCGAGCTGATTCATTGATACCTTCATTCAACAAATATGTTGCTACATCCAGAATTGGGAATTAAAAGGGAACCAGAAGAGACACAGTCTCTACCCTCATAGACTTTCTATTATAGTGGGGGGGGGGGACATTAAACAAAAAATTATAGTTAAGAATAGTATCTATTATATCTTGTGGATTAGCAAACCTATTTAACCTTAATAGTAGAAAACTTTTATAGCAGAGTGAGAGAGAAGGTCCGTTTGAAGAGCTGAGCATAGAGAATTCAAAGTTTTAGAGTTATAGACTAGAATGAGGTTTAATATGACAGAAACATAGAATGTGGTATATCTATAGTTGGGGAGAGGAATGCCAAGAAATTAAACTAGAGTTCATAGAGATCACTATATAAAGAGTGTAAGAAGCCCAAATCAAGGCCTTTGAAGTTTATCTGAAAGAGGAGGCCATTGAAAACTATTGAAAAAAACCCCAGATTTAACAAAATTAGATATTCATTTTAGACATGTTACTTTGGGTTGATTTTGTGACAGCTTTATTGAGAACAAATTACCATAAAATTCACTCTTTAAGATATATAATTCATTGATTTTTAGGAAATTCACAGAGTTCAACTATCACCATGGTCTAATCCCTGAATATTTTTATCATCCTAAAACAGAAATGTCATGCATTCCTTACTCTCTTCAGCTCCTAACAACACTAATCTATTTCTGTCTCTATGCACTTTCCTTAACTGGACATTCAAACACATAGAATCATATAATATATAGTTTGTTATGAATATTATTTCACTTAACATCATATTTTCAAGACTCATCTCTGTTGTAGAATGTATTAATAGTTCATTCTTTTGTATGGCTGAATTACATACCATATTTATCTATCTATATAAAAGCCTAAGCGACCATCACAACCAAACGGATGACCAAACAGGCTGCGCGGGGTGACCAGGCCGGCAGGGGGTTAGTGAGGGGCGACCAAATGATTGAGCAGCAGGCTGCATGGGGTGACCAGGCTAGTGGGGGGATTAGTGAAGGGCGACCAAATGACCAAGCAGCAGGCTGTGTGGGGCAACAAGGACAGCGGGGCAGGGGGGGGGCAATCAGGCCGGCAAGCAGAGGCAGTTAGGGGTGATCAGGCTGGCGGGGGTGGGGGGCAGTTAGGGGCGATCAGGCAGGTGAGTGGTTAGGAGTCAGTGGTCCAGGATTGTGAGAGGGATGTCCGACTGCCAGCCCAGGGATCGGGCCTAAACCAAGGGGTTGGACATGCCCTGAGGGTTCCCGGATTGGAGAGGGTGCAAACTGGGCTGAGGGGATCCCCACTCCCTGTGCACAGATTTTGTGCACCGGGCCTCTAGTATTTCCATAATACCGTATTTGTTTATCCAATCATCAGTTGATGGACAGTTGAGATGTTTTCTTTTTTTATGGCTATTATAACAATGCTGTTATGAACAATCCTGTACAAGATTTTAAATGTTTTCATTTCTCTTGGGTATATAACTAGAAGTGGGTTTGCTGGTTTATACGGTAACAGAAGATTTAACAATTTGAGGAACTAACTGTTTCAAAGTGGCTAAAATTTATAGTCCTACCAACAATGTATGAGGATTACAATTTTCTATGATCTTGCCAGCCTTGTTATTGTATGTCTTTTTTTTTTTTTTTTTTAATTAAAAGACTTAGGAATGTGAAATGGTTTCTCATTGTGGTTGGACTTGCATTTCCCTGATGACTAATGACATTGAGCATCTTTCATGTGCCTGTTGATTCTTTTTTTTTGTTTGTTTATCCTTACCCGAGGATATTTTTCCATTGATTTTCAGAGTGTGGGAGGACAAGAGACAGAGGGAGAGAAACATGATGTGAGAGAGACACATCAATTGGCAGCCTCCTGTATGCACCCCAACAAGGGCCAGGGATAGAGCCTGCAACCAAGTTATGTGCCCTCGACCAGAATCAAACCCAAGACTCTTTAGTCCGTGGGCCAACACTCTATCCACAGAGCCATACCAGTGGGGGCTATTGATTCTTTCTATGTTTTCTTTTTTTGTTGTTGGTACCCATTGGTTTTTAGAGAGAGTGCAAAGGAGAGAGATAGAGGGAGGGAAGAAAAGAAAGAGAGAGACATTGTACACATCTCCTCTCACACTGGCTTCAACCAGGACAAGGATAGAATCTGCAACCCATGTATGTGCTTTGACCAGGAATGGAACCTGAGACCCTTCGGTGTGGGGACAGAGGCTCTAACCACCGAGCAACACCAGTGAGGGCATCTTTCTATGTTTTCTTTGAGAAATATCTTTTAAAGTCTTTGTCCATTTTTAAATTGTGTTATTTATCTTTTTATTGTTGAGTTATAAGAGGTCTTTACATATTCCAATTATAAGTCTCTTGAGTTTTTACTAGATTGTGTCCTTTAAAAAATATATATTTTAATTTTGATGAAGTACAATTTATCTATATTTTCTTTGGTCACATTTTTTTTGTTATATAAGGAATTATTTCATAATCCAAGGTCACAAAGATATTCACCTATGTTTTATTCTAAGAATGTTATAGTTTTAGCTCTTACATTTTGGTTGTTCATCCATTTTGAATTTATTTTTTTATATGGAGTAAGGTAGGGGGTTTAACTTTATTTTTTAGTATGTAGGTTTCCAGTAGTCCTAGCACCATTTGTTAAAGAAAACATTTTATCAGATCAAATGGTTTTAGAACTCTTGTTAAAAATCATTTAGCAAATTGTATGTGATTATTTCTGGAATCTCAATTATATTCTACTAGAGGCCCAGTGCATGAATTTGTGCATGGGTGGGATCCCGATGGGGCTGGGGGGAGGGGGGCCAGGATGTGATCGTCCCTCCGGGCAGGTGGTGGGACACCCTTGCTGGCTCGGGATCTGGATCTGTCCCTTTGATGTTCCCTCCAGGTGTCGGGAGCCACCTGGCCACCGCTTTTATATTCTTTCTTCCTTGTGGAGCATCTAGGGAGGGGAAGTGGCTGCAGTGCCCAAGGCTGACTTCCAGGAGGCTGGTGGAGCTGTCAGGATCATGCTGGTGGTGCTAGTCCATCAGTGCCTGTCCCGTTCTCCAGAAATTGGACCTGCAGGACTACTGAGGGAGTGAGTGGCTGCTGATGGGCTGGTGGGTCTGTCAGCTGAGCACTCCCGCTGTGGGAGTGCACTGACCAGCAGGGGGCAGCTTCTGCGTTGAGCATCTGCCCCCTGATGGTCACTGTGTTATAGCGACCGGGCTTTCCATTTGTTCTGTTCATTCATTCGTAACTATCACTTAGCTTTTATATACATAGATTGCTAGAATGTTTTGATTGTAATAAGTTTTCAAATCAGGAACTGAGTCTTTCAACTTTGTTCTCTTTCAAGATGGCTCTGACTATTAGGATCAATATGTCAATTTCTGCAAGAAAAATAAACTAAAAATTTCTATAAGGATTGTAATAAATTTGTCAATCAATTTGGGATATATTGCTCTCTTAACAATATTAAGTCTTCCAATAAAATAATATGATATTTTTCCCATTTATTTAGGTCTTTTTTTTTTAGCAATGTTTTATAGTTTTGAGTGTACAGATCTTACACTTCTTTTGTTAAACACATCCCTACATTTTTATTCATTTGGATGCTGTTGTAAATGGAATTGTTTTGTTAATACTTCCAAATTGTTCATTGCTACTATATTGAAATACAGTTGATTTATATATATATATATCTTGTATCCTAGAACCTAGCTGAACTCATTTATTAGTTCTAAAATGGTGTGTGTGTGTGTGTGTGTGTGTGTGTGTGTGTGTCTTACCCAGAATTCTAGATATATAAATCATGTAATTCATGATATATAAATAGAGATACTTTTACTACTCTCTAATCTTGATGCTGTTTATTTCTTCTTATTGACTAATTGCCATGGCTAGAACATCTAGTACAATATTAAATAAAAGTAAAAGGAATGGACATCCTTTTCTTATTCTTGATCTTAGAGGAAAAGTGTTTGTCCTGTCACATGAAGCATAATACTCTCTGTGAGTTTTCCATAGATAGTTTTATAAGGTTGAGGAATTTACCTTCTATTGCTACTTTGCTGAATGTTTTTATCATAAAAAGATGTTGGATTTTTTAAAAAATTATTTATTGATTTTAGAGAGAAAGGAAGGGAGAGAGAAATAAACATCTATTTGTTGGTCTACTTATTTATGCATTCATTGGTTGATTTTTTTTATGGGCCCTAATCATCCTGCAATTTTTGCAAATCAGGACAATGCTCTAACCAACTGAGTTACAGGGCCAGGGCTGAAAGGATGTTGGATTTAATTAAGAGCTTTCTCTGTACATCTCTCTGGAGATGTCCTTGTATTATCTGACCCTTATTCTATTAATATAGGTTGCTTTGATTGATTTTCATATTTGCAACCAGTCTATCATGCCAAGGGATATATGCCTCTTGGCCATTGTGTATAATCTTTTTTATATGTTGTTGGATTCAGCATGCTAATATTTTATTGAGGATTTCCACATCTATGTTCCTAAGGGATATTGGTATGCCATTTTATTTTCCTCTGATGTGTCTGCCTGATTTTGGCAACAGGGTAACCCGGACCTCATAGAGTGAATTGTTTGAAGTTTGAAGAATGGATAAAATCGATAGTGCCACATGTATTAATTAAAGAGCTGTTTCAATAACTCAGGTAAACATGATAAAATAGGGTTTAAAGTAATGTTAATAGAGTAGAAATGTGGAAAGAAGATATCAACATTCAATATCAGATTTTTAAAAAGCTGAACTTTTTCTTTGAAATCAAAGGAGAGCTACACATGTAAGACATAGTATCTCTGAACAAGCCAAAGTGCCGATTTATATAGGCTTTGAGAAGTTAAAATGAAACAAAATAAAATATTTAGAACTTGGCTGACTTTCAGAAGCGGGGTGTGTGTCTGGCAGCATTGGTAATTGGCTGCTACTAATTGGCTGGTTTTCAGAAGCATGGTTATTAATATAAAGTTGTAATTTATCAATAGATATGAATTTAAACTTATTGGCATGAGTTTAAAACTAATTCTAGTGATTACTTAATATTATAGACAAAGGAAAACAGTAATATTTTATTCTCAAGGAGAAATGAACAACTTAAAAGTGAATTCAAGGCATACTGATTTGATGAGACATTTAAAGAGAGAAAGATATTTTTAAAATGCTGCCTAATGTATTTCCAAGTTTCTAGGAAAGGAACTGGCATATAGTAAGCACTTTATACATATTCTTCAATAAGAAGAAAACACATTTCTATTAGTATAGAGTACATCAATGAAATTTTAAAATATGGACATATTCAATTTCAGATATCTGGAAGATACCTAAAAATAACAGTTTTGAATTAGGACAGATATTTGTTCTAATCAGATTTTGTAGCCACCAGCATATAGATAGTTATTAAAAACATAAGATTAGATGAAATAGCCCACAGACAATACAAGAAGAAAAAAATACCACTAGAACAGACATCTGTCAATCACAAACATTTAAGGAACCAGGGAAGCTATAGAACCTGCAAAGGAGACTAACAATGAAAGACCTGAAATAATGAGAGGAATGTGGAAGCTAGGGGATTTTTTCCCCTTTGATATATTCTTCCTGAAGGAGGAAGAAGTTAACCTGGTTAAATAATCCTTACAGGGTGAGCAAGAAAGGGAAAGATACTGATCTGATGCAAGGTACACATCAGATAAAGCAATAACCAAGTCACTGGTGTCCTTGACAAGAGCAGGTTCAGTAGAGTCGTTAAGTGCTATGTGTGGAAAGGGTTTCAGGTGAGGAGAGGGAATAGAAGGTGTGGATGTGAAAGAGAAGAGCAGGATAAGTGGTCTCTGGAAGCAGGCTTTGGATTGAGAAAAGGGGTTCATTTTTTATTTTTTAAGTTGAGGGAAACTAAAGCACATTAAATACTAATTGGTAAAAAAGAACAAATGAAAAAATTTATGACACAGAAAAGAGAAAGGATAATCAAAATGTTAAAATATAAAAAGTGGTATTTATTATTTATTTTCTCTGACTCTCAAAACCCTTGTGGCTCTTAATTTCTAAGATTACTTGAAGTGTCTACATAAATTACTATATTTCATCAGGAATTTATTGTTAGACATTTTATTACAAGTAATACAAAGATATAGTGTAATACCCCTGCCCAGTATATCTAGTTAGAGCATCGGCCCATGAACCAAAGGGGTTCCAGATCGATTCCTGGGCAAGGGCATATACCTGGGTTGCAGGCACCAATTGATGTGTCTCTTCACATCTCTCTCTCTCTCTTTTTCTCTCTCTTTCTCCTCTCTATCTCTCCTTTCCATTCTAAAAATCAATGGGAAAAATATCCTTAGGTGAGGATGAACAACAAAAAATGATATAACATAATATTTGCCAAAATTGATAAAGTCTTTCTTACATTTTATGGAGGATATATAATGAAGTAAAAAAAAACTCACTGTACCTTTTAATTTTTTCACAAATTTTATATTAAAATCTTTAAATTAATCAAAAAGATAGGCCCAGCCAGCATGTCTCAGTGGTTGAGCATCAACCTATGAACCAGGAGGTCACGGTTTGATTCTCAGTCAGGGCACATGCCCCAGTTGCAGGCTCAACACCCAGTATGGGGGCATGCAGGAGGCAGCCAATCAATGATTCTCTCTCATCATTGATGTCTCTATCTCTCTCTCCCTCTCCTTTCCCCTCTGAAATCCATAAAAATATTTTTTCAAAAGTTGCAGGAATTATTTGAAGAATAGCATGTGCCCTTTCCCTATATGTATCAGTTGTTAATATTTTACCAATTTTATCTATTATCTTTCTCACTCCCACTCTCTTCTAGTTTTCTCAGTCTCTCTAAAAACTTCCCCTCCCTTTTTGCCTCCCTCCTCCCCCACACCTTTCTCATATTCTGTAATAAACCACTTTAGAATTAGTTGCAAATATTGCAACACTTAATCTCTAATTAATGCATAAAATATCAATCATTTATGAATAGGGACATTCTCGTACATAACCATAATACAATTGTCATAGAGAAAACTTTTAACAGTAATATAATATTATCTATTATACAATCTATATTAAACTCTACCCACGATCAATTATTACAATAATATTTTATAAACATTTTAGATCCAGAATGCAATAAAGTTTGCATATTTCATTTAGTTATCATATATTCTTTAGTTTCCTTTAAACAAAACTTCCCACAGACTTTTCTTAGTATTACAGAATATTGATATATTTAAAGCATATTTTTAAATTTTTTTTCTTTATTGATTAAGGTATTACATATGTGTCATTATCCTCCCATTGCCCTCCCAGCCCCCCACTCATGCCCGCACCCCCCTGGTGTCTTTGTCCATTGGTTAGGCTTATGAGCATGCCTACAAGTCCTATGGTTGATCTCTCTCTCCCTTACCCCACCCTCCCCTACTTTCCCTCTGAGGTTTGATGGTCTGATCAATGCTTCTCTGTCTCTGGGTCTGTTTTTGTTCATCAGTTTATGTTGTTCATTATATTCCATAAATGAGTGAGAGCATGTGATATTTACCTTCTCTGACTGACTTATTTCATTTAGCATAATACTCTCCAGTTCCATCCATGCTGTTGCAAATGGTAAGAATTCCTTCTTTTTTACTGCATCTTAGTATTCCATTGTGTAGATGTACCACCATTTTTCAATCTATTCATCTATTGATGGCCATTTAGGATGTTTCCAGATCTTAACTATGGTGAATTGTGCTGCTATGAACATAGGGGTACATATATCCTTTCTGATTGGTGTTTCTAGTTTCTTGGGATATATTCCTAGAAGTGAGATCACTGGGTCAAATGGGAGTTCCATTCTTAGTTTTTCTAGGAAACTCCATATTGTTTTCCTCAGTGGCTCCACCAGTCTGCATTCCCACCAGCAGTGCACGAGTGTTTCTTTTTCTCCGCATCCTCGCCAGCACTTGTTATTTGTTGATTTGTTGATGATAGCCATTCTGACAGGTGTGAGATGGTACCACATGTCATTTTGGTTTGCATCTCTTGGATGATTAGTGACCTTGAGCATGTTTTCATATGTCTCTTGGCCTTCCTTATGTCTTCTTTCGAAAAGTATCTATTTAGGCCCATTGCCCATTTTTTGACTGGGTTGTTTAACTTCCTTTTGCTAAATTGTATGAGTTCCCTGTAAATGTCGGAGATTAAACCCTTATCGGTGATAACATTGGCAAATATGTTCTCCCATGCAGTGGGTTGTCTTGTTTTATTGATGGTTTCTTTTGTTGTGCAGAAGCTTTTTATTTTGATGTAGTCCCATTTGTTTATTTTCTCCTTAGTTTCCATTGCCCTAGGAGCTGTATCGGTGAAGAAATTGCTTCGGCATCTGTCTGAGATTTTGTTGCCTGTGGATTCCTCTAGTATTTTTATGGTTTCCCATCTTATGTTTAAGTCCTTTATCCATTTTGGGTTTTTTTTTTTTTGCGTATGGTGTAAGTTGGTGGTTTAGTTTTATTTTTTTGCATATATCTGTCCAATTTTCCCAACACCATTTATTGAAGAGACTCTCTTGACTCCATTGTATATTATTTTAGATTACATAATATCTCTTAATTTGGGTTTTCTAATTGTTTCTTTTTTCTTTTCATAATTAGGCTCAGGTTATAAAATTTGGTGGAATTACTACCTGGGTGATTAGTTTATCATATTGTAAAGCAAAGACTGTCAATTTGTATTACAGATAGTATTAAGTTTAGTCACTTGATTAAAATGGTCTCCACCTATTATCCATTGAAAGGTACTTTTTACCCTTGCAATTAATAATTTGAGCCTACAAGAATATCCTGTCTTACAAAGATATTTTACCCAGTGTTGTTATCATCTACTGATGACTTTTTCCTGGGTGCATTATTGCTATGGGTGGTTGTGAAATAATGTGCTATATCTATAAATTCTTCTATACTTAATATCTATTTATCCTTATTTTTTGTAAATAAGGTAGTTACCTTTATAGCTCACTTAATTTTTATTTTAAAAAATTAAGCATTAGTATACTTTTAATGGATTGATTTTTAATTCAATATTATAATCTATTTCTATTATTATTTATTTGGATGTTTAGCCTATGTCCTTATTTGGCAGATAAGAGTTCTCTTAACATCTTTCTTCTATCAATTCATTCCTATCAGTGTTTGAGTATTTTCTCACATAATTATAAAATTATATTCAGATATGTTTAAAATTATGTATATATGTATATGCACATATATTATGCATTATAAAATTATGACTTTATTTTGTCTTAAATTAGAAAACAAACCTAGAAGGTTCATTTCTCTGTCTTTTCTTTCTTATGGTACCTTCTTTTTCCAAAGTGGGGAACTTAATTCCTAGCAATACTGATATATTAAGTCATTTGTTCAAGTTTATTAAACAAATGAAATAGTTTCACACTTATTGCAGTAATGCTATTAACAGCAATACACTTAAGTAATATTCAAAATTTCTTTTGGTTATTAAAATATATCCTACCTATTGATAGGAATAGTAACTGAATAATTCACTCAGTATTTTAAAAATGGGCCTAACAAATGATAGATATTTTTATTAAAATAAATCATGTAATAGCATTGATCACATGTAATTATAATGGTATATTAATGAAGAGAAAACAACTTAAATGTAAACTAATATTATAGTGCTCTTTTTCTTATTTTTATTTTGTGATTATCGCATTAGAAAAAGAATTGCTTTGAAGTTAAACTCTGATGGCAATTTGGGGTACAAAGAAGGCAAAAAAAAAAAAGAATTTCCTCTTCTAAGTGTATTAAAATGCCACCCTATTATTAAGTCTTGCATAGAGGGAGAAAAAGGATTACCAGTGCTCATTAAAAATAACAATGTTCATTTCTGTATGGTTTTCAGAGATGTATATTTTTTGGGGAAAAGCCACCTGTGCTCTCAAAGGTATGGATAAAAAGGGATGAGCCCATTTAACAGCCTTCATTTCACATTCTATGTCTTTATTATTTCAAAATGACACCTTTGCAGTTTAGAGGAGCCAGTAGGCACTTTTATAACTAAAATTGAATAAAATTCCAAGCTGTGTCAAAGACATTGTTTGAATTCACTTAAAAGTGTTTTATGTCACTGCTCACCAACTCCCCTTCTCTAGTCATGATCTGCCTGTGGCAAACTGTTTCTCTCTGGGACTGAAAAGATTACTCCCACTGATACTCCTCTGACAGTGTGAATATTGACTTGCACTTATAAAGGTCAGACAGTTCCACTAGTTAATAGGAGTGAGAAGAGCAGTTCCAACAAGTCTCTTTGAAAGGAAGTTAACCTTCAAATTGCAAAGCATGCTGCTCTGTGGAGCCAATTTTGGCAACCAGCAAAATACTTGCTTCTCTGCTTTCCAAAAATACCAACAGGAGCCTGAAAGTTAACATTACAAAAGGGAAACAAGCCTGTGAGGTAGCAGACAAGCATCCATGGGAACACCACCCGGAATATGCCTTGTTATTTTTTATTTTGTGAAGAGAGTTGAATACTGTGGAGTAATTCTCTGGACCTTAAACTTTCCTCAATGTATAATAGCTTTTTTTTTTTTTTTTTTTTTTTTTTTTTTACTTTAAAGAGCCATGTGCTATAAGATGATAAGACACCACATATATTTTTCTCAGCATCATCCTGACACAAGATCAAGCAAAAGGTTTAATCCCATCCCCTTACCTATCCTTTGAAAAGTCCTTTCCCTTCTGTTATTGTCTCATGGCTGAGAGTTGAGGAAAGGCTAACATAATTTAAGGTCTGGGAAAATGGCCTATCTGTTGATAGCAGCATCCCGAGGTACAATGCAAGAAGGATGGGAGTGAAAGACAGGACTGAAAACGAGAATGAAACTTCACTTTTCATCCTGATGGAAAGTAAAACCAATATTTTTAATTTTTAATAAGACACATTTATATTATGGCACCGGCAGCAGGAAGAATGTACTGCATATAAATGAAGATGATTCCCTGGTTTGTCTTGAGCAGTGGAAGACAGGAGACATAATGATGAAGAGGGCCTTTTACAAGTAATAAGTAGGAAGAAGAATAAGTCCTAGGTGTCTTGGAAAGCAAAGCTTTCATGATTCCAGAGCATATTTTAGAAATGGCATTACGGCTTTCACTGCGTTAAGTTTGGCATCAGCGAGATTTTAGATTGTGCTAAAATCATCCTTAATGTCCTTTCTGCCTCATCAGTGGGGGACCATTCAAGTAACAAAGTGCCAATCAGGGGCTCTTGTTCCTCTTTAGCTGGGAGATACTACTGTGGAGGTTTTAGTGAGAGCATGATCTCTCCGCTTGAGATGCCCTGTATTATAACTACAGTTAAAGGTCTGCTGACTTAGCCATTATAAGCCCCCAATGTTCTCCGCTACAAAAATTTTCTCTAAAATAAAGGCTAGCATACTAAGTTGGAGCCCAGGAGATCCTTGATTTTGATAAATTTAAAAGGAATAAAATTGTCATTTGAGTTAAAAAGAAAGTAATAAAAATATAAATATAAAAGCTATGTGCGTTCTGTGTGTCGCTGCTCTGGTATCTCCAAAATTAGCATCGTTAATTAAAATGAAGTTGGAAAGTAATTAGCTCATAATGTGCACAAATCATTTATGTAAGTCTGAAATATAAAAATGTAATTAAGAAAAAGAAAAATGGGTTATAGTGAGGATCATATTTTTGCTTGAGAAAACTGTGAATTTTCAACTCAAATATTTTTGAAAAATACAAGATCTGTATTGCTGTTACATAGTCTTTGCAGTTGTTTAATAAATGAGTCAGATGCTCCTAATGCTTAAGCCTTTCCTGATAAGTTTCTTAGCCATCTTTAAGAGCTTTATTAATTGAGGTGAGCTGAAAATATAAATCTGTAAAAAAATACAACAGCAGCCCTGAGACACAATGTTAAAAAGGAAGTAGCAGGAAGTAGATCTCAACATTTATTATTTTATTTAGAAGACTCTATATTATTTTTTTAAATGTGGACTTTTAATGGCTCATTTTTAAGAAAAAACTTATTTTTCTAGTTATATAATTTTTTAGAATTTCTAAAAAATCAAAGCATGTTAATAATAAGCTTCTAGTACATTAACCTTCCTGCAGATAACAGTTATAAAATCAGTAAAAAATTAAACAAAACAATAGTAGTTTACCTTAGGGCTCTGGAGAGTGAAAAATGGCTGGCAGGTACTGGAGGTGCATTCATCTTAGAAGGAGGGACCTCCACAGGGTGAGCTGGCAATTTATATCAGGAATCTATAAAGGAATAAACAGGTAGCATCTTAGAATGGAAGAGTACTGTGGTCAGGAAAGGCCATTCTGAGTATTCATATTGGAGCTAAGAGATAATGGATATGAATTAGCCAACTAATAAAATTTCTGGGGAGGAATATTGGAATAAAGAGGAAGTATTAGTGAATTTGGCAATGTAGCAGGATACAAAATTAACGCCAAGAAATCTATGGCATTTCTATGGCACAAAAATGAACTTACAGAAAGAGATACTAAAAGAACAATCCCATTTACATTGCACCAAAAAAATTAAAATACCTAGGAATAAACTTGACTAAGGAGGTAAAAGACCTATATGTGGAAAACTACAGGACACTGAAAAAGGAGATAGAGGAAGATATAAACAGATGGAAGAACATACTGTGTTCATGGATTGGTAGAATCAAGATCATCAAGATGTCCATACTACCCAAAGCAATCTATAGATTCAATGCACTTCCCATTAAAATACCATCAGCATATTTCACAGACCTATAACGAACTTTCCAAAAATTCATCTGGAATAAAAAAAGACCCCAAATAGCTGCAGCAATCCTGAGAAAGAAGAACAAAGTAGGTGGGAATCTCAATACCAGATATTAAGCTGTATTACCAAGCCACTGTTCTCAAAAAAACCTGATACTGGCACAAGAACAGACATATAGACCAATGGAATAGAATAGAGAACCCAGAAACCTATGCAAACCACTATGCTCAATTAATATTCGACAAAGGAGGCATGAACATACAATGGAGTCAAGACAGCCTTTTCAATAAATGGTGTTGAGAAAATTGGACAAATACATGCAAAAAAAAATGAAACTAGACCACCAACTTACAAGATACACAAAAAGAAACTCAAAATGGATAAAGGACTTAAACATAAGATGGGAAACCATAAAAATTCTAGAGGAATCCACAGGCAACACAATCTCAGACATATACTGAAGCAATTTCTTCATTGATATGGCTCCGAGGGCAATGGAGACTAAGGAGAAAACAAATGGGACTACATCAAAATAAAAAGCTTTTGCAGAGCAAAGGAAACCATCAACAAAACAACAAGAGAGCCCACTGCATGGGAGAACATATTTGCCAATGTTATCACCGATAAGGGCAGTGGTTCTCAACCTTCCTAATGCCACGACCCTTTAATACAGTTCCTCATGTTGTGGTGACCCCTAACCATAAAATTATTTTTGTTGCTATTTCATAACTGTAATTTTGCTACTGTTATGAATCATAATGTAAATATCTGATATATAGGATGTATTTTCATTGTTACAAATTGATCATAATTAAAGCATACTGATTAATTACAAAAATAATATGTAATTATATATGTGTTTTCCGATGGTCTTAGGCGACCCCTGTGAAAGGGTCGTTCGACCCCCAAAGGGGTCCCGACCCACAGGTTGAGAGCCACTGGATAACGGTTTAATCTCCAACATTTACAGGGAACTCATACAATTTAACAAAAGGAAGATAACCCAATCAAAAAATGCACAATAGACCTAAATAGATACCTTTCGAAAGAAGACAGAAGAAAGGCCAAAACACATGAGAACATGCTCAAAGTCACTAATCCAAGAGATGCAAATCAAAATGACACGTGGTACAATCTCACACCTGTCAGAATGGCTATCATCAACAAATCAACAAATGACAAGTGCTGGCGAGGATGCGGAGAAAAAGGAACCCTCTTGCTCTGCTGGTGGAAATGCAGACTGGTGCAGCCACTGTGGAGAACAGTATGGAGTTTCCTCAAAAAACTAAAAATGGAACTTCCATTTGACGCAGTAATCCCACTTCTAGGAATATATCCCAAGAAATCAGAAATGCCAATCAGAAAGGATATATGGACCCCTATGTTCATAGCAATACAATTCACCATAGCTAAGATTTGGAAACAGCCTAAGTGCCCATCAGTAGATGAGTGGATTAGAAAACTGTGGTACATCTACATAATGGAATACTACTCTGCGGTAAAAAAGGAGTTCTTGCCATTTTCAACAGCATGGATGGACCTGGAGAGCATTATGCAGCTAAGTGAAATAAGTCAGTCAGAGAAAGATAAATATCACATGCTCTCACTCATTTATGGATTATAATAAACAACATAAACTGATGAACAAAAACAGATCTAGAGACAGAGAAGCATTGATCAGACTGTCAAACCTCAGCGGGAAGGTAGGGGAGGGTGGGGGTAAGGAAGAGATATCAACCAAAGGACTTATATGCAAGCATATAGGCCTAGCCAACAGACACAGACAACAGGGGGGTGAGGGCATGAATGGGAGAATGGGGGGTAATGTGGGGATAAAGACACATATCTAATAACTTAATCAATAAAGAAATTTTAAAAAAAGAGGAAGTGTTATTGTTGAGGTACTGGGGCAAAGCCTAACACATTCCAGAAGCAGAATGGAGACCCACAGAACCAGTGATTAACAGGTAGAGCTCTGAGAAATTAAGTTGAAGGATAGAAGAACTTTATTGCCTGGCTGGAGTGGCTCAGTTGGTTGAACATTGTCCTGTGCACCAAATGGTAACCGGTTGATAACCATTTGGTGCACAGGACAATGGGTTGCAAGGCACATACCTGGGTTGCAAGTTCAATCCCAGGATAAGGCATGTATGGAAGACAACCAATCCATGTTTCTCTCACACATCTATGTTTCTCTCTTTCTCTCCCTCTCTCTCTAAGCATATACTTAGGTGAGGATTAAAAAATAAATAAATTTGCCTAAACCATACTTTATGCCAGTGATTGCATATGGAAAAACAAAGAAGATATGAAACTTAGTTAGCCTAAGGCCGTGGTCGGCACACTGCGGCTCGCAAGCCATATGCGGCACTTTGGCCCCTTGAGTGTGGCTCTTCCTAAGCCTTAGGAGTACCCTAATTAAGTTAATAACAATGTATCTACCTATATAGTTTAAGTTTAAAAAATTTGGCTCTCAAAAGAAATTTCAATCGTTGTACTATTGATATTTGGCTCTGTTGACTAATGAGACTGGCCTAAAGGATCTTCCAGTCCGGTGATAACATAAGGTTTGGTGATTTTCTGTCAAAGTAGCTTTTTTTTATATATATATATTTTATTGATTTTTTACAGAGAGGAAGGGAGAGAGATAGAGAGTTAGAAACATCGATGAGAGAGAAACATCGATCAACTGCCTCCTGCACATCTCCTACTGGAGATATGCCCGCAACCCATGTATATGCCCTTGACCGGAATCGAACCTGGGACCTTCCAGTCCGCAGGCCGACGCTCTATCCACTGAGCCAAACCGGTTTCGGCTCAAAGTAGCTTTTTATAGATGGATCCTGTCATCTCCCAGGTCATAGTCAGGCAGAGAAAGCCCTCAAAAATGTTTTTAGATGGATGGATGGATGGATAGCACACCGAGGAAGTCCAGCTGGCTGTTCAAACAACACCTAACAAATGATATATTCTTGGCACTGAAATTGAGGTACAGTTTGATGATTTAAAAACTCAGATAAAATTTTACAAACTTCTATGTGTCTCTCAGTTGGTTTTTGAGCAGTTTTGATTTTGGGCACATTCATAATCTCTGTTTCTTCATCTATAAAAATACCTATAATCATTATACCTATCAACTAGTGACTATGTGTGTGTGTGTGTGTGTGTGTGTGTGTGTGTGTGTGTGTGTGTGTGTATTTAACTTTCTTGAACAAAATTGAGTAATCCCAGAACTAATAATCAAGAGTAGGCATCAAGGAAGATAAAATTTATTGGTCATAGAGAAGATTGGGGGAAAGGCACTTCCTGGTTGCTAGAAGAGTCTCTTCTGGAATTATAGCTCATACGTTTTCCCGTCACTTTATTTTTATCACCATCCCTCTCTTTTTACTGACTTTATATAAAACATGCTCAAGGTTCTCACATCCTAAAAAAGTATTTTTCCATTAACCCGGCATTTTCCAACTACCTACTGTATAATTTTCATACTTTTTTTCCTAGTCAAGCCTCTAGAAATAATGAACTATACTCATTATGTCCACTTCTTCACCTTCCATTTATTTTCCAGTCACTAAAATGTGGACTCTATCACCATTCTTTTTCTGGAACTATTTTCTCTAAGGGTATCAATGACACAATTATTACTAAACCAACGATATTTTTTATCCCAATCATACTTGAATTTGTGTAGCTTTTGCATTTGTTAACCACTGTATCTTTCTAAATATTAGTGTATCATTTTGTGTCATGTAAATTGCTCCTGATTCCTTTCCTATATTCCCCACAAACATTCATTGAATAATTCATTGAACACTCATTTCCCCAGGCACCTAATCAAACTATTGATTTCTTTCTTTGCATTATGTAACTTTCTTAGGCAATATTTTAAAATTACACAATGTTAACTCCCACATGTCTTCAGATAACTCATTCATGTATATCTAGCATCTATAATAGTTCTTGGCATTTTTAATATGTTTTTTAAAAAATAGATGAGTGGATGGATGGCTCTGTATGAGAAGTCACAATCTAGAAACCTTTGGGATGAATGTGAGCCACACAAGAATTTTGTGTGATTACATAATTTAAAAAATATTGCATCCAAGTATTTAGAATTTTTAAACCCAGATTATATATTCTCTTGAAAAATGGGAAGATCTTGCAACAATGACCCTACATTCTAGCACAGTAACAATCAATTAGAGCTGAGGCATATCTGTGCCCTTTAGAGGAACATGTGTTCTCCAATTTGGTGCAGTCAGACCAAGTCTATCTCCTTCATTTATGTTACCTTCCTGGTCCCAGTAAGCATTCAATTAAATACTTCAAACAAAAGAGCAGATACAGAAATTCAATATCATCCAGCCTATATCAGTTATTTCTCCTCCTGTTTTTTCACCAATGTCCTCATACCTCTGTACCAAATTTCAGTTAAGAAAGATGTTGCCCAGGTTTCTTAAGCCAGAAAACAGGGGCCTTAGATTTCATTCCCATTTACTTACTTCAGATCGTAACCCTATAGCAAGTCAATATATATTATAACTACCTGTATAATTTATCTCCTCTTCTTATATTTAGGTAGACATCACTTTTCCCCTACAAATGTTGTGATAGGCTTCTAACTACTCTTCTGGCTTGTTCTTGTCTCTTCTCTATTTATCCATCTGAAAACCTCCTATACTTCTTTCAAGTCTCAGCTCTAGTGCTATGCTCTCTAAAAAGCTTATCTCACTTAGGAAGAAATTTATTTCTTCCTGTATTTAATAAATTTTTATGAATGTATTTTATCAGAAAAAAATAATGACAATAATTATGGCCAAAATACATTAAGAACTGTAAAAGAATAGGGACCAATCTAATAATATATATATTCTCATTTTATTTAGCAATATTATGAGTTAAATAATTATCAAAATATAGAGTTAAAGAAGCAGAGGTACAGATAGATACATTGATTTGATGAAGGCAGAGTTGGGTTTGAATTCAGCTGTTCTGATTCCAGAGCATATAGTCCCTTCTAAATCATATGTGATTGTTCAGCTACTCTACAGCACCAATTTATTTTAGGGCTTTAACAATAGTTTCATAGTTTTTCCAATCTGTGTGCTTTACATAGTGGTTGATACCCAAAAGAAGGTCAAAGAAGTTTTGTTGAATAACTAACTAAAAGATATGGCTGATTGAACTAGTAAGATCATGCAACAATCTCCTTTTTGTTGTCTGAGACTACCCATTGAATGCCACTTAAAAGTGAGAATTTTTCTTTTGTCTTCAGGCTGTCCTTCAAGAGTTGAAGCCTGTTGATCCTAGATGTTAAACATGCTATCATACAATTATGTTAAAGGCATTTGCATTTAGGCATCAATGCTATATGCCATTGGCTTTTAACTTGATGTTAGGGCAGCACTGGCTCTGTTGAACTAGTTAGTAGCAAAGCCATAGTTTGTAAATTTATGTGTGTGTGTGTGTGTGTGTGTGTGTAATAAACAAATCTTTTAGAGTAAAAATAATCTGTTTCTGAGTCCTCAGTAACTAGAAATTTTGTTTTGAGTAGACTTATTTATGGACTATGACATCCAGGTTCAATAGGGAAATACACATAGCCAGGAAGAGCCAGGTGTGTTTTGGAAAGAGTAAAGTAAGACAAAAACAGAATGAGGACATTATAAATTCAAAATTTTGTAGGTTGAGCAGAAATGTTGCTATGCTACCAGTTGATATGCTGCCAGTTTGAATCTGCTGCTTAAGAGTCTAAATAGAAGAATGAGGTTATAGGGTTTAATAGCTTTGAGAAAGTTTAAGGTCGAGGTAATAGTGTAGACATATCAGTAGATTATGAAGCTATAGCATTTAATCCCACCTACAACATACTTGACATTAAACATGCTATTTCCTTAAAACATCTGCAGTCTAATATGTAAATTTTTAAGTAACTTGATCCTTTTTTGTTGTTGTCATTAATGCAATTAGTACCTAGAGATAGATACTAATTATTTTACCTCTTTATCTATCCTGGTGCTTAGCCCTGTATACTCATGGATCCTGAAAAATCTAAGTGAACAATGCATCAGACAACTAAGAAGAAGCATTTTCAGCCCTGTGAGATTCAATATATTCAAGTTCTCAACCTGACAATCTATAATTTAGGATTTATTTGTCTCTGAGATTTTACTTTCCTTTTGATCTTATAACTTTGAGGCAGGAATTTAATGATTCCCAATAACTCTAGTTGAATTACAGTATTTGAAATAAATTTGATTTGAGAAAAGCATTGGTTAAGCTCTATTTTTTATTTCCTAGAGAAATATGTATTTAGATTGTCAAAGCAAACTAATAATTTTCCTTAAAATTTGTATTAATTTCTCACAGAAGAACAAGAGAGGTAATCTTTGTTTATAGAACTTCTTTTGTGTTGGTGGAAAGATTCATATCAAAATACAGTTTCTGTCAGATGTGTCATGGTAATGGAAGACTTCATAGGTATTTTTGTAAATTTTAACATTATAATATGTGGTGCTGTTTTAAGTTTTCTTAATGACAATATAACTCTTAAAACATTATTGCAGAATAAATTGATGCATTAGGAAGCTCATGACACATTTTGAAAATATAGATGTTATGACTCACATATACTCTGGCTTAACCTCCAGTTTAGAGTTGCACAATTAATTCCCAAAATACTTTATTCATCTTCAATAAAACACTGATCCTGCAGATAAAAGTTAAAAGGGCAGTATTTGATTTTTAAAAAGATAGCTCATTTAAATGATAATAGAATTGATTTTAAAGTGATTTTTGGACCATTTAACAAATGAGGAAACTGAGACTCAAGTGATGTGCCTAAATTTATAACACTAACTGGTACTAGAAAATGGTTTAAGAACTGACCTGTAATTTTCTGCTACTCTCTATGATTGCTAACTACTGGCCATCTTACAAAAAAATCATTAAACAGAGGGAAAATGTTATGAGCCAATTGTTTTTAGGCATTGGATTGTATGCAGCAGAACATTATGGTCCCTCAGAGATGGAAACTCAGAGCTGAAGACTACAACAGCCCAGGCTTTATTTTTGGAAAAGGCAGGAGGTACAGTATTGGAGCAGCAGAAATCCATGTGGGGTGGTCTCCGAGGAATCCTTGGTTATGGACTGGGTTTTGAACACATAGGGTGAGACTATAAAAAGATTATGAAAAGTAGATGCTATAGAGTTGAGGACAGAACAGAGATTCTATAGGTCAAACATTGCTGGGAGATGTTGAAATTCTGACTCTGAAGGTAGAGGCACTTTAGTGATACTTTGTGGGTTTTGGACATAATCATAAGTTTATTTATTTATTTTATTTTTACATAATTATATATTCATTTGCAGTTAGGAAACATAATACAAAGAGATTTTGGAAACTTTTTTACCAGTTTCCCTATTGGTTATAATTATAAATCAATATCACAACCAAGGACTTGACCCATAGATTCAATCTATATACCTTACTCAGATTTCACTAGTTTGCAATGAACTCAGTCATGTGTGTGTGTGTTTTAGTTCTATGCAATTTCATTACATATACCAGTTTCTTTAACTATTCATGTATTGAAGATCAGTAGCTACTGGGCATGCAGACACCATGGATAGGGTATCAGAGTGGCAACCAGCCCTGATTTCAGGCGTCTTCTTTAGTCCTGTTGCTGCCAGGTGAGGGTAATAGCTCAGATAACTGTTGGAGCCCACTGACATTACCCTCATGAGTAAATTGGGACACAACCTGTGTCCTCAGAGTGCATGATGATAGATTCGCTCCCTGCTCAGCTTTGCAAACACCACATTGGCAGAGAAGTAGGAGCACTGGCTGGTTCTTATGGGTGGAAGAACGGAAAATAAGGCCTCTCCTTGTCCACCAAAACTGTGTGAAATGTGGAGGGAAAATTCTGCCCTTTTTTGAAATTGTAGCTGGAGGTCTAGGTTGTTAAAAAGAATTACTGATTAACCAAGATAGAGCAACCCATTTCTACTAGGATCTCTTCTGACAACTTAAAAACCCTTGCATAGCAGAGCAAATAAACATAGTAACACTTTGAAAAGTGAAAGAAGAAGATAGATTTCCCAGGACCTCAGGATTTTAGGATCAATGTGGTGGTGCTTTCCCCTGGTTTCCTGTTGCCTCCCATACATCCTGGCCTGGGAAAGGCGAACTGCCAATAGGAACAAACAAAGCGCTCCGAGGAAAGCCTCTTCCCTTTTAGCAAAGGACAGAGAAAGGGTGAGCTAACAACAGAAAATCTCTCTGGAAATATCTACCCTACTCCAGTCAAAAATGGATGGGTGTATAGAAAGTCTGAAAAATACCAATTACTCACTGAAATTAATTGAAATTTACAAAACATACACCTCCAGAGAACACACATAGAACATTCACCAAGATAGAGCATGTGCCAGGTCAATTAATCAGTTTAAATATAATTCAAGAGTTAAATCCTATAAGGTATTCTTTCTCACCACAACAAAACTGCATTAGCAAACAATAACAAATAGATATTTTGAAATAAAACAACGTATTTCCAAATAAACTGTAGATCAAAGAAGAAACCTTAAGGTAAATTTTAAAATATTCAGAAAAGATTATGTAATTCCAAGTTTTCATAAACTTTACCAGAAGGCAAATGAGAATTGATTACTTCACACTTCATCTTATGAGACTAACATACTCCTATAGCAATATCTGACAAAAAGATTAAAAGAAAACAAATGATTGACCAATATCCCTAATAAGGATAGACACACCAATATTCAACAAAATATTAACAAATCAAATATAGAAATAGATAAAAAGCATACTCTATCATAAAAAAGTAATCATGTCTTCTGGGTTATAAGATTGATTTGATATTTGAAAGTAATCATTGCAATTCATCATATTAACAGAATAAAAGAGAAATCCTATTATTATACAAGAATGTTCATTCTTATCATCTATTACATACTGAATTGGAGTATTAGCTTGTTTTATAAGGCAAGAAAAACTTACATTTGTAAAAATTAGAAAGAAAAAATGAAAATTATCTCTATTCACAAAACAACATATTTATCTAAGACTAGAGGCCTGGTGCACGGATTTGTGCACCAGTGAGTGGGGTCCCTCAGCCTGGCCTGCGCCCTCTCACAATCCAGGACCCCTCGAGGGATGTCTGACTGCTGGTGGATCAGGCCGAAACCTGCAGTCTGACATTCCACAGGGATGCATGAAGTGGCAGGCGGCCAGAGAGGAGCCTGAGCCCAGGCTGGGGCACCACTCTGCTCCCACTCATTTGGGCCCCACTGTGCCTGCCATCGCTGTTGCTTGGTAAGCTCGCTGAGCGGTGCTCCCCCTGTGGGAGCGCAATGACCACCAGGGAGCAGCTATTGCATTGAGCATCTGCCCTTCTGGTGGTCAGTGTGTGTCATAACGACCAGTCGACCAGTTGTTTAGTCACTTAGACTTTTATATATACAGATATTTTAAGGACTATACAAAAATATTTCTGGATATTAGTAAGACCACAGGATTCAAGGTCAATTCAATAATCAATTTTATTTCTGAATACTAGCAAAAAATGAAAAATGAAAAATTGGAAAAATCAATAGCATCAAATATATAAACTGCTATGGAATAAAAATAACTAAATATGGGGTATATTTTTACCCTAAAAATTACTAAACCGTGCTGAGAGAAATGAAAGAAGATCTAAATAAATTGAAAAATACACCATCTTCATGATTGAAGACTTATTTTTATGATAATCATTATGCTTAAATTTTTCTATATATTAACAAAATAGCAATCAAAATATCAACAAATAGTATGAAAATTGACAAACTGATTCTAAAATTTACATGGTAATGTAAAGGACATAGAATAGCAAGCGTTTAGAAAAAATAACAAAATGGAAGAACTTACAATACCTGATTTTTAGGCTTATTCTAAAGTTACACAAATAATACAGTCTGGACTTTGTGTTCTATCATATCAATTAAACAGCATTTAAATATTGTCAATTAATGACATATAGCTAATTGATTTTTGATAATGGCTAAGTATAGTCTTTTCAGGAAGTGGCACTATATCAGCTGAATATCTGCGTTGAAAACAATGAACCTCAACCCCTAACTTGACCATTGTCAAAATTAATTTGAAATGGGTCAATAAGAAGAAAATCTTCACAAACTTGGTGTAGGCAAACACTGAATAGATAGGAGTTCAATACCACTAACAGTAATGCCATAAAAGAGCTAAATATATTTCATTCAAATTTAAACTATTGTTCTTTCAAAGAAAGAAGTTAAAAATGCAAGCCAAAGAGTAGGAGAAAATGTATAAATTTATGTATATATGTGTATGTGTTAACGGAAGAAAAATGGCACCAAGTGACAATCTTGGTTCAGCAACCTCAGTTATTAAGTTCTGGACAAGAGGAGAATTCAGAGATAAGACTCAAATTATAAGAGGAAATTTATTTAGAAAGTCACAGAGGTAGAAGAAGTGGGTCATAGAAGAAAGAGGCCCAGGAATAAGTTCTAGCTAAAGAAGGGCCCTTGGAGCTTAGGGAGGAAAGAGAGAGAGAGAATGAGATAGGATGGAGGGAGGGGGCGAGAGATACACTCCCTGGGAGAGGAAGAGGGAGGAGAAGTTCCCTGTAGAGAGCCCTGAGGTTGCAGAGGAGGGTCTCAATAGAATAGTCATAGGCAGGAAAATAGCAGACATTTGTTGTAGCTATATCTTTATGATACAGCTCCTAGGGCAATGGAAACTAAGGAGAAAATGAACAAATGGGACTACATCAAAATAAAAAGCTTCTTCACAGCAAAAGAAATCATCCACAAAACAAGAAAGCCCACTGCATGGGAGAACATATTTGCCAATGTAATCTCCTATAAGGGTTTAATCTCCAACATGTACAGGGAACTCATACAACTTAACAAAAGGAAGATAAACAATCCAATCAAAAAATGGGCAAAGGACCTAAATAGATGCTTTTCGAAAGAGAACATACAGAAGGCCAAGAAATATATGAAAACATGCTCAAAGTCACTAATTACCTGAGAGATGCAAATCAAAAGAACAATGAGGTACCATCTCACACCTGTCAGACTGGCTATCATCAACAAATCAACAAACGACAAGTGCTGGCGAGGATGTGGAGAAAAAGGAACCCTTCTGCTCTGCTGGTGGGAATGCAGACTGGTGCAGCCACTGTGGAGAACAGTATGGAGTCTCCTCAAAAAATTAAAAATGGAACTCTCATTTGACCCAGTGATCCCAATTCTAGGGATATATCCCAGGAAAACAGAAACACCAATCAGAAAGGACATATGCACCCCTATGTTCATAGCAGCACAATTTACAATAGCTAAGATTTGGAAACAGCCTAAATGCCCATCAGCAGGTGAGTCGATTAAAAAACTATGGTACATCTACACAATGGAATACTATGCTGCTGTAAAAAGAAGAAATTCTTACCATTTTCAACAGCATGGATGGAACAGGAGAGCATTATGCTAAGCAAAATAAGCCAGTCAGTGAAAGAAAAATACTGCATGATCTCACTCATTTGTAGAATATAAAGAGCATCATAAACTGATGAACAAAAATAGATAGAGACAAAGGAACATTGAACAGACTGTCAAATTACAGGGGAAGGCAGGGGAAGGTTTTGGGGATAAGAGACCAACCGAAGGACTTGTATGCATGTATATAAACATAAACAATGGAGGCAAGACACTGAGCGGAGGGGGGGGGGGGCGGGGGGGTGGTGAGGGATTGTGCTGGAGGCTAGGGAAGGCTAGGGAGGAGGTCAATCAGGGTAAAAAGGAGACACATGTACTCCTATTTGTAATACTTTAGTCAATAAATAAATAAATACATATAGCAAAAATAAAAATAGAATAGTCATCAGCTTTCCCAGCTTGTCTTCTCAGGGTCCTGGTCTCCACTGATGGATGGAATCCAGGGGAGCGAGCCATTCGCCATTGCAGCTGGTCCTAAGGTCAGCCATGGCATGGCTCTGCCTGGTTTTGCTGCTTTTCTGGACCTGAGTTAAAACACAGCTGAAGCCTAGATGTCAAATGCAGGGCTTAACGCTTAAGGGAGTGATCTCCTAGCAGTGGTTGGCAAACTCATTAGTCAACAGAGCCAAATATCAACAGTACAACGATTGAAATTTCTTTTGAGAGCCAAATTTTTTCAACTTAAACTATATAGGTAGGTATTTTGTTATTAACTTAATTAGGGTACTCCTAAGGCTTAGGAAGAGCCACACTCAAAGGTCCCAAGAGCTGCATGTGGCTCACAAACTGCAGTTTGCCAACCATGGCTAGGGCAGTGGTTCTCAACCTTGGCTGCACATTAGAATCACCTGGGAATCTTTTTAAAATCCTGATTTCTGTGCCTCATCCTCCAGAAAATCAGTTTCTTTGTTATGTGATGAGGCTACACCATTAGATGAAGAGGGCCCTAGGGACCTGGCTTAGCAAATGGCAAAACTACAAGCCCTATTTGCTAGCCCCAGGCCTCTCTGGCCCTCTTCATCTGACCCATCATTCCTGCTCTGCTCATGACTATCTAACTGCCTACTACACACACACACACACACACACACACAACTGTACCCAAGATTTGTTGTTTTTTTTTTAGCTAATCCACATTTTATTTATTATTTTTTTAATTAAATCTTTATTGTTCAGATTATTACATTTGTTCCTCTTTTTTTCCCCCCCATAACTCCCCTCCTCCCAGTTCCCGCCCCACCCTCCGCCCTCACTCCCCACCCACTGTCCTCATCCATAGGTGCACGATTTTTGTCCAGTCTCTTCCCACATCTCCCACACCCCTTTCCCCCCCAAGAATAGTCAGTCCATTCCCTTTCTATGTCCCTGATTCTATTATAATCAACAGTTCATTCTGTTCATCAGATTATTTATTCACTTGATTCTTAGATTCACTTGTTGATAGATTCATATTTGTTGTTCATAATTTGTATCTTTACCTTTTTCTTCCTCTTCCTTTTCTTAAAGGGTACCTTTCAGCATTTCATATAATCCTGGTTTGGTGGTGATGAACTCCTTTAACTTTTCCTTATCTGTGAAGCTCTTTATCTGACCTTCAATTCTGAATGATAGCTTTGCTGGATAAAGTAATCTTGGTTGTAGGTTCTTGGTATTCATCACTTTGAATATTTCTTGCCACTCCATTCTGGCCTGCAAAGTCTCTGTTGAGAAATCAGCTGACAGTCATATGGGTATTCCCTTGTAGGTAACTGAGTTACTTTCTCTTGCTGTTTTTAAGATTCTCTCTTTGTCTTTTGCTCTTGGCATTTTAATTATGATGTGTCTTGGTGTGGTCCTCTTTGGATTCCTTTTGTTTGGGGTTCTCCGCGCTTCTTGGACCTGTAAGTCCATTTCTTTCACCAGGTGGGGGAAGTTTTCTGTCATTATTTCTTCAAATAGGTTTTCAATATCTTGCTCTCTCTCATCTTCTGGCACCCCTATAATTCTGATGTTGGTACGCTTGAAGCTGTCCCAGAGGCTCCTTACACTATCCTCGCATTTTTGGATTCTTTTTTCATTTTGCTTTTCCGGTTGGATGTTTTTTGCTTCCTCGCATTTCAAATCATTGACTTGATTCTTGCGCTCCTCTGGTCTGCTGTTGGGCGTCTGTATAATATTCGTTATTTCACTCCGTGTATGCTTAATTTCTAGTTGGTTCCCCAATATAAGATCGAGGGTCTTATTAGTTTTTGTGTAGATC
Organism: Myotis daubentonii; assembly: GCF_963259705.1. NCBI lineage: Eukaryota > Metazoa > Chordata > Mammalia > Chiroptera > Vespertilionidae > Myotis > Myotis daubentonii. The sequence goes on along the minus strand of NC_081840.1, from coordinate 82,067,502 downwards.
TCATTAAGTTTATCGGCAGCTTCTAAACAGTTCTTGAGAGACCTTAAAAGTGTGGTTCTGAACTCTATATCTTCCATTGACAATTTTGTCCTGTTTCTTTGTCTCCGCATTTTGTTATGCTTCCTTGGTGCACCCCCTAGTGGTCTTTGTTCGCAGTCTTATAGTTAAACCTTGATTGTTGTAGCTAATACCAGGGAGGGTTTGACCTCCAGGCCAAGTGGCTATGAGAATCAGCTGTGTCTGCAGAGAGAGAACTTCTGTCCTCTAGGGAGGTGCTAATCTAGCCTTTGCCTGAGGCTATCCAGCAAATGCCTCTGTGCAGGGCTTGGGCGGGGCGGGTCGCACAGGATCAACAGGGTGGGCCGGAGAGAGCAGTTATGGCGGCTCTCAGTCCTGTCCCCAGGGGCTCTGCCTCTCTGAGTCCCAGCACCCGCTGCAAAGCTCGGAGAGAAAGCTGCACTGGCTCTGACCGAAGCCAGACAGTCCCGCTTCTCCCATTTGAGTCTGGGTCCCTAAAGACTCGCCCGGATCTGGAGCTCAGAGTCTGTGACTCCCTCCCGATTGAAAACAACAACCGCGCCCTCCGCCGCCAGCCCGCTCCACGCACTCCGCACCTCAGAATTTGACTTCAGCACTGTGCCTCCTCTGAGTGTCCGTGTGCATTTCTCTTTCCTCCTAGTTGTAGGACTTCCACTCAGCCAGCGTTTCTGTGGTTCTGGGTGATGTCCCTTCCGTTTTTGGTTTCACTTTTGAAGTAGTTGTTCAAAGCAGCAAACTCCGTCGTTAACCTATGCCGCCATCTTGGTTCTCCTCAGTACCCAAGATTTGTAAAGAAGATTTAAAAAATCAATAACAAAAAGACAGATACCCAAATAAAACAATGGGCAACATATTTGAAAACACATTTCATTAACAGCATTAAGCACATGCAAATATGTTCATCTTTAATCATCAAAGAAGTATAAATTAAATTCATGCTGAGAATATTTTCTCACATTCACTAGAATGGCTAAATTTTTAATTAGTGGCAATTATTTGATAATTTAATGGCAATTTAGAATTAAATTCTGACAAGGATGGGATACAACTGGAAGATTCATTGATGCTGCAAGGTATTTTAGTAGTCTTAAATCTAGGTATTTTACATAAAAGTAAAGAAAATATAACTTCAAAACAGTAAAGCCTTAAACTAGACCAGTCCCAGTTTCCATCAGCTATAGAATGGAAAACAAGCTGTGATGTAATCTTACAATAATATGCTACTCTGCAATAAGGGATAAATACTAAATGCAATAAAATGGATGAATGAATCTCACAAATAGTTTACTATGTGAAAGAAGCCACAGACAGAAGAGTACAGATGATATTTTTTCATTTATATGAAATTCTGGAGCAACCAAAATTAATCAATGGTGATATAGCAGATAAGTGATTGCTTGAGGTAGGATAAGAGGTGGGTAAGAATATGTGACTGTAAAGAGGAAAAAGAAACTCTCTGTGCCTCTAGATGGAGGCATGGGACAGACTGAAAAATCTCAGAGGAGAGGGCAGGGGACAGGAAGAGATTAACCAAATACTTCACATGATATGCATATATGTATAGCCCATGGATACAGACAATAGTTTGGTGAAGGCCCTGGGTGGGGGGAGCAGCTTCTGGAGCTGGGTGAAGAAAAGGAACGGGGGTGAATGGGGGCACCTGTAGTACTGTTGACAGATATATATATATATATATATATATATATATATATATATATATATATATACACATTAGTAGCCCTGCGCACGAATCCATGCGCCAGCAGCTCTCTGCAGGGCCTGGCTGCTCCTCGCCCGCTGCCCAGAGGCTCTCTATGGCCCAGAGGCCCTCTGAGGCCAGGATGGAATGCTTGCCTCATTGCCGCAGTGATGAAGCAAGCATTCCACCAGGCAGCTCACACTGCCTGCTCTCAGCGGCCACTCCCCCAGGACTCGGGGACTCTGGCTGGGCTGAGCGGACTGGGTGCCTCCATCTTTGTGAAGGCTAATTTGCATATTACCCTTTTATTAGATAGGATATTTAAAGCTCTCTGGGATGATGGAAATGTTTCCTATTTTGATTCTGTACTGGCTATATGGGTGTACACATTTGCCAAAATTTATCAAACTGTATATTTATAATAGGCACATTTTATTTTATGTATTAAGTCTTATACATTCAACCATTAAAACATCTCTTTTTCTGCTTAGCACCAACTATTCCCACTACTACAGCTTTTGATCAGTTTCTCATATTTTCTTGTTTGAATCAAAATATCAACTTTCTTTTTTGGACTTTCTGCTGTTTCTCCTATCTGGTTTTCCCTACCTGATTCTAGAATATCGCTTCTTAAAAACCTAATCTAACTATCTTGCTTAAAGACATTGTGAGCTATAAATTTCAAATATCTCAATTATCATAAAAGAATCTTCTGTATCTGCATTTAAACTACTTCAATCTCATTGTCTCTTACCTATTGTTGACATTTTACAATAACCTTCTGTTTTGGATACATTGAAGAAATTAGTACTTTGTGTCTATGCACATATTATTGCCTCATGTTCACTTTTTATTCTTTTTATTACTCCACCTTGAATCACATATTTATTCTTCAATACTTAATTAAAATGTGACCTCCAAGATTCTAAGATATACTATCTATCCCCACAAACACATGCATGCACTCATGCTCACACAGAAAGGAAAAGGTTATGACCCCTGTTTTCCCTGCTTCTTACAAAGAAAACTATTTCCTATTAAAAAATCCCTTCTTAAAAGAGTCTTGAATGGGAAATTTTCACACCACTATTTATCAGGTCTTGTTACCTTTAAAATACAGGTTCAATACTTGCACAATTTCTAATTACTTCTATGACAGATAGATACATGATAGATAGGTAGATAAATAGGATACAATTTTTGGTAACTCACTTTATTTTCTGGACCTTATTTTTCCTCTTCTGTAAAAGAAATGTTTATACTAGATTTCTAAGTTTGCTTCCACACATAAAATTTAAACTTAAATAGCTCTAAACATATCTCTCTGTTTTTCTCAGAAGAAACCATTAACATTAATTCCATCACTTAGATTATGGTCATTTTCATGTGCATTGATTTGATAGTCAAATATATACACCTCATGTATTCTCAATCTATTTTAATATTTCACTGTAATAATATTTTAAAATATGAACTTATAACTAGAGTGAAAGTACAGATATGGAGATCCTTGCAGATTATATTTTCATTTGCAGTGAGATGAATTGTAGTCATTCCTTCGTATGCATAGTTGTTCTGTTTATAAAGCATGTCTCTGCCCTTGGAAATATGTCGACAAAAGGCTAAGTTAGATATTCTATTCTGTGCCACTACTGCAGTTTAGCTTCATTTGACCTTTATTAACTTCGTAAATTACTAGCTCACTGAAGACATTTGTTGTTTTCCTGGATTGTGAAAAAAAAACCACACATATATGTCAGGAGGCAAAATGGCTTAGTGTTAAGTAAGCTGGAAGCCCAAAGGTTTGAATCCCTCTTTTGTCATCGTCATATGCCTACTCCTCAGTGAGTGCCTTATCAGTTGATGCCTCTATTTCCTCATGTGGGCAATGGAGTGCACATGTCTTTTGTTTTCTCTAAAGGATGTTGCAACAATAAGTAGGTAATAGGTATGGAAGCAAATTGACCTGTTCAGGTAAAAGCCACTTTATCACTTGATAAAATATAATTTCATATTAGGGTGTACATACACATTTACTAGTATTGCTTTTTTATCATCTTTATTTCTTCATACCTATCCAGCTGAAAGCTAAAAGATAGGAATATAGGAGCTAGTATCCTTGTTTGCCCTCTGCTTTCAAAGGGACAAATAGTTCTTTCCAATTGCTGTAATATATCCTTGGTGAGGTGGGGGCGGCAGGAGCACAGATGGGTGGAGGCTTACCAGAGTTATTTTTCTAATTGTTAGAAAAGTAATAGATTACTAATTCTGTCATATCCCACTCAAGAGGATAGAAAGAGGAAGGACTTATCCTGCTTTGACATTGTTCCTTGGCTAAAACACTATGCACAGTGCAACAAACAAAACCCAAGACAAAGAGGTGGAGTAACTGGGGAATGATCTTGTGGGAATTATCATAATTACTAAATCTCCAACTCCTTTATATCATGCCAACTATTGAAGGTGAACTCACTGTAGCAGAAAAAAAAATAAAAAGATTGAAGTAGCCATCCAGGACCAAACTAGAAAAGATTTAGAGTAATTTCATATGAGCAACTAAATTTCAGGATAAGCAAATTTGCTTCTCTCTGACGTGAATTATGTACCTTGCAATAGGTCTTGATAAACAAGCCTTGCCCTAACTTGACATCTTGTTATTGCAATAGTATTCATCAAGAATACTACCTCCTAAGCACTTCACAGTTGTTTTGATAACAGTAAAAACATTTAAGTACATGAATCCTGTTCTCTGACTCCATGGTGAACATTGCATGGCATACAATAGAGATCAAAGTCCATGAGGAACAGAGTCAGGAGAAGAAAAGCCTTCCTTCTTTATCCTTTTAAAAAATATTTCATTTAACCTCTTAAACATATCTGCTTCCTAAGTATTGTTTAGGCAGCACTCCTGCTACATTAGAGTGACAGGTTTAAAGTCCCATCTTCTAAATGGAATTTTTTTTCTTAATTTTTATGCAAAGAACTAAAACTCAGCATTGATGTCTTTTAGAAACTGCTCATTATGAAAACAACTTAGTCAATAAATTTTGGAAGCTCCTAAAGCATCAAAATTGAAGTAAAAAGTCATATACACTTTGTCTAACAGAAGATACATTTCCTTTCAGTGCCAGATAAATAAACCACAAACATGTGAGAATATTAATTGTAAAAATAGAACATTATAGTTTACAATGTTATTATCACACAAAATACTTTTCAGGGTTAAACATCAAAATGAATAATTTAAATTTCCTATTTTCATCAAATATCTATTTTTTATAAACTAACAGACTAATAGCAAAGACAGATCTCTTAAAAACATTGCTGCACTAGGAAATATTCCCTAAAAAGAGCTGAGTAATAAGGAAAAGCCTGAACAAGATGTATATTTATTCCAAGAATACTTGAAATTCACTATGGATAAAAATATAGCACAAGTTTCTGTCTGTAATTTCTTACCTTTCTACCTTTCTTTTATAAAACTACTCCAGTTATATCTGGAAAATACCAAATGGAAGCTTTATTATCACAGAAAAACATTGAAAGTTTCACACTACCTTAAGATGGTGCATCTTGTGTGGTAGATCTAACTTATCCTTTAAATTTTGAATTTGAAGCATCTACTATTTACCCCTGAGTGAAAGTCTGGTAGAGGTGTGATTCCGGGATCCCACCATTGCTCTGCAACGTCAAAGCAGCTGGGGGAGTGTGCTATATCAGGGAATTGATAGACCTCATTCTCAGTGATACTTACTGAACAAACAACTGAACACATTTTTGGATTTGGCATTGTGGGATTTATAAGATGTAATCACTACCTTGGGGGGAGGGGAATGTAATAAAATACTATGAAAGTATAATATATTAGAGTCTACCGATGGGCACTTTCCTATCCATGTTTCTTGTCTAAGCTCTGCTATTTACCATGTGAGTTGGATTACTAAGTAATTGCCTTCTGGCTCCATCTTTGGGATAATTTTGAGATGCAAGAGATAGTGCTCAAAAACATACTAGTATATGAAGATGGAATAAAACTCAAAATTTTAAAGCAATGTTAGAAATGTTCTCAACCAAAGGACTTGTATGCATGCATATAAACGTAACCAATGGACACAGATACCAGGTGGGAGAGGGTATGAGTGGGCGGGTTGAGGGGGCAATAGGAGGATAGGAACATATATGTAATACCTTAATCAATAAAGAAAGAAAAGAAAAGAAAAGGAGTTAAACAAAAACAAAAAAAGAAAATGACAAATTTGGGGAAACTACTTGGAATGTACAATGGCTACTACCTATAGGATGATGAAGATGCTAATATTTATTTCTATGTGTCAGATGTATGTTCATATATACAAAATACTAAACAGTTTAATTCACAAAAGAAAAAAATCAATGGTAAACATAAAGAAAATATTCTATCTTCCTTATAATCAGATTAAAACAGCAATAAAAGGCCGCTTCCAAAATTAACCAAGATGATAAAAACAATAATAACCAAATGTATTATGTTCACTTTCAGATATTGTTGTTTAAAGTCTAAATTAGTACAAACTTTCTGGAGGGAAAATTCATCAAAATCAAAAGTACGAATCTATTTCTACATCAAGAAATCTATCTTGGAGAAATATTGATATGCACAAAAATGGAGTTATATTGTGCTATTTTAATAGTGAAGATTGAAATTAATTCAAATGCCCAACAATGGAAAATTTGCTAAATAAGTTATTATACAACCATACTGTACAAACATTATGTTGAAGGTGTATATTTACTAACATGGAAAGAGGTTCATTATCTATTGTTTGTAAATAAAAATATATTATAAGAACATATACTCAGCATACAAAATATCTTTTTTTTTTCAAAAAAATTGTAAAAAAGTTCTGGAGAAAATAACCAAATAATGACAGTGGTAAGGCAATCTCTGGGTAACTTTAAAGGAGATTTCAATTTGCTTTTTTGTTTTGTTCATAGTTTTTCTAATTTTTCCATAATCGATGCATACTATTAAAAAACAGGAATAAGAAAGTGTTCTAAATATTTTACATACGAAAGTGGAAACCTGCCAAATTTTCTCTTCCTCAGCCAAGTAGTTAAGATGTATATATTTTTAGGAAGCATGTATCTGTGACTATAACTATGGACCCAAAGTGAAGAACATCTACTGAATTTCCTCAAGGATCCTTGGAAGCTAATGCCATTAGAACTATCCTTATCTGACCCTGCTCCACCTTCAAGGCAAACCTGAGCACCGGTATGAGTTAGAAAACTTTCCTATACACTTAAGCACATCTGCTGTCATATGAATTCATTTTGCAGCTGTTGGTGTGTGTGTGAGGGGGAGGGTTATTTGAAAGTTATGTTTGCGCTAATCTCTAGTGTGCAGTTTCATTTCTCATTATGATAATGTTTTTGCACGATCTCTGGGTTCATTTCTTTGCAGAGTGTCCCTTCCAATTACTGTATTATCATCACACATACACTTCTTCCAATTGCTTCACATAAAATAGTATTCTTTATAATATTTTTGTTTAAATATATTGTTCTTTAGGATGCATTTTTGTTCAAAAGATAGGAATCTAGCTAATTTTCCATATTTTGTTATATAATTTTTGCTAGATACATTTTAAGACCCCTTTCTATCCCTCAATGCTTTAATCTATGAAAGTCTGCCTATGGTATTTAGATGTTTTTCTACATAATCTTAGGATACATAGATCATACCTAGGTTCAGACTATGTGAGGAAAAATACATTCAATAGAACATTTTCCAGGGCATTTTCTTTTCTATGCTTAAACAAGAATTGTGCTAATAGAGGATTTAGTAGCCTGGAGTATAGAAGAGGTTGGCTGTTCTGATTTTGGGTCCGTTCGTGTATTATTTTACACATGAAAAAGGCTCCATAGAGCCAGGGAGTGGGAGAACAGCAAGGAGTGTCACATGTACAACCTGCAAATTCCATTTCCAAGAACATGGGGATGGTGACCACGTAGTTTTACTCTTTCTCCTGGATAATCTTGCAATTCAAAGATTAATGAAAAACAATCTTACAATAGCTGCAAATCATAGCGCTAGGCCCCAAATTTTGTTGTACCCTTCCATAAGCACTGAATGGAATTTCTCTCAGTATTCTGCTGAGCTCCATTTCATAAAGTTCTGGACAGACCTTAAACAATGAAAGAAAAACTAGAGGCATCCTCTTCCAATCTCCAAATACAAAAAGTGTGAAGCATGCTGAAATAGATCTCAGCTCTGTTATTCAATTATTTAATCTATTCAGAATCTAAGAAGTTATAAGTATGGATTGTCTGGATAACCTTGATGAAGTCCCTCAAGTTCCCTAAATCTATACTTCCTTATCTTTTAAATAGAAATGCTAAAGTCTTACCAATTATCACTCATTTTTTAAAATGAAGTGCTAAGGTGGCTGGCACTCCATAAGCCTGTAATAGGACACCATTTTAAACTCATCATTAACATGTGTCCTCAGGGTATGCCGCTCAGGAACTAGCAGTCCTTAATTGGACTTTATTAGACTTAAGGGACTCCAGGGCTCTCTGCACAGTGAGAACAGCTCAAGTGCAAACCATGGAGTCAGAACAGCCATGGAGAATGTCAGGAGAAGGACAAAGTAACATTCTCAGGGCTCTAGGAATAGGAGTGATTATTTTTCTTGTTTTGATATCATCAACATTCTTTCACAATTCCACTGGCCAGAATCACATAATTAGATATTACTTGGGGGACCTAAAAGAACTTTTGAACTTATAAAATAAATTTGTAAAGTTGACATACACATACATACATACACAAAAACCCCAAACTCACAACTGATAAAAGGTCCAGAAAGTAAAGTCATTATGCTTTTGAGTGAATGAGCAATGTGTACAATATTTCTGAGTTTGGTACTTAAATCATAAAGTTATAAATGTTCCAAATAAACTTAGTATTTGCTTAGAGATGCTGCAAGTATACCAGAATATAAAAAAATAATAATAATTGTATTGAATATAAATTTTGTGGCATATCCTGAATGGCTAATTGAAGGAGAAACTCTGAGTGAAAAGCAAATAGTGAAATTGAAAGAAACCTTACATGTAAGTTAGTGAATATTGTCAGGACAAGGTAAGAAATAGATGGTATACATAATAATTGGACCAGAACAATCATTTACTAAAGATATGCGGTCACAGCTTAAATGAGTGACTTTCTATCTTCACTTTGATCCCTAACATGTTTATGAGGAGTGTTATAAGCACAACTATCTCCAAAGATAAACTGAGACAAAGAAGAAATGTTTTAATGTTGCCAGTTCACTCACAGTCTCTGAATTACATACTTCTACCTAACTTATGTGTGTCAGCTTTAAGCCTTTCTACTTAGTCTCTAACAGAAAGTGCTCATGTTCACCAGTATCTCGTTTCCTTTTCTTCCTGAGCACACTACATGCCCCAGCTCCCGTGCATGTAATTATACAATTAGAATCTTCTGATACATTTCTTACTTTCTGATCTGATTGCCAAATGGAATAGAAATTGAAGTGATTTATGCTATATGGGCCCTGGCCCTAAACTTTCCCCCACAAACTCCCATGGTATCTCTTTTTACCCACTCTTGTAACTACAAGGAAGGGCTCTAAGGCCTTTCAATTTGTAAAAGTCACATGACAAAGAAACCTGGGTCCCTGCGTCACCACATAGAGGAGAAGTGCTCTTGAGGAACACCAGGCCAGGAACATTCACATTACACTTTAGATCTGTGCAAACAAGCTTTTATTTAAAACACTGATGTTTTCAGGATTACTGTACTAGTCAATCTATTCTAATTAATGCTAATATTATTGCCAAAACAATTTCTCATCCCAGCTTTCCAAAGATTGTTGGGAGTAGTGCCATTCCGCAAGCTAGCCGAGCTAGATACTTTGTTTCTGTATTTTATTTACCCAGGTTTTCTGCAGTTTCTTTCCCAACATTGGTCAGACTCATCAGCTCTTGTTTTCTAACAAAACTTCCAAATTCAGATTTCAGCCCTTTCTTCTAAAATACTGCAACTGCAGTCTAAGTGATCCTTCTTGCCTCCATTTGCTGTTGGCAAAGCATATGTAGTACTAGGTTTCACCTTTAAAGCTAATTAACCTGGCTTGAAAGGCACTCGGCTATCTCAGCACCTTTGCCTCATGCCTCAAAATATAGATGACCTGTTTTGGTCAACAGGTCACCTAACTGCCCCCATGACTTTTGTTTCTATGACTTCACTAGTTTAAAAATGACCTTTTATTTTTTAAATTTGAGTACACATATTTTATATTTTAGAGCAGCGGTTCTCAACCTGTGGGTCGCGACCCCTTTGGGGGTTGAACGACCCTTTCACAGGGGTTGCCTAAGACCATCGGAAAACACACATATAATTACATATTGTTTTTGTGATTAATCACTATGCTTTAATTATGTTCAATTTGTAACAATGAAATTGAGGGTCACCACAACATGAGGAACTGTATTAAAGGGTCACGGCATTAGGAAGGTTGAGAACCACTGTTTTAGAGTATCAATAAACTATATGTATCCAATGCACACTTAATATTTTATAGATTTCATAAACAATCCAATACACCCATAGTGAGACAGCTTACTTATTCTGAAGTCTTCTGTGTCCTTCATTCATGTGAATTATCCTCAGATTGTTTCATATGTGCAGTACAACCAAACAACCCTTTATTTCCAGTATCATCATCATGGAAAAAATCAGTATTATTTTTAATAAAGGATCTCAGAATGCTATTCAGTATATGATCTAAATATTCTACTTCTTATTTATATGCAGGATTTATCATTAAAGTATTAAACATTCAAGACACAGTCAATAAATGTTTTTGTAAGGAAGAAAGAAAGGAGAGAGTAAAATTGAAAAGCTGACATCAGTTTGAAGGGAAGGGCCATTAGAACTGTTTAGGTTTAAAGTCTGGAATAATTTTTCCTTACTCTGTTTTCTGTGGAGATTATTAAAATGCAGATTCCTAGGTATAGTTATATTGAGTCCCCACACTTTTATTCTTTAAGCTGCCTTCTAAGGCAAATCTTAAGAGCAAATAAAGTTAAACATAAGTAACTCCAGAATATTCCTCAATAAAAAATGATTTTAATTTCTTAGTAAAAAGTTGAATTAATAACATGTACATGAAAGAACAAACATTCCTTGCTATTTTATAACCATTAGGCTGTATTACTATATTTAAGCATCTTTACTGTGTTTCATAATATAGCAAAAATTGGAAAAGTTGGAATCAGATACATGTGGGGTCATATTCCACATCTTACATTTACTGGATGTATGACTGTGGGCAAGTTACTCCATATCTTTAATGCTGCTTCCTCATATGTAAATTGGGGATAATATCTCACTCCCAGAATTTTTGCTAAGATTAAGTAACAAATTTTAATGAAGATCATAATAGAGTGCCTATCTGTTTTTCAGAAAAAGTCAATAAATATCAGTGCTTACCATGCCACCGGGATCTTAATTTGTTAATGTAAATTCAAACATTTTTAAATTTAAAGCCAAATGACTTTTACCATATATTGTGACCAAACTTTTCAGTGAGAAAATGTTAAAGTTGTTAAAGTATCATGATTTCTCTTTACATTTTTCTATACTGAATTCCACCCACTCTGTCTTCATCTTTTCTCTTCCAGCAAATACTAATATTTGATAAGTGACAACTATACACCAAACACTATAGTAGTTGACAAAGGAATTGTATTAGTTATTTCCCGCTGTTTTCCAAATTAACACGAAATCAATGGCATACTCAAATATTTATATTAGTGTTTCTAAGGGTCAGAAATACAAAAGCAACTTACTGGGTGGTTCTGATTTGTGGCCTCTCCTGAGGTTAGAGTCTCATGTGGTTACAGCTTCAGTCACTGTAAGACTTATCTGGACTAGATGATACACTGCAAAGGAAGCCTAGTCACGTAGCTGTTAGAGGCTTCAGTTTGTCACTGGTCATTGGTCGTTTCTCAAAATGTGGATCTCATATAGTTGCTGGAATGACTGTACCACATGCTAGGTAGTTTATCCAATGCATGCACATGCTTTGAGAATCAAAATTATACTGACGAAATTATCATCCAACTGTTCCTTTCAGTCCACACTGGCATTGTTTCCACTAACGTAACTCTTTTAAAAGTGTTTGGATCTCCTGTTGACCATAAGGCTCCAAAATCACACTGACAAATCTCTTTGACATGTGGCCTTCTCTACTTCAGACTTTTGCAAGTGTGCAATTTCCTTAAGCTTCCTAGTGCCTCTAGTATTTAATTTAGAGGATCTGTAAGGCACTCCCTTACAATCTTTAGAGGACATTTTTCCTGATTGCATGATGCTCTGAGGCAGCATCACCTTAGGACTTTATGAGGTCCTAACAGAGACGTTATAGTCTCAAGCCTTGGCAGTGTTTGCTATCTTGGGTGGTGGAGAATTTTTAAATCAATCAAATACTTGCGCCTTCCTATTTAACAATACTTACTTGAGTTCATCGCTCTCTTCTCACATTTCCCTGTAAGCACCAAGAAGAAATCAGGTGACATCTTCAACAGTTGACATGAAAAGCTCTATAATTACATCTCCTAATTCATTAGGTACATTTTCTACATTTCACGTTTTTGCAGGTATCATTGTTGCTCAACTTTTTATTTCTATATCAGAGACACCATTTCCTCTCAGTTTCAGTAAGATATTGATAACTTCATTTCAGCCATCAGACACTGCTTCTTAAATAGTGGTCATTATTTTACATAGAGTTTCTTCGGAGACTTAAAAATCTTTAGTACCTTTCTTTTCAAAGTCCCAACAGTTTTATCCACTTCCCAGTTCCAAAGAGTTTACATCTCCGTCAGGGCAGTCTGATGAACCCCTTCTAGGTACTAAAATCTGTATTGAGTATGACCTAGCCTTGAAAGTTATGCTCTGTAATTTTAACTACATTCTCTTAGAAGAGAGTCATAAAGTACACCCCACACTGAAGGGAAGGGAATCTAAACTATTTGCAGGGATAAGTGTCAAAGTATTTGATTTGTGGTCATATTTTGGAACACTGCAGGGAGATAAAATGAGTAAGACATATCCTTTTATGTCAAAGCTTTCATAACTAGTAAAAGTAACAAATACATAACTAAGCATGATACAATATAAAATATGCTCAAATAGATTTATGTGAAATGTATTTTTAAATACAGAGAAAAAGGAATAAAACACTTATATAGTTTGGATGAGTTTGTAAATTTTGAGGATGAATAGCAATTTACAATGCGAGAAGGTGGGAAATGCTATCCTAGGCAGAGAGGACAATTCTGAGATAATTCGGAGATGCATGAAGAGCAGGGGCAGTTTGAGAAATGGTACTAAGTCCATGAGAAATACCGCATAAGAATGCAGGCAGGCAGGAGTCACAGGAGTGGGTGGTAGCTACTGCCCATTGTTAAGAGAATTATTTACTATGGTAAGAAGTTTGAACTAAAAATCCAAAGAAGATTGCTTTTACAAGCATGAAATTTATTTGAAGTTTCACATCTTATTTTAAATTCATATGGCATTTCATGCTATTCTATACTAAATCAGTATTATTTAAAATTTTAAACGTTTATCCAAACCTTAAGTAAAGTTGCCACTCCCGGAATAGGTGCAATTGCTTTTGTTATGGTTTCCTATATAGTTCACACCTTGCCGAGTAATCCTTCAGCAATCCTATGGCATAGTTAGCAATGATGAGACACGGTGAGATCCTTTGAAAAGGGAATCATAGTAAGATCTGTTCGAGAAAGTGAGCTCTGGGAATAATGAAGATTACAACCTACATTTTGAGACATTCAGAAGGGCATGTTGAAGGTTATTGTAAGAGATGTCTGAACAATAAAATTGAAACTTGAGAGAAAGGGCATCTTTGAGAGAGTTTATGGAATAAGACTGCTTCTTGAAATTAACGGAATTATTTATATTTCAGAAAATGTTTGTTTTCAAACTGGCTCAGATTTGCCTAGAATATGTTTCTCTTGGGGAGCCACCTGCTTGCTTCTTTGTCCATCTTGTAACAATCACCATCGGGTAGAGAGCTGTTTGTAAGACAGAACACTCAGAACACATTCTACTCCAGAGGTCCTCTTTGCCTTTTCAATTATGACCAGTTATTTCCATAGCAAGGCTGAAGGAAGTTAATTAAATGACCTATCTTTATGCATCTATTTTTCCAGGAAAACCAAAGGGTAGAATTTGTAACCGTAAAATTGTTGTTGTGTTGAGGCCAAAAGCTGGTTCAGATATTAAATGCTATGTCTATAATCTACCAAACAAAAAGGCAGTAAAATATTTATGTTGTTAACACTCTATTTTCAAATAAAAATGTATTTTTAAAATTAATTAAAATATATATTAGCTACATTAAAAAAAAGAAAACAGTCCTGCTTCTATTCCTATTTCTTCAACATCAGCAGTTCACAACTGGCCCTGAAAGAACTCGGGTAAACAATAAAATCCTTCTTCCCAGCCACCCCACACACCCAGTTTCTGAGGTGACAGAGAACAAAACAAGAAGACTGCTGCTCAAACCCTGTTTTTGAAGTGGGTGACATAAATCATGTGTACTGAGAAGATGTGGATGTTTAAATGCCTTACTTATCTTCCATTAACAGTCAATTAGCCTGAGGAGAAAACTTTTAGTAGGTGTGGGAGGAATTGTCAGAATGCTTACTGGAGGTGGATCAAAAAGCAATAATAATCTCCATGCCAAGATGCCTCCTACTCCCCAAATCCCCATGAAATCTCAACAATCCCTGAGTTAAACAGATGTGATTCTATATGCTTAAAACAGAGAGAAGGAAGAAAAAAAAAAGAACAGAACTAGCAATTTAGGAAGAATTCACCTAGGGAGGAAGAACCAACTTTAAACATTTTAGAATGCAAAATAACTGAAACTATGCCAAAGAAAGGTATTTACCATAACGATGGCTTAAAATCATAATTAGGGCCAGGGAAATAGTGCTGTCTCTTAAAAACCTATCGGGAGGGTAGAGTGTAACACATAAAAAAATAAGATATGTGAATAGGTACATTGGAGTTTTCCCCTGGAATTCCATTTTAACACAATTTACACTGAGAACAGAAAATGCAAGTCAGGAAAGAAAGGAGGCACTGGTGTTCTACTGCAGTTAAATATTCAACTTTTCACATAAGGAGGTTTTCCCAAATAGTACATCAGGATATACCTGAAGTTTAAGAATTTTTATACCTCATATTTACTTTTGTAACCTGGTATTGTCCTTCTATCCCCACCTCAGAATGTCACTTGCTAGAAATTAGGAGAATTTGAAGCAGGTTATGTGACTGCTTTTTGGAATTAACTGATTTCTATTTCATGACATGTTTGTTTTCAAACAACAGGTTCAGGTACCTGTGTACATAGAATGTATTTCTCTTGGGAAGCCAGGTGTGGAACAGCTCAGCAGAGGACAGAAAGTTAGCAGCATGTGTCAGATCTTAAATGAACTACTGACAATGTTTCAAAAATTATTTTGAAATAATTAGAGATTCACAGAAAGTTGCAGAAGAATGCAAAGGGGGGCCCAGTTCACCATGGATAACAATAGCACAATATTAAAGCCAGACAATTACCATTGGTGCCACTCAGAGTTTATTCATATTTTACCAATTTACACATGCACTCATTTATGTGTGTGTTGTGTACATTTCTGTGCAGTTTTATGATGTGTATTTTTAGGTAACTACCACCACCATCAAGACTGCAGAACTGTCCTAGCCGGTTTGGTTCAGTAGATAGAGTGTCGGCCTGTGAACCAAAGGGACCTGGGTTTGATTCTGGTCAAGGGCATCGTTGGAGTAAATTTCTCCTTGACCCTGCTCACTGCGCCAATTGTTGGAGTACTCACTCCTTGAATCCAGCTCCAATACATCAACTATTGGATCCGAGTCCCTCTGCCAGGCGCTAGACCTCCTTGGACACTGGGCATTAGAAGATGAAGAAGACATGAGAAGTCGTGGGTATATAAGAGAGTCTTTATTATAGGAGCCAGTGGCCATGTAGTCATTGCTAACAAGGAGCCATCAGATAAAGCAGTCCAGCAAAGCAGTCCTTGCTAATACAGTAGCAAACACAGGAGCCATACCAAGTAGCTGCCTTATATAAAGGCAGCCTTTGCTAATACAGTAGCAAACATAGGAGCCGCTCCAGTAAAAACAGCCAGCACCAGCTGGTCAGTAATACATCTTCCAAACAACGCAGCTCCACACTTGCTGGTCAGTAACATACTTTATACTAACTTAGACAAAAGAGGCTTTTTGTCAAATAGTCATCTCAATACTTGAGTTACAGAAAAGCATACCTGTGCAGTATGTAAATTGATGCATCCTTGCTTTTGCACCTGCAAATAGCAAATTAGCCTTGAACACACTGATTAGGATTCCCATGCTCAGACTGGCCTTGAATACCCGGCGTACTCTAGACAGGGCCCCCACAGGCAGGTACCTTGTATGCAGGCTCCTCCCTGGCCCAGACCCTGGTTAGGCTCATGAAGGAGGCAACCAATCCATGTGTTTCTCACATATGGATGTTTCTCTCTGTCTTTTCCTCTCTCTTCCACTCTCTTTAAAATCAATGGAAAAATATCCTTGGGTGAGGATTAACAAAAAATAAGATTGCAGAACTGGCCCAGCCAGTGTGGCTCAGTAGTTGAGCATCGACCCATGAACCAGGAGGTCACGGTTTGTTTCCTGGTCAGGGTACATGCTTAGGTTGCGGGCTCAATCCCCAGTTGGGAGTGTGCAGGAGACAGCCAACCGATGATTCTCTCTCATCATTGATATTTCTATCTCTCTCTCTCCCTCTCCCTTCCCCCCTGAAATCAATAAAATATATATTTTTTAAAGATGGCAGAACTGCACCTTGTGTTAGCCTTTATAGCCACACCAACCCCTTTCCCTCCATCCCTTATCTCTGCCTACCACTAATCTTTTCACTGTCTTTATTTCATTGAGGAAGAAAAATTTCTCTTATTTCTCTTCTGCCTCTCTAGTTTATTTTGTCTGGTTTAACAATTAAATCGACAAGAGACAGATTAGCAGGAGAAAATCAAGTTTCATTTCAAATGTAGAGGGGATCCATAAGAAAAATGAGGCCCACAGGCAGTCAGGCAGTTGGGGCTTATATGCCATTATGAACTAAAGAGAAGGAGTAGGAGTCTGGGGCTTCAAATGAGGGGAAGACAATTCATGTGTAGATGGAAAAACACATGTTTGGTAAACAAGTGTTTGCTATGCCATCCAGAGACAATGGGACACAGAGAGGACTTTGTTCTCAAGCCCCGAGGAGTTTCCCCTACCTCATTTAGCCCATATTTTTTGTAGCTCTATCTGGTGTCAGTGCTTGTCCTGGATCAGGCGCTTTCTTTAATTCTTTTAGGCAGTTAAGGGAGAGTTAACAAGCTCTTCCTGAGCCATCTGGGCCCCAATAGTCTCCAGCTTAGAATAACCCCTTGTGCCAAGGTGACACATTCTGGGAATGCTCATTCTGAAGCCCTGGCTATTTCATTATTTTAAGAATATTATGTACCAGATTTTTCTGTGTATAAGATGCTATTTTTTTCTAAAACCTTTAGACTGAAAATTGAGGGCCATCTTATACACAGAAGTCTGCCAAGGAGGAAGCCACACGGGTGTGAAGCTGCCCATACCTTGTCAAACAGGCTTCCTCCAATCACAAGCTTTATTGTTCCTGATGTCAGCTGATGCCATCATTGGAGGTGGAGGTGGAGAGTGTGCAGATGCAACAGGTACTGGAGCATTCTGAGCCCATAAAGATGTCAAAAAAGAAAAAGATAAATACAAGTAAGCAATTGTCTTACTCTGCAAAATTCAAACTGAATGTAACCAGCTATGCAAAAGAGCATGGAAATAGAGCTGCAGAGAGACAATTTGGACCTTCTCCCACTGAGTGTATGATCAGACAGCGGAGAAAACAGGAAGAACAACTCCTTAAGATGCCAATAAGGAAGAAGGTCTTAAGAGGAAAACCAGCAAAATGGGCAAACTTGGAGCAGAGGCTTAAGACTTGGATCATGGAGCAGCGCCAGAGTGGCTTAAGTGTGTCAACCACGCTTATTCAATGTCAGGCAAGAATGTTTGCAAGCAAAATGAACATTGTTGATTTTACAGGAAAGGCAAAATGGTGCTTCAATTTCATGAGGAGAGAAGGGTTGGTCATGAGAACATGAACAAAGTTAGCTCAGAAAATGCCACCAGTGTATGAGGATGATCTCACATATATAGTCAGTGACTCAGGAGACAGCAGTGATACAAAAGAAGTTGAAGAAATTGATATGTCTGGAACTAATAGTGATGAAGAAGAGAGCATTGATGCAACAGGGGCTGAATAAAGCGATATGCTGCATAATATCATAGTACTGGTATGTAACATTACCGGCAGTAATTACTAAATAAAAATGTGTTCTGTTTTATGTTTAAAATATTGATTTCTTAATTTTGGGTTGGAAAAGTGGGGGGCATCTTATACATGGAAAAATATGATAAATGAAATAAATACATGTTAAATTTGTATAAATCTACATATAATATATACCTATATTTTATACACATATAATATACATAAAGGTAGATTTGAAGTTTCTTTTTTTTTCCACTAAGCATAACTTCTTTGAGACTCATCCACATTGCTGCATTATCAGTAGCTTGTTCCTTTTACCTGCTGAGTCGCAGTCTATGGTATGGTTATGTCACAGATTATTTAACTGTTTACCCACTGAAAGACATTTGGGTAATTTCCAGTTTGGGCCTATTAAATGAAGCTGCTATGAACATTTGTGTTTAAGTTTCTTTGTGACTAAGTTTTCATTTATTGGAGATAATTGCCCAAGAGAGAAATTGCTGGGTCCTATGTGTCATTTTTAGTTTTAAAATAAATTGCCAAACTATTTTCCAGAGTAGCTGTACCATTTTATATTCCAACATGATCCTGTTTCTCTGCATTCTCACTTGCATTTTATGTTAAGAGTGTTTTATTTTTTTAATTTTAGTATTTAAATAGGTTTGTAGTGTTATCTCATTGTGGTTTTAATTGTATTTTCCTAGTAGCTTATGACATTGAACAAAGTTTTTATGTTGTATGTAAGTTTTCTTCCATGAGACATTTATGTCTTTTCCCTATAAAGGTGTTCAAAACAAGTCTCCCCAAAATATGCCACTTTGGCATGAGAATTATTTTGAGTGAAAGGCAATCAAAACCTAGCGAATTTAGGAAAAGCCCTTTACCACTCCCCCAGCTGCCTAAATTTACATTGGAAGGATATCAGGAAGAGATAGTCTCAGAAATACCTTTGTACTTAAGAAACTTAGCTGTATAACAGGAAAACTTTTGTTTTCCAAATATTTCTTGTCTCCCTGTAAAAAGGCCTTTGAGCCTTTGTATCACCAGACCCCTACTCCTTAGTGCAGATCTATACTAATAAAACGGTAATATGCTAATTAGACCAGATAGACCGGACATCTTCCAGATGTCCTTCTGGACAAAGCCATGGTGGCGGGGGCTGAGGCAGAGGCAGTTAGGGGCGATCAGGCCAGCAGGCAGAGGGTTAGGGGTGATCAGGTCAGCAGGAAGAGGAGGTTAGGGGAAATCAGGCAGGCAGGCAGAGGGGTTAGGGGCAATCAGGCAGGCAGGCAGAGTTGTTAGGGGCAATCAGGCAGGCAGGTGAGCGGTTAGGAACCAGCAGTCCTGGATTACGAGAGGGATGTCCAACTGCCGGCAGTCGGACATCCCCTGAGGGGTCCTGGATTGGAGAGAGTGCAGGCTGGGCTGAGGGACACCCCCTGCCATGCACGAATTTTGTGCACCAGGCCTCTGGTCTATATATATAAAAGGTTAATATGCAAAGTGTCCCCTCCGGAGTTCGACCGGGAGACTGGGAGTTTGATAGCTCACTATGATGTGCACTGACCACCAGGGGGCATCACGGAACATGGTGGGTGACCAGCGGCAATGGCAGAGTCCTGAGGGAGTAAGGGAAGGAGGAAGTGGGGAGGCGGCGAGGCCGGGAACCTAATCGGCCCTGATTGCTGGCCAGGCCTAGGGACCCTACCTGTGCATGAATTTCATGCACTGTGCCTCTGGTGTTATATAAGTATCAATGACCCAGCTGCCCTTTAATCTCCATATGTTTATGGGTCCACCATTCATACATACTTTTTTTTTTTTTCTTCTGTTAATCTGTCTTATGTCAATTTGTCATCAGGAAAGTTGAGGTATCTCCCAACTGCATGCTGAGGGTGGAGTCCTTATAATATCTTGAGAAAAAGAATTTTCTGAGACTCACACAGGAGGATGAGTGATTTTTATTTACACGGAATTACATCCCTGGGTTTTCAGTCCTTAATCCAGTCCTGGAAGAAATGTAATTGGGGTTTCAATAGAGCTTAAAGCAAAGCTAGTATCCAGAGTGTGTGTTCCATGTTGCAGCTGGGTCCAGTTCAGCATTAGGCTAGTTACACCCATTAGTCCATTGTGTGGGTGGGGGTCCACATGGTCACCGACCACATGGGAGAATGTCAGGAAGCAGGAGTGAGAGCTCCACAAGTCAGGAGTCAACCAAGATCACAAGAGTACAAACTCCTTTGTATAAGGAATTAAATATCCCGCATTTTGAGACCTTGCAGTGGCTATGCCCATCCTGGTGAATGACCCCAGTAGCACCCCAGCTTCACTGGACATGCATCTACCTCCCCTCCATTGGACACCTGGAGGGTGCAAAGCTGCAGCACTCAGACAAAGCGCCCAAATTGCATGCCTATAATATTTGACTTTCCCTTTGCTTCTGATAATTTTACCCTCCCTTGTAGTAATAGACATACTAAGCTGCCAGCTGGTTGATTTCCGATATGTGAGGTAACTTTCTTTATATATCCCTGCCAACAGCATATGGGGTTTATTCCTTAGGAAAACTAACAGAAGATAGAGACCTTCGTGCCAATTAAGAATAATTATTAACAAATATTAAGAGGAGGGAAATATTAGGCCTGTAGGGCAATAAAATCTTTAACAACCATTCATTTCTAAGCTTCCCACCACAGGAGAACAAATACCAGGAAAAACTCGCTGGACACCAGGGGTCAGACCATACAAGAAATGGAAGCAAACGTAATTTGGGCATCTTGGCCAGAATACTGCAGCTTTGCACTCTCCTCAAGGCACCTGATGGCACACCTGCATTCCATCCACATTCCATCCACATTCCAAGCCCAGCAGCTCAGTCTCCAAACCCACTGCGGACAAGTTTCCTCCCTAGTGACTGCATATAAGGATGAAACTCCAGCTCCTGGGTGCAGCCATCATCCACCCAATGGATTGCTGTGCAGCCCTTCCCTTTGGATACCCCATTCCCAATCCCCTTTCCCTAACTAAATTCAATTTTCTTAAATCACCATCTGAGATGGCTATTTAGCCTTCCTGTGTGCACTACCCACCATGATCACCTTTCAATAACCTAGAACCTAGAATACAGAAGACTCTCAATGAGTGAAAGCCAGAGCTATTCAGATTGATCTGGTACCCCAAAAAAACAGAGGAACAGAGCTGAAACTCTGCTTTAGAGCTTCCTCCAATCCTCATGTTACATCCATTTATAGGCTTTACCCACAATAACCATCATCTCTCATCATACTTTCCACCCTTTCCCATTAATACTCAATTAGGATTTCAAAAAAATTAAAGAGTAGATTTTTTGTTTTGTTTTATAAAAGGTAAAGATACCTAATGTAGAAACACAAGGATGAATTGAACGATTCTGAAAAGACTCAACTGAGAAAAACATAAACAACAATGTTAGGATGATATCAAGAGAATAAAGAAATTAAGATTACAGACCCTTGTTATTAAAAGTGTGATCTGTATGCTGTTCCCAGCAACATCACCATAACTGGGAAGTTAATTAGAAATAAAAACATCAGGCCCCCATTCCAGATTTACTGAACCAAAATCTATATTTTATCAGAATCCATAGGTAATACCTATGCCTATTATTGATTAAGAAAAAAACACTCATTTAGACAACAGAAGACAGAAATGAATATATATACATGACATATTTAATTTAGCTTCTCCCACATTCTTCATTATTTTTTTTTTTTGCTTGAGTTATGGAAACAGTGGTTCTATGGGCTTAACTTAGAAAGAAAAGGGGATGAGAGACTAAACTGATGAATTTACTGCTGAGCTATTTATAGTTGTTTTTTTGGTAAAGTTTGTGATTGTCACAATCAATAGAATTTGTTCCTTGAAACTTAAGTACAGTGATAAAGCCTCAATTTTAAACTTTAAGGCTTATTAAATTACTTTGCAAATAATTGGTATTCTTATATCCAAAGAAATGAACACAAGGAATAAAGTTAAGTTATTCTGTACTTTAGCATAATACACTCCTTTGAGTGGCATTGGCAGTTAGCAATTTCAAAAATGTGCTTGCTTTAGACTCCCTATTTTTTTCAAAAATGAGGCATAACAAGGAGAGCTAAAGATAGTTGTAAGGGAAAGAAAAATAATTTTCCCTCTACTCATCTAGGTTCTTGGCTGAAAACACTCTGTAATAAAGGACAAATTTACAGCAGAAAAACAAGCAGAGATTTAATAACATGTATACCTCCTGTATACATGGCGAAGACCCAGGAAAACTGAGTAACTCCCAGAAATTTCCCAAGTTATCGCCTTGAATATCATTTCCAACTAGAGACAAAGATATTAGGGGTTGGGGAGCCAGTTCTGAGAGGTTATCAGGTAAAACATAGGAAAGGGTATGTGGTTATGCTGATTTCAGTGCCTTCTCTATTGACCAGAGTTTCTAGAGAGATTTACTCATCCTTCTCCTCCTGGAACAGATAAGAAAACACCCTTACAAATGGATGTCTCTTACAAATGTAAATATCTCTAACAAAAGGGTAACTTCTACTTGGTCTTCACAGCTTCTCCCATGTCTGCTATTTCTAAAAAATAACCAGCTAAAATTATCCTTATGTCTAATAAACATATTTTGCTCTTCTTTATGGTTTTTGGAGCTGAAAAACTGTGAAAAGAAATATAAAGGTAAGATATTAACTGTAAAAAAATGACATAAATGGAGCCATTTGAAAATGGAGCTGAAACAGCCATTCTAGAGTAACTGTATTGCTTATGCTTTCCCTTGAACCTCTGTATGGATCTGAACCACAATTGTTTTATCATTGTTTATATAGAAGTCAGAAGACAAGCAGATATTTTTATCACAAGGAATGATAATCATGGGCATTCTACTGCAGATAGAATTGTTATGGCAGAAATCAGGCTGGCAGAAAGTGACAAACGAAATGCATTTGGAAGTTCAGAAAAGGACTGTTTAATTGCACTGATGCTGGCTCAGTGGAATCCTCTCCAGAGGCTGAACCCCAAACAAAGTGGGATTTGGCCTTTTATATTTTCCTAGGCCAGGGGTGGGCAACCCCGGACACCCGAGCCAAATATGGCACGCCAGTAACTTTTGCTGGTACATGAAACCCTCTCATATAATCTTCCATTTACAATTTTTGTGAACATTTGAATGACTTAAATGTTAAATTACAAGGAACTGACAAGACACTTGATGTTATGTTTGGTTACATAAAGGCTTTTGAAAAGAAACTAGAAGTCTTTAAGAGGGATGGGGATGGTGAGAGATTTAGATATTTCCCAAACCTCAAGAGGCACATCAAAGACCTCCCAAAAGATAACAGAAAAGACTGTCAAAGCCTTCAAAAGCTGTTTTTAAACATCATGTAATCAACTATTGAGCAGCTTTTCTCAAGATTTGCGAAATTCAGAGAACTGGAAGAGACAGCAAAATTCATGAGGTTTCCAGACAGCATGAAACTGGAGGAACTAAACTTACAAATGTTTTCATGGATAGACATGGCTGACTTTGAAATGCAGTTGATTGAATTTCAGAGTAGCTCAATTTGGAAGCAGAAATTATTGACCTTAGAGTTGACTTGGAAAACATTGAAAAAAAGTGATTAGAGACAGGAGTACCAGAGAGAAGTGTCGAAAACGAACTATTGAGGACTTGGAATGTCATTCCAAAAATTTTTTTCTGTTTAAAAAACTTTGCAATAGTGTTACTCTCCATGTTTTCATCCACATACGCTTGTGAATCTTTGTTCTCAGTGATGAATTTTGTTAAGTCTCATAATAGGAGTAGCCTGACGGATGAAAGTAGTAGCTCGTGCGTATCTCTGAAGGTCACGAAATATAAACCTGATGTAAAATCGCTGTCATCAGTGATGCAGCAGCAAAAGTCCCACTGATAATATCAAACGGAGTCATAAAGTTTTCTGTCGAACTATAAGTGTACATGTATACATTAAAAAATAAATGTATTTTTCATCATCATATACTGTGTTTTTGTCGCTTGAATGAATTTTATTATTTCTTCAAGGTTCTTCACATACGTACACCTTAATAGATACCAAGTAGGCGTAACATGTTCTCATAAAATTAGGGTTGGCACGCAGAAGAATTTTGAGTCAGAGATTTTGCTGGTTTGGGCATGCACTCACAAAAAGATTGCCCACCCCAGTCCTAGGCACTTTGTCTCCCATAAATGGGTACACATACGCATTTTAGGCATTCTTTGTATCTGTTGTAGCTTGGGAAGGAGGGCCGTAACCTGAGACAGTAGAAGCTTGACTGGCAGAGGACCCTACTGAAGCAGAAGCAGAAGAGGCAAGCGAGATTGCAGAAGCTGAGGCGTGGTTATGGTGATGCAAGCAGGGATGGGGCTTGCCATCTCAGAATCAGTAACCAATCATGTACAGACAAGAATAGGTTAGCTTGTAAGCACCAATAGGAAGTTTCTTCTTTTCATATTATTCCTTTTTCCCCCCTCATAAATACCCCTTGCTCATACCCTGGAATTGGGACATTATTTGGGTTTCTTCCTGAATATGTGCTTTCCAAATAAATGTTTTGTCTCTTGAACTGGGTTCTTATTATTTTAGTTTGAAATAACATTTTCAGTCTAAGCATCCCAAATAGTGATTTAAGATTCTTACCTTTAAATGACCTAGGATTAAATTAATTAAATCACTATTGGCATGTTTTTTTAAAGAAGCTTAAATTAAAATGTATGCATTTTAAAATGATACAAACTGTTGTAGAATGAATTGCATTTTCCCATTGGATTTTCTGTTTCAAATAGAAACTTGTTTAATTAAAGTAGAATTATTGCTCAAATTTTCATTGTTGTCTTTTTCAGTGTTATTCTTTTTCACCATAATCGTGCAGTGGTCACTTTGGGATTTAGAATTAGAGTGATACTGTTGTAATTAGCTAGTTATTAATAATAGGAAGGAAGCAAAGGGGGAAGCCAGACACTATAGGCATGTCATTTGGACAGCCTTACCAGGGAGCTGTGCTTTCACACGCCCCAGGGAACCACTGGCCCATGCCCTGCCAATCACTGCCGGAAGGAAGGGTCCAACAAATGGGAGAATGGGAGAGAGATGCACATGCAGTGAAGCTGGGGTGACAAGGGAAGGTGGCTGTCAATCACACCTGGGAACGGAGATCGTTGGCCAGAATGGTGTGGCCATTGCAAGCCCATGCTAATATGGCAGTGGTTCTCAACCTTCCTAATGCCGCAACCCTTTAATACAGTTCCTCATGTTGTGGTGACCCCCAATGTCATTGTTACAAATTGAACATAATTAAAGCACAGTGATTCATCACAAAAACAATATGTAATTATATATGTGTTTTCCGATGGTCTCAGGCGACCCCTGTGAAAGGGTCGTTCGCGACCCACAGGTTGAGAACCGCTGTAATATGGGAATACATAATCCTCCCAACGAAGGAACTTTCTTGTGCTCTTGGCTCACTCTTGGCTTCCTTGCATTCACCAGTGTTTCCTTCATAGCCATGTGGCCTGCAGACCCCACATGCAATGAACTAATGGACTGGAGTGGGAAGTACAAACAAAGCTAGTCTGATGCCGGACTGGACTGAGCTCCAACAAGGAAAGGAAATTCTGGACATTGACTCTGATTTTAGGCCTATTGAAGCTCCCGCTACACTTCTATGGTGGGACTGGGGGAAAGGGGACCTTGGAAACCCAGGGGTGTGATTCTACAGAAATAAAGCTTTCAACAATATTTCATTCTTCCATACAAGTTTCAGAAAATTCCTCTTCTGGGGATGTCCCAGAAGCCGGTCCCACAAGCAACACAGGGCAGAGAAGACCCTCCCCCACCACACACACTCCCACTGGTAACAAGAGTAGCAAAGTTTTCTAACCTTTTGAGTCAGAACTTCCATGGAATCACCTGGTTAAATTTTTAGAAAAGTAAACAGCTAAAATACTTCATAACTGTCCTCTGCTCTTTGTGTGTGTGGAAAGTGTGAATTCTTTAACTAACCAGCAATACTCTTGAAATTGGACTATACTTCTACAAACTCAACTATTTTGTGTTTTTTTTTTTCAAATTCCTTTTCTGTTCAGCAAGTGTAAAAGTGTCTCGATTTGACTCTACACTACCTCTGCAAATGACCCTGAAAATACTTGTGTGTCAGTATCACTTAGCATTTTCAACCACAGCCTCAATGACATGCTGGGTGTTGATGGGTTTTTAATACTAATGATATCATCTTTTCCATCCTGCAGGGAATCAAAACCGTATATCTAACTCCTTACTATGGCAGATTTCTCCCTTAACTAAAACAAGCAACATATTCGTGTCCCAATAGACTCCTTTTAGAGACACAGTATTTTTGTGAGAATATATAAGAATTGAAGACCCTGCACCTGGAACTTAGCCTAATTGGTGTCTTTCTGTAAATGCACTTCTTGCGTCAAAAACAGAATGTGACAATAACACCTCAATGTTGTATAAAAATATGCTAATTTTAATACTCTATGCACTGCTTGCTTTATTTCTCACAGAACTCCTGTGTTGTTTTTAAATTGAAACCCAAGTAACTTAAATTTACTATATCCACAATTACCCTATCTCCCCAATTTTCTGCTAGGCATGAGCCAATATTTTTAAAGAAATGAAAGCATCCATGCTATATATTTTCCTACACACCTTCCAGGAATAATGTAACTATAGAGTCTTGAGAGGGATAATAGAGATTGTCTTTTGAGAAATCCAAGCAGCATTTTCCACATCAGACTGACATCCGCACCATACAAGAACCCAGCCTGTTTGATCAGAAAGAGGTGGAACCCAAACCTCACTAGGCACCCCACTCTGTTGCTGAGCAGTTTCAATGAATATAAAGTATCTTTTTGTATCAAATGTTTCTTGTGGTCACTGGTTCTTATCTCTTGGAAGTAAACGGAAAAGTATAATCTCT
Organism: Myotis daubentonii; assembly: GCF_963259705.1. Lineage (NCBI taxonomy): Eukaryota > Metazoa > Chordata > Mammalia > Chiroptera > Vespertilionidae > Myotis > Myotis daubentonii. The sequence continues at coordinate 82,040,331 of NC_081840.1, read as the reverse complement.
TTTCTGAACCACAGACAATGAAATACTTTAAAGTTTTATAGGTTTCTCCCTCCAGGCTTAAGATCTCTTGTTTATTATTTAACAGATCCTCAGTGGTCAAAGTCTCTAGAACATAGTAGTCCATCAACAAATACTTGTTGGATGAACGACAGCTTCTTCAGATCACATAGAGTGAAAATAAAACCCGATTCCTATGCTTATTATGTTTCTATTTTGTAAATGTGAGTTTGGATCCTCTGTAAATCCTTGGATTTTTCTGTGTTCTTTACTCCAGTCATTCCCAATTTATTCTAAAATAGGATTCAGTATTTCAGAGCATCACCATAATTTCTGAGCTGTGAAATTCAATAAGCATACTTTTTATGCTTCATCAATATCTTGATAAAAATTGTAAAAGGACCAATGGGAGAACAATGAGAAAAAGGACATCCACCCATTACTTTCTTACTAACGAGTATTTGGCATAGTGGTCAGGATCCATTTACTCATCAATATTTTATTTTTTTTCCTTCCAGTAGTGTGACTGTACATATTATATTATAATACATTTAAATGTTTCTAACACTCAGAAATATAAACAAAGTAATTAAGTAAAATCCATTCAGCAAGGCTTGCTATTATGGTTTGAATTAGTGATGGTTCCTAGTACCCCCTAATAATCCTTTATAATTACTCTAATACCTAGTGTTTAATAGTCCATTTCTAAAATTTTTCTGGATATGCTCATTATGCTTAGCTTATAATTCTCAGAATTCATATTTTTGAAAACTGCCATCTGTAGCCCATATTCATTGTTTGATTCTATTCCCATTCTCCATAATTTCTCTAATGTTTCCAACAACTTTTCCATGATGCAAGAGAAAGAAACAAATATATATATTCATTTCTTACACTATGCTATTAGTAAATTTATGTGAGCTTGATATATGTGATAAAATTAAACTTTATAGTTAGGTAGCCTTTTCATATATACTCTTAACTCTCTCACTCATTTTTCTCATTAAAGCAAGATGTTCTATGGTTCTCAATTTTTCAGACAATTTTCTTTAATGCAGGAAAATAAAGCTTATTTCTATAATTTTGTTTTCTGTAAACAGTCTCAATTGTGAGTCTCTATTTTTATGACTAAAAGAATTTAAGAACATTCTGTTTCTGCTGGTGTGTCTAGGTCTAAACTCATTGTCAATATCCTTAGAGGTTTAAGTCAGTGTTCTTTAGTTGCTTGTATGTTTCTTGCTCCTTCTTATAAAATATGAACTGATAGAATAGTAATCTATATGGTTATGGTAATATTTTTGGCTGCTGGTTTTTTCTTTAAATATTTCTTACATCTTTTTTTGGGGGGAGGGGTTGTTGACAAAAGATGTTTATTTAGGCTGAATCCCCTGACACATTCATACATGTAAAAATATATGATCTAAAGTCAGGGCAAAAATAATCAGGTTGGTGTCACCTCCCCTCCTTCTCTCCTCCCCTTTGGCACAGCCTTTCCAGCTGCTCCCTTCAAAATCCTGGAGTGTGCAGGGCAGGGGTCACTTCTAAGGCAGCTTCTGCCTGAGCTGCCAAATCTGCCTCTTTCTGAGCCACCGAGAATATGGCTCACTCCTTCTGGAGAGCTGCCAGCTCTTCCAAACTGAGGCCCTTCACCACACAAATGCCCAGGGAACGGGCAGAGCCAATGATGGAGCGGACAACAGAGGACAGCGCATGTCCCGCAGGGCGAAGGCGTCGTCCTGAGCTTTAACACAAGCAATCTCATACTCCTGCTTCAAGGTCACCAGGCCTGCCACCTCCTTCCCTGTCTGCTGGGCCCCCTTTTCAGCACCAGCAGCCGCCTTCAGGAAGGAGGTAACAGTGGCTTTTCCTACCTTGATTTCAAACATCCTGTCAGGTTTCGCAAAAAACTTGGTCCCTGCCTGGATTTGTGGGTTACTGTATATCCATGTACTTCCTAACATCCAACTTCTTTGAATAAAATTGTTTCTTAAAAACAACAGCTTTATTACAATGATAAGTCCTATTCCATTGAATTCCTGATATGACCATGAGCCTATATCTACCTACTTTTATTAAAATATCAAATTTGCATTCTTTTGGTTAACAGTTACTGAAGCTCTATATATCAAAATCTTTACATCTCTACCTGTACTTCCTTTACATTCTCTCTACAATGATTATTTATGATATACAGGCTTCTTTTACAAAATCCAGTGTGTAGTTTGTTTGAGAATTCCCTCCTCTGATATTTCAGTTTAAATTATTTTGATCAGATAGGAATGTTTTGCTAACTACATGTTCTTGGTACTGTAAGAACCAATGTCTTTGACAATGAGAATTTTAAAATACTATTTTTAACTTCATATGCACAGCCATCTGTTCACTGCTTATAAATATGTGTTCTTTCAAATTTTAACCTTCAATTGCAAGTGGCGAATATTTCACATATGTTCCCAAATGCTTCTATTTACTATTTTGTTTACTACCAATATCACTAGAAAGACTGTCAAGTTTTCCTGATTCATTCATTCTTCATGTATTAGTTAATTTAGCAAATGTGTATCATTGAGTATTTATTTTGTGCCAGACATTGTAATGGAGGTAATTGATATATCTACCCAATACATTTTATAAAGAGCTGAAGGTGAGTAAAAATTAAGGTAAAGTTAGTTGATCAAATGAGCAAATCTATTTTGTTATCTAGTGAAATTTTACCAATCCAACAATAATATAAACTCTTTAGTCATTAATCCACAAAAGTACAAAGAAAAAAGTAGCATCACAATTGTGGCAGCTGGGAAGCACATGAATGAGTGGGAATATCTAACATAAACAAGCAATATGAATTATAAAGCTATTAAGGGACAATTCAGAACCAGCTTAATTGTTTTGCATACAATCCTGAAAGTCACTAGGGTGCAATCCTGAACATGGGTGAAGGACAAGAAGAAGATACTAAAGAAGATTAGCTGAAAACTGCCAAAAATCACTCTAGTAGCCAAATCCCTTTCTCAACTTTGCTCAACAAGGTGTTTTTTCCTCCCCCATTTTGCAAAAAAAAATGGACATTTATTCTGAGGATGAAAAATTTTTAAAGAATAAATAATAATACAGTGTCATTATAAGCAAGCTAGGCACCATACTTCAGCCTGAGGAAAAATTTGAGCATGCATATTAAGAGTGCTGACATATACTCAGCACCCCTCTTTCACTGGGTTCCATGGATGGCCAAAGTACTGGAGCCAGGTCTTAACTCTCCAAGAAAAATATTGAAGGGGTCTTCTATCAGGAATCTTAGCCTTAGAAAAGAGAAAAAGAGGAGAGAGAGAGAGAGAGAGAGAGAGAGAGAGAGAGAGAGAGAGAGAGAGAGAGACCTGTGATAGCAAAATCTCAGCTAGAATATCCAGTGAGATTACCCAGTAATAAAGCTCATATCTGCACTTTCCACTCACATGCTCAGAGCTCTCACAAGCTTTACAGTGCTGTAGTCTCAAACACGAGCAAACAGCAAAAGATAACTTCAAATATTGAAAAATCGCCGAAACCAGTTTGGCTCAGTGGATAGAGCGTCGGCCTGCGGACTGAGGGGTCCCAGGTTCGATTCCGGTCAAGGGCATGTACCGGGGTTGCGGGCACATCCCCAGTGGGAGATGTGCAGGAGGAGGCTGATCGATGTTTCTCTCCCATCGATGTTTCTAACTCTCTATCTCTCTCCCTTCCTCTCTGTAAAAAATCAATAAAATATATTTTTTTAAAAAAATTACTAATATTGAGAGAACCAAGATGGCAGCATAGGTTAACACCGGAGTTTGCTGCTTTGAACAACTACTTCAAAAGTGAAACTAAAACACGGAAGGGACATCACCCAGAACCACAGGAACGCTGGCTGAGTGGAAGTCCTACAACTAGGAGGAAAGAGAAACGCATACGGACACTCAGAGGAGGCGCAGTGCTGAAGTCAAATTCTGAGGTGCGGAGTGCGCGGAGCGGGCTGGCGGCGGAGGGCGCGGTTGGCGTTTTCAATCAGGAGGGAGTCGCAGACTCTGAGCTCCAGACCCGGGTGAGTCTTTAAGGACCCAGACTCAAACGGGAGAAGCGGGACTGTCTGGCTTCGGTCAGAGCAAGTGCAGCTTTCTCTCCGAGCTTTGCAGCGGGTGCTGGGACTCAGAGAGGCAGAGCCCCTGGGGACAGGACTGAGAGCCGCCATAACTGCTCTCTCTGGCCCACCCTGTTGATCCTGTGCGACCCGCCACGCCCAAGCCCTGCACAGAGGCCTTTGCCTGATAGCCTCAGGCAAAGGCTAGATTAGCACCTCCCTAGGGGACAGAAGCTCTCCTCACTGCTGACACGGCTGATTCTCATAGCCACTTGGCCTGGAGGTCAAACCCTCCCTGGGATTAGCTACAACAATCAAGATTTATCTATAAGACTGCGAACAAAGACCACTAGGGGGTGCACCAAGGAAGCATAACAAAATGCGGAGACAAAGAAACAGGACAAAATTGTCAATGGAAGAAATAGAGTTCAGAACCACACTTTTAAGGTCTCTCAAGAACTGTTTAGAAGCTGCCGATAAACTTAATGAGATCTACATGAAAACTAATAAGACCCTCGATCTTATATTGGGGAACCAACTAGAAATTAAGCACACACGGACTGAAATAACGAATATTATACAGACGCCCGACAGCAGACCAGAGGAGCGCAAGAATCAAGTCAATGATTTGAAATGCGAGGAAGCAAAAAACATCCAACTGGAAAAGCAAAATGAAAAAATAATCCAAAAATGCGAGGATAGTGTAAGGAGCCTCTGGGACAGCTTCAAGCGTACCAACATCAGAATTATAGGGGTGCCAGAAGATGAGAGAGAGCAAGATATTGAAAACCTATTTGAAGAAATAATGACAGAAAACTTCCCCCACCTGGTGAAAGAAATGGACTTACAGGTCCAAGAAGCTCGGAGAACCCCAAACAAAAGGAATCCAAAGAGGACCACACCAAGACACATCATAATTAAAATGCCAAGAGCAAAAGATAAAGAGAGAATCTTAAAAACAGCAAGAGAAAGAAACTTAGTTACCTACAAGGGAATACCCATACGACTGTCAGCTGATTTCTCAACAGAAACTTTGCAGGCCAGAAGGGAGTGGCAAGAAATATTCAAAGTGATGAATACCAAGAACCTACAACCAAGATTACTTTATCCAGCAAAGCTATCATTCAGAATTGAAGGTCAGATAAAGAGCTTCACAGATAAGGAAAAGCTAAAGGAGTTCATCACCACCAAACCAGGATTATATGAAATGCTGAAAGGTATCCTTTAAGAAGAGGAAGAGGAAGAAAAAGGTAAAGATACAAATTATGAACAACAAATATGCATCTATCAACAAGTGAATCTAAGAATCAAGTGAATAAATAATCTGGTGAACAGAATGAACTGTTGATTATAATAGAATCAGGGACATAGAAAGGGAATGGACTGACTATTCTTGGGGGGGAAAGGGGTGTGGGAGATGTGGGAAGAGACTGGACAAAAATCGTGCACCTATGGATGAGGACAGTGGGTGGGGAGTGAGGGTGGAGGGTGGGGCGGGAACTGGGAGGAGGGGAGTTATGGGGGGGAAAAAAAAGGAACAAATGTAATAATCTGAACAATAAAGATTTAATTAAAAAATAAAAAAAAATACTAATATTATAGATGCTGACCGAAGCAAATAAAATGAAAGAAGACATTTGAGGAAAATCACTACATGAGGAGGAAAGACAACAATAAAATGCACCAGGGAGATAAGAGAAGATACAGAAACTGTGAAACAAGAAAAGGCTTTCTTGGCAAAGAAACATTCAGCTAGTTTAGGAGGATGTTGCAGGCATTAACATTTTGATGTCAGAGTTGAAAATTCAATAATAAGCCCTAGCTGGTTTGGCTTAGTGGATAGAGTGTTGGCCCACAGATTGAAGGGTCCCAGGTTTGATTCCGGTCAAGGGCATGTACCTCAGTTACAGGCTCTATCCTGGTGTGGGAGGAAACCAATCGATATGTCTCTCACACATTGATATTTCTCTCTCTCTCTCTGTCTTTTCCCCTCTACTCTCTCTAAAAGTCAATGGAAACATATCCTTGAGTGAGGATTAACACACAAGTAAAATAAATAAAAATACATCTCTTTAAAAAGAAAGAAAATTCAACAATAAGTGTTGGAAGATAATGCTAAAGATGTATCTTAGATATTACTGCAAAGAGACAAGAAAAGGAATTATAGGAGAGAAAAGAGCAAACATTGGAATGCCTTTCCAAAAGGTCCAAATAATATTAAAATAATTGGACTTCTGGATAGAAGAAAAAAGAAGTAAGGGGATGCATTAACATTCATAGTGATAATTTCCCTGAACTCTGGGGCATATGGTCCAGATCGAAGGTGCCTACCAATTGTTCTGCTCAAGTGAGACAGACATTCACTAAGGAATTTCTGAAAACCGGGGACAAAGAGAACCTCCTAGAAGACCCTAGAAAAAGAAAACAAGTCCTATGTAAAATGTCAGAAATAATAATGCCATTACTCCTCTATAATAATGGAAATGACTTCTGAAAGACAGTCCTAACGTTCTATAGTGACCCAGCTTATCAATTAAGAGCATCTGGAGAATAGAGATACTTTAATAGGTACAAAAACTTACCTTAAAATATCTTTTCTCAGAAAGAATAAGAAAACTATATGGGAAACAAAAGAGTCAATTGCTAAATATCTCAGAATACTTATTCAGGAAAAATAAATATGTAAGACATCTTACCATTCTCTTCCATCCCAATTTATGTCTAGCTTTTGGTGTTGTTGTTGTTGTTTTTTATTTTATGTTTTATTTCAAGGATGATTGAAGGTAAAACAGTATTAATGGCAGCTTAGTTTCTGTGTCTTTCTTTTACTATTTATCTTATTAGTAAATTTGTTTTCATTTCAGTAAGTATATCTAAGTAAAACTATTTAAATAAATACATATTCTCCATTGTCCTCCAAGTTCACATACATCAGAAAAGTTCATTAATGTTTTTATTTTTTTTGTAACAGAATCTTACTAAGCAGCTTCCAAAGTTCCTAAAAGAGGTTTCACCTTGAGTGCTTCCCAAACACTATGTAGACGAGTGACGGCGAATCTATGACACGCGTGTCAGAGGTGACACATGAACTCATTATTTTGGTTGATTTTTCTTTGTTAAATGGCATTTAAATATATAAAATAAATATCAAAAATATAAATCTTTGTTTTACTATGGTTGCAAATATCAAAAAATTTCTATATGTGACACGGCACCAGAGTTAAGTCAGGGTTTTTCAAAATGCTGACACGCCGAGCTCAAAAGGTTGACCATCACTGATATAGACAGTGAGTAAACTACAGAACAGATTAGTAAAATGGAAAGTAAAGTTTTGTTAGAATTCTCCAACTATTTTTATGCAGTGCATGGTAAGTTACAATGAAACACTTATTTCACCACAAAATGCCATCAGTATGAGTCTCCTTTATTTATTTATTTATTTTCACATTTGATATCAGGCATAGAGGTGGAGAATATTATTAAAGGGAATTCTCTTCGGGTTTTCACTATAATATAAGGCCAATGAGAGCAGTGAATTTGTTTCTCTTTTCCCCACTCTGGCATATAGGTAGCACCTAGAACAGTGCCTAACGAATTATACACACAGTCAATACATAAGAATAGATGAAACAATGGACGAAAGAATGAAGGATAAGAGTGATGAAAGAGTCCTCAGGATGAAGTGGAGGAGAGATTCAAGGATAAAAGTTGTGTTCACATACGAGGGGCATCCAGGTTATCATAGGTGAGATGATTCTAAAAGAGACTTTTTCATGAAGATTTCATTCATATGCTACCTGATGCACCAAAATTTCATAAGAGATGACATAGTTAATAAGTAATCGGCAAAAGTTTCTATTAAATTAAAGACATGCATATATGAAAACTCAGCAAACAAGAAAGCAAAAATAATTCCAGAAGGAAAATAAAAGATTAGAGAAAATGGGAAAGATCAAACGGCTAAGCACTTATTCTCTACAAATCTCCCAAACTGAAACAAAACTAACAACCCCCAAAAAATAATAATAGAAAGCCATTATCTGGAGACATTGCTACAAGAAATAGAAGCAATTAGTGCTGAGAAAGAATTTCAGTGGGATGATGTTTTTCAAAATAAACCTATATGAATATTTGACTCTTTTTACTATGCACAAGTATAACTGATAAAAGTAAAAACTAATAAACAAATAACTAAAAGAGGATTGAGGGATTTGAGGATGGCCTTCGTTTGCCAGGCAAATGCTCCCACACATTCATTATCCCACCCTAGTACCCACAATCATCTTCCTCTGGTACCAACACTACTAGTTATCTCTTCTTCCTGAGGTTAACAACATGATTCTTTCAATCTTCTCATGACTACAAAACTTCAGTATTATCTCATTAGAAATTGAAGGGCTAGTTCTTTTCAATTTTGAAAACTTCTTAGAATTGTGAGGAATATGTACTACTTACTCTGTGACTCTTTTGCTTATATCCTTTCTCACAGTTTTTTTTTTCTTTTTTTTTATTATGCTGTTTAGGATTATCGTTAACTTTTAAGCATAGCATTCTTCCTGGATTCCACCCTGAATTATTTCTGTGTCCAGTCTAGGAACGCTGTTTCCATATAAATGTGTTTTGCATCAAGACAAGCTTCCTTCTAAATGTAGTAATTGTGCTGAGCCCTTTGTTCTTTACTCTTTTATTTTCTTTCTGGAATTAATGTTGCTCTTTTTTGCTTAGTTTTCATATATGCATATCTTTAATTCAAGATAAACTTCTGCCTATTGCTTATCACCTAAGTCAAGCAGAAATAAAATATAGTACCTATATTTCATATGGTTGAAACGAATAAGTTGTTGCTCATAACTTCTTGGGTTTAAGATTTCAAATCCCTCCTCCATGTGTTTTTCTTCTAAGTAGGCTTTATGGATGACACATTAAGATTATTGTTCAAATCTATCATCCTTACATTCATTTCTCTATGTCCAGATTTTCTAAGAGTCTAGTCTCACTATTTTTTTTAATAGTGAGACTAATGTTCATTTTTTCCTACCCTGAAAATCTCCTTCTAAGTCACCCAGTAATTATCTAATAATCTGGTAATATTAAAATTGTATGGTCACTTTTCAACCCTAATCTTTACTTGACTTAATTTCTCTGTGGCATTTAATACTAGTAACCATCCCCTTTTACTTTAAATTCTCTTTTAATAATTTTCAGGACATTGATTCTTTTCCTGCCACTATAGTTCTTTATTCTCAGTATCTTTGCCAGCTCTTTTTCCTCTGGTACCAATACTACTAGTTATCTCTTCTTCCTGAGGTTAACAACATGATTCTTTCAATCTTCTCATGACTACAAAACTGTCGCTCTGAGATGGTGGCAAGGCCTATGTCCCACTTGGGGGAACCAAATGTTGCTTTGTGGCCGCCAGGTCCATGGTGCCATTTCTCTGTAAATGGCCAGTGAGTGTCATGGCAGCTTCTGCGTTGAGTGTCTTACCCCTGGTGGTCAGTGTGTGTCATAGTGACCGGTTGAACAGACACTTAGCATATTAGCTAAATATATATATAATTTATTTATTTATTTATTTATTTACTAGAGGCCCGATGCATGAACTTCATGCAAGAGTAGGCCTTCCTACCCCGGCTGCTGGCACCAACTTCCCTCTGGCACCTGGAACCCAGGCTTCCCTGTGGCTGCTGGCAGGCACCCGGGAACCGGGCCTCCCTCACATCCCTGGCTTCGTCCGGAAGATCATCCAGTCTAATTAGCATATTACACTTTTATTATTATAGATTTATTTATTTATTTATAAATATGCTAAATGATCTAATCGATGTCAACAGCTCCAATGCCACATAAATTTCATTACCCTCCTGTCTCTATTTCAAGGTCAAGGGTTTCTCATGACCTCGAGGTGAGAATTTGGCTGTCTCACATAATCCTCGTTCTCAATTCCTCATTTTACAGAAACTCCTCTTTCTAACCCCTTTTCCTATTACAGAAATCCGTAGACATGGGAGTCACTCTGATCATCTCCTTTTTCCTCACATCCCTCTTTACAGGGTTTCGACATCCTATTAAGACTTCCTCTTGGTTTTTCTCTATATCTACTCCTTTACATTCTTACCACTGATGCTTGAAGGTTTTGTCTTGACAGACTTACAATTGGTATCCTAGCTCTACACAAATTAGTGCAGCACTGAAGCAATTTATTTAATCTCTTTAAGACGCAGTGTCCTCATCTGTAAAATGCAAATAAAAATAGTATCTAAACCATAGAATAAAGTATTAATGATATAATATATGTAAATGTTTTTAGCTCATTTCTGACACTAACCCTACTTGTATTCTTAAGGAGATAGAAGACTAGCAACCACCTTTGAAAAGTGAAAAAAAAAAAGAGTAAAAAGAAAGAAAGAGATAAGGAAAGGAAGAAAATTAGTGTGAGTTAGAATTGGCTGTAAACTCAATGTTTGTAGAACATTTGATTATGATCCTCCATCAAAAATTTGAGGCTCTGATCAGAATTTTTTTCTCACCTTGACTGGTGATATTTATTATCTATTTTCCCCTCTTTGAGAAAACTTTATAAAGGTTACTTTCTTTTTGCAGGTAGTTTACCTTGAGCAATATTTTTAAATAGTGCTGGAATAACTTTTATGACAGTCGCATTTCTACAGATTAGAATAGAATGGAAATTTCTGTCAAACAAATCAGATTTTCGCATTGACTTCTAATTTAATTCAGGGATGTGTTCCCCACTTTGCTGATGACAATGTGCAGTGGAAGATGCCAAGATTGCAGCTTCAGCTATCATCAGCACAAATCAGGAAGAATCAGCGATTCAAGCATCAGCTCTTCACATAACATTCTCTCTTTTTTTGCCGGATGCAACAGATGTGAACAGCAGGGAAACAACTTTTATGTCTCTAGCAGAATTCCATTAATTTACGTCTTCAGAAACCATTCCAACTTCGTCATTGATTTTCTAATTCTTTTTGGCAAGTATCTATAATGTGCATTGCCAAAATTGTGAATATACAGGTATATATCCCACCAAAATGTATATGCTGTGGAAAGTTACATCTTTAAACTCCTTCAGTATAAAAAAAATCAATTTAGACATAGGCAAATCAATATTCATGAAATTTCATATTGCTCTAAATATTAGATTTATTTTGATTGTGGATAGAAATACAACTTTTTATAATTCAGATTTACAGTGCATTTTCATGTTAATTATCTATTGAAGGGGAAAGAATGCCAAGAAATACATATTCTAAATCTGTTCATGTATATGTCAGTTTGGCTTAATTTTTCTCTCAGTTCAGTGTTTTAATTAAAATGAATTCATCTTTCCAAAAATATTAATAGAAAGAGCTACTATAAAACTAACAAAATGGTGTTTGAAGGCTCTATAAATGTTTAGTAATCCCTAGAATATTTGAAATTTTTCTAAAAAAAAGAAAAGAGCAGAAATACTGAATGTTCTGCCCACACATCAGCATATGGGTCTCACCAGTGTCTCAAATCGTAGGAAGTTTATAATTTTACCCCCACCGCTTCAGTTAATGCATGTAATTGAAATGGATATTAAAAATCTATTCTCATTTATTGTAATATGAATGCAAGCGGAGAAAACAGTAAAAATCTGCAGCGTCCGCACATTTCCTAGCACTCTGGTTTGTGAGAGTAGAAATTATTTATGGACATTCTGGCACAGCTCTAAAATTAAAAGGGCTGCAAGTCTTTCTTCATTGAGAACTGCAGGTTTTAAAATGTCCTAGAGAGATTTCCATGAATTAACCTTCTTAAAATTGAAGAGAGAAAAGTCTGCTTTTCCATGGATTAAAAAGGACTTAGATGTGTGATGTTGGCATAATAAGTCTTTTACTATGCACTTCTTTATAGTAATTTATTAAAAAGAAATAGAGGTAGTTAGTAGAAAAGATTAGAGACAAAAAGACTCTAGTATTCCAAGATCCCTGAAATCTTGCATTTATGCCTATAGGTCTGTGTTATTTGTTCTCCACATACACAGACACATACAAAAACAGGAAAGTAACAAGGTTTTCAAAAAACTAGCCTAAAATTTAAAAAATATGCTGGAGATAGTCAAGTTCATATACTTTTATAATTAAGAACTATGTTCCCTACCCTACTGGAATAAAAAGTAGTTAAATGTATATTCTGCTTTTCACTGATTATAAACTAGGTCAATTTCTATATTCTCATAACGGTCGCCAGTGGTATTCATTCATTTCTTTTCCATATTGAACTCTAGGTCTATATAATATTATCAAAAATGAATCTGCATAATCTCCCATGCTCAGAGACAGAGCCAGGTGTTTCCATTAAAGGGGGTGGGGGGAAAGCAAGCAAGCTGGTGAGCGTTTCACCTTAATGCATACAGTTGAATATTTGTATACCAATATAATTTTCATAGGGAATAAACTAGATATCTATGTAAAACAGGATATGAAAAAAAATGGAACAGGTAAGTGAAATATTTCACAGTACTAGAAAGTGTATATATAGCTGGGAAGGAGCAACAGTCTTGCCAAAGAATGAGATTCTTTTTCTCCAGATGATAAAAACCCATGTAGATTTCCAATAACTTTGGCGGTATCTGAAGAGGGATGTAGAGGTGAGCAAGCATTCCATATAATTAAAATCTCAGTTTTCCATGATCCTTGACAAAGAGTAACTACACTCATTATAAATACCAACTTTCAGGGGAAGTTCCTGATATGGTATTAGAATAAAAGGGAGATTTGCCAATCACAGCATCTTTCACCTACATACATTTTATATTTATAGCATAGGCTATATGCAAGAGAGGTATGAAATACAGATTTAAATTCTTTCAAGATATAGTCTAAAAATAAAAGACTTGGAAGAGTAACAAAAATATAGTCCAAAACATTTTTTGCACTTTTGCTTTTCTACTTCTTTTCCCCTTTTCACAATTAACCCACAAAATAAATTATATGTAAAAAATATAGGGTATTTACTGCCTCTTACTGCCTCCTTATAGTCAGTTATCCCAAATGGTCCTACGTCAAGCTGGCAGAATGCATAGATAGCTATCTAAACAGATTTCTGTTGTAATCTCTGTGGTTATACCACAAGGCAAGCTCTTTATGGTAGTATTCCTGAAAGGGTGAGTCGTCGCGGGGCCTGACCATGCTGCTGGCGGCCTCGGGCACCGACTCCCCAGCCCAAGGTGGGAGCCCGGCGCAGGCTGCCACCCGCCCGCCGCCTCCGGACCGGACCCACGCGGCAGCAGCGGCGGCAGGGCGGGGCGCGTGCCCTCGCCCGAGGAGATGGAGGAGGAGGCGATCGCCGACGCCCCCGGGAACCAGACGGAGGACGTGGACTTCCTGTCGGGGCTGGAACTGGTCGATCTGCTGGACCCCCAGCAACCGGACTGGCCCCTGGAGCCCGGGCTCAGCTCGCCCTTGGGGGGGGGGGCAAGGACTGCGCCCTCCATCTTGCCCTGGGTCCTCCATTTTTGGAGCAGCCGCCATGTGCTCAGGAGAGTGCCTTCTTCCCGGAAGCCCAGTCCCCTGCTGGCCACGCCCAGGATTTCTTTAAACTAACCAATGACAATCAAGGGACGTGCGCGCCATAGAGATGACCACATCCTGTGTAACAAGACCCGACTCGCGCCTGGCCAATCGGCGGGGCCCACAGTCCCCTCCCCTGCCCTTACTATAAAACCCACAATCCCATCAGGCCTCGCTCTCTCTCGGCCACTGGGCTACCGTTGCATCGGTGAATGTGGTTGGGGAGCCAAACTAGTTTGAAATGAAGGACTCTTTGCTTTTGCATCGGACTCGCTGGCTCCCTGTGGGTTCTTGGGAATCTTGAAATCTGGGCACAACAATTCCAATAAAATATTATCTGAAGAGCAACATAGGCTCAGTGTGTGCTCTTGAAATAGAATTTTTTGTTTTGAAAACAAGTTACATAGCCACACTGTCCATCTTTTCCCCCATATGTAGTTGGGTACCTATTTAACAAGGACAATAGAAAGATTGAGAAATTGCCTTTAGGATACAACAAATAAATAAACTACATTGTTTGAAAGATATGTGCAACAAATTTGAAACAGAAATATATATATTGGGTATTTACATATATGTGTGTGTGTGTGTGTGTGTGTGTGTATTGAATGCATGAATAAACATATATTTGAAGAGTGTTAAATGTTATATTTGACATTTGCAGAATTAAAGTAAACACAGCAGTATCAGTGTCTTTGCCTCTAGAATAAGCATATTGGATTTGAGAGCTCATAGTACAATTTCAGCTATATCTTTCTATAAAACTCTGATTATGTATTTTTGAAATGCAAAACAAGTTTATAAGCAAAGAGCAATAATAAGCAAGGCTTAGTCATGATAATTTGTACTTAATCTTCTGAAAACAAAGTTCCAGGAGATATAGTCACAATTGGACCTTTAAGCTGTTTACTCTGTTCTAATAATTTCAGCTGTTACTGCCCAAAAGCCAACCTTTACTGAGCAGTGGTTCCACTTCCCATCTGGAGTCCAGAGCTCCACTTTCTTTCCACAGATACTTGTATTGATGATATCCAATGTTTTCAATGGAAAACCTCTTGAGCTAAACAAATTCTATGCTTTGTTAAATAATTTATATGCATACCTTTATTATTATGAAATTCCTTTACTAAGCTAGTTCCTTTCTGGAGAGTCTATATTTTTATGTTGTCTTGGCATTGATGCTATATCACCTGGAAGTTATTTTTTTCAGTCACAATGAAACAAGTATCTCCATGTAAAATGCATTCATATATGGAGCTAAACAAAAGTTTCAAATAAAAATTCAAAAGTAATACAATCAGACTCAGTCATTTGAAAAAGGACATGAAAGTAATGAAGATATTTCCCTTGTTTTCATCCTTGCTCTGTTTTGGTCACTACTGCTTCCTCTGCTCAGTGAATTTAATAGAATCAGATATAGCAAGGATATGGTTTGTGTAAGCTTCTCTGTGTCTCTCAATAAATGAAAACCTGTGACAAGAAAAATATTGTGAAAAACAGAAACATAGTCAGAATAATATAAAATATCATAAAAACCAAAGATAGTTGGAAAATTATAAAACTAATTATGTTGGATATTCCTGGAGTTGTGGGTCCTTTGGAAATATCAGTAGGCAAAACAGTGATAAAAAGTTCCTTTTTGGGAGATAAATTTTTAGTAATGTAAAAGTGTACTAACAAATATTCAATAAATATTCACAGAATTAATCAGTTACATCTCTCTAGGCATCAAGCTGGCATCTTTAGTAGAAATCTACACAACATACACTGTAATTGATGTCATTTTTAGGTGATGTCACCACCCTTCAATAAAAATGTAGAAGCAGAGCAGATAAAGTTATATAGCCTATAAGAAATGTTTCTTGGATAGCTTTGGCAGTTTTCATAGCTCTTTGCAACAACTGGAAACGTCATATGATACAAATGACTAAATTAGAAAGAACTCAATCACAAAAGGCAAGCAAGCATTGGCAAATAGACGACTAGAACTAAGAAAGTATCATGAGAAACTCATTCTAAAAACATAGATTGGGCTAGAAAAATAGTTTTTGTTTTAATTTCCCCCAAATTCTTTGGTCTAAAATATATATTCTGCTCTTTGTATAGCTTAGGATTTGAGTTTGGCCTGTGTCTGCACCTTAGATTGAGTGCTGGAATGAGAGTTGTTAGAGTAGTTGAAGATGGAGTGGATGACTGATGAGGCAATTTGCCCTTTCTATATCCACAGCACCTCTCTTGGCTCTAACCTTCTATCCTGAAAAGAAAGGCAGCAGAATCTCTGAAATGTAACATTTTCTAAATAGAACAATCTGAGAAACCCAATTACCATCTCATTCACTCATACTTTCTCTCCCTCTACCCCTTTCTTCTTTACAGTAACCAAAATCAGAAGTTTAGTTATAATCTCAACAGAACAGCATGTCTCTAATTATATCAATTTTCCATTAATATTTATGAAGCAGATTCCTTCAAATTTCCACCCAGCCTATGCAAAAAAAAACAACAACAAAACAAACAAACAAAAAACAGAACAAACACAAAAAACACAGTTGCATTTGGTCTACACTTTTAAATGATAAAATTCTGTATTGTGCTAAAATTTAGAGGCATATAAAGCAGCACAAGAGAATAGTTTGTGGTCAAAGAGTTTGCAGGATGAATATAATTTGCCTCAGGTGAAACTAGAATAAATATCCATGAGATTCTTTTTTTAAAAAAAATACATTTTATTGATTTTTTACAGAGAGGAAGGGAGAGAGACAGAGAGTCAGAAACATCAATGAGAGAGAAACATCGACCAGCTGCCTCCTGCACACCTCCTACTGGAGATGTGCCTGCAACCCAGGCACATGCCCTTGACCGGAATCGAACCCGGGACCCTTCAGTCCACAGGCCGACGCTCTATCCACTGAGCCAAACCGGTTTCGGCAATATCCATGAGATTCTTGTCAGTCTTTCTTTTTAGCTCCGTCTCTGAGAAATGCAGATAGCATAGTGTGAGCATGCTCATTTTCCATGTGACCTGGTCAGATACTTGGTAATGGCAGTGGTTGACATTTCTTAGGGAAAAATCTAACAACTTAACTTTAATTGAGTGCAGTACAAGATAGCCTCCAACATGATTTTATTTATTTATTTATTTAGTTAGTTAGTTAGTTAGTTAATTGTTTAAAGTGTTACAAATGATGATTTTATTTTTTTTAAAGACTTCCCAGGACGGGAGAAATGTTCATGGACCTGACAAGCATAGTGATTGCTTTTCCTCTGGGTACTAAAGGCAGCTCCATTTATCTCGCTTTTGCCTGTAGTTCCTAAATGCAAAAGAAAAGCAATTATCACATGAAATATGTGCCTAAGGTACTCTTCCCGCATTAGTCAGTAGGCATCTATTTCCCTTTCATTTCAGGATCTTTAGGAAGGAAGGAAAATTCCACATTATATAAGATATGTCCCCAATAAAATATTTGTGCAACTTGGAGGGTTACTTTTTAATCTGTTTTATTGATTCTAATCTAGACAGAAGTCAATTTTTCTCTAATTATAGCAAGAGAGATTCCCCCAGTCTCTTATTTTAAAGACTAGAGGCTTAGAAACAGGAAAAGTTTTCACAGTCACCTTCTAGCAGTTTTTTTTTTTTTTCATATTTAAAGCTTTGATGTAAAACAAGTATTTGAAACAGGTCATTGACTAGATTTATATAAAAATCCTTATACTCTTTTTAAAAATTATATTTATTACTTATAGATCTTTCCTAGATGTTTCCTCTTTGCTTTAAGTAAGAAATTTAACTTAGTGTATCATTATTTTTTAAATATTATTCATAAATACTACAAACAAAAATGAAAACAATTATGACTTAGGTTTTGGGTATTCTATAATAAATCTCTGAGAATAAAATAGATATCTCAGGTTGAGAATAAAAAAGAATAACTCAAATATTTGGGGAGTAAAAGTAATTAGTTTGGTAAGATAGTAAAATATTCAGTTTCACTTTGGCATAATCTATCAATGACTCCATTTTTCACTCATATTTGAATAGACACTCTATTGGATCTGCTGTAGATTTGGAATCATAGCATCAAACACAGGCCAGGCAAAAGAGTCCTCAATAAACATGTGTTTAATGAATAAATTTAAAAGGTAATTAACTTTTGAGGTGTACACCGATATTTATCCAAATGTCCAACCATACTCAAATACACACCTCAGGAACTTGCTAAATGCAGAAAACACAATGATAAATGAGATAGAAGCTACCTTAGCTGTCATGAAACTGAAACATTTTGTGAAGGTAAACATTTATAAGCACCTTTTTTTTTTTAAAAGACAAAAATAATCTCAACTTTTGATAAATTCAATAAAAGCAAAAATGGGGAAAGGGAGGTAATTGGATATTTGCTTAGAGTTAGGGATAGTCTTACTAAGGAAGTGATTCTAAGCAGAAATTTCAAGGAAAAGGAGCCAGTCATTGTATGAACTGACAGGAAGAGAGGGAGGGAGGAAAAGAGGAAGGAATACTTAATCTTGGAATATTCTTTCCCTAGAATTACATTTCCGCAGCAATATTATTCCTATGAAAAAGTCATGAGCAGAGAACTAGAAAGGAATCCGAAATGGAAAAGTAAAAACAAATAATAATCCTATCTAATAAAAGAGAAAAATGGTAATTGGCATACGACGATACCCTTTTCATTGGCTAATCAGGGCTATAATTGGCAGTTAACTGCCAACTATGATTGACAGTTAACTGCCAACTAAGATTGGCAGTTAACTGCCAACAAGATGGCGGTTAATTTGCATATGTAGGCACAATGCAGGGAGGCGAAAGGGAAAGCAGGAAGAAGCCCCCTGCCACTGACAGTGATCTGAAACCCAGGGGGGAGCGAAGAGCTGGGGGGCAGGGCAAAGGCGGCCCTGGGGCCGCCTTTGCCCTGCCCCCCAGCCATGATCGGAGAATCAGGCGCCTTTGCCGCCCTGGCCAGTGATAGCAGGAAGTAGGGGTGGAGCCAGCAATGGGAGCTGGGCACGGTCGAAGCTGGCAGTCCCGGGAGCTAGGGGTCCCTTGCCTGGGCCTAAAGCGGAGCCCACGATCGCGGGGCCGCTGCAGCTGCGGGTCCCCTGCCCAGGCCCGACACCTCTGCCGGAGGCCTCAGGCCTGGTCAAGGGGCCGATCCGGTGATTGGTGATCGGAGGGTGAGGAGGGTCAACTCCTCTGGCCGAGGCATCAGGCCTGGGCGAGGGGCGGAACCGGGGATTGGGGGGATATGATGGTCCCCTTGCCCAGGCCTGAAGCCTGGGTCAGAGGCATCAGGCTTGGGCGGGGGGTGGAGCAAGCGATCAGAGGGAGATGGGGGTCCCCTGTCCAAGTCTGATACCTCTGGCGGAGGCGTCAGGCCTGGGCAAGGGGCCTATCAGGCGATCGGAGGGTGATGGGGGTCTATGCCTCTGGCCGAGGCATCAGGCCTGGGCAAGGGGCCGATCCTGCGATTGGAAGGTGATGGGGGTCAACGCCTGAGGGCTCCCAGTATGTGAGAGGGGGCAGGCTGGGCTGAGGGACACTCCCCCCCCCCACACACCCAGTGCACGAATTTCGTGCACCGGGCCCCTAGTAATTAAATAAAAAGCCCTGGCTTTCACAAATAAAAATACATTCAAATCTGAAAACTAAAGATGAATAAATGGTACATAGATCCCAAGAAAATATTCAAATACATTTCTAAACATATTGAATATCACTTATAGAAAAAAAAAACAACCATTGGCATTTAGTCCCTTAATAGTAAGTATAGCCAGATTTAACTAATTTCTTAGGTTGATGATGTTGTAAATTCTACAGACAGATTTCTGGATTCCCACAGGGCAATTAAAATCCTGCAATGCCATCCTTGTATATAACTGGGGGAAATACATGTTATGGGGTAATAAGTTATGTATATGTAATATATAACTGGCAATTGTTAATAATGCCAAATTAAGAGGTTTTCTCCAGTGATATGCTATAGAAGTTTGCCACCCTACCTCAAGGATTAAATAAGAAACCCAAATGATGATACCGGCATTATTGATAGGGCATCTAAAATTTCTGGGAGGAAATAGAGCATTATTAGCTAGTTAGAATTTCCTTACAAAAAGATCGTTCTATGATTTTTATCTTTGGATCCCAGGATTTTTACTTGGAGTTATACAGAATACTTTCAATCTTTTTTCTATGTGGCATTACTTCAAACACTGGAAGTAAAATATATTCATGTTCAGTTTTTTTCAAGTCAATCATCCCTTATATTGTCTGCTCTTATTCTTATTCCTGACCATCGTCGTTAAATTTCTCTACACACATTTCAGTTTACCCATATGCAAGTTAAAGTGTGGTTCTAAGTAGTGAGCTCAGTATGCCCAACCTAAGAATGAAACGGGCTGCTTACGGAGATGTCAGCTCTCTAATATTTGAAACCTGAAGGTAGATGATGACTGGGAGATCAGTCAAGCAGAGGAATCTCATTGACTTCACTCTATGGTCTTTAAGGCATCTAACATGTTAAATTACATCATCCATCAACAACTGTTCAGTTACATAAATTTTATATGAACACATGGTTGAACTAATTATAGTGTAACTAGAGGCCTGTTGCATGAAAAGATTCATGCAATAGACCTTCCCTTCCCCTGGCTGCCAGCACCAGTTTTCCTCCGGCACCTGGCACCCAGGCCTTAGCTGCTCTGGCTGGAGCCACCTTCAGCGCCTTTGCTGCTCTGCTTCGTGCCTATGTATGCAAATTAATCGCCATCTTTGTTGGCGGTTAATTTGCATATCTCGCTGATTAGCCAATGGGCGGTGTAGTGAAGGTATGGTCAATTACACTGTTTGTCTACTATTAGATAGGATATTTTACCATTGGTTTTCACAAACAAGTGTTATTCTGGATCCAAAAGTGTAGAAAAAAACAGTAAAAGAAAATCAAATTATACAAAGAAATAGCTCTTAATTGAAAAGTTCTACCAGTTATCTGTTACACTGTAGCCTTTCTCATTGAAGTTGTTTCATTCTTAATTTGTAAAAAGCAGCTTCCTGCATAGTATATCTATGATTTGTGTTCATGCTTTATCACTATCAAAATATTTATACTGGTTCATTGACTGGGAAGACTAAACCTGGTTTATGGGTGTGGCAGAGCAATTTAAAAAATTAAAAGTTACTGAGCTATTTCTGTGCAAGCTGAAATAATAGATTTTTAATGGTGTGTTATATAAAATGCAGGTGTGACAACTTTTCAAAAATATATTAATGGTGAGAAAATATGATTTTTATATAGAAATAAATCATGTATCTTGAGCTTAGTCTCTAAGTTACTCTACCTTAATTTCTCCATTTTTGAATTATACTTTGATGCTGTTGTCAAACTCTTTTGCTATAGATTTGTAATTATAGCTTATCTATAATTGGTGAAAGAATATAGATATGAATGGCAAAATGAATGAGACATGAATAATTGATTGAATGAATACAATGAGTATTTGGTGAGCACTAGAGTCCTGTGAGAGATGAAGAAAAACAGAACCTTGGAATTTCACTAACAATACTTACAAATTGGTTATAGTCATTTGAATTTTGTACTAGTTCACTGACCCCCTTAGAAGTGGATTTAAGGGTGCCAGTTGTAACAGGTAGATACATAAGTATTATCCAGGATATGTTCAGCACACACTTAGAACCATAGAGATTACAAACTCCTGAAATCCTGAGAAAAATAAGGGAAGATTCTAGTAATCATTTTAAGAATTACAAAAATAAATTGCACAGTATTTGAGAATTATTGTGATTATAAAGTAGTCTTTATCATAACAAAAATTGAGAATAACAGCTTGATAATAATGCAGTTTGTGAATTTAAAAGCCAAATATATACCATGCGTTTTATATATGTAATTGCTTTTACTCAAACAAATACCAAAAGACAGGCATCTTAATCCCTTTTTTTAAGGAATGCAAAGTTGGTAGTATTTAACATTAATAGTAGTTGAAAATGCACCCCACGACACACACTAAAATGCCTCCCAAAGTAAAAATTACCCATTGTAGCTATAAGATGTATGTGAAATTTGCCTTGGCATTTTTCCATCATTTCTAAATTCTTGATATATATTACTCCATATTTCTCTCTGGGCTTGAAAGTTTTATGTTTCTTGTAAATTAATTCAGATATATGCATGTTTGTGCATATATACATAAAGTATATATATATATATATACATATATAAATTTTTTCAAAGTTTATTAACACAAATTTCCAATTTTTATTAAAAAGAAGAATGGAACAAATTCTGCAACATATGTATATTTCTCTATATTTTTTTTATTCTATTTTTGTAGAATAGTTTGTTAGGAGTGTTGGGTCGCAAAATCTGGAAAAATTTTATGGATAAAAATTGCCTTTTAAAATATTGTCTAGATACATCTCTGAAAACTATATTGGAATACCTATTTCTCCACACCCTTTCCAAAAATAAACATCATTAAACTTTATCAATCTTGCTACTTAATCAGGACAACAACAGTGACAACCATTATTGTTTGTAATTAGTTTTCAGAGAGAAAATTCATATTGTCTGAAGTCAGCAGGCAGGTATGTAAACCTCAGTCCACTGGTCTGGTTCTATTTATCGATATAGAAAATAAGTAGATTAGATTTGTCCTATTGAGCTGACATTGATATTTCAACGACAGCGTGCTTCTCAAATAGCAGTAAACAATGAAATTAGCACCAGTTTGGCCTGATACCTCAGAACCTGTTAGTATCCTATCTGCTTCCTTTAGAGAGGGTTAGGTCTAGATCTTAAATGACCAAGGGAGGTGGAAATCATCATTCTTATGCCTTTCGCGTTAAAAACATTATTTTTTTTTACCCTTGAGGTGTTTACAATTTAATAATGAGTCTCATATGTAAAAATAAAAAATAAAGGTTTAAAATTTTAAAACCAATGTGGATAGCAGTGTGTAGATGTCATGAACATGGAAGAAGTAGGGGAGAGTTGGATGAGTTGCAAAGCCCTAAATTAACAAGGCAACTAAGGATTTTCTTTTCTTTTTAAATTACAGAAAGCACCTTCAGATCTTCGCGATTATCCCTGTTATCATAGATAACATTATAGGAAGTTAAAAAAAAATGCAATCATCAGCAAGTAAGCCAAACTCATTGTGGCTAGTAAATTAGGAGAGATAAGGAAGCAAAGCTTACCACGCAAATAGAAGCTGATAAAAGAAAGAAAGCAATCACTTTCCCTCAACATTGGTCCCCAACAAAAGCAGAGCAGTAAAGACGGTGCA
Source organism: Myotis daubentonii (assembly GCF_963259705.1). Lineage (NCBI taxonomy): Eukaryota > Metazoa > Chordata > Mammalia > Chiroptera > Vespertilionidae > Myotis > Myotis daubentonii. Next base: position 82,017,357 of record NC_081840.1, on the reverse strand, counting down.
GCTCCTGCACTGCAGCTGAGCTCACTGCGCACTGTCTCTCGGCTGTTCTGCTGGCAGCGTCTGACCTGAAGAACTACCTTTGAGAGATAGAGCAGCAATGATTCATACACACGTGAAAATCAGAGAAAACTTATTTTTCACACAACTAGCCTGTGTGCTTTCAGAACATTAATATTATTCCCAAATGTAATGCTATCAAGGAAAGGTCACAGGCAAAATGTACATATCTTTGTAAAATATACCTCTATTATCCAGGGTTGCCTATTTGGTGAGGAGTACAAACACTCAAAAGCCTAAGCATGTGCAGTATGGACATAGAAATAACCCAGTTTTAGCCATGAAATCTCTCATCATCTTAATACCAAATATATATGCAGAAATCAGTCATGCTTATATATGGATGAATTTGCTTAGCTTTATTGCAAAACTCGTTTCCTTGCTGCTAATCTCTGACCTTGAATGTATGCTCTGGACACACAACTGAAAAAATTCCTCTTCTGGTGTCAAAAGGTGATGTATCTGATTACGTGACACGGTCACCCACCAAATGCCAAGTTTGTCTGGGATGGAATGTCTGTTCTCTGAACAGGCCAGTTCAAGGATTGGAGTCCTGCGTTTGAATCTGAGTTCTTTGGCCAGAACGTCTTAACAGCCCAAATCTTCTTAATTCTGTAAAGATCTGTGAGTATCACTTGCTATGAGATTCTTACAAGTAAAATCATATGGATTGTTTAGTCTTTTAAATTTAGGAAATTTAATTACCCTAAAGATTGCATTATTTCCTAAACTCATACTCTATCAATACAATTTTTTCTTTTTTACTTATACGTGGCAGTGCTTTAAGGCGGGGGGGGGGGGGGGGGTGCAATAGTAATAGGTGAATGCCTTATTTAGGCATTCCAAAGCAAAGGCACTTAAGAAGACGCTTCAACCAATCAGAGCTGCTTTACAAACTGATGATCTCCATGGAGACCATGAAGCCATGGAGCCATGGAAATGCCACAGATAACAGCTCTAGGAGGGAAGGATCAACACTTTCCTCATCTTTGCCTCCACTTGCCCTTGGTATGCTGTGCGACGGAACTGTTTTCATAATTTCTTGGTGCAATATGCATCTGTAGAACCAGTAAGACTTTTTCCCAAAAAGATACAATTTTAAATGTCTTTTTTTAAAATTGTTTTATTGCTTAAAGTATTACAAAGAGTATTACATATGTCTCCTTTTTTTCCCGCCCTTAACAATCCCCTGTCAAGGGCGATGATATAACAATATTAACTTTGTAGTGTGGACCTAAAGCCAGGACAAACATAAAAGGTGAGGTAAATAAGCTGGTGGGGCCCTGGCTGATTTGGCTCAGTGGATGGAGCGTTGGCCTGCGGCCTGAAGGGTCCCAGGTTCAATTCCGGTCAAGGGCATGTACCTTGGTTGCGGGCACATCCCCAGTTGGGGGTGTGTAGCAGGCAGCTGATGGATGTTTCTATCTCATTGATGTTTCTAGCTATCTATCCCTCTCCCTTCCTCTCTATAAAAAATATATATATATATATATATTTTTTAAAAAAAGAAGCTGGTGGGTATAAGGAAAGCCTATGGGAGTTAGTATTCACAGACGATTAGCCAGAAAACCAAGTAAGGCCCATGTAGTGTGATGCATGCTTATATTAGTACTGCTATGTACTTCAAACAATTAAGAGGACTGAATGGAAAGAACATAACTCCAAACTTTCATAATAGCAGCACATAAACAGCAAGTGCCTATATAGAATGTAAACGCTTCCTTAGAATTGAAGCAATTTCACTTTCTCCAAAGTACTTCATTTCAAATGGCTGGTGTAGGCATATTCTTTATCTTCAGTACTACTTCATTTATTGTAGGGAGTCTAACAACTGTCAGCTATTTTAGAAAGAGTGCTAATATGGGCAAACACTAGAAAATCTTTAAAGCTTAACAAGAGGAAAACTTTATAGAGTGTGAAAAAAATCCTATTCCATTCCTATCTTCATTTTTCCCCTGGTGACTTTTATGTTACAATGACTGCTGTGATTTTAATACCAATATAATCTATTCACTCAGACCTAGGACAGAGAGTGATTAGAATTTTAAAATAATATACAAAATTTTTTATTAGAAAGACTTAAGATTGTCAGAAAAATCTTTAAGTTGCAGCTATTTCATTCTCTAAAGGTTTGTAGTCTAAGTATCCTTTTATTCAACTATAATTTATTGAGGAATAAAATATAAACAAAAAATAACACTGTTTTTGTATTACTTTTTTGTTTGTTTGTTTTACTTTGGGCAATAACTAGAGACAAAGATTAATTTTATTTCAACCTCATAAATATTCCCTCACAAAATTCTTATACAATTAGAACAAGTTGGATAGAAGGAAACTGAGCAGATAGGTTTTGTTTTATTTAAATGCTAAACATTTTAGAGTGAAAACATCCTTAATAAAGAATATTGCTAAAGGATAAATTTCTTGATTAAAGAGGTAAATTTAGAACAAATGCCATTAACCCTTAATCACTGATTCAATTAAAATAAAATCTCAGAGGTGACGTCGTACAGATGTGCATATATCCAAAGTATAGGTTTGAGTATTTGTGATGTACACTGGTGCTAGAGGAAGAAAAAAGTGGTGAATAGAGCTGGAAATAAAACTCGCTTCTGCCTTTCAAAACTCATATTCTAATAAATTTAAGCATACTCCCAGCCCTTAAAGAATATATCATCTAGGTAGAGTGTTAAGCTTAGCACAAGTGAACAAAATTAAAGAACAAATAATAGGCTAGTCTAGTGTAGTAGAAAACACATGTGTTGTAGACATTTAAAAAACAAACTTGTTGTTTTGTTAAAGGAGGTGTCATGAAGAGAGCGAGACTCGAGTCAACTTGAAGAATGTCTAAGATGTGGAAAGGCTAATGTCAATAGAAAGAACCTTTCTGCAAAGCATGCAGTAAGGGGTGACGTATATAACCCAAACACAGAGGACAGGAGAGAATTCCAACAGCTCAACTGAAAGATGAGTAGGGTGGCGAGTAGGAAATAGGTAGAATTACTGGAGCATGTTATCAGTTTATTATGTTCAGTTGCATATAACAGAGACTTGACTACAGTGGCTTAACCAAAGAACAGATTATTTTTCTCACAAAACAAGAAATCTGGAGCTGGATAGGTCCGGGATATTATGGCAGCTCTGACATCATTAGATCTTGGATCCTCCTCTCCTCTCCTCCTGTTCTGCTAGTTACAACACGTTTCCGCACTGCAAGCAGAGTATCTGTGTTCTAGGCAGAGGGAGGGCAAAGGGAAACCTATCTCTCCTGAAAGCTTCAGGTAAGCTCACCTCTCATAACCCAATCATGTCACATGGTCACTTCTATGTACAAGGGACTTAGAAATCATCTTCTAATTTATTTTATTTTCAATTGGCCACAGGGCATATTTATGCATCAAGAAGAAATATGGGATAGTGTGATAAGTAGCAATGAACTATCTATCTATATATATAAAAGCCTAAGCAACTGAACGACCGAACAACTGGTCATTATGACATGCACTGACTACCAGGGGTCAGATGCTCAACACAGGAGCTGCCCCCTGGTGGTCAGTGTGCTCCCAGAGCCAACCTCCCATGGCCAGCCAACCTCCCATAGCTCCTTCCCCTGGCCAACCTCCTGCAGTCCTGGTCCCTGGCCAGGCCAAGGGACCCCACCTGTGCACAAATTTGTGCACTGGCCTCTAGTTTATTATAAGTCTCTTGACAAGGCAATTTGACAGAGAACTAGTGCTTCATAAAACTGAGTTTGGCAGCAGTGATATGGAAAAAAAGAAAGGCGATCATAGAAAGAAGGAGAATGATCCAGAACAGTGATACAGTCTCATATAAAATATAATGACAGCTTACGTTTATGTACTGATTGTAGAAATGGGAAAATAATGGAGAAAAATATATTTCCCTATCTGAATGGAGTTCCATTTTATGTAGGTGTTGAAGGACAGGGTAAAGCAAAGATTATGCATTTTCCAACATGTGAAAGTTTTAAAAAGTACTTGTAAAACCAGTTTCCTGGTTTGAAAACTAAAACACAGGAAAGCTGGGAGATGTGTTCAAGGTTATAAAGCATCAGTAACACAGCCCTGACCAAACTTATTTCCTAAGTCTCAGGCCAGCACTATGCCATTTTTACTTATTTCCAGGATATATTGTATTGTATCATATCTTTTTATACATAAACTAGGGGCCCAGTGCATGAATTTGTGCACCTAGGAAGGAACTGTGGGCTATGAGTCTGCGGTGGGCACAGGAGAGGGTCTCGGCCCATCCTCCGTACCCCTGCCCGGCTACTCCCACCACGGCCCCCGGAACCCGCTCCCATTGCCGCCACTCCCATGTGCTAACAGTGCTGGCCCCACTCGTACCTGCTGACAGTGTGGAGCAGTTGGAGCCAGCATCAGCAGTGGCTGCGAGCAGTGACTGCTGCCCTAATCATCCCTCAGGAGCAGGTTGAGGTGGAGAAACCCTCAGGGATGATCAGGGCTGGCAGCTGCCACTTGCACCTGCTGATGGTGCCAAGCAATTGGGACTGGTGCTGGGTGCCAACAGCGGGTGTGAGTGGGTGCAAGTGGGGCCAGCGCCAGCAGCAGGTGTGAGTGGGGCCGACACCAGCAGTGGGTGTGAGAGGCGGCTCCCTGCCCTCCTCACCCCTCAGAAGCAGGGGGAGATGGAGAAGCCCTGAGGTGCTATCGGGGCTGGCAGCCACTGCTTGCACCTGCTGATGGTGCAGAGCAATCGGGGCCAGAGCTAGGCTCCAGCAGCGGGTGAGAGCAGGGCCGGCACTGGCAGCAGGTGTGAGCACCAGGCGGGACCATGCGCTGGGGAGCAAAGAATTTTCAGTAATCACCAGAGGCTCGCCCCAATCACAGCAACTGGTGCCCCACCTTGGTTTGGCACCCCCACTCACCTGCTCCACCATCCCACCATGGCCAATGCTCACCTTGTTCTGCGTGTGCCCCCTGGTGGTCAGCACACGTCAAAGAGACCGGTTGTTTGATTGGTTGTTTGGTTGTTCGGTTGTTCTGCTGTTTGGTCTATTTGGATATTAGGGTTTTATATATATAGATATATAATTTTAATGAGAATTTTTATTTTCTAGATATGATACATTTTTTGCAGTTGCATGATGATTCGAAATCTAGAGTCTCTAGTATATTTTAGATTATTTTATTGTTATTTCTTATATTACAAAATAGTTTTAATATATTTCTGCTACTGTATTAGAAGACTATTGCTAAAAGTTACACATCTTTCTTGCAGAAACAATAAGTAAATCAGATAAGATGCATAGGCTCCCTATAAAAATTTAGAAAGTAAAAAAAAAATGTATTGATATAGATTAAGAATATTTTATTTGCAAATTTATCAGAAAAGTTTTTCTAACTAGGCAAATTATTATAGAGAGGTTATTTTAAAGATCACTGGGTTGGCTCTTTGATACAAAGCCATTCACCTTTATAGTGTTTATTTTACTAAAGTCTTACCTGTATTCAACAGCCCCAGAGTGCACTCCCCATCTCTAAAACTCTATAGTCCCAAAGAGACAAAACATTTCACAGAAGAAATATCTCACTATCTAGGACTTCCTGCTACAGAATCCAATTTCAGCAGCAAAAGACCATTGATTTTCCATCTTTCCCAAATGCTGTGCCCACCTCACACATCAAAACTGATCTCTGCTATCTATCCCCGTTTTCTAGGGTTTTTTATTTCCTCTTCAGAACGGATCAATAAATGTGAGTTTCTTTCAAAATGACCTAATTATCTTCCCCTATATAGTGTTTTCTTTTGCTTGTTACTTTAACAGAATAAATTAAATGAAATTTCAGACTTGATAGGAAAGTAGCAATTGTGCATCTCCACAGGTGCAATACAAAGTGGCACCTTCATTTATATAATTTTTAATGTGACACAAATATTTCTATTTTACTAGAATTTAGCAAGGAGAGGATAAATAGTAGAACAGAGTATTTATTGTTAAGCTTATGCTGAAAAGAATTATCCTGAAGTTGATATGGCATATTTTAGTTCACAATTTAGAATTTTTCCAGAGCTTGAACTCTGGAAAGCATAATTTCCCTTCTTGTTCCTCGATTTATGACTATTATTTTTGGAAAACCATGTCTTTTAAAAGTTCTTAGTTTTAAGTGAGTTTGGAGAAGTAAACGAGAGGATATAGCATAAGCCACAAAAATGACTAGGGACTGGCAAACTGGTCTTTTGAGTAATGCTAAGACTGAAAGAATTAGAATAATCTAGTTTGCAGGAGAGAAATTTTAGTGGTAATTTATTAATAGTCTTCAAATGTGTAAAAGATTAGTAAGGAGGAGACCATAACCAGGTGTTCTTGATCTCACGGTGGAAAGAAGGAGATTAAATCAGTTTAAAGTGCAGATAGAGAGATCAAGGATAGAACTATCTTTCAGAAGGTAAGGAAAGATAAGCACAGCAGACCTCCACAGGAAATTATGCAGCGTCTGACATCTGCCTGGTTCTGTTCAGATACAGATCAGTTGGAGGGGCCCTCTCACCTTATATCTCTTCAATTATTTTGCATACAATGTTGGGAGCAAGATTTCTTGGGAGATTAACTAGAAACCAAACTAGTAAGACTTGCAACACAGTCAGAGGAGGAAGAAAAGTAACAGATTTTAAAACAACAACAATGATTTCATATTTTTCCCTCAGGAAACAGAATAGGAGTGACATCCAAAATTAGCTGAGTTCATGTCTTAAAAATTAAGACTATTTGGGAGTTAACTCCTTCCCTAGCCACCAATATGAAAGAACTTTGAATCATGAACTCTGGATATCTGAGCAATTCTTCAACAGATCTTGGATCTTTACAACACATAATGTATACCCTTCAAGCTAAGCCTCTTAGAAAATACCTTGGTAACATAAAACTGATTTATTTCTTATTCCTTTATAAGTTGGTGGTTAAGAATTGAAGTACATGGAGCAAAATAGGACATAAAAGAATTCAGGCACAACAAATGAAGATTATGTACCATCACTTGAAGCTTAAGGTTAATGATAATAGTAGCAATTATAATAATATTGTGTATACACTGTATACAAGGCAAAGTGATGGATACATATTTGTGAGCTGAGTACTTCCATTACCTCTAAATTACAGATAAATGCAAGGTAACATATATAGTGAATGGCATCTCTGAATTGAACACAGGTTCTTTGATTCTTGAGTATAAATTTTCAACTGCTATGAAATACATTTATCGAAATCCAAAAAGTTGACACCACTCTGTTGTAGGGAAATTTTTCAGGACAAATTTTTCCTGCCATTCAGGTGCTAGAAACTACTATTTCTTGAAGGGTTGGAAGAAAGGTAAAATCATAATTTATTATAATCTATTTACTAGTTTAATATGTGCTCTAAATTAAATTTTCTGAAACTCAATTATTCAATTGATAGGATTATTAATTGCCGCCTGCCAAACTTTGAAACACCTAATGAAAAAGTAATTGAGATGAAGATTTTAATTACTCTAATGCATAGCACAAGAGAGACATGGAGTGAGTTAAAGGGGTGGCCAAGTATTATGTAAAAAATAAGCAGTAAGCAAAAAGAACTGGATTTTTAAAAAATGAATTAAAGACTAATTAAATATATAAAACTTTACTATACTTAGAATGAAAAACTTTTATAATCTTACCTACATCTATTCTTCATTACCATCACTATCCTTAAATTAAGTTCTTTAAAACATATCTAGAATATTTATTTCTCATAAAACTAATCTCATTGCTTTCTACATATCCATTGTTTAGTTACCTTTACATCCTATTCTTGTGTTATCAGAGAATTATGCAGGTGGAATTTCTAGTGGGAGTGGGGTTTTGGGGGTGCTGCTGGAATAAGAATTTCCAGAGGCCCCCAGGAGAGGATGAGATGTGATAGAAAGCTTTATTTGTGTGAAATTATATCCCTTTGTTTGCAAGGTCCCATTTCTCTAAAACCTGTCCTAGAAAATGTGCAGCTGGGGACTCAGCAGAGCTAGAAGCAAAGCCAGTGTCCAAAGTTTCCATTTCATAGTGGAGTTGAGTCTGCACAGAGTCAGGCTAATTTCAGACCATCGGTCCATTGTGGTTGGGTGCACATGGGTGTGGTGCAGAGTGTGAGTGCTCTCTCCCGAAAAACGAACAAACAACACACACACACACACACACACACACACACACACACTAGTCCCAAGAAAGCAAGATGGCTAAAAGAGCATAACTCTCTTTGTTCAGGAGTTTATCTATTTCCGATTTCAAGCCCCTACAGTGGTCATGCCTATTCTGGTCAGTGATCTGCTCCCAAGTGTGATTGACAGTTATCATCTTCCCTATGTCACCCGGACCCTCACTGGGCATGCCTATAATTTTTTGCCTTCCCTGTGTTCCTTTCCAGTTAATTAGTAACTGGGTTAATTACAACAATATTATTTGGATTAATCTTTTGAAACATGGCTATAATCACATTTCACTGCTCATAATTTCTTGATTGTTTCCTATTGTCACCATAAAATATTACCATTAGCATCATTATTAATATCAGCTTTCCTTTCTTTTACTGAGCACTTTCTAGGTGCCAAGAACTATGGTAAATACTTTGTACATTGTCTCACTTTATCCTCACAAATATTGAAATATTGAAATCTACGTTATAATCATGATCTAACAAATGAGAAACTGAGGCTTAGAAATGTATCTGTAGATTGCCCAAAGGCCATAAGACAGAGGTTAGATTCAAACAAGATTTTACAAGCAAGAATAAACTTCAAGCTCTTTGTTCTGGCATCTGAAGTCTTAAATATTAGGTCCCAATGCCCTGAGTTTCATACATCTCTTTATCATTGACACATCCTCATCTCAGCTCTTCTCTAGAGTGTGTCCTTGCCTCTCCAACTCAAAGAAACTGAACATTTCTCTGGACAATAATACCACAAAGTGCATATTTTTGTCATTAGTTACTTTTCATGGTTGTTTAATTACTCAGCTTATTTATTTTAAAAGGCTAAAACACTGTATGACAGCAAGTCAGTGTCTAACTTAAATACACATGCTTAACAGAGACTAACATTCTGACTTGCTGGAAATAATTGTTATATTTGCTTCTGAATGAACAAATGAAACAGACTTAAATTATTTTCAGAATGTTAGTTAGGCCTTAGAAAATACTGACAGTAAGAGGTCTGAGATGCAGGATAGTTACTAAAGAAGGAAGTGGACGTTTCTCCTCTGAGGATCTTAAACAAACAATAGCTTTTTATCTTCCATGACAATTTCAAAGTGATTCCATCTGAAGAAAGGGGATAGGATTTAAAGCCACCTAAAACTGTTTTCCAATTATTTAACTTTATGAATGAATGAAAAAAAAAATTGAGTCCACTGGACTTAACTAATCAGAAAATTTAGGAAATAACAAGTGCTAAGAACATATTTCAACATTTTTGTGGTCTTTTTCCCCCCCATTTATTTTGGCAAGTGTTGTGAGAGACTCACTTGATTTAGAGAAATTTCCAAAAGTCTAGCTAGAGTTTATTCACTCACTTAAATCTTCAGGGATAAATGTGACATTCCATAAAAATTTTATACACATATTTGAGTTTGGAAAGAAAGGATGAGGAGAAAACTGCTCATGTCATTTTATCACTTTCCCTTTTCTGTTCAAGGCAAAAACATAACCGTATGAAATATAGGACAGAGGAAATAAATTAACTATGTTAATATAGGTTGTAAAATTCTAAAATCATTTTCAGTGCAGGCTGAGGCTATGAGGGAGAGCAAGAGTTATTTCACTGAAACTCTTTAACCCACAGACTCCTTGCCTCTTTTTTTACAGAGAGATATTGCTGAGAGTGTAGTGCAGAATGATGATGAAGTAATACTAAATGCAAACCTCTGCTGGGTTCCCCATAGGAAAACACACTTTAGTCGGAAGTAATAAAGTAAATACAGAAGCTACAAAAATCCATCACCAGAGAAAAACAATAATTTAAATGACTGATAAAAAAGGCATTTTATCTATGCATGATAAGAAACCACTGAATAAAACAAATTACATACCACATCAGAATGGCTCAATGCCCAAAGAAATTGAAAACAGCTCAGGACAAGGGAGAAGAGAAAAATCACAGAGACTCAGAAAAGATAGTGTCCCTCATATAAAGAATGCAAATGTTGTATTCCTGAAAACCCCACCCAGAGTATTCTACTCAGTTGTAGTCATTGTACACATGGCCATTAGTGACCACAAAATGGTATTTTGGATGAGAAAATAATAGTATAATTTTCCACATACAAACATGCCTTGAATAGTAACACCAGTGTCTCCAAGTTATTGTTCCTTCAGGTAAAGTTCAAATAATTGGGAAAATATGAATGACCCTTGCTATTTAGTATATTTGTTATTGATAGCCATGGATTTATGCAATGATTTATATATAAAATATTACAAAAGCAGCTTTCATTATGAAAACGGAAGAACAGAAATATTTAGTGATTCTTCTATGCTATGCAGTAAGTCAATTGTTATCCCCAGACAAAATTCACATCTCATGAACTCCTTGAACATTAGCTGTTATAACATGTTTATATTGTTTTGTTTATGTTACTTTGTTGTTAGGTTATTAGTATTTATAGAGAAATTCTCACAATATCATCATCTAAACTAAGAAAAAAGTTTAGAAAAGTCTCACGTGGTCATATATTTAAAATAAATTTTCAGGATTAATTGATAATAAACTAGAGCAGGAGTGGGCAATCTTTTTGTGAGTGCGTGCCAAAATCAGCAAAATCTCTGACTCAAAATTCTTCTGTGTGCCAACCCTAATTTTTTGAGAACATGTTATGCCTACTTGATATCTCTTAAGGTGTACGAATGTGAAGAACCTTGAAGAAATAATAAAATTCATTCGAGCGACAAAAACACAGTATATGATGATGAAAAATACATTTATTTTTTAATGTATACATGTACACTGATAGTCCGACAGAAAACTTTATGACTCCATTTGATATTATCAGTGGGACTTTTGCTGCTGCATCATTGATGACAGAGATTTTACATCAGGTTTATATTTCGTGACCTTCAGAGATATGCACGAGCTACTACTTTCATCCATCAGGCTACTCCTATTATGAGACGTAACAAAATTCATCACTGAGAAAAAAGATTCACAAGCGTATGTGGATGAAACCAAAACACTGGTTGGATCTAGGAAGGCAGGGAGAGTTAAGGCAGAGGCATAGAAATTGCTCTTCCCCTCTCTCGTCAATCCATGTCTATGGTCTTTAAGATAACTTGTTATGTAAAATTATTTATTTATCTAAGATGCACCTACAATGAATTTATCTGAAAAATAAAAAAGTCGATATTAAGAAAAAAATTGTAAATGGAAGATTATAAGAGAGGGTTTCGCGTGCCAACAAAAGTTACTGACGTGCCATGTTTGGCATGCGTGCCAGGGGTTGCCCACCCCTGATCTAGAGTATATACTGAGTTGAAGAGGTACAAGGCCTGGGTCTGTGCTAATTCATGTGTATTGAGCAAATCACCATGGGTTGAACATGAAAAACAATGATGACCAGTTGAATAAAATTCTGGGGATTTTTATTATTTACCAATATGGAGAAGAATGATGAGCAAAACTTAAGTGACTCAAAAGAGTTGTGTTACTTTGTATTCTTTGACCATTACCTCAAAATTTCTCTTTCTCTCCCTTCTACTCTCTGCTTCTATGAGTTTGACTATTTTAGATTCTATAAATGAAGCAATACAGTGTTTGTCTCTGTATCTGGCTTATTTCCTACCCTTGTGCCTAGAGATTGATCAGAAGTTGAGAATTTCTTCCTCTTCTTCAGGCCTCTTTCTCCAACTGATTGCAAAAATGGCATGGCAGAGACCTCAGGCATCTGGTTTGGATACTGAAGGTTTCTCATCTTGATTTCTCAGTCCCTAATGGAAGCATCTTATTCCTAAACCATAGAAAAATATTATTTCAGTCACGGAAAGCCTTCTTTCTCTCTGGATATGTCTGACTGGCATTGTCTACTCCTTGATCTTTCCTACCCACATAACTTCTATTGTTGTAAGTCCTTTTTTAAGAGTTAGTAGGAGTTATTAGAAACTGTATGAGTTTACAAGTTTCTAATCTGGTGAGTTTCAATAGGGACAAGTCAGAATAATGAGAACTAATGTTAATCTCTTTAATACTAAAAATAAACTAGTCCTCTTTTTCAGGAACTTTGGAAATAAAAAAAAAAAGATATAGGCTCAATTTCATTCTCTCCCAAGTGGACATCCAATTTTCCCAATACTGTTTATTGACAAAGCTATATTTCTCCATTTTTTATTTTTGGAGCCCTTGTCAAAGATTAGTTGACTGAATATGTGTGGGTTAATTTCTGGGCTCTCGATTTTGTTTCATCACTCTACATGGCAGCTTTTACACCAGTATCCTACTGTTTTCATTACTACAGCCTTGTAACATAATTTGAAATTAGAATGTATGATGCCTCCAGATTTTATTTTCTTGCTCAAGATTGCTTTCTTTATTTAGAATCTTTGTGGTTCCACATGAAGTTTAGAATTGCTTTTTCATTTCTTTAAAAAATGACATTGAAATTTTGAAAGGGATTGCATTAAATCTGTAAGTCACTTTAGATAATATGGACAGTTTAACAATATGAATTCTTCTATCCATTAACATGGGTATGTTTTCATTTATTTGTGTCTCTTCATTTTTTTTTATCATAGTTTTATAGCTTTCAGTATACAGATGTTTCATCTCCTTGGTAAAATTTCTTCCTTTTTATTTACTTATTTGATGTAATTGTAAATGGGATTTATTTCCTAATATAGTTTTCAGATAGTTCATGTTCATAATTGATTTTTGTGTGTTTATTGTATTTTGTAACTTTGCTAAATTTGCTTATCAGTTTAAACAGTTTTTTAATTGAATTTTTAGGATTTTCTATAAATAATCATAGCAACTGAAAAAAAAAAAGACAACTTTAAATATCCGCTTTCAATTTGGACAGTTTTTTGTATGCAAATAAATAAGTCTGAAAATCTATTATAAGGCAGACTGCATATAGCTACCAATAACATATTGTATACTTAAATTTTTCTATCGGGTAGACCTTATGCTGTGTGTTCTTTCCACAGGGAAAGAAAATAATAATACAAACAATAATAAAGGGGTTGGGAGGAAACTCTGAGAGTTGATGTATATGTCTGTGGCCTTGATGGCAGTGGTGATTTCATGGGTGTATATTTATCCCAAAACATACTGAGTTGTATACATTAAATATGTTCATCTTTCTATGTGTCAAACATAAATATCCTATATAATAAAAGGGTAATATTGAAATTGACTCTAAAGGCCGAACAACCTGGAATGACCTGTCACTATGATGCGCACTTACCACCAGGGGGCAAACATTCAACTCAGGAGCTGCCCCTGGTGGTCAGCGTGCTTCTACAGGGGAAGCTCCACTCAGCCACAAGCTGGGCTGATGGATGCGAGCACAGCGGCAGTGGCAGGAGCCTCTCCCCACTTAGTGACAACCCTATGATGTCAGTCGGACAACCCCCGAGGGCTCCCGGGCTGCCAGAGGGATGTCTGATTGCCAGCTTAGGCCCGATTCCTGGGTGCAGGCTGGGCTGAGGGACCCTCTGAGTGCATGAATTTTCGTGCACTGGGCCTCTAGTACTTTTTATAAATAAAAAATACCTCAAATAACTCTGAAATGCAAATAAAAAAATATTATCAGAAGACTAGAGAGTTTGAGAAAGCACTATCAGCTGGTTAGATCAGCCCCTTTCTGAAAATGATACCTAAGTTTTGGCAACAGAAAAATTTGCCCTGACACGACTCTGGAAGAGTAATGAGGTCTTATGCCCAAATGTCAAAATTCTGGTGCCTATGATAGACATCTCACCATTACTATGACCTATTGTAACAGGATTTGTGGAACTAGTACAGCATCAGAGAATTACTAGTAGAAAACTCAAAAACAAAGATGAGCATATGACTAAAGTTTTAAAAATATGTATTATTAGAGGAGCACCAAACAATAATCAGAAGAGCTAACAGAGAAAACAGAACAATAACAGATATGTAAATAAACTGTAAATAATACATCTAGTAGGTTAAAAAGAACATTAAATCCATGGCACTATGGTTATTAGAAAATGATTGTGGACTTTAAAACTAAAAACACAAAACCATCTGCATATAAATAACTTAGGTACAGCTGAAAAAGATGAGTAACTTAGAAAATGCAGTGGTAGCTTTTGGTAAAATAAGATGGATAACCTCAAATAATTCATGTAACTAAAAAAATTGAAATTCACAGAGAATTGTTCCAAACATGTGATCTACCATCTATGATGCAGAGAAAGTACAAAAGAGAAAAAAATCAAAATTATCTCAGAACTTTTAAAAACAGATAACTTTTCCCAACTCAAGAAATCTCATGATTTAAAGAAGAAAGATAGGGAGATAGAGCACCTTATATTTTAGAACTTTCAGGAGAAGCAAAATAAAATCTAGTCATAAAAAACATTGCTTTAAAATTGTTTAACTGGATAACTGGGTGAAATAGCAGATTAGCCATAACTAAAAATAGTAATAATATAGTAAAATATGAATCTGAAAAAATTGTCTATAATCTCATATTAAGGTATAAACTAACCAAATTAAAGAAAGATTTAAAAACATGGAAAATAGGCCCTAAATGGATTGGCTCAGTGGATAGAGCGTCGGCCTGTGGACTGAAGGGTCCCAGGTTCGATTCCAGTCAAGGGCATGTACCTTGGTTGCGGGCACATCCCCAATAGGGAGTGTGCAGGAGGCAGCTGATCGATGTTTTTCTCTCATCGATGTTTCTAATTCTCTATTCCTTTCCCTTCCTCTCTGTAAAAAAAATCAATAAAATAAATTTTTTTAAAAAAAGGAAAAAAAAGAAAATAAGATGAGAAGATCTAAAGAGAGGTCTTGGAGAAACTAAGGTTGAGATTAAAGAACTCTTTTTAGAAATAATGGCTAATAATTTTCCATAATTGAAGAAAAACATGAACTCTTAGATTTGAGAGAAAAAACACACAAACAGGATAGATACCTAGACAGATATTAACATATCTACAGGCACCAAAGACAATGACAAACTTTAAAAGTAGCTGAAGGGAAAAGACAGATTATCTATAAACAAAATCTTTACAATTGAGAAGTTTTTTACAAAAAAAAAAAAAAGGAAACATCCTAAATGTCCATATTCAGGAAATTTAGTAAATAAATATTTGAATACACATATAATCTCAAACTATATGAACATAAATATGAAAAAAATACAGCTAAAGTTATCAACATAATAATAATAATTTTTATGCAGAATTATAGGTATTCATAAAGTTAAATAAGGTAATTATCTATAAATACATGAGCCTGAACATTTAGGAATTCCCAAGTTCGTTTAACAAGGTTTCAAACTATGCAAGCATATGTTTCTGAGGAAGGGGTGGGGTTATAAAAGGTTCAGCCAAAAAGCAAGGGTTACTGTGTTTTCCTCCAGCTCTGCCCAGGGGAGGTGGGCGCTGGCCAGCAGACGCAAATTTCTGGTCAGCCTAAGAGACTCCACCCCACAGTGACCACAGAAGCATCTGGCTTCAGCACACCATAGCCTCAGGCATTAAGGTCACTCAACAAACACTCCTCCCAATTACATTTAATTTGAAGGAAAAATGAAGAAGAAAAAAAGACCAAAATGAGATGGGATTAAATGTTGAGAATTTCATTATCAATATTATTTGTTTTAGAGTAATACAGACATATGTACTCGCTTAGAAGAAAAAGTTGTATAGTAGTTGGTGAAAGGCCTGTGGAAAAAAAGACGGTAAAGGATCTACAGTATAAGTAAATTCAAGGAGGGACAATGCTTCCTCTAAAATTTTCAGAGCAGGCATAACAAAGGAAATGAAAAATTGATAATGCCATTTAAGTTAGAACACACCATTGAGAAAGTATATATCTATTTTTTTAAGTTATGTATGCAGATGATCAGTTAATTTAAGGAGCAGGTATAGAAAATATGAGAAAAGCAAGACAGGTATTTCCTGTTGAGTAGATATATGAGAACAAGGAACAAAGAGCTGATCAAAGATAAATACAAAAACAGTTGAGGGATGCTAAAAACCTGAAGATGTGATCATATATTTTAATTTTTTATTTATTGACTTTAGAGAGAGAGGAAAGGAGAGGAAAGAAAGATTTGTTGTTTCACTTATTTATGCATGCATTGGTTGATTCTTATAAGTGCACTGACCGGGAATTGATCTTGCAACCTTGGCATATAGGGACAATGCTCTAACCAACTGAACTACCTGGCCAGGGCAGAGATGACATCCTATCTAATAAAAGAGAAACATGGTAATTAGCCGTACCTCTGCTACCCTTCCCATTGGCTAATCAGGGAGATATGCAAATTAACTGCCAGCCAAGATGGCAGCTGGCAGCCAGGCAGCTTGAAGCGAACATGAGGCTTGCTTGCTTCAGTGACGGAGGAAACCAACATTCCCCGCCTGCCTCTGCCGGCCTCTGAGCTTGCAGTTTGAAACATTGTTACAAATATAGAAGCTAAATAAAACCCCAGAAACCTGCTTTCAGCCAGCCGGGATCTCATAGCTGGAGTTGAAACAAGTGTTTCGATTATAGAACCCAAACAAACCAGATACCTGCTTTCAGCAGCAGAGGCCTAAGAGCTGGAGCCAAGCCTCAGAGCTAAAGCTGGCCCAGAATAAAAAAAAAGAAAAAGAGGAGCGGTTGGGAGCTTCCGTCACCCGCCAGCCTGAAAACAGCCCTCAGCTCCTCACCCAGACTGGCCAGGCACCACAGTGAGGACCCCCACCCTGAAGGGTGTGTGACCAGCTGCAAACAGCCATCAGCCCCTCACCCAGGCTGTCCAGGCACCCAAGCGGGACACCCACCCTGATCCAGAACACCCTTCAGGGCAAACCAGCTGGGCCCCACCTGTGCACCTGGCTCTATCCTATATAGTAAAAGGGTAATATGCCTCCCAGCACCGGGATCAGTGTGACAGGGAGCAGCACCCAAACCCCCTGATCGCCCTGTGGCTCTGTGTGTGACAGGGGGCGGGGCCACAACCTCCCTATCCGCCCTGCTCTGTTCATGACAGGGGAGGGCGCTCCAACCCCCTGATCAGCCCTGCTCTGTGCCTGATAGGGGGGAGCTCCCCAACCCCCTGATCAACCTGCTGCTCTGTGTGTGACAGGGTGCGGCGCCCCATCCCCACCCTCACGGGCCCCGCTCTGTGTGTGACGGGGTAGAGCCATAACCTCCCCATCGGCCCTACCCTGAGTGTGACAGGGTGCGGCACCCCAACCTTCTGATCCTCCCTGCTCTGTGTGTGACAGGGGGCGGTGCCCCAACTCCCCTATCGGCCCTACTCTGTGAGTGACACGGGGGAGCTGATTGGCCCTGCTCTGTGCATGACAGGGGGTGGTGCCGCAACCTCCCCATCAACCCTGCCTTGAGTGTGACAGGGGGCGGTGCCCCAACCCCCCAATCGGCCCTACCCTGAGCGTGACTGAGGGTGGCATCGCAACCTCCCGATCCGCCCTGCTCTGTGCATGACAGGGGGCAGTGCCCCAACTCCCCAATCAGCCCTGCTCTGAGCCCGACCAGGGGCTGCACCTAGGGATTGGGCCTGCCCTCTGCCACCCGGGAGCAGGCCTAAGCCAGCAGGTCTTTATCTTCCAAGGGGTCCCAGACTGCGAGAGGGCACAGGCCGGGCTGAGGGACCCCCCTTTCCCCCCGAGTGCACAAATTTTTGTGCACCGGGCCTCTAGTATTTTAATAACTCAATAAGCATGATATAATTCTTTTTTAGAAAGTAGTTTCTAGTTTTATCCCAAGGTTAGTTGTGAGTAAGGCAAAGGAAAAAGAAAGAAAAATAATGGGAGTGGGAGGATAAAAATGTTAGATAGAGATTGGCTGACATATTGAATTATAAAACTCTGCTAGGTAGGAAAATAAGTGAAAGTGGATAGAGGGTATAGGGTTAGATTGAGAAAATCAAAATATCTAGGAAATAAAATTCCTGATACTATCAAAGTGATAGAAATGAAGTGACAAAGTTACAAGAATAGGAAAGTATGATTATAAATTAATTTTTCTCACACACATAGTTATTCTCAATTTCATTATTCTGTTATTTCCAGCACCTATTAATATTTGGTATTTTCTTTTTTTCCTTGAGGACTGAAATCTTGTTTGTCTCACTTACTGATGTATCCCTACGATCTAGAGTGCTCGCTCACTGGCACAGAAAGAGTGCTCAATCATTATTTTTTAATATCTGAATAATTGTTGGAATTTCATAGGTGTTTAAAATTTGATGTAGGTGATTAAATGGACAAAATGGTTTATAAAAAATAAGAAGCCTTCACCTGAGAGAATGACTTGGGAAATATTGATGGCAGAGTTGAATGAGTATTTCATTCCTAAAAGATATAGTATGGTATATTAGTTTTACAAGTAGGCCTAAATTTAAAACAATGGATTTGGTGCTGGAAATACAATGCAGTAGCAGCAGGACATTATAAAATGAACTTAATCATTGAGAGCCTCCATTTTCTCATTCATCCAAAAGGTATTATGCCATAATCACATTTTTGTAGGATAGAATTAGATAATAATAATACACATATGCCTTGTGTCTGGCACATAAGAATACTCATTATGTGTTAGGTATTTTTAAATGATGCTCAAATCACTGTGCTGTAATCTCTATGTCCTCTTTTTAAGCAATGGCATTATTTTTCCAAGACTTTAAAAATCCCAAGTAAATTTATAAGTTTTCCCAACTCTAAAGTCAGACAACTGCACCTATTGAGACTATATATATGTGTATATATATATTCCCCTGACTGGTTTGGCTCAGTGGATAGAGCGTCAGCCTGAGGACTGAAAGGTCCCAGGTTCGATTCCGGTCAAGGGCATGTACCTTGGTTGCGGGCACATCCCCAGTGAAGGTGTGCAGGAGGCAGCTGATCGATGTTTCTCTTTCATTGATGTTTCTAACTCTCTATCCCTCTCCCTTCCTCTCTGTAAAAAATCAATAAAATATAATATATATATATCCAGTGACCAGGACGGCAGAATGACCAGAAGGACTGAAACGACCAGTGGCTATGACATGCACTGTGGCAGCCAACCAGCCTGATCCAGGCCCCAATCGCCTCCCTCCACCCCCAACCGCTGGCCCTCACACCCCAATCAGGGGCAGAGCCGGCTGGCCAACCATCCATGGACCCTCCCCACAGGCTGGCCCTGCCCCTGATTGACTCCCTACACCCCGATGTGGAGCCGAGCCAGCTGGCCAAACTCCCGCATCTCTCCTCCCCTGATCGGCCCCCATCGGGGCCAGTCAGCAGAACCCCACCCATGCACGAATTCATGCACTGAGCCTCCAGTTAGTAATATATCTCTCAGTATTTTTATCAAGGAGCAAATCACCATAGCAATGATATTAATAGTCCCAACATTTTATATAAAGAATTTTGCACTACAGACCCAGTTATTATTCTTAAGAGAAAATAAAAGACTATATAGTAGTGGTGGAAAAAAGATGAGAAGCAATTTCTATTTTCATTTTTGTCCATTCTTTAAGTGCATTATTTTTCTACCAAGTTTTCACCCTTTCTATATATCATAGTTATCCTGCACTCAAATGCTACTAATACTTTTAGAGCAAAATAGAAAAGCTAATCAATCCATAGAGCATTTTGACATACATGGATATTGTTCATGTACACAAGAGATGCAAGAATAAAAAAAAAAAAGATGCTATTTCTTCATCTTTTTTATTTGACATACATACAAAAGAAAAACATGGGTTTATCCAAACATTGGGACAAAATTCAATTTTTTTCTATAATTTTTATAGGAACTCTTTGGTCAAGTAAATTATTGAGTGTGTCTTTGCCTGAAATTAAAATGTCAAAGTACCACTTTTCACAGCATATTCATTTAGTGTGCCTTTAACTGAAAAAAAATCATCATGCTGGAACAAAAGAGATTTTGTCAAAAACAGAACAAATATTCAAAAGCTATTATGGTAAGTAGCTGTTAACTGGGCAGGCATTATGTTAGGAAGATCTGTTTTTCTCCTCACTTTATTTTTAGCTCCTATATTTTTCTGAAAGACATGACTGAGCCAGAGACATTAACAAACTATCTGCAACATTTCATCAGGGAATACGGATTTCACACCACTGGGCTTTCTGAACACAATTCACAGTAACTTTTTCCTTAATAAAAACACATATAACTAGTAATATAATGGTTTTTTTCCTGATGGAAGAGCAACAGTTTTATCACATGCTTATCATACCTGCAGGCATCAAAATTGCAGAAGTCAAGGATGTCTTTGTTTTCAGTAAGGACCCAAAAGCAGTGAGAACAAGCTCAAGGTTTTGATTTATTTCAGGACTATTGCTAGCCACGGTGCAATTACCTTTTGTAAAATGTATCTCAAGATTAAACGTGTTTCTTCCCCAACCCCACACTGTGGTATGATGTGCTTAGTGATAATGGCTGTGGGACAGTCACCTTTGCTTCATCAGTTTACTATCAAGAACACCAAAGGGACTATCTTAGAGATTTTGCCCAATTCAGCCTTAAAAAGGATATGCACAATGTTGCTACAGGCAGGGCACAGTTTGATCCCCTGACTTAAGAGGTAAATATGCTTCTTTTTCTCTTGGACCCAGAGCACTTTCCGCATCATTACTAATGTACAAAATCTGCATGTCAAATTAATTTGTGCTCTCTTCACCTTACATTGATTAATACAAATTAAGTTTCACACTCATCACCCAGAGCAGTTAACAAGTAGTAGTATCAAATTCCATGACTTTCCCCCACTATACTTCCTTAAACTGCTCTTTCTACAGTTCCTATTTAATAGTGTTTATTTCAAAGCAATCGTTTAAAATGAAGGCTCCAAAGCATCTCAGATTTTCTCAGTGTTGAAAGATAGAGTTTGGAGACATTGTGAATTTTAGTTTCAAAATATATTTCATGGTTTTACAAGATGAGCCCAATAATTAGTTAAATACCTTAAATATTCTATGAATTTGCATCAAGAAAACCCAGAGGTGTATCATCAATCCCTGGATTGTATTCATTTCCATAAATAACAAATGTAGAGGTATTGCATAAAAGCAAATACTAAAATGAACAAAATGTGAGGTTTGAAACTGCTCTACATGTAATATTATGTTTTCTATTACCCCAAAAGGGAGTTAATAGAGGAGAAATTTTGCTGAGAGTCTATATTCCAAGTGTTCTTATAGAAACTCCCTTTATGTTAAAGTTTTATAAACATAAATACATAGATAGACATCATGAGAGAACTACAATAAACCATATGTTAAGTAACACAGGGGAAATATATTTTATTAATACACAATATGGCTTTCTTTTTATGACAGTATTCAGAGAACATGAGGATGATATAGTAATAAAAAGTCAAATTAAGTAGTTTTGTAAAGTTATAAAATTATTTTACAACTACATAAAACAAGACTGCAAACAAGTACTCTTTGGCTTTGATATTTGGAAAGTATTTGCTAATTCATTTTGGACAATATGTTCTTCTGAAGGTGGAGAAATTTTTTTTTAAGACAAGATATGTGTGTGTGAGAGAGGAGAGCAGTTAGAAAGGATTCCTTCAAGATAACAAAGGTAAACCACAAAATTGGGCTCCAGGATATCCACATCATAAGCATCCCAATATTGACACTGTGGTATGTAGACTGTACAGTGTTTTGTAATTGCTCAACCTTTCCAAGTGGAAACTAAACTCCATGACTGAACCTGTGTCTTTAATTAGCTTGTCTGATTTCTTCTAATCCCCTCCATGTCTAATAAAATTTTAAAGTTCAAAAATTATCCTCTGCACTCAGTTTTAAAACTAAATGTTCCTTTTCACTTATGCTTTGTTATGGATTCAATGAATTGTCCTGTCAAACTCATATGTTGAAGCCCTAAGCCCCATTTTAGTGGAATTTGGAGA
Organism: Myotis daubentonii; assembly: GCF_963259705.1. Classification (NCBI taxonomy): domain Eukaryota; kingdom Metazoa; phylum Chordata; class Mammalia; order Chiroptera; family Vespertilionidae; genus Myotis; species Myotis daubentonii. Next base: position 81,995,187 of record NC_081840.1, on the reverse strand, counting down.
GGGGGTCTTTGGGATTTTATGTTTAGATGAGGTAATTAAAGGTAGGGGGACTTATTGTGGAATTAATGTCCTTATAAGAAGAGAAAAAGACCGGAGCTCCCTCCCTCTCTGATGTGAAGATACAGTGAGAACGCAGCCATCTGCAAACAAGGAAGATGACAACAATCAAGAACCCAATCTGCCAACAGCTTGATCTTGAACTCTCCAGTCTCCAGAATCGTGAGAAATAAAGGTCTGTTATTTAACCCCCCTGCCCCCCAAGTCTGTTATAGCTGCCTAATCTAAGACATAAAATTCAAGTTTTTAGCCATTTGGCTTTTCTTTAAATGACATCAGTGTCATATACTCAATTGCACTTTTTTTTATGCCCATAAGGATGGGATATGGACTATGCCTATTATCATGGAATGCTAATTCTGATACCATATTCTTTATGACTTTTGTAGAAAAGTCATAATATCAATATACTTAGAATGTCATAAAGTTTTCTGTCTCTTTCAATTGCAGAACATAGTAATTTACATGTAAGGTAGGATATTTTTAATAACCAAATTTTTGGAGACTGTCAAAAAATTCTTTTAATTTATATTTAGTTACTCTTCATATATACTCAATTTATATATAATATATAATAATACAAATATAAATAATATAATAATATAATATAAATGAGGAAGATGCATTAAATTTCTAAGAGACATGAGGTTATCAAGAATAGATTTTTTTCCCCACTTTATATCCCTTATATCAATTCACAGCGATTGTATATACTAAGTTCTTAAATATATTTTCTAAATTGATTAATTAAAAGAAAGTACTAGGTACTTTATAAGACATAAGGTGTTAAAAATTAAATACACTGAAAGTTCAGCCCTCAGAGAAATTCTAGTCTTGCAGAAGATCTCATAGATAATAAGAACTACTCAAACTAATTAGTAATGAGAATAAAATACAGATGTATATGATTCATTTAAATAAACACAAGTCCATATTTTAAAGAGCTAAAATGGTGGGCCTATAAAATCCTACCAAAAAAGTAAAAACTATCATTTATAAACTTTGAATATTCAATGCAGTTCTTTTTAAAAATATATTTTCATGCATTTTTACAGAGAGAGGAAGAGAGCAGAAGAGAGAGAGAGAGAGAAACATCAGTGTGAGAATGGAACAACGCTCACATCAATCAGCAGCCTCCTGCATGTGTGGACTGGCAACCTTTCCTTGCATGGGAGGACACTCAACCAGCTGAGCCACACTGGCCAGGCCCCAATGCAGTTCTTATGTAGTACTCTTTAATTTGTGAGAGTTGTGAGGCCATAGAGCAACGGTAGTGTTCCTGAACTAGCTCAATGCATGAATAGGTTTGTTTTGCTGCCAAACCCTGGGAATAAGGCTTACTCTGAATCACTGATCAGGTTCTTTCCTATCAGTATAACTGGAGTGATAATCTCAAATTCCTACATGTAGGGAAAGATTTATTATTCCTTAGGTTAGGAAGAGGCAAGAATTTCTAAAATGCTACACTAAGAACCTTGGAGAAACTTCTCCTTTATAAAAATTAATCAGAACACAGGAAAGAATTGTCAGAATCAACTTTTTCAGAATTCTAAATATTAACAAGAAGCTAGAAATCCAAGATGCATTTATTTAAGAAAAGTAGCTGAATCTCAATAAAATAGTGAATTTTGTGGTATTTTAACTTTTCCTATCACATTCTCTTCTTGCCAGCCCTTGTGGTAACCTTAAAAACGAACTGCCTGACAGACTCTGAAGGGGAAAAATAGATTTGGAGCTTCCATAAAACCCCACCCCCCAAAGAATGTCACTATTTGACCTTTCTGGCAGCGCTCTAGGCCTCCTTGTAAGGCTTTACATTTAACCTGATTCAGAGCTTGCTCAGTGGGAAAGCCTTGTCCCAGGATGTTTGTCAAAAGCAATCAGCATCAATTGTTTAATATAGAAGCTGCCGAATTTAGTGGTATCAGTTAGACCAAATAATAGGGTAACCAAAAACATTAAAAGGAAAATTACATGTTTTGAGATGCCCGTTGAGGGCTTAAATAGGCTCCAACATAACCCTAGGACAGCTGAGCATTCCCTAATCTCTCATCTCTAGTTGACCTTCAAGATTTACACAAGCTGGAAATGAAGGATAAAGAATAACTGTAAACTCCTGCAGAATTGAAGTCACATCCCACCACACATACAGAATCCCTCTACAAAGATTGGGAGACTTACTGGTTCAAGGCATTTAATGAAATATTTGTCCAGTTATTAGCTCACCACTAAGTTAACTGAAGCAGAGACTTCAGTGGCCACACATGACAAAGAATAGACTTTACAGAATTAGCCCAGAAAAACAGTAACCACAACAAACCCTGGTGATAAATAGAAATCTGTTTTCCAGAATACCCACATTATATCATTTCAAAGGCTCAGTTTTCTATAAAAAATAATGATATGCAAAAAAACCCCAAAAAGTATGGCCCATACACGAGAAAGAAAGAAAAAATGGAGCCAATAACAACCACCTTTATGGAAAGCTAGGTGCTGGACTTACTAAATACATTTTTTTTTAAAATCTGCTATTATAAACATTAAGGGGGAAAAAATGAAGCCATGTCTGAAGAATCAATGCAAATTATGTAAACAATCTCTCACTCAATCAAAGAGACAAAAATAATTTTAAAAGTACCAAGTACACATTCTTTAGTTGGAAAATAAAATTACTGAAAGAAAATTTTATAAAAAGTACTCAAAAGTAGATTTCCACGGACAGAATAAAGAATCAGCAAACTTAAAGGTAGATAGTTGAGATTTCTCAATCATTCATGAGGAATAGAAAAAAAAAAAGAAAAGAATGAATAAGATTTACCACATCTTACAGAACTACTTGGACCCCCTCAAATAAATAAAAGTATTCACAATGGTGATCAAAAAAGAGAAAAGAGGAGTAGAAAGAACATTAGAACAAATAATGGCTGAAAACTTCCCAAATTTGATGTAGAATATTAATCTAAATATCAGAGAAGCTCAATAAGCTCCAAATAATTTAAACTCAAAAATACCCATACCCAAATACATCCTAGCGAAATTGCAAAAGGTCAAAGACAGAGAGAGGATCTTGAAGTCAGCAAAAGAAAACAAACAAACAAGCAACAACAACAAGAAAAAAACACACATCATATATGAAGGATCCTCAATAAGACAAATAGCTGACTTTGCATGAGAAATAATGGAGGCCAGAGGCCAATGAATTGGTAAACGCAAAGCTGTCAACCAGGAATTCTATATCAGATTCTGGACACAAAATTTTTAATTATTGAAATTAAGTTGACATTAATCAAAGCTAGATTGGTTTAAGTTAATATGTTACTCTGTAATCCCCAGGCAACAATTTTAAAATATATCACAAAAATATAGTAAAATAAACAAGGGAATCAATATAGTGCACCAGAAAAAGTATTTATTTAGCACAAAAGAAGGCAAGAATGGAGAAATAGAGGGCCAAAGAGGACATAAGAAATGTAGAAAACAAATAACAATATGGCAGATCTAAACCTTACCTTATCAGTAGTTACATTAAATATAAAGTGGATAAGCATGCCAATCAAAAGGCAGGAATTGACAGAATAATTTTTTTAAAAAAATCCAAGTTTGTTCTGTCTTCAAGAGATAATTTATATACAAAGGCACAAAGAGATTAAAAATAAAAGAATCACCAAAAAACTGAAGTGGCTATATTAATATCAAATCTGATAAACTTTAAGGCAAAAACATATTTTTGTCTTAAAACAATTTTAAGGCTAGAGACATGAAAAATTAAAAACTAGCCCTGACCGGTTTGGCTCAGTGGATAGAGCATTGGCCTGTGGACTCAAGGGTCCCAGGTTTGATTCTGGTCAAGGGCATGTACCTTGGTTGTGGGCACATCCCCAGTGGGGGGTGTGCAGGAGGCAGCTGATTGATGTTTCTAACTCTCTATCCCTCTCCCTTTCTCTGTAAAAAATCAATAAAATATATTTTTAAAGAAACTAAAGAAAAAGAAAAACATTTTCTAACACAAAAGGGCAAGTCATTAAGACATAATTATCTATATATATAAAAGCCCAAGTGACAGGCCAACCAACTGACCATTCAACCATTGACTGGTAGCTATGATGGACACTGACCACCAGGGGGCAGATGCTCAATGCAGGATAGCCGTGAGCAAACTACGGCCCTTGGGCCATATCCGGCCCCGTTCGGCTGTTGTATCCGGCCCGTGGAGCCGAAAGAGCGGAGGGTTCTCTTGCTCTCCCCTCCGCTCCTTCACCAGCAGCAGTGTTAACATGTATTAGTTCACACAAACATTCCACCCATGCTTTTGTTCAGGCCCTCCATCCAGTTTAAGAACCCATTGTGGACCTCAAGTCAAAAAGTTTGCCCACCCCTGAGCTGGAACCACAGGCATGAAAAAGTGGAACAGACTGATGAGTCTCAGAGGGAAGGTGATGAGTGGGAAGATATTAACCAAAGATCTTATAGGCATACTAGAGGCCTGGTGCACAGATTCGTGCACTGGTGGGGTCCCTCGGCCTGGTCTGCACCCTCTCACAATCTGGGACCCCTCGGGGGATGTCAGAGAGCCAGTTTTGGCCCAATTCCCGCAAGCCAGGCCAAGGGACTCCACCAGTGAATGAATCCGTGCACCAGGCCTCTAGTAAGCATACATGTACTTAGTATATTTCTATATTGGCAGAATAATGCCTAAAATAGACTCATTTGCTCTCTAGTTTGAAAAGATGGATGTTAAAAGGGCAAAAAATGAAGAGAAAGGGTCATGAAGAAAACGGATAGAAGCATTATTAAATCTACTTAAATAGATTTTACAATCAATAGAGTTAATCCAGTTTATGTTACATTTAATTATTTTATTGCAAAAACACAATTTTGACACTTAAGCTATATGTTAGAAATGAGTGTTGTAGATTATGTAGCTCAATTTCCAATGGGCACATATCAAATTTGAGTTTTTAAGGATCAGCTGAAGAACTTATAGCTTTCTCCAAATGGTTCTTCATTTAACAGTTAAGTAGTAATAAAATCCAAACAGAGGTTTCAATTTTCTTTTATAATTGGCATCAGTAACTTCTATATTTTAGATTAATTACTAAGAATTTTCATTTCCCATAGGTGGCAGTATAAACTACAAAGAATATTCATTACTACCTATATTCATTCAGATCATACTCTATCATAATGGCTAAGTAGTATTTTAAGGGTTGCCTGATTCCACAGAGTCCATCCATAAACATATTTAAAATTCTTAAAGTAGGGAGTAATTTATTTTGTTAAAAGTAAAATTATAATTCTAAGTAAAAATAAAACTATTATTTTACATCATTTTTGAGACTGTCTTACAACTTTAAAATAAAAAATAAAGAGTTCCCAGAAAATGGCAACCAGCAGGAAGGTAGGGAGGGAGAGAGTGTGAGAGCGCAAGGAAGTGATAGAGGAGTGTGTGGACGCGTGTGGTGTGTGTGTATGAGCTAGGGACAGTTAGATTCTGCAGGTCTTCTAAGGGGCTGCTAAACCAGGCAGTCTTAGGCGGCGGAGTCCTGCTCCCTGCTCGGACACTCCTGGGTGGCCAGCACAGGCACAGGGACCATGCCATCTTGGGAAACAGAGCTGCTTGAGACTAGGATCCTGGCCTCAGCACCACCCAGTCTGATCTCAGACGCATACCAGGACCCTGCAGCCACTGGGGACAGAGACCTGTGACCACAGCTACAGACCTGCGGACACCAAAAGTTGAGAAATCCCCACGGCAGATCCGTGAGTAACAGAGCCCATCCCCTCTTCCCGCAGGCTTGCAGGCAGCACCAGAGTAACTAACTGATAGACCCACCCCTTGCCAGGGCCTCAGCGCTCCAGGAACTTTAGCCTGAAAGTGCGCGAGCACCTTGGAACTGATCCCCCATAGGGCCAGGTTCAGGAGTCCTGGGCTGGGAGCAAACGCACGAACACCGGTTATTTGTCCCGCATATCACAGGCCCAGGGACCCTGATTCTCTCTCTGGGCAGGAGGCAGCACCAAGCACCAGTGACTTGACTGTGTTTCTTATCACCTGCGCCTGAGATCCTGATTTCCTGTGCATTCATACTAAGAGCCAGTGACTCCAATTCCTGGTGCAAGGGCACACAGGGACCCTGATTCTCAAGGCAAGGTCACGCTAAGCAACAGAGACTCTGATACTGGATTCTGGGGAAATCTGACTACTGGCGCACACTAGGGGGCTCTGGCTTTCAACACGCTCCAGGGGGTTCTCTGTTTCAGCACGGTGCAGGCAGGGTCCCTGATTCTAAGGGCACTTACGAGGCCACATTGAGCGCTGACAACACTGACTCTGTGCGAGCCTGGTTCCCACCAACCCACAACAACCACACATCTTAGTGTCCGAGCTCTTCAGTGACACTAGGGTGGTGGGGGGCTCCCACTGCACACGGCCCAGGCCCATGCAACTCGACATTTGAACCATCGGGAGATAATCAGAATGAAGAGACGAAAAAACACCCAGAGGAAAGACAATGAGGAGTCACCAAGAAAGGACATTAATGAAGTTGAAGCATGCAACATGACAGAAAAAGAATTCAGAATAATGGTTGTACAATTCATTCACCGGATGGATGAGAAAATCAACAACCTATGCAAGAATCAGGAAGAAATGAAAAGTGATATAGCTACAATCAAAAACACCATGGAAAGTTTCAACAGCAGACTAGAAGAAGCAGAGGACCGAATTAGTGAATTAGAAGATAAGGCAGAGAAACAAGCTCAATCTGAACAGCAACTGGAGAAAAAAATTAAAAAGCAGGAGGAGAGCCTAGGGGAGCTTCGGGACAACATGAAACGAAGTAACATACGCATAATAGGGCTGCAAGAAGGACAAGAAGAGCAGCAAGGATTAGAAAATCTATTTGAAGAAATAATGTCAGAAAACTTCCCAGATATGGGGAAGAAAAAAGTTACACAAGTACAGAGAGTCCCAGGCAAGATGAACCCCAAAAGACCCACACCAAGACACGTCATAATAACGATGGCAAATGTACAAGACAAAGACAGAATCTTAAAGGCTGCAAGAGAGAAACAGAGAGTTACCTACAAAGGACCCCCCATCAGATTATCAAATGATTTCTCAACAGAAACACATCAGGCCAGAAAAGAATGGACAGAAATTTACAAAGTGATGCAAAGAAAAGGACTGAATCCAAGAATACTCTATCCAGCAAGGCTATCATTCAAAATTGAAGAGGAAATAAGAAGCTTCACAGGCAAAAAAAAGGCTAAGGGAGTTTATCACCACCAAGCCAGCAATGCAAGAAATGCTAAAGGGACTGGTGTAAAAAGAAGAACTAAAAAGCCCAGAAAGAAAAAAGGCACAAAAAAAAAAATAGAAATGACTACAAACAAGTACCTTTCAATAATAACTTTAAACATAAATGGACTAAATGGTCCAATCAAAAGACATCGAGTGGCTGAATGGATAAAAAAACATGACCCATATATTTGCTGTCTACAGGAGACCCACCTCATTAGAAGGGACTCACACAGACTGAAAGTGAAGGGATGGAAAAATATCTTTCAGGCAAATGGAAATGAAAAAAAAGCTGAGGTAGCAATACTTATATCAGACAAAATAGACCTCAAAGTGAAGGCCATAACAAGAGATGAGGAAGGCCACTTCATAATACTAAAGGGATCAATACAACAAGAGGATATTACCCTGATAAACATATATGCACCCAATGCAAGAGCACCCACATACATAAGAAAACTCCTGGAAGATATCAGGGGAGAGATTGACAACAATACAATAATAGTGGGGGACTTTAATACACCACTGACATCACTGGATAAATCTGCTAGACAAAAACTCAGCAAAGAAACAGCAATCCTAAATGACTCACTAGATCAGATGGACTTAATTGACATCTTCAGAACACTTCACCCCAAAGCCACAAATTATACGTTCTTCTCAAGTGCTCATGGGACATCTTCAAAAACAGACCACATATTGGGTCACAAATAAAGTCTCCCCAAATTCAAGAAGACTGAAATCATACCAAGCATCTTCTCAGACCACAAGGCCATAATATTAGAAATAAACTACAATAAAAACAACTCAAAATACTCAAACACTTGGAAGCTGAATAGCACATTATTAAATATTGATTGGGTTGCCAATGAGATCAAAGAAGAAATTTAAAACATCCTGGAAACTAATGACAATGAAAACACAACAATCCAAAACCTTTGGGACGCAATGAAAGCAGTCCTGAGAGGGAAGTTTATAGCTCTACAGGCCTATCTCAAAAAACAAGAAAAAATGGTAGTAAATCATCTAAATCTACAGCTCAAAGAATTAGAAAGAGAGCAACAAGAAAAGCCCAGAGTGAGCAGAAGGAAGGAGATAATAAAGATTAGAGCAGAAATGAATGACATAGAGACCAAAAAAACAATACAGAAAGTCAATGAAACCAAGAGCTGGTTCTTTGAAAGAATAAACAAGATTGACAAACCTCTAGCCAGGCTCACCAAGAAGCAAAGAGAAAGGACCCAAATCAACAAAATCAGAAATGATAGAAATAACAACAGATCCCACAGAAATACAAATGATTGTTAAAAAATACTATGGACAACTCTACTCCAACAAACTAGACAACCTGGAGGAAATGGACAAATTCCTAGGAAAATACAACATTCCAAAACTTAATCAGGAAGAATCTAAAAATCTCAACAGGCCAATAACTATGGAAGAAATTGAAGCAGTCACCAAAAAGCCTCCAGCAAGCAAAAGCCCAGGACCAGACGGTTTCACAGGGGAGTTTTACCAAACATTCAAGGAAGAACTAAAACCTATCCTCCTCAGACTACTACAAAAAATCCAAGAGGAAGGAACACTTCCAAGCTCATTCTATGAAGCCAGCATCACCCTAATACCAAAACCAGGTAAAGACAGCACAATGAAAGAGAATTACAGGCCAATATCCCTCATGAACATAGATGCCAAAATCCTCAACAAAATCTTAGCAAATCAGATCCAGCACTACATCAGAAAGATCATACACCATGACCAAGTAGGATTTATCCCAGGGATGTAAGGATGGTACAATATCCGCAAATCAATAAACGTGATACATCACATAAACAAATTGAAAGAAAAAAACCACATAGTCATATCAATTGATGCAGAAAAAGCATTTGACAAAATTCAACACCTATTTCTGATAAAAACTCTCAGTAAGGCGGGAATTGAAGGATCATACCTCAACATAATAAAAGCCATATATGACAGGCCCACAGCCAACATCATACTCAATGGACAAAAACTAACACCATTTGCCCTAAGAACAGGAACAAGACAGGGATGCCCCCTCTCACCACTCCTGTTTGACATAGTACTGGAAGTATTAGCCATTGCAATTAGACAAGAAGAAGAAATAAAAGGCATCCAAATTGGAAAAGAAGAAGTAAAACTGTCCTTATTTGCAGATGACATCATATTATACATACAAAACCCTAGAGACTCCATCAAAAAACTATTAGACTTAATAAAAGAATTCGGCAATGTAGCAGGATACAAAATTAATGCCAAGAAATCTATGGCATTTCTATACACCAATAGTGAATGTACAGAAAGAGAGACTAAAAAAGCAATCCCATTTACCATCACACCAAAAAATTTAAGCTACCTAGGAATAAACTTAACTAAAGAGGTAAAAGACCTCTACTCAGAAAACTACAGGACGTTGAAAAAAGAGATAGAAGAAGACATAAAGAGATGGAAAAACATACCATGTTCTTGGATTGGTAGAATCAACATTATTAATATGTCCATACTGCCCAAAGCAATCTATAAATTCAATGCACTTCCCATTAAAATACCAATGGCATATTTCACAGACCTAGAACGTACTCTCCAAAAGTTCATCTGGAATAAAAAACGACCCTGAATAGCTGCAGCGATCCTGAGAAAGAACAAAGTAGGTGGGATCTCAATACCAGATATCAAGCTGTATTAAAAAGACACTGTTATCAAAACTGCCTGGTACTGGCACAAGAACAGACATATAGATCAATGGAATAGAATAGAGCCCAGAAATCAGCCCCAACCAATACACTCAATTAATATTTGACAAAGGAGGCAAGAACATACAATGGAGTCAAGATAGTCTCTTCAATAAATGGTGTTGGGAAAATTGGACAGATACATGCAAGAAAATGAAACTAGACCACCAACTTACACCATACACAAAAATAAACTCAAAATGGATAAAGGACTTAAATATACTATGGGAAACCATACGAATACTAGAAGAATCCAAAGCTAACAAAATCTCAGACATATGCCAAAGCAATTTCATCACCGATACAGCTCCTAGGGCATTGGAAACTAGAGAAAATAAACAAATGGGACTACATCAAAATAAAAAGCTTCTGCACAGCAAAAGAAACCATCAACAAAACAACAAGAAAACCCACTGCGTGGGACAACATATTTGCCAATGTCATATCTGATAAGGGCCTAATCTCCAAAATTTATAGGGAACTCATACAACTTAACAAAAGGAAGATAAACAATCCAATCAAAAAATGGGCAAAGGATCTAAATAGACACCTTTCAAAAGAGGACATTCAGAAAACCAAAAGACATATGAAAACATGCTCAAAGTCACTAATCATCCGAGAGATGCAAATCAAAACAACAATGAGTTACCATCTCACGCCTGTCAGACTGGCTATCATCAGCAAATCAACAAACGACAAGTGCTGGAGAGGATGTGGAGAAAAAGGAACACTTGTGCACTGCTGGAGGGAATGCAGACTGGTGCAGGCACTATGGAAGACAGTATGGAGTTTCCTCAAAAAACTGAAAATGGAACTCCCATTTGACCCTGTGATCCCACTTCTAGGACTATATCCGAAGAAACCAGAAACACCAGTCAGAAAGGATATATGCACCCCTATGTTCATAGCAGCACAATTCACCATAGCTAAGATCTGGAAACAGCCTAAGTGCCCATCTATAGATGAATGGATTAGAAAACTGTGGTACATCTACACGATGGAATACTATGCTGCTATAAAAAAGAAGGAACTCTTACCATTTGCAACGTCATGGATGGAACTGGAGAGCATTATGCTAAGTGAAATAAGCCAGTCAATGAAGGAAAAATACCACATGATCTCACTCATTTCTGGATATTAAAGACCATTATAAACTTATGAACAAAAATAGATACAGAGGCAGAGCTGCCTCAAACAGACTGTCAAACTACAGCAGGAAGGCCGGGGAGGGTGGGAGGGCAGGAGGGGGGTGGGTAAGAGATCAACCAAAGGATTTGTAAGCATGCATATAAGCATAACCAATGGACATAAGACACTGGGGAATAGGGGAGGGAAGGGGACTGTCTAGGGCGGGGGGGGAAAAAGGAGACATATGTAATACTATTTGTAATACTTTAAGCAATAAAAATAAATAAATAAATAAATAAATAAATAAATATAAAAAATAAATAAAAAACCCAAGAGTAGAAGCTGAAATTAATCATTGATATGTTTGGGAAGTCAATACACAGAGTTGTCAGATTTGACACTGTAAGGTGATCTTACAATGATCAATGAACTCTCGTATCTTGCATTGAATTTTACTTTTTGTACATATAAAGTATATGGGTGATGAAGTAATATTGTATGCAATATTGCTCAATTGACTCCACTATCTCAAACTCTATATATTTTAAAAGTTTGCTCATTTCTTTGGATTATCAAAGCAGACATCGAAGTGTTCACATTTGCATTTTAAGGGATGCTAAAATGTATGTAAGCTCATTTTTACATACTCTTTGAAATAGAAGACAATTTTTCACTCTCCTAAGTGTAATATTTAAATTCTAAAAAAACGAAAAAGAACGACTTCAATTGCAGCTAACCTTAGGTTAATGTTCAATTGGAAAGATGTTTTACTTTAAAGTGTCTCTGAACTTGTTTCCAACTACTTCTTTTTTGTAGACTTCCTTTTTTCTGCCTTTTACATAAATAACAATACCTCTTGAGAATCCATTGTATTATGGAGAAGTGGCATGCTTCAGAGAAAGCCTACTGGATTTTAAGAAGATATTTGCCTACTTTTATGTGTTTTGCTATGCATTTCAAAGGCATGGTAGTAGTTTAACCCATAAATATCTGCCTATTATAAGTTATCTCATAGAATATGTTCCAAAACAATGAAGTCTATTGTTGACAAGGAATTAAATGTAATAATCAGGCAATTAACAAAGGATATTTGTTGCACTATATAAAAAGACAAATTAAGAAGACTACCATGGTATCCAGAAGCCATCTGTTAACCAATGTCAAACTGATGATAAAGAAAATTGAGTTCCCTTGGCAGTTGGTTTTTCTCCAGCTGCATGCAGCTATAAAAGTCCCATCAAAGACAAATCTGCATTTGTTGTTAATTCAGAAATGCAGTAGATAGGCATTGAGAAGCCTCAGTGACTTTTTTTTTTTTAAGAATTTGATTCTAAGAGTCCTAGGAAATTTATGCATTGGACCTTGGATCAACATTTAAGGCCATCATGATAGCTTAAAAAGAAGATGATCAGTACAATTCTCATATATGTGTGTGTACACAGAAATACAATAAAAATCTGTTCAGAGCATGAAATAATGAATCACTACTAAAGTAATCATCCATACAAAGGTTAGTTGATTACTTATATATGCATCCCAAACACTTACTATTGATCATATCCTAATGTGAGTCTCACTTTACAAAAAGTCTCATGATGGAGCAGAACCAGAATAAATTTGGATGACTGTCATAACTAAGCCCTGATAAAGACTAATGCCAAAGACTAAGGTGCTCTCAAGAATAGTTATAATATTATTGCTCAAAGAAAATGTGAAGTGGTGAACATAATGCCCTGAAAGAGGTTGAGATCTGGACTCAGGCAAAAGGGATGTTTCATACGTCATTCCTTATTAGTTATATAACCTTAGGCATATTACTTAATCTGTACTAGGGTGTGTACAAAAATAGGAATGAGGATAACCTTGCAGGGATTTTTGAAAAGATAAAATGAATGAATGGTGTGTCAAAGGTTATTTTCGTCAAATAAAGCATTAAATGTCTTATCAATGAATTATTGAAGTAATATTAATTGCTAAGGATTTTAAGCTTACTGTGGAAATGTTGTTGGGCTGAGGTTCAGGAAATCTAGTTTATTTGTCCAACTTTGCCATAAATTAGCCATGTGACCCTGTGCAAATTGTTTAAGTCCCCTGGACCTCAGTATATTCTTTCCTAACTGCAGTCAGGATGGGCATGGAATTAAAATCCTTCTATTACTTCTAAAGTTCTATAATTCTAAGTATTTGAGTTAGATTTCAAAAATAAATGCTGGAGACACAGACAGCTCCCCTTAAAGGGCCTGCACACAAACTTACACAGTGCCACTTCCTCTGAGCTCCAGTGTTGGGCTACAGCTTTGGGGGATCCAGGGACATACAGGGAGGAACTGGACTGTCTTACATCAGGATAGGAACTCAGGGACAGCTTTCTCCCATACTATACTGGGGGAGCTCACAGGTGTCATTGTTCCTATGCTGGGACCTTCCCCATCACAGAGCTGACTAGCATATCTGAGTTTCCAACAGCATGACCCACACTCTTTGCTCTTCCCTGGTGATTCCCTGATAGCCAGCCTCATCCAATTTACAGCCCCATCCAAGCTGTTTTCAGTGGCTTTTCCATATGAATGGCCTGACCTGACTCAGGCTTCAGACTTTGCTAAAATCTCTCAAACAAGCACTGGCTGGCATCACCGTGCCCCAAACCTTTCCATAAAGAGCCCAAGACAAGGCACTAGCATCAGCCTGCCTTGCTTCACAGCTGAGCTGCCCCTGGGCACTTCTAAGCCCAATACAAGTAGCAGCCATTTATAGACCACTCTGTACCACCTGCCAGATGGCCCCTGGCAGTGGCTGACATTGCACCACCCAGAGGCCCCAGAGCCAGTGTGCCGGGGTCCAGCCCCAGCAGGTCCAGGGGTTCCCAAAGGCATAGACGGAGTCGGCGAAGAAGGAATGACACGGAGACAGCGTTCAGTTAATCAGCAGCCTAGCCAGGATCTCCAGCCAAGTTCTGGTCTCGATCTCCAGAGAGGTTCTGCTTAGGATCTCCAGCCAGGTTCTGTAGCCATGTTCCCTCGCCAGGTTCTCCAGCCAGGTTCGGTCACCAGGTTCTAGTCAGGTTCTCTTGCCATATTTCTGTAGTCAGTTTCAGTCCAGGATCTTTTGCCATGTTCTCTCCAGCGAAGTTCTTCTGACTGTAGGTTCTGTGTAGGTTCTGTCTTCTTGGCTCTCTTCTAAGTTCTGTCTCTGTCTGTCTTGTTACATCTGTATTTATACCAGTTGATTCAATCCTATCAATCTCTATTACAAAGGTTAGGGCATTTCTTATCTCCATTCCAGGGAGTAAAGATTATGTAGCTTAAGCATGATTGTTCATAGTTAAAGTGATTAATTACCCGCCTGGCACTTAGTTGAGGGGTTTTATTCCCTCCCTAACTTCAGGGGAAAATCCCTACCTGGGGATTCAACCTTTCTCGGAGAGGTGACCTTGGTTAAAACACAGCGCCAAGAAGGTGAGCAAACATATTAAGAACCATATGCCATATATGCCAGGTCCCTTGAAACAGCAAGGATGGACCGGCTCCCGGCACCAGTGCACCTAATGGACAGCTTCAGATCATACCAGATTACAACTCTACACATCCACAAGTGACACACTCAAGGGGCAGAGTCAGTGAGCACAAAAGCCCCACTGAAGTAAGTCCTGCTCCATAGGGATAGCTCCTGCACAACAGCTTTCCCAATGAAGTCACAGATGGTCCTCATAGCCAGTTGGCCTGGAGGTCAATTCCTCCCAGAGATGCCAACAGCAATCAGGGCTCAATTACAACAAGACTGTGAAAATAGCACACACAGGGGTGCACCTAGAGTGCCCAGCTCATGTGACTGGGGAGGGTGAGCCACTGGGCTGTACAGGACACCTAATACACCAGGCCACTCTACCAATTCCAGAAGACATAGAAGCTTTACCTAATACATAGAAACAAACCCATAAAAGCAGCCAAAATGCAGAGACAAAGAAACAGGTCACAAATGAAAGAAATGGAAGCAAGCAAATTATTGGTCACAGAGTTCAAAATAATGGTTATAAAGTTATTCAAGGATCATAATGAGAGCTTCAACAGAATTATGATAGCTTCAAGGGACTTAGTGAGACTTTCACAGATGTTAATGGGAATTTCAAAGACATGAAAAAGGACCAGTCAGAAAATAAACATACACTAACTGAAATAAATAATCATTTATAGGTATTCAACACTAGAGGAGAGGATTCTGAGAATCAAAAAAAAATGAAGCAAAACACACCCAATCAGAAGAGCAAAAAGAAAAAAAATCCAAAAATATGAAGATAGTGTAAGGAGTCTCTGGGAAAACTTCAAGTGTACCAACATTCATATTATAGTGGTGCTAGAAGGAGAAGAGAGAGAGCAAGATATTGAAAACCTATTTGAAGAAATAATGACAGAAAACTTCCCCTACCTGTTGAAAGAAATAGATTTATAAGTCCAGGAAGCACAGAGAGTCCCAAACAAGAGGAACCCAAAGATGCCCACATCAAGGCACATCATAATTAAAATGCCAAGGGTTAAAAACAAAGAGAGAATCTTAAAAGCAGCAAGAGAAAAGCAGTTAGTTACCTAAAAGGGAGTGCCCATATGACTGTCAGCTGATTTCGCAACAGAAACTTTTGCCAGAAGGGAGTGTCAATAAATATTCAAAATGATGAATAGCAAGGACCTACAACCAAGATTACTCTACCCAACAATGCTATCATTTAGAATTGGAGGTTATATAAAGAGCTTCACAGGCAAGAAAACACTAAAGGAGTTCATCACAACAAAACCAGTATTACATGATGTTGAAGGATATTTTTAAAGAAGAAGAAGAAGAAGAAGAAGAAGAAGAAGAAGAAGAAGAAGAAGAAGAAGAAGAAGAAGAAGAAGAAGAAGAAGAAGAAGAAGAAATAAAAAATATGAACAATAAAATGTCAATAAATACATATCTATGAATAATTGAATCTAAAAATCAACATAAATAGACAATAAATCTAATGAACAAAATAAAGTAATGAATAACATAGAATCAGAGGCATGAAAACATGGAACAGACTGAGGAATTTCAGAAGGAGGGGGTGCAGGAAGAGATTAACCTAAGGTCTTATATGTGAATATATGCCTTACCTATGGATACAGACAATAAATAGGGTGGTGAAGGCTGGGGTGGGATGGGAACTGGGTGGAGGCAGGAAATGGAGGAACAAAGAGAGATATCTGTAATACTCTCAACAATAAAGATTTTTTAAAAACCATAAAGAACAAATAAAAATAAACAAAATTAAAGCACTCATCTTTGACAAAATAGCAAAGGTTATACAATGGAAAAAATATAACCTTTTCAACAAGTTTTGTGGAACAAACAGATACTCACATGCAAATAAATGAATCTAGACACAGACCTTACACCTTTCACAACAAAATTTTAAATGTGAAATGCAAAACTATAAAACTCCTAGAATGTAAGAGAAAATATAAATGACCTTGGGTTTGAAGATGATGTTTTAGATACAATATCTAAAGTATGATCAATAAAATAATGTTATACATAATAAAATAAAAAACTCCTGCTCTTCGAGAGATACTATGAAGAGAATAAGAAGACAAGCCACAGAATGGAATAAATTATCCATTTATAAAGAACTCTTATTTTAATATACAAAGAACTCCTATAATCCTATCTAATAAAGAGGGAATATGCTAATTGACCCTCACACCATTGCAAAGATGGCAGTACCCACAGCCAAAAAGGAGGGAATATGCTAATTGACTGCCCCGCCCTCAAAGATGGCAGTGTCCACAGCCAATAAGGAGGGAATATGCTAATTGACTCAAAGATGGCAGTACCCACAGCCACAAGATGGCGGCACCCAGTACCCTCAGCTCCACTGGGGCAGCAGGCGTGCAAGCCCAGCCTCTCTGCGCACCTGCCTCCGGAGTCCCCCAGTCCTCTCAGCCCCTGAGCCGCCCAGGGCTGGCCTGAGGTTCAGGCAAGCTTCGGATGTTGGCTGCCCAGCTGCCCAAGGCCGGCCCGAGGCATAGGCAAGCCTTGGATGGTGGCTGCCCAGCCACCCAGTGCTGCCCAAGGCTCAGGTAACCAGGGCCGGACGAGGCTTGCACTGCTGGCAGTGGCAGCAGCAGAGGTGTGATGGGGCATCGTCTTCCCCTGATCACCAGGTCGCCTCCTGCCCCTGAGCTCTCCCAGACTGTGAGATAGGGCAGGCTGGGCTGAGGGACCTCTCTCCTCCAGTGCATGAATTTTCATTCACTGGGCCTCTAGTTCAACTATAAGGAAACAGCCAACCTTATTAAAAATGGGTCAATGATCTTAACAGAGATCTCACCAAAGAAGATACACAAGTGAAAAATAAGTATATGAAATATGTTCAACATCATGTGTGATCATATAAATGCAAATTAGAGCAATGATATACTACTACACATCTATCAAATGATGAAAATCTATACCACTGACAGCATTTGATAAACTAGAATAATAAATTGCATATATTAGCTTTTCTCAGTATAAGAATAAAGAAAGGATAAAGTTACTTGCATCTTCTTCAAAATAATTTTACACTGAAAAGAGCAAAACAAACATGAAAAATAGACAATTCAAAAATAGAGAAAAGCATAGTAAAAGATCACCTTGGTACTTAGTTTATAGATGTGTTCCATGATGACTTACATAACAGAGAACTTAAAAAAAATGTGGTATCATTGCAGGATCACTACATTTTGGGTCTACTATAAAATAGAAACCATACAAGACAGTCAAATAATACCATAGCCATTTAACTTATTTTATAAATTCCTTTTATGCATATATAACAAATGCAAATTTTTCCCAATGGGAAGCAGGTTTAGAAAGTGTTGGGAAGATATAAGGGCATGCATTTTGTTATCACCTATGCAGGGTGGGGCAAAAGTAGGTTTACAGCTGTTTATCCTATATAATAAAGAGGTAATATGCAAATTAACCCTCATACCCTCACAAGATGGCTGCCTACGACCAGGCCAGCAGGGGGACCAGTAAGAGACGACCAGGCCGGTAGGGAGGGGGCAGTTAGGGGTTATTAGGCCAGCAGGGGGGGTAGTTGGGGGTAACCAGGCAGGTAAGCAGGTGAGTGATTAGGAGCCAGAAGTCCAGGATTGTGAGAGAGATGTCCGACTGCCAGTTTAGGCCCAATCCCCGGGATCGGGCCTAAACCAGCAGTCAGACATCCCTGAAGGGGTCCCGGATTGGAGAGGGTGCAGGCTGGGCTGAGGGAACCGCCCACTCCCCCCATGCACGAATTTCATGCACCGGGCCTCTAGTATGAAAAATAATACAATAATCCTATCTAATAAAAGACAAAAGGGTAATTGACCATGCCTTCACTACACTTCTCATTGGCTAATCAGGTTGATATGCAAATTAACTGCCAACCAAGATGGCGGCCGGCAGCCACGCAGCTGAAGTGAGCAGGAGGCTTGCTTGCTCCAGTGATGGAGGAAGCCAAGGTTCCCCTCCTGCCACAGCCTGACTCTGAGCTCCGGAAGCAACAAAGTTTCAATTATAGAAGCTAAACAAACCTCAGATACCTGCTTTCAGCCAGCTGTGGCCATGGAGCTGGAGCCGGCTCTCAGCTCCAGTGACAGCAACAAAGTTTCAATTATTGAAGCTAAACAAACCCTAGAATTAAAAAAAAAGAAAAAAAAGGAGATGCTGGGAGCTTCAGTCGCCAGCCAGCCTGAAAACAGTCCTCAGCCCCCCACCCAGACTGGCCAGGAACCCCAGTGGGGACATCCACCCTAAAGGGGGTGTGGCCAGCCTGAAAACAGCCATCAGCCCCTCATCCAGGCTGGCCAGGCACCCCAGTGGGGACCCACACCCTGAAGGGGGTGTGACCAGCTGCAAACAGCCATCAGCCCCTCATCCAGGCTGGCCAGGCACCCCAGCAGGACCCCACCCTGATCCAGGACACCCTTCAGAGCAAACCAGCAGGCCCCCACCCATGCACCAGGCCTCTATCCTATATAATAAAAGGGTAATATGCAAACTGACCCTAACAGCAGAAGGACTGGGAATGACTGGTCACTATGACACACACTGACCACCAGGGGGCAGATGCTCAATGCAGGAGCTGCCCTCTGGTGGTCAGTGTGCTCCCACATGGGGGAGCTCTGCTCAACAACAAGCCAGGCTGATGGCTGCCAGTACAGCGGTGGTGGTGGAAGCCTCTCCTGCCTCCTCAGCAGCACTAAGGATGTCTGACTGCAGCTTAGGTCTGCTCCCTGCTGGCAATTGGACATCCCCCGAGGGCTGCTGGGCTGTCAGAGGGATGTCTGATTGCCATCTTAGGCCCAATCCCCCAGGGAGCAGGCCTAAGCCAGCAGGTGGTCATCCCCTGAGGGGTCCCAGACTGCAAGAGAGCCAAGGCCTGGCTGAGGGAACCCTTCCCCCCGAGTGAACAAATTTTTGTGCACCGGGCCTCTAGTTAGTAAATAAAATTATGAGAATAAACTCCATGTTTCACATAGTACAACTCTAGACTTACTTTTGCCCCACCGTATATGTTTTAAAAATATATTTTCTCTCTCTGCAGATTGTGAGTTTCCTATTTACAAAAGTGGCAAAAACAAACAAACAAACAAACAAAAACTACCTGCAATGTTGAAACGAGACAGTTTACAATACATGAACTATAAGGTACCTTCCAAATTTTAACACTACTAAGTGCTAAGGAATCATTATTGTCATTGTCATCCTTATTATCATAAGAAGCCATATGCATTTATGCCATATCCATATTAAAAATGTAAAGATATATATGTATATTTATGACAAACACTAATAGATACCTGTGTTCCAGTCTCAGAATAGGCACTTTCATATTAGATAACTTTGAATGTCTCAATTCCTTGCTTCTTTCGTTCTGGTCTAAACACATATATGTTAAGCAGACATAGTCTTTTTAAATCAGTAAGATAAATGATTGCAAAAGGATGTTGCAATTATATCACCTTTAATTATATATAAAATATAGATAATATTTTTAGTGTATCACATGGCTTAGCAAATCATATGCTTGACATCCATTTTAGTTAATATAATGATACATAGGCAACTTTCATAAGAAAGTGCAAATATTGCATTTGAGTATCTCCTCTTAAACCCACCCACCCACCCACACCACCTAAAGAAATGCTGCCAGCATCAGCACCTACACAATCATTACAGCCTTACAGATGAGTGGTTATAGTATTATGGTGGGAGGAGATTGATTAGAAGGAGACTGGGAGATATTTGACTTATAAAAATTATGAACAATTGCTTTCTGAGATAAGCTTATATGGTAACCCACATGACCAACAAAATTTCTTAATATTCTGTCTGACAAGCAATCTCCTTAGTTTTGAATAAAAGGACCACAGTCAAAGCATACGGTTACTGTAACATAAATCCTTATTGAAGTATAAGTATTACTTTGTATACACAAAAAGCACTTTAATAAATATTTTTGAAAGAATGAATAAGGGCTGGAAAACCAAGATGGCGGCATAGGTAAACACCGGAAATTGCTGCCTCCCACAACAAATTCAAAAATACAACTAAAAGACAAAATGGACATCATCCAGAACCACAGGAAGGCTGGCTGAGTGGAAATTCTACAACTAGAAGGAAAGAGAAAAGCACACTGAGACTCTGAGGTGCGGAAGTACAGAGGTATGGAGGCGCATTCGGCAAGGGCTGGCAACTGAGGATGTGGCTGTCTTTTTGAATCGGGAGGGAGTCACGAGCCCCCGACTGCTCTGAACTCCAGTTCCAGATGAGTGTCTGGGGACGCAGACTCATACGGGGAGAAACTGGACTGTGTGGCAGCGGGCAGAACTTGGAACTCGAGGGTGGCTTTCTCTCAAAGGAGCTTGCAGCGATTACTGGGACACTGAGACGCGGGGCCCCTTAGGGCAGGGCTGAGGATCAGCCATAGCTGCTTGCTCTGCACTGTTAATTCCCTGAGACCCTGCCCCACCCAAGCTGTGGCAGAGGCTTTTGCATATGAATGCCCTGGCCCTTTGCAATCTGAAAATTACCTAACAAACTGCAGCTGGGCAAGACAGACCCAGAACTTCCAAGAGAAGGCCCAAGGCCCCACAGCAGCTTGCATTGCTTCACAGCTGGGCCTCATTTGGGCACCTCCAAACCCCAAACAAGGA
This sequence comes from Myotis daubentonii, assembly GCF_963259705.1. NCBI lineage: Eukaryota > Metazoa > Chordata > Mammalia > Chiroptera > Vespertilionidae > Myotis > Myotis daubentonii. The sequence continues at coordinate 81,973,753 of NC_081840.1, read as the reverse complement.
AGGGGAATCTTCAGATCTCTTTGTAGCTCCTGCTGGGTAGCCTCAGGCAGAGGCTAAATTAGCACCTCCTTAGATCCAAGAGCCAGTGGTCAGAGGGGGACCATCCAATTACAACTCCTCAGATCCATAAGGGACACACTCAGGGGGCAGACTCAGTGAGCACCAAAGCCCCACTGAAGCCAGTCTTGCCCCATAAGGATGTCTCCAGGACAGATGTTCTCCCACCATAGGCACAGCTGATTCTCACAGCCAATTGGCCTGGAGGTCAATTCCTCCTAGTGATACCTACAACAATCAAGGCTTAACTACAACAAGACTGTGCACAAAACCCACAAGGGGGTGCACCAAGAGTGTCCTCCTCAGGTAATTGGGGAGCTGAACCACTGGACCCTATAGGACACCTAGCACACAAAGCCACCCTACCAACACAGGGAAGCATAAAAAATGCGGAGACAAAGAAACAGGTCACAAATGACAGAAATGGAGGTAAGCAAATGACTGGATATAGAGTTCAAAACCACACTTTTAAGGTTTTTCAAGAACTTTCTAGAAACCGCTGATAAATTTAGTAAGACCCTCAAAAAGACTGGTGAGGCCACTGATAAATGTAGTGAGACCCTCAAGAAATCTAGTGAGACCCTCGAGGTTATGAAAAAGGACCAACTAGAAATTAAGCATACACTGATTGAAATAAAGAATATTATACAGAGTTCCAACAGCGGACTAGAAGATCGCAAGAATCAAGTCAAAGATTTGAAATACAAAGAAGCAAAAAACACCCAACCTGAAAAGCAAAATGAAAAAGAATCCAAAAATACGAAGATAGTGTGAGGAGGTTCTGGGACAGCTTCAAGTGTACCAACATCCGAGAATTATAGGGGTGCCAGAAGAAGAGAGAGAGCAAGATATTGAAAACCTCTTTGAAGAAATAATGACAGAAAACTTCTTCTTCCTGGTGAAATAAATAGACTTACAACTCCAGGAAGTGCAGAGAACCCCAAACAAAAGGAATCCAAAGAGGACCACACCAAGACACATCATAATTAAAATGCCAAGAGCAAAAGACAGAGAATTTTAAAAGCAGCAAGAGAAAGACAGTCAGTTACCTACAAGGGAGTACCCATACGACTGTCAGCTGATTTCTCAACAGAAATTTTGCAGGACAGAAGGGAGTGGCAAGAAATATTCAAAGTGATGAATGCCAAGAACCTACAACCAAGATTACTTTATCCAGCAAAGCTATTATTCAGAATTGAAGGTCAGATAAAGAGCTTCACAGATAAGGAAAAGCTAAAGGAGTTCATCACCACCAAACCAGTATTATATGAAATGCTGAAAGGTATCCTTTAAGGAGAAAAAGAAGAAGAAAAAGGTAAAAATACAAATTATGAACAACAAATACACATCTATCAACAAGTGAATCTAAAAATCAAGTGAATAAATAATCTGATGAACAGAATATGCTGGTGATTATAATAGAATCAGGGGCATAGAAAGGGAGTGGACTGACTATTCTTGGGGGGAAAGGGATGTGGAGGATGTGGGAAGAGACTGGACAAAAATCGTGTACCTATGGACGAGGACAGTGGGGGAGGGTAAGGGCGGAAGATGGGGTGGGAACTGGTTGGAGGGGAGCTATGGGGGAAAAAAGAGGAACAATTGTAATAATCTGAACAATAAAGATTTAATAATAAAAAAAAGAATGAATGAGATTTTCCTCAGTTATTCACTGAAAGACCATACATAATAAATTGCTCTCCCTTAGCCAGTGCTCAAAACTATTGGAAAATATAAAGAACAATAAATTGTTTAACATAACTATATAATTATGATGTTCAAAATCCAAGTTACAGCTCTGGACATGGTTTTCAATTTATAGTTTTCGGCATATGAACAAAAATAACAAAATATTAAAATAAGAAAACTCATTATCTGTCAACATGAATTATAATTGAGATGTTAAACAGGCAAAATAAGACATAAATTGATAAATACAAAGCAGAAAGTATAAGCCTTACCTATTACACTAGAATTATTTCTCAAAATAAAACTTAAGAGATTATATCTTCAGAAATGACCAGTGGCTTCTATTCATACAAGTTTAATTATTTTGTTGGGTGGGCATTATTGAAATTCCATGTGCTTTTCATTGTATTAGAACTGCAGGCACAGGTTTTTCTAAGCCTCCAGGTGCAACACTGATGACTATAGATTAAGGATAGTTTCAACAAGAGGTGGTGGGTAGAAAAACAGAAATAAAGGCAGGCAGAATAATCTAGGCTACCATTGAGTCAAGGAGACAACAAGCAACTCACTTAAAGAAAACGAGAAAGAAGAGATTTAAAAGAAATTGAATAGAATTAAACTTAAAAAAAACAACTCACAATTTCATGACAGACAATAGCACTATCAGCACTACTGTGTATCCACCCAACCCATTCTATATACACCAAATGTCTTGGTAGAAAATTTTTAATTAATTCACATAATTGGTCTCTCTTATGCTTAAAAGTTGTGAAAAGTCACACAGCAATTCAATGACTTCCACATAAAATCGGAATTCAAGCAATCTTAAATTTTAATTTACTAGTCTATTTCCTAGCTCATATTACCAAAATGAAATGTTTTAAATTTCTTCCCATATTTAACTGTCTGAACATTTCACTAGTTTCTGGTGTCAGTTTGTTATTTTTTAACAGATGACTAGCTGCTAGTGAAAAACTTGATTTCTCGTTAACTTCTGAGGACTTCAGAGTAAACATTACAAAAGAGATATTTAGGTTGCTATTATCATTGGCTGGGAGTGTCCCGAAAACAAAGGACACAGTCACTTTTCAACTCTCTTGAAAGGCAAATATATAATACTAGAGGCCTGGTGCACAAGATTTGTGCATTCCAGGAGCCCTCAGGGGATGTCTGACTGATGGCTTAGGCTCGCTTCCCGGGGAGCGGGCCTAAGCCATCAGTCAGACATCCTTAGTGCTCCCGCAGAGGTGGGAGAGGCTCCCACCACCACCTCTGTGTTCGCCAGCAATGAGCCCAGCTTCTGGGCTTCTGGCTGAGCTTCTGGCTGAGCAGCGCTCCCCCTGTGTTGAGCATCTACCCCCTGGTGGTCAGTGCGCATCATAGCAACCAGTTGTTCTGCTGTTTGGTCGATTTGCATATTACCCTTTTATTATATAGGATATGCCTAAACATCAAACTGATGAAATAATATCTACTGATCTGTGACAATGATTTAAAACATTCCCCAACACTACTTTTCATATTAGATCATAACTAAAAAAGGACACTATCATAAATCACCCTCTTACAATAAAAGTAACTTCTTCTCAACCCCTGCAGTAAGGCAGTGTCACTTTGCTTCAATGTGGCAATCACAAGTCCATCCAAGGTAGCCTATCTCTCAAGTATCATGTTGTAAAACTAAATTTAAAAAAATAATGCAACTTCGTAATGACCGATGCCCTTAGGGCAGCTCCACATGAAATCAATCAATTAATCAAGCAAATAAATATCTTCCTTTGATTATGTTGAGTAATTAATTTATGATTGTTAAACAAGAAACCAACAACATATAATTTAGATTATTAGTTTTTCAGCAGCAGTGGAAGGAAAAAAAGAAAATCTTAGCAGGATAGAGCAGCCTTCATGTGAAGATTCCTCAAATCTACAAAGGATAATGCTCCCTAGTATTTATAAGCATAGAAGGTGCTCATAATGTTCCCAAAGCTTAACACAGTGTTAACACATCATGCTTCAAATGAAAACATTCTGGAACAATCTCGAACTATCTGGTTCCTAAGCCAGCCAACCTGTCGACATCTGAAAATCAATGTTATCAGTATCTCTTCTAGTGGGTAGATTACTTAACAGGGGTATCTCCACAGTCATCCTTGGCACACCTGGTCACAGAAACACATGACTCATACAGCTGCACAGCTAGCATTTGTGTTGAGATAGATTTTAGCAGATGAGCATAAAATTTAAAAATATGCAGCTCGGGAGATGGGCAGTATGAAAATCCTCTGTCATATATCAGTCTTTTTCAGATTTTGTTCAGAAGTCTTTCCAACTAAATACACAAGTAACAAAATTGTGAAAGAATATATGAGGATGCTGGAAAATAAATAGGTTAGTTATCATGAGCTGGCCTAAATGAATGCTCAGCGTTTAGATGTTTCACTATATGTAACTGAATTAAATAGACACATTGGCTAGGATAATATTGAAAAAAAAATGACACAAATATGAAATTAGACAGATGAAAACATACTCTCAGGACAATTCTAAAAAGATAAACAAAAGTACACGCACCTATTTTACTTTTAAGGTAAAATAGGAGTAAAAAATATAGGGGGACCATCTGGGAGTGTCACCTATCTGCGTTTGTCCTTGGATCTGAGGTGCTATGCAAACCTGCTCTACATAAAAAAAGGGGGGACAGATATCACAGGTTTGTTCATGTGCCTTGTTCAGTGCATGCTTTCAATCCAGCACCATTGTACCCAGTTAAATCTCAGTTATTAGAGATCAAAAGCACAATATGGGGTGATGGGTAATTTTAAAGCATAGATAGGTATTTTCCACAAGAAACTAGAGAGTGACCTGAGTAGAATACTAAAGTGTGGCATTCTGGAAATGGATGCTAGAAAGTAGAAGAATAAAAGGGACAGAGAAAATGAAGAACCATAAAGCATCTTTGGGCTCTGAAACACACACACATACACAGACACACACACACACACACACACACACACACACACATGCCTAAATGGAAATAGAGGTAGTTGAAAAATCTGTTTCTTTCCCCTGTTGCACTACAGAGTATTTTCATAAATAACAGAGTTGGGATTGAGGTAAATGGGCATTTTGAGCAGAAGAAAAGAAACAATATACATCTATTTTTTAATGGTTTCAAAATGACCCTTAACTTCCAAGAATAACCTTGTCTATTCAATTATTGTAATGTATATTTAAAAAAAGAAAGAAGTTTTCTTTTGGAACAAATATTGAGTTCACAACAATCCAATCATAACCTGAACCGGGAGAAAAACCAATCTCTGTTTCACTTCACTGCACCATAGTATTTAATCTTTTTCTATTGACAGTGCATGCAATTTTCATTAGAAGAGGTTTAAACATCCAAGGTAACATTGGGAGGCAGCAGCAGATTCACAACAGCTCTTTCATATTTGGTCACTTCATAATTAGATTATAACTTTACGACAAAGCACATACAAGGCACTGGGTCAGAGCTTTAAAGTTATAAAACTGATAAAGTCATCCAGGGTGTATCATTATTTTGAAATGACTTATAAGCAGTTTCATTTTACTGCCAAACATTTTTTATAATTCCTTTCCCAAAGACAAATGTGCTCAGCTTGATTTGTGTTTTTCTTTGAATGTAATTATATTTGCAGGGATTTTTAAAATTTACAATTAATCCTCTTTGTAGTTATGTTACACTATTCCAAACTTTTTCTCCCTAAGTTAGTATTAGTGGGTTACTGGTTATTATGTGTTAATACTGTTGTAATTATTACATACACATAGAGCTTTGAGCATCCTGACAGAAGGTACTTTATAATTTCGTTATTTTATTGCTCAAACATTTGCAAATAACATATTCATAAAGTCTAAAACATGTAAACCTGACACAGATTCTAGTGCCATTCAGAGAACCAAGAGATCAGGATTATTTTATGTAAGCATAAATTTGCATTTTACATACTACTGGCCAAAGTACAACTGAATTAGTCCCCTTCTCTCAGACTGTTAGTAGATCAGGCATTGTACATCATTGAACACACAATATAGCAATGGCTGGGTGAGGGTAAAAGTGTATGGATTTTTTGTTTGTTTTGGTAGTGGTATGCTAAAGGAAGGTAAAGAAAATAGATATTTTAGGAAAACAATGAGTATGAGAAAGAGAAAACTGGGGCCTAGTTATAGTTATTCCGCTTATTGAACTTAGTAACATTAAACTTATCACTTAATTTTAGCATGTGTGAAATGGTGAGACCAAGCTAGATAGAGCTATAGCCTTGTTCTTTCTAGTTCTGAAAATATAGCACTCTATAGATTGCAGTGTGCTCTTTCCTGTCCTTAAAGTACTCTCTTGTTATTAAGACGAAACTTGGCAGAAAAATTAACTCTTTTAAGATATTAAAATGTTTTAAAGAAAAACAATATGCCATAATCATTAATAATGCAAGCTCCCAAGTTTACCTTTTTACCTCAAGTTAACTTTCTGCCTTAAATAGTTTGACTATAGTCATTGTTCCATTCCATATAAGTGGGGATATTTGGAGATAATTAACAGGTAAATTTGTTCTTTGAAATGAAAACATTAAGAAATAATAACTAGAAAATATATTAAAAGTTTATGCAATTAGTAATAGGAATTCTGATAGGAGAAATGAACTTAGTCAACATTCTAGTTCTGACAGCTGGGAAACTTGAAAAATAAGAGACAGAAAAAAATAATCCTATTTATAAAAGAGAAACATGGTAATTAGCGTATGACCGCTACCCTTCCCATTGGCTCATCAGGGTGATATGCAAATTAACTGCCAGCCAAGATGGCGGTCGGCAGCCAGGCAGCTTAAAGCTAACATGAGGCTTGCTTGCTTCAGTGACGGAGGACTCCAACGTTCCCCGCCCGCTGCTGCCGGCCTCTGAGCTGCAACTCTAAGCAACTATGTTACAAATATAGAAGCTAAACAAAACCCCAGAAACCTGCTTTAGTCCGCCGGGCTTCAGCCATCAGGATCGCAACATTGTTTCAAATACAGAAGGTAAACAAAGGCCAGAAACCTGCTTTCAGCAGCGGATGCCTAAGAGCTGGAGCCAAGCCTCAAAGCTAAAGCTGGCCCAGAATAAAAAAAAGAGAAAAAGGAGTGGTTGGGAGCTTCAGTCACCCGCCAGCCTGAAAACAGCCCTCAGCCCCTCACCCAGACTGGCCAGGCACCCCAGTGGGGACCCCCACCCTGAAGGGTGTGTGACCAGCTGCAAACAGCCATCATCCCCTCACCCAGGCTGGCCAGGCACCCCAGTGGGGAACCCCACCCTGATCCAGGACACCCTTCAGGGCAAACCAGCCAGCCCCACCCATGCACCAGGCTTCTATCTTATATAGTAAAAGGGTAATATGCCTCCCAGCACCGGGATCAGCAGAGCCGCGAGGCCTCCCGGCACCAGGATCAGCGTGACTGGGGGCAGCACCCAAACACACTGATCGCCCTGCAGCTCTGTGTGTGACAGGGGGCGGGGCCACAACCTCCCTATCCACCCTGCTCTGTTCGTGACAGGGGAAGGTGCCCCAAACCCCCCATCAGCCCTGCTCTGTGCCTGATAGGGGGAGCTCCCCAATGCCCTGATCGCCCTGCGGCTCTGTGTGTGACGAGGGCAGCACCCCAAACCCCTGATTGTCCCTGCTCTGTGTTTGACGGGGTAGAGCCATAACCTCCCCATCGGTCCGGCCCTGAGTGTGAGAGTGGCGGCGCCCCAACCCCCTGATCGGCCCTGCTCTGTGGGTGATAGAGGGCAGTGCCCCAACTCCCCTATCGGCACTACTCTGTGAGTGATGGGGGGAGCTCCTCAACCCCCTGATCGGCCCTGCTCTGTGTGTGACAGGGGGGAGCTCCCCAACCCCCTGATGGGCCCTGCTCTGTGCGTGACAGGGTATGGAGCCCCAATCCCCCTGATGGGCCCTGCTCTGTGCATGACAGGGTGCAGCGCCCCAACCCCCTGATTGGCCCTGCTCTGTGTGTGACACGGTATGGAGCCCAACCCCCCTGATGGGCCCTGCTCTGTGCATGACAGGGGGTGGCGCCACAACCTCCCAATCTACCCTGCTCTGTGCATGACAGGGGGCGGTGCCCCAACTCCCCAATCGGCCCTGCTCTGAGCCCGGCCAGGGGCTGCACCTAGGGATTTGGCCTGCCCTCTGCCACCCGGGAGCAGGCCTAAGCCAGGAGGTCGTTATCTCCTGAGGGGTCCCAGACTGCGAGCGGGCACAGGCCGGGCTGAGGGACCCCCCGCCCCTGAGTGCACAAATTTTTGTGCACCGGGCCTCTAGTATAACATAAAAATGGGAAAAATATCTGCCCAACTGGTAATGCTTAGTAGTTCGGTGTTGGCCTATGAACCAGAATGTCATGGTTCAATTCCTGGTCAGGGCACAGGCACAGGTTGGGGTCTTGATCCCTAGTAGGGGGTGTGAGGGAGGATTCTCTTTCATCATTGATATTTTAATCTCCCTCTCTCCCTCTCCCTTCTTCTCTGAAATCAATAAAAATATATTTTAAAAAAAGAAAAATCACCCACCAGAGATGATTTGTTTGCCAAACAGACCTAAAGATTTTCAGTACTTCCTTATTAAAGAGTGGTTACAAGTCCATATCAGAACTTTTGTATATATTTCTGGTTCAAGATGGTGACCTGAGCACATATGTTTTATCCTCCTCCTTAGCAAAAGCTCACTGAAATGGCTGATACATATTTTAAAATAAAACAAACATGTGCAAACATTGTGAATAGGAAATCCAGTAGATATGATCTTAATAATAGATGGACAGAGTGAAAATAGCCACCATCCACAAAAAGGAGCAAGTGACGGCAAAATAGACATGGGAGCAATGCTCTTTGGTGGAAAACGAGAGATTAAAAAGTGAGGGCAAGCCTAGGAAGAGTGGCTAGGGAGTCTGGGAGTTTGAATGGGACAGAGTCATTTTAATAATGTAAAGCCTTTCTGTGCAATGAAAAGAGTAGGCCTCCCTCACTGTCCACATGCAACCCTTACACTGACAGATACTGGTTACTCTCAGACAAAAATTGAAGAACTTCCCTCTAAAGAAATTGAACAATTGATTAGGAAGGACTAAGGATTCCAGTGTAGGTATTAACATTCCAGAATTTTAATTCAATTTTTATTTTTGAAACTATAGTGGAAGCTAGCTTTTCTATTTGCTCCCTCCCCATGTGTCATTAAAGGGGTTACTACATTAAAAGTAAACAAAGAATCTGTATACTAAAATATCAGTGAAAGAGAAGACATAATCTGTAAATGTAATAAAAATTTCTAAGGTGACAATAGTGAAGCTTACAAGGAAAACAGTCTAAATTTGAAGAATGACAGATCATACGTAGAAAAAATTTAGTGTACATTTGTCCATCTTTTATTGTTGTTGCTCTTACAGCACTTAGAACTTCCTTCTTTATTTGGGAAATTTGTTAGTTTAACTCTTGGGGAAATGTAGTAATAAATCAACAACTCTACAAGTCATTCCACTAGTGGTGATATTGTATCTATTATCCAATGGGGTGGGAATGTCATCAGTGATATATGTTGTCCAATAGTGATTAGGCTAGTACCAATGTCCAATGTAAGACTGTAGTAGCTATCCAACCAATGCATTCTAGTGACATTGTCTGTGTTTGTAGCTACCTGGTTCTTTTTTCTTACTGTATAGTTTAAAACAGTGAATTAATAGTCATTCAGTTAATTTTATGAGCTATATTTGCCCAATATTTCTATTCAAGCTTAAATTAACTGGAGTCAGTTTTTCTAGGTTTCAACCAAGAACTCTGCTTGCTATAATATGTCTTCAAGATGAAAGAGAAGATACATTAACAAATGGTATGTTTAAGAAGCTTCTCCCCTCTAGATTATCATTTACAAAAGAAAACAAAAATGGGAAAAACAGCAAGCACAGACCAGACACAATAAAATTCTGCAGGGGAGACACTGCTTTCCTGCCGCTTTGGCAGTGGGAGAAGTCTGGACCAAGCTCTCATTTTGCTTCCAGAGAACTATCCAATGATACCTAGAAACTTATTCTATGTGGTTATTATTTTTCCTTATTCTGAATGGCCATATCTGAAATAAATATTAGATTGCATGCTCTCCTTTTCACCCACTCCTTGCTTATGCAATTTTGCAGCCTTGAAATTATTTTACAGCTGTAGTTTTAGCTTTAATGTGGGTTTTATTTTCTTTGTCAATATACTTCCCTTGGGACTTTTTTCAAGTGTTTCTATTTTCAGATAACATGATTATCTATGCCATAAATTCTTTATATTATACAAAAAAAGCCCTTAGAAATGATGAGTATAGCAACATCATGGGATACAAGGTCAACATACAAAAATCAATTGGGTTTCTGCATACTAGTAATAAACAAGTACTCGTCAAAATTTTAAAAATATCATTTAAAGTAGCACCAAAAATGATAAGATAGGTATAAGTTTTAAAAAACATATATGGAATCTGGATGTTGAAAATTATAAAACATCAATTAAGGAAGCAAAGAAAATCCAAATAAAAAGATTATATATGTGTACATATACATACTATGCTCATGGATCAGAAAACTCAATATTCTTAAGATATTAATTTTTTCAAATCAATCTATGGATTTATAAAATTTGGACTAAAACCACAACAGAAGTATTATAAATTTTGACAAAATGATTCTAAATCTTATGTAAAAAAGAAAAATAATTAGAATAGAAAAACACTTTTGAAAAGAAGAGTGAAGTTGAAAGACTCATGCTGTCTGACATAAAGCTGCCTTAATCAAAAGAGCGTGGCATCAGTGAGAGGACAGGCATGAAGATCAAATGGACAACATAGAATGTCCATAAATAGAGAAACACAATTATGGTCATTGATTTTTGTCGAATTTGCAAAGGCAAGTCATTGGAGAAAACACATGTTTTAATAAAAGCTGCAGAGACATTGGTATATCCACCTTAAAAAAAAAAAAAAGGAAAAAGACAGATCTCTCATCTTATATAATAATAACTAGAGGCCTGGTGCACGAATTTGTGCATGAGTGGGGTCTGACTTGCCCGCCCAGATAGGGGTTGGGGGGCCAATCGGGGGCTGGGCTGGCTGGTAGGCGGGGCCGTGGGCAGTTGCCAACCAGACCCACCCTCTGGGTGAACTCCTGGTCCAACTGCTGGTTGAGGGGACAATTGGCATACTAGCCTTTTATTATATAGGATTAACTCAAAATAGGTCATAAATCTAAATGTAAACTTCTAAAGGGAAACATAGTAGATCATTTTGGTGACTCTTGGAATAGGCAAATGGCTCTTGGATATAATATCAATAAATATATTTGTCTTTAAATGACACTGTTAAAAAATAAAAAGACCAACTAAAGACTTGGGTGATATCTCACAAGAAAATTGGATCTATAGAATATAAAGAACTCTCAAAACTCAAAAATAAAATAAAAACAACCAAAAGAAAAAAAAATGAGGAAAATATTTGAAGACACCTTACCAAAGAAGATATATGAGTGACAAATAGGTATATGAAAAGATGTTCACTAACATTAATCATTAATGGTAATGTGAATTAAATCCAGAGATACAACTGCACATCTATTAGATTGGCAAACAACAACAAGTATGCAGAATAATCATAAATTTCATACATTGCTGGTAGCAATGCAAAAATGATACAATCAAGAGATTGGCATTTTCTTATAACATTAAATGTATAATTACTATATAACCCAACAATCTCCCTCTTACATATTTACCCAAGAGAAGTAAAACTTATATTCATAAAAATCCTGTACATGGCCCAGCTGGCATGGCTCAGTGGTTGAGCGTGGACCTATGAACCAGGAGGTCACAGTTCAATTCCTGGTCAGAGCATATGCTCAGGTTGCGGCTCAATCCCCAGGGTGGGGCTTGCAGGAGGCAGTCGACCAATTATTCTCTCTCATCATTGATGTTTCTGTCTCTCTCTTCTTCTCCCTTCCTCTCTGAAATCAATAAATATATATTTTTAAAAATTCTGTACATGAATGTTTATAACAGTTTATTTATGTACTCCCAAAACTGGAAACAACCTAAATGCCCTTCATCTAGTTCAAAGAGACAGACTGTGGTAAATCCAAAAAACGAAATATTACTCAGCAATAAGGAACATGTTATAATAAGAAAAAGAAGCCAAGCTCAGAAGCTTTGTGATTCCATTTGTATGGCATGCTAGAAGTGGCAAAATTATCGAGAATGAGAAAAGATAGAGGATGCCAAGTTCTTAGGATGGAGAAAGGGGTTGATTACAAAGAGGAATATTCTGAGTGATGGAATCTCTGCATATTTTGCTCACTGTGGTAGTTAAAAAACTACCATGCATTTGTCAAAACACATAGAACTATACACCTAAAAACTAAATTTTATAGTATGTATCTTACCTAATAATAGACACACATGTAAATTGGCCATCCCTCCGCTACGCTTACCCGCCAATCAGGAGAGTATGCAAATTAACCAAACAAAGATGGCAGTTAATTTGCATACATAGGCGTGAAGCGGCGGAGTGAAGACTGAAGGCTCTGGCTGGAGTGAAGGCCTGGGTCCTGGGTGCCAGAGGAAAACTGGTGCCGGCAGCCAGGGGAAGGGAAGGCCTATTGCACGAATCTCTTCATGCAACAGGCCTCTAGTATTTAAATATTTTAAATACAAATTAGAAATTACCAGGGATATTTTAAAATATATTACAATTATTAAACATTATCAATTATAGAATTGGAGAACAGGAAAAATGCTAATGAAATAATATAATAACAAGGAGTCAATAGATATTTACATTTGATTTAGAGAGAAACAGTAATACAACAATATTATTTAGAGATGTTGATATAACCAAGAAATTATAAAGGGAAAATGGTTATCCCTGAGAAGATGTTTGGCGACAGTTCTATACTTATTATTACATTTTTTATTATTGATTATTTTTGCCTTTTAAAAAAGTATATGTACAGGGTGTCTCCAAAATGTCTGCACACGTTGAATAATTATTAATTTCAATAGCTTAAATCTGAAAAGAAACATCAATTGAACTATCAGCTAAGTGTATATACATTTTGGGGGGATACCCTATATATTATTTAATAAAAATGAGTTATGTAGTAATTACATTTTTTAAAATATATTTTTATTGATTTTAGAGAGGAAGGGAGAGGGATAGAGAGATAGAAACATCAATGATGAGAGAGAATCATTAATCAGCTGCCTCCTGCATGCCCCCAGGCATGTGCCCTTGGCCAGAATTGAACCTGGTACCCTTCAGTCCGCAGGTCGAGGCTCTATCCACTGAGCCAAACCGGTTACAGCAGTATTTACATTTTTTAAATGTATTTATATGAATTATAATGCATTAAGATGATAATATACTAGTATACTAAATTTATCTTACTTAATGATGTGAGTTTAGTAATATTTACCTAATCCTTCTGGTGTATTCATAATACCCAAAGATAAGCTATTTTTTGTCCGTTTAAAGTTGATTTCTGGATCTATTACAAATCACGATTATTTGTGAATCTAGTAGATAAAGCAAACAGGCATTTTAAGCAATTCCTTATACACCTATATCCTAGTCTTACTTTTGTCAGTTTGTGCTACATGCTTCTTTGCAGTCTGAAAAGTAGTCCATGTGGGTGCTTGGAAAATTCTAAAAGTTTTAAGAAATAGTAGTTAATCTATTAAAAGCTGTGTGTCTCATAGAATTTGTACATGACATAAAATTATCAATATAGTAAAAACATTATGGATCCTACTACCCAGAGCATAAATCTCAAGAGCAGGCTGGTGACACAAACTGCTGTTTGGATCATAGCATATGTCTTTATCCAACTTTTTCAGTACATTGTTTTTCTCTTTAAACTCTCAGGAAACCCTACCAAATATCATTCTGACCCTGATAAATACATTCTTGTCTTTCTAAATATAATACCATTTTCTCATAGCAAAAATGATTTCCATTCTAAGGTATTATTAAATAATTTGCCACTGTCATACAAATGCTTAGAAAACTGCCTATAGTTCCTTGGTATTTATTTTGCATATTTCAACCCTATCGAAACCACCTTTCTGTTGATTTTCGTGCCTGGAAATCAAGCATTACCTATTGATTCTAAATAGGACAGTTCTGATTACTAAATAGGCATAAGACGTAGTAAGGTAATTATTACCTTCTTTATAAAATCGTCAATTCTATTTTGGGGAAAGGTATTTTTTTTCTCTTTATTTGACATGAATGCTCTACATTGAATATAGTTTCTGCATGTATTTCCTTAACTTAATTAATTTCATGATAAAACCAGAAGGAAGACTTTGTGTGACATTATACAAACAATGTTGAGAAATAATACTCGCCCCTTTATTCTATTTCTTATGGTATAAGGCATGCTGATTAAGATATCAGTATTCTGAACTGTCATTTTATTTGAACAACATTGTAATAATAAACCAGAGACAGAAAGCTTATTGAAGGAGGAGAAAGATTTAAATTCCAACAAAGAAACAGATTTCATTTTAAGTACCCAGGGGGTTATTTTACAAGAAAATATAAATATATATAAGAATACAGCTTGGCAGTGGCCTTTATGTCTAGAATATTGTTTTCTCAATATAACCCCCATTGAGGCAAAAGTAATATTAACAAATGATAAAGTTTTGCTGTAATTCTTAGTGTTTTAATAAACATAGTCATAACATAGCAAGTAAATTAAACTCCTTAATCTTTTCCCCTTATTTTACTCTAACACTGCATTACTCTACTTGGAAAATGATCTTTCCACAAACAAAGTCACTAATCATCCAGGCTGATTTAAAAGAGAAAGTTTTCTTGATTCCTTGTGACCCCTAAGCTGAAGTCTTTGAATAGGAGATTAAAACTTAATTATTTTGATGTACCAGGTCGGTATTATCAATCTGGCCTCTTCACCATTTTGAAAGTGTAAATTGTTTGAGTAAAATAAGTGAACACTCTGTCCTTTCCCTTTTTAAAGAATTCACATTTTCAATTTCTAGATGAAAAATAATACCTTGACCAAATGCTAATCAGACTTTCTGCTGACAAAGATAAAATAAACCGGGAGATTATCTAGAATACTAAGGGGATGGCAGTATGCATAAATCAATACTGCTTCCACCTATATTAGTAATCTTCTTTCAGACATAAAAACACAAAGTTTTCTGAAAAATGTACACCACTCTGAGATAAGGTTCAAAGTGCTCTCTTAATCCTAAAATAGTTTTCTTTGCTAAACTATTTTCAGTTAAACTATTTAAGCATGAAAAATAAACTGACAAAAGTCAGTGTTCTCTACCCCATCACTATTGTCTAGTGCTGCTCCACACAGGTAGCTCATACATGAAACTTATTCTATGTTTTATATAAATTTTGACTGAAACTCCATCTTATTTTTTTAAAACATAGTTTACATATTGAATTCATATCAACACAGCAGAGTGGTTATGTTAATATGTCATGTAA
The DNA here is from genome assembly GCF_963259705.1 of Myotis daubentonii. Classification (NCBI taxonomy): domain Eukaryota; kingdom Metazoa; phylum Chordata; class Mammalia; order Chiroptera; family Vespertilionidae; genus Myotis; species Myotis daubentonii. The sequence continues at coordinate 81,958,443 of NC_081840.1, read as the reverse complement.
ACATTCCTAATTTATTTAAATTGTTACTTAAGATGTATCCAGATTAGGACATATCTGAGGGCACAGCTGATTCCAGTCCACTTTTGTTCTTCCTTATGGTGAATCTCCTTTCATACCCTTCTGAGTCCTTCCTTGCCAGCTATTCACATGAGTACGGTTGCTTGAGTTCAAATTTTGGTTCTGCCAATTTTTCACTGTTAATTCTGGGTAAATTATTTAACTTAACTAAGCCTCAGTTTACACTTCTGTAAAAAGTTATATAATAATGTTTTATCAGTTTTTATGATTCATAAAATTCATGAAACATATATAGCTGAGACCTGGCACATGTTGAGTGTTTTCTAAATAAACCGTGTGGATATTGATATTCTTATTTCAAGATATAGATACTTTTCTTGACCCATATCACCTACAGAATGGGTTTCTTTACACTTTCCACTCATGGTAGGCAGGAATTTTCCTAACATCTGCACTACATTGAGCAGCTGGGTGTTGTCACAGGGTATGGCCGCAAAAATGATTAGATCCTTCTTGTTTAAATCAGTAAGTTGACAATATCTTTTAAATTTCAGATTCAAACTCTAAGACCCATGCTTATTAGCAATCTATATATGAAAATTAATTTACATAGTTCAAGTGGACCAATTATCTGGCTAACATTCAGATAACTTGCCTTCACACCTTTATTCTCTTCCCGCACTGTGGATTCAGCTGTGCCTTGTAAAGTGATATGTCATGCCCTTATCCCCAAATATCATGCACTGGGCCTCTAGTTTAAAATACTGTCTTTGTATAATTTAGGACATAAATTATTATTTCATAATTTTCTAATTATAAAGTCCCATATAATGTTTCTTTAAATATCATGCAAAAAGTATTCCTTTACTTTTATCAGGACAAGGATTTGGGGGTGCTTTGCTATAGTGGCTTTGGAGCATCTCCTCTTCTGACTATAGTAACAAATGAGTGTGAGTGTTTTTTTTTTAAGGCAGAAGAAAATTTACTTCTCCACCTCCACATATTCCATATTTCCCCAGGTCTTGCCTTCTTTCTCTCTTACCACAATCTCTCAGTCCAGATCACAGATATATCTAATTGAAAAATACTAATTTCCATCAGATTTCATTCAACAGTTATTAAAAACCTGAAATACTCCAGTACTTTATTAAGTGCTATAACCGCAGAAATGAATAAAATGAACATGGCATCTCCCCTTAGAGAGAAAAGATTTATTATAAAGATATGGACATTAAGCAAATGCATTCATAATTGAAATAATGTGTAAAGGGAGGATGAAAAAAATGGCAAGACGCAGGATGACATGTGAGATTCATTTAACCAGTAAACTCAAGAAGGTTCTCCATGATGAAATAATTTTTAGTAAAAATTTAAAATGTGAGTAGGAATTATGCACAAGAATGGGTGGGGGGGAACTTGTCCAAAGGCCCTGAGGCAAGAAGATACTGAAGGAAGGTATTAGAGCTGAAGTTTAATGAAAAAGGATGAATCCACTATGCTACTGAGGTAAACAAGAGTCATGTATACCTTACAATATTCACTTTCTTCTACAATTAAAAGATATGCTGGTAATCATGGAAGGCTTTTATGTTTAAAAACACATACTGGTATGTGGGGAAAAAGTTGATTAGAGACTGCAACACTGTATTTGAGGAGATAGATTATGTAAAAATTACAAAATCATAGGCAAATGCTAGAGTTAAAGTTAGAATTGCAATAGTAGATATAGAAGAAACTGAGCTAGGACAGATTTAAGAGGTTTAGTCAACACAGTTGGTAATTTATCAGAAGACTGAAAAATAAATTCAATATTTTTGCATGAGAAATTGGATACAAGTTTTTTTTTTAATTTCTGAAAGATTAGAAATCAAGTTTAAAACATGATCACTTTAAGATGCCAAGGAGAAGTGAGAAGGTTGAGGGAAAAATAAAAAAACCTATATAAAACAGAAGAGATGGTAAAAGTTCCTTCTTTTTATAGCAGCATAGTATTCCATTGTGTAAATGTACCACAGTTTGATAATCCATTCACCTGCTGATGGGCATTTAGGCAGTTTCCAAATCTTAGCTATTGTAAATTGTGCTGCTATGAACATAGGGGTGCATATATCCTTTCTGATTGGTGTTTCTGGTTTCTTGGGATATAGTCCTAGATAGAAGTGGGATTACTGAGTCAAATGGGAGTTCCATTTTTAATTTTTTGAGGAAACTCCATACTGTTTTCCACAGTGGCTGCACCAGTCTGCATTCCCACCAGCAGTACATGAGGGTTCCTTTTTTTTTCACATCCTTGCCAGCACTTGTTGATTATTGATTTGCTGATGATAGCCATTCTGACAGGTATGAAATGGTATCTCATTGTTGTTTTGATTTGCATCTCTCAGATGATTAGTGACTTTGAGCATGTTTTCATATGTCTCTTGGCCTTCTGTATGTCCTCTTTCAAAAAGTGTCTATATAGGTCCTTTGCCCATTTTTTGATTGGATCGTTTATCTTCCTTTTGTTAAGTTGTATGAATTCTCTGTCAATTTTGGAGATTAAACCCTTATCTGAAATAGCATTGGCAAATAATGTTCTCCCATGTAAAAAACTGTGGTACATCTACACAACGGAATACTACGCCGCTATAAAAAAGAAGGGACGTTTACCATTTGCAACAACATGGATGGAACTGGAGAGCATTATGGTAAGTGAAATAAGCCAGTCAGAGAAAGATAAATATCACATGATCTCACTCATATGTGGGGTATAATGATCAATATAATTTGATGAACAAGAATAGAACCAGACACAAATGGCAGAGGAGGAGAGGTTAGAGAGCAACCAAAGGACTTGTATGCATGCATATTAGCATAATCAATGGACACAGACACTCGGGTGGTGGGGGCTTGCCCAGGGTGGGAATGGCTGCGGGGGGGGGGGAGGGTCAATTGGGAAAAAAGGAGACATATGTAAAACTTTGGAAAATAAATAAATAAATAAAACAGAAGAGAAACATGAAATATCAAACTGTGATATATTTATATTACTCAACAGTTAAAAGGAACAAACCTTTAGTGTAAGCAAATGTGACTAAATTTTCAAAATTTTATGCTAAGCAAAAGTAGCCAGACAAAAATTACAATATTTTGATTTTATGTATGTGATATTTAGAATATATAAAATGAATCTATAGATATATAAATCAATTGAATGGTTTTCTAGGGCAAAAGAAGTGGAGAAACAGGGGAGTCAGAGAGATAGTTTTGGGATAACATGAAGCTTTCTGGGATAGTGGGATTTCTCTAGATAACTAGAGGCCTGGTGCAAAAATTCATGCACCAGTGAGGTCCTTCGGCCTGGCCTGTGGGACTGGGCCGAAACCAGCTCTCTAACATCCCCTGAGGGATCCCAGATTGCTAGAGGGTGCAGGCCAGACCAAGGGACCCCCCCCCCAGTGCACAATTGGGAATTGGGGCCAGGGAGGGATGCAGGAGATTGGCCAGACCCCAGCAGCAAGCTAACCTTCAGGTCAGAGAATTGCAACCTGGTGGTCAGTGCACATCATAGCAAGCAGTTGAGCAGCCTTAGCATATTATTAAAATATTACACTTTGATTGGTTGAACGGATGACCGGACACTTAGCATATTAGGCTTTTATTATATAGGATGTTTGACGGGGTGATTAAACAGGGGTATAAACATTGATTAAACTATACAATTAAAATGGGTGAATTTTATCCTATGCAAACTATGCCAATAAACTTTATTTTTAAAAGATAAACATGTGATATCAGCTAATTTTATGCATTTAACCTATTTCCAAAATTTGAAAAAGATATAATTAATTTTAATATAGGACTAAATATAGTGTTCTGATAACTGATAATTCACTCCCTGCAATAAAACTCTGAATACATAGAAATAAAGTAAAAGTATATTAAATTAGAGGCCCGGTGCATGAAATTTGTGCATGGGGGTGTGTGTGTCCCTCAGCTCAGCCTGCACCCTCTCCAATCTGGGACCCATCGGGGGATGTCCGAATGCCCATTTAGGCCCTGTGGGATTGGACCTAAACGGGCAGTCGGGCATCCCTCTCACAATCCGGGACTGCTGGCTCCCAACTGTTCACCTGCCTGCCTGCCTGATTGCCCCTAACTGCTCCTCTGCCAGCCTGACCGACATCTAACTGCTCCCCTGCCAGCCCAATAGCCCCTAACTGCCCTCCCCTGCAGGCCTGGTTGCCCCAAACTGCCCTCCCCTGCAGGCCTGGTCCCCCTCAACTGCCCTCTCCTGTAGGCCTAGATCCCCCCAACTGCCCTCCTCTGCCAGCCCAGTCACCCCTAACTGCCCTCCCCTGCAGGCCTGATCACCCCCAACTGCCCTCCTCTGCTGGCCATCTTGTGTGTTGGAGTGATGGTCAATTTGCATATTACCTCTTTATTATATAGAATTGTATTGAATTGTTCATTTAAACCTTCTTTATGCTTCCATTTAAAATTAAGATTAATCAAATGTCACTAATTATTAGATACATGCAAAATAAAACCAAAATGAGATAGCACCTCACACCTGTCAGAATGACTATCATCAATAAGTCCACAGTGAAAAATATTAAACAGGACGAGGAGAAAGAGGAACATTCATGCACTGTTGATGGGGTGCAGTCACTGTGGAAAACTGGAGTTAACTCCAAACATTAAAAGTGAATCTGCCTTATGACCCAGAGATTCCACTCCAGGATATTTATCTGAAGAGACCCAAAACACTATTTGGAAAGAATAGATGCACCCCTATCTTAATTGCAGAACTATTTACAATAGCCAAGATATGGAAGCAACACAAGTGCCCATTAATAAAAGAGCAGATTAAAAAAACTATAGTACATATATACAATGGAATATTTCTCAGCCATAAAAAGGAATAAAATCTTACCATGTTCAATAGCATGTATGGAACTAAAGGGTATTATGCTCAGTGAAAAAAGTCAGTCAGAGAAAGAGAAATACTGCATGATTTCTACTTATATGTGGAATTAAAAAAACAAACAATATAAATTAATAAAAATTAAAACAAACTCATAAGCACAAAAAGTGTTGCTAGAGGAGAAGGGGGTTGGGAGACTGTGAAAGAGGTGAAGAGATTAAGAAGTACTAATTGGTAGTTAGAAAATAGTCATGGGGTGTAAGTAAAACTTAGGAAATCTACACTAATAAAAGAGAAAAATGGTAATTGGCGTACGACGCTACCCTTTTCATTGGCTAATCAGGGCTATATGCAAATTAACTGCCAACAAGATGGCAGTTAATTTGCATACGTAGGCACAATGAAGGGAGGCGAAAGGGAAAGCAGGAAGAAGCCCCCTGCCACTGACAGTGATCGGAAACCCAGAGGGGAGCTAAGAGCTGGGGGGCAGGGCAAAGCCATGATCAGAGAATCAGGTGCCTTTTCCGCCCTGGCCAGTGATAGCAGGAAGTAGGGGTGGAGCCAGCGATGGGAGCTGGGCACGGTTGAAGCTGGCAGTCCCAGGAGCTAGGGGTCCCTTGCCTGGGCCTAAAGCGGAGCCCACAATCACGGGGCCGCTGCAGCTGCGGGTCTCCGCTGCCCGGGCCGGACGCCTAGGCCAGAGGTGTTAGGCCTGGGCAGGGGCGGAGCCTGCAATCGCAGGGAGCTGGGGGTCCCCTGCCCAGTCCTGACACCTCTGCCAGAGGCCTCAGGCCTGGTCAAGGGGCCGATCCGGTGATTGGTGATTGGAGGGTGATGAGGGTCAACTCCTCTGGCCGAGGCATCAGGCCTGGGCGGGGGGTGGAGCTAACGATCAGAGGGAGATGGGGGTCCCCTGTCCAAGCCTGACACCTCTGGCAGAGGCGTCAGGCCTGGGCAAGGGGCCGATCAGGCGATCAGAGGGTGATGGGGGTCTACGCCTCTGGCCAAGGCATCAGGCCTGGGCAAGGGGCAGAGCCAGCAATCGGAGGGGTCTGGGGGTCCTCTGCCCAGGCCTGATGCCTGGGCCAGAGGCATCAGGCCTGGGCTGGAGGCAGAACCAGTGATGGGGGGAAATGAGGGTCCCCTGCCCAGGCCTGACACCTCTGTCAGAGGCGTCAGGCCTGGGCATGGGCCGATCCTGCGATTGGAGGGTGATGGGGGTCAACGCCTGAGGGCTCCCAGTATGTGAGAGGGGGCAGGCTGGGCTGAGGGACACTCCCCCCCTCACACACCCAGTGCACAAATTTCGTGCACCGGGCCCCTAGTGTACTAAATAATATTGCAATAATTATGTATGGTGCTAGTTGGGGTACTAAAATATCGAGGGGAACACTATGTAAAGCATATGATTGTCTAACCACTAAGTTGTGCACCTAAAACCAACACAAAATAAAATTTGAAAAGAATAAAAATAGAATTGAGGTTGATCATTAAAATTAAAATTTTCTATCTTTGAATGACACTATCAAGAGAATGAAAATACAAGCCATATTCTGAGAGAAAAAAATTCAGAGGACACAACTGGAAAAGAACTGTTATCCAAATATACATAGAACTCTTAAAACTTTACAATCAGATAACAAAGTTCTCGATTAAAAAATGAGACACAGACTTTACCAGACATTTAACCAAAGAAGATACAGAGATGGCAAATAAGCATATGCAAAGATACTCCACAACTTATGCCATCAGGAAAGTGCAAATTAAAGCAACAATGACATACCACTATTCGCTTATTAGAATGGCTAAAATCCGGAGCACTGACAACACAAAATACAGGCAAAGATCTACAGCAACAGAAACACTCATTCATTGCTGGTGGGAATGCAAAATGGTACAGCCAGTTTGGAAGGCAGTTTGGCCGTTTCTTGCAAAACTCAACATACTCTTGTGATTCCATTCAGCAATTGTGCTCCTTAGCATTTACCCAGAGGAGATGAAAATGTATGTTCAAACTAAAGGCTTCCTCAGGATGTTTATAGCAGCATTATTAATAACTGGCAAAGCTTGGACCAATGAAGATGTCTTTCAGTAGGTGAATAGATAAATAAATGGTGGCACACACAGACAATGGATACTACTCAGTGATGAAAAGAAATGACTTTTCAAGCCATGAAAATACAGGAAAGAATATTAGGTGCATTTACTGAATGAAATAAGTCAATCTGAAAAAAGTACAGGCTAAATAAATTCAAGTATATAACATTCTGGAAAAGGCAAAACTATGGAGACAGAAAAATCAGTGTTGCTCCAGGGTTAAGAGGGAAGAAGGGATGAATAGGCAGAACATAGAGAAATTTTTAGGGCAGAGAGACTATTCTATATGATACTATAATGGTGTATATGTGTCATTATACATTTGTTAAAATTCATAAAATGCAAAATATCAAGAGTAAAAATGTCCATTAGAAAATAAAGTGTATTAGAAAGAAAAAATCAAGGCTGGTAATACATTTCAGATAATTAGATATAATTAAAGAATCTTGGTAGGACTCTAGTAAATGACCGTTACTAAATATTTTTAAAAGTTGTATTTTATATATGATTTGTCACTCAAATTATCTGCTTACTACCTCTGAAAATGTTCCATATCTTTACAACTGTTTCAGATTATTAATTCCCCTGTGTATTCAGTAGTATTCAGTGTTTCATTGCCCCACTGGAAGCATTTACTGATTTCCATGTATAGATATCACAATAGATAACTTTTGGATCTTTTAATTAAATTTACTTCATCTGTGAAAAAAAATACAAAGAGTGAATATCAATTTCTAATATTCAAACAGTAGTCTTTAAATAAATTTTGTGAGTGTTAATTGATAATATTGCATCTGGAATACTTCAGAGTGTCTTGAACAGTGTAATAGAGAATCATACAGTTTGATCTTATTTTAAAAGTTGTACTATTGTTTATACTTAAGGTAGAAAATATCATCCTGTGACCCAACACTGTCAATTTTTGAGTGGCTCCAATAAAAGTAGATCATTTTCTGAAAATATAAAATACATACTTTGGTTATCTGTTTTAACACAAAGTCATCAAAGTTGAAAAGGGAGAGTACAAATTTATAATATGCCTGACACACAGCAGACTGCTACAAGGGAGGAACGAATTGCCAGAGTTCAATGCTTGATTAGTGCAGAAGATGAATATGACTTGTCCCATTTTAATTTTTAGACTCCAGGGATATTTGGCCCATATTTACCATTAGGAGCACTCATAAAATAAAACAATGGAATCATGCCCAGAAAAAAGATTAAAAGTACAACTTTAATTATTTGTACTATTTAACATGAAAAATGAAAAAGAATGGCAGCTGGACAATGAAAGGAATGAAAAGGGAGAGCTAATAAAGATGTCTGTCCTCGTTAAAAACATGTTTTGTGAAGAACAGGAGAAAAATTAAAATTTCTTAAGTAAATATAAGTATACATACCTTTTGTCTTGAAAACAAATTCAGAAGAATCAATAAGTTAAATTGCAATAACCATGAAAGTCTACAACAATAAAAATTTAAATAACTTTATTATTGTAATACTTTCAACAATAAAGATAAGATTTTAAAAAAGAACTCTGAAATCCAACATTAAAAAGAAAAACAATCAAATTAGAAAATGGACAAAAGACATGTTTAGATATTTAATCAAAAAATATATACAGATGACAAATAAACACATGAAAAGGCCTTAAAAAATAAAAATATAAGATACATATATAATATAAAAGTTTCATATGTTATACTAGAGGCCCAGTGCATGGGTTCATGCCCTGGTGGAGTCCCTCGGCCTGGTCTGTGGGGATTGGGCCGACCGAAACCGACTCTCTGACATCCCCTGAGGGGTCCTGGACTGCGAGAGAGTGCAGGCCAGGCTGAGGGATCCCACTGGTGCACCATCGAGGGTGGGGAGGGACCATGGGAAGGCTCCAGGGCGTATGGCCCATCTTGCCCAGTCCCGATCAGCTGGACTCCAGCAGCAAGCTAACCTACCAGTTGGAGTGTCTGCCCCCTGGTGGTCAGTGCACATCATAGTGACTGGGTGAACAGTTAAACAAATGATCCAACACTTAGCATATTAGTCTTTTATTATACAGGATAGTATTTATTTACTGGGTGAGAAGTTTAGATACGAATAATTTTAATTATTCTATTAAACACAATGATTTCAATTAGAAATGGAACCTCCCAACCTCATGTTATAACTAATACCTGGCAATGATAATATGTAGATATATAAGTAATATAACTTGTTTATACTTATGATAGCTCAGTTTCTACCTATTTTATTTATTTAGTTTTAAATTTATCATCATTGTTGAAAGTAGTACAGATATCCTCCTTATTTTCCCCATTGACCTCCTCCACTTCACACCTTTCCATCCTCCCCGCACCAACCCAGGCCTTCACCACACTATTGTCTGTGTCTATGGGTTATGCATGTAGGCATATAAGTTCTTTGGTTAATCTCTCTCCACCTACAAACCCTCCCCATCTTCCCTTTACCTATTTTATATTGACTGAGCAATCTGAAACACACAAGGTCATACAAAGTGTTACACTCTACTTAACTCAAACAAAACAAAACAAAAAATAAGTAAAATTCTCATATATAATTTATCCTATGCATTTTATGATAACTCAGCTAATCTCCTTATTTTCTATTTATTATATTAACTGGAGAAACAGAGGGAGACATAAGACTTCAGAAAGTTGCAAGAAACAATAATAAATTATTTTTTTAAATAAAAATATGTACAAGATATGGTCTCCCTCTTATCTAAAGTGTTACAAGAAGGCTCATTAAACTTTAAAATTAATTTTTTAAATAGATCCATTAATATATTGCATTGTTCAGGTTAGATACCAATCTCTTTAATGGAAGAAATGGCTAATTTCATTGTTATTGTTGCTGTTGTTTCTCTCATCCATGATTCTATAACTTTCAATAACCATGCATTTTAAACTTTATGCCTGATTCATACTTATACCAAAACAAAGTCCTTTGGAAAAATCTATCCCCTGATGCTTCTGTTTTCTTCTAATCATCATATAAGTTTCCTCTTTCCAAGTGCTGTTGGGAATATTAATATTATATCCAATATGAAATACATGAAATGCATCCAAGAAATAAGCCTCCTTATCCAGGATAAGGGGCAATGCCAGATTTGACAGGAAGTTGGCACATAACACATGTCATTAGTGATTATAGTAAGAAAACATTTTTTTTGTGGTGGGCACAAAATGTAATATACAGATCATGTATCATAGAAATGTACACTTGACACCTATGTGACCTTATTAACTAATGCCACACCAATAAAAATAAATCAAAAATTATATATATATATATATATATATAATTTTTTAAAAAAAGAAAGAGGACATGTTTATGTCTTTATTGCTTTAACACTTCTGAATAAACAAAAAACTGAATCATAAAGTGCAGAAAAACTTTTCCTTATGCCTTGGGCATCCTCTGTCATTAGACTCTGGATAGGCCCATTCTTCTAATCCTTTTCTGCAAAGGTTTCTGGGGGAAATCTTGAATTCTTTCTTGAGATTTTTTCTGCTTTGCTCATCATTTCATATAAACAGTAGACCCAATGATAATATTCACTTTTAGAGTAAATTTTCATCGAATTGCTTTAATAATCTTCCTACAGTAGTCAAGAACAAACTATCTATACTAATAAAAGCCTAGGTGGTCCTCTCGTCCTTGAGCATGACATTGTCACAAAATGGCCACCACAAAATGGCCGTGTGCACAGCGGAGATGGGGCCCGGCGGCCACTCTGCGCAGTGAGGCCTGGGGGTCCCATGACTCCATGAAGCACGGAGGAGGCTGATCAGTGTCTCCACCATTTTGTGCAGAGGAGGCAGGTCCCGGCAGAGGAGGCAGGTTGCGGCAGGGGAGGGCAGTTGTGGGCCATCAGGCCAGCAGGGGAGGGTAGTTGTGGATGATTGGGCCAGCAGGGAAGTGGTTAGGGGGAGATCAGGCTGGCAGGCAGAAGCAGTTAGTGGCAATCAGGCAGGCAGGCAAGCAGGCAAGTGGTTAGGAGTCAGCGGTCCTGGATTGTGAGAGGGATCCCGCGAGGGGTTCCAGATTGGAGAGGGTACAGGCTGAGCTGAGGGACAACCCCCCTCCCAGTGTACAAATTTCATGCACCGGGTCTCTAGTCTATATATAAAACCAAAATATGCAAATAGACCAAACGACAGAACAACTGGTCGCTATGATGTGCACCGTCCACCAGAGGGCACGTGTGAAACATGGTGGTTATTGACAACAGGTGGCAGAGCATTGAACATGGCAGTTGTCGACCACAGCGGGATGCTGGAGCAGGTGATAGGGGACACCAGACCATGATGGGGTGCTGGTCGCTGTGATCCAGGAGAGCCTCTAGTGGTTACTGAAAATTCTTTGTTCTCGCGCACTGTGGTCCCACCCCCCACTCGCACCTGCTGCCGGTGCCTGGCGCTGGTCCTGATCGCTCAGCACCGTATCAGCAGGTATGAGCAGCGGCTGCCAGCCCCAATCACCCCCTCAGGGCTTCTTCACCTCCCCCTGCTCCTGAGGGTCAATTGGGGCCAGCAGCTGCCACTTGCACCCACTGCTGGAGCGAGAGCTGCCGCTCGCACCACTGCCAGAGCCAGCCCCACTCACACTTGCAGCTGGTGCTGGAGCCACCGCTCGCACCTGCTGCCAGTGCCCAGCACCAGTCCCGATTGCTTGGTGCTATCAGTGGGTGCGAGTGGCGGATACTGGCCCTCATCACTCCTTGGGGCTTCTCTACCTCCTCCTGCTCCTGAGGGGTGATTGGGGCAGCAGCCACCGCTCACACCTACTGACGGTGCCAGCCCTGCTCGAACACACTGTTGGTGCTGACCCCAATCGCTCTGTGCCATCAGTGGGTGCGAGCAGGGCCGGCGCTGTCAGGGCGTGGGAGCAGAGGTGGTGGGAGTGGGGCTTCCAGCAGACAAGGGACTGGGGGCCATGACGGGAGGGGCCGGGCAGGGGTGTGGAGGATGGGCCAAGACCCGCCCCTTTGCCCACCACAGCCTTGTGGTCCACGGTTCCTTTCAAGGTGCATGAATTCATGCACTGGGCCCCTAGTAGTCTTATAAAGCTCTTACTTCTTATTCTTTATAATCATGTTCTCTCGAAGATTTTAGTGTGGCCACTACCAGAAAATTAATATAAGGCCCCCCCACCAAGATAAGTTTTAAAGTAGCATACCATTTCATTTTTCACCACAAAATAAATTCATCTAGAAATGTGAACTTTTATTGTATTACTAGAGGCCCGGTGCACAAAAATTTGTGCACTCGGGGGGGGGGGGAGGGGGGGTCCCTCAGCCTGGCCTGTGCCCTCTAGCAGTCTGGGACCCCTCGGGAGATAACGACCTGCTGGCTTAGGCCTGCTCCCAGGTGGCAGAGGGCAGGCCCAATCCCTAGGTGCAGCCCCTGGTCGGGCTCAGAGCAGGGCTGATTGGGGAGTTGGGGCGCCGCCCCCTGTCACACTCAAGGCAGGGTCGATGGGGAGGTTGTGGAGCAACCCCCTGTCACACACAGAGCAGGGCCAATCAGGGGGGTTGGGGCTCTGTACCCTGTCACGCACAGAGCAGGGCCCATCAGGGGGTTGGGGTGCTGCCCTCTATCACCCACAGAGCAGGGCGGATCAGGGGGTTGGGGTGCCGCCACTCTCACACTCAGGGCAGGGCCGAGGGGGAGGTTATGGCTCTACCCCGTCACACACAGAGCAGGGCCCGTGGGGGGGGGAGCTCCCCCCTATCAGGCACAGAGCAGGGTGGATAGGGAGGTTGGGGCCCCGCCCCCTGTCACACACAGAGCCGCATGGCGATCAGGGGGTTTGGGTGCTGCCCCCTGTCACGCTGATTCCAGTGCCGGGAGGCCTCACGGCTCCGCTGATCCCAGTGCTGGGAGGCATACTACCCTTTTACTATATAGGATAGAGGCCTGGTGCATGGGTGGGGCCGGCTGGTTTGCCCTGAAGGGTGTCCTGGATCAGGGTGGGGGTCCCCACTGGGGTGCCTGGCCAGTCTGGGTGAGGGGCTGAGGGCTGTTTTCAGGCTGGGGGTGACTGAACTCCCAAACGCTCCTTTTTTCCTTTTTTTTTTTTTTTTTTTTTTAATTCTGTGCCAGCTTTAGCTTGAGGCTTGGCTCCAGCTCTTAGGCCTAGGCTGAAAGTAGGTTTCTGGCCTTTGCTTACAATGTTGCAAATCTGCTGGCTGAAGTTGGGCGTATTTGTTACAGAGTTTCTTAAACTGCCAGCTCAGAGGCAGCGGCAGGCGGGGAACGTTGGTTTCCTCCGTCACTGAGGCAACCAAGCCTCATGTTAGTTTCAAGCTGCCTGGCTGCCGGCCGCCATCTTGGCTGACAGTTAATTTGCATATCTCGCTGATTAGCCAATGAAAAGGGTATCGGTCGTACGCCAATTACCATGTTTCTCTTTTATTATATAGGATTTGTTTTTGAAAACCTGGAAAATCAATCTTTACTGCCACCAAGAATGTAATCTAATGCTATGTAGCTCCTTAGATAAAATTCTAATATGTCATCTTCATTAATATCTCTCTAAAAATAACATTACATATATATTGTGAGTCATCTACAGATGATTTTTCAACCATCTTTATACTTGAAAAGTATTTAATCTTAGAGACATCCTATATAATAAAAGCCTAATATGCTAAGTGTCTGATCATCCAGTCGGTTATTCAACCAATCAAAGCATATGTTAATGATATGCCAAGGCCGTTCAACTGCTCACTATGTTGTGCACTGACCACCAGGGGCAGATGCTCCAACCGGTAGGTTAGCTTGCTGCTGGAGTCTGGCCTATTGGGACTGAGCAAGATGGGCCGGACATACCCTGGAGACCTCCAGGTCCCTCCCCAGATGGCCAACCTCCTGCATCCCTCCCCAGCTCCTATTGTGCACCAGTGGGTTGCCTTGGCCTGGCCTGCACCCTCTCACAATCCAGGACCCCTCAGGGAATGTCAGAGAGCCAGTTTTGGCCTAATCCCACAGACCAGGTTGAGGGACCCCATTGGTGCATGAATTCATGCACCGGGCCTCTAGTTAAGTATAATAGTCCACCCTTTTCTTTTCCTATGAATGATTGAATGTTTCTGGGAATAAAAGAAACAAAAATGCCTCTTTCATCTATCTATTAATAAAATAGGGTGATTTCCTAGTTCAGTGGTCGGCAAACTGCGGCTTGCGAGCCACATGCGGCTCTTTCGCCCCTTGAGTATGGCTCTTCCACAAAATACCGACTTCTGCACGTGGGCCACGAAGTTTCAATCGCACTGTACATGCACGCCCGCACATGGTATTTTGTGGAAGAGACACACTAAAGGGGCTACAGAGCCACATGTGGCTTGCCAGCTGCAGTTTGCTGACCACTGGCCTAGGTGAAAATATTTAGTTTATTGGTTAATATAAATACAATCTTTTGATGTTAGAGTCTAGGTTAAACACTGAAGATAAATATAATGCCAAAACAACTCTAACACTTGCTATAGTAATTAGAACAATATCAGTTGCAAGTTGCAGAAATTGTAATAAAAATGGCTTAAACAATAGGGATATATTTTCTCAAGAAACAAGAAATCCAGATGTAAAGAATATTCCAGTGTTGGTTAATTTATACTCACTGTCAGGATCAAGGGTCCATATTTCTTTCAACTTTTGTTTTGACAGAATGTCAAAAGAGGGTATCCTTATCATAAATAAACTTACAAAAATATAAACTATAACCAAAATGCCACACTACTGAAAACCCACTAGAATGGCTACTTTTTAAAACTGACAAACCAAATCTTGTTGAGAATGTGAAGCAAGTGGAACTTTTGTGGACTATTGGTGGGTTGATAAAATAATTTTGGAAAAGTATCATTTTCCAATCAAGTTAAACACACCTAAACTCTTAGACCAAGGTCAACCATTTGTTTTTTACCTCAGATGACACACTGAAAAGGATAGTTAAATAAGACTCTAAAAACCAGAGAGCTTACCCGGTATCAAAATTTACTAATAAGCCCTAGCTGGTTTGGATCAGTGGATAGAGCATCAGCCTGCAGAAGGGTCCCAGGTTCAATTCCAGTCGGGGGCACATGCCTGGGTTGCGGGCTGGATCCCCAGTGGGCGGCATGCAGGAGGTAGCCAATCAATGCTTCTTTCTCATCATTGATGTTTCTAGATCTCCCCCTCTCTTCCTCTCTGAAGTCATATATATATATATATATATATATATATATATATATATATATATATATACATATACATATATATATATATATTACTAATAGTTCAAAGGTTAGAGGTGACTGCAAGATGCAAGCAAGACATGAATTCCAAAAATCTTGAACATAGCAAATCTCTTGCTGGTGCCTAATTCCATGGGGTAGAGAATGCACCCAGAAAAAGAAAAGAACCATACACATATGAGTTTTAAAAATATCTGTGGCATCTGACAAAAAGCAACATGTCTAGTCTTGGAACAAACTGAGTTAATTTATTTATTATCATTATTGGAGAGAAGAAATGACCTCAGGAAAGGGGTCAACATAGTCTATTAAAATCTTTAGAATTTATTACACAAATTATTTCAAAAGTCTTTAAATATATTATTTAAAGGATTGTGGGATGATTATAAAAAATCAGAAGAAATTTAAACTTTGGCAGAGCTATTTAACATGTTTCTATTGATTTTAGTTGGGATTGCATATGGAGATAAGGGTGTATCATAATCTTTCTAACCCATAAAATCTCTAAGACTTAAAATCTTAAAGTTACTGAATAATATCATTTTTTTGATAACTGAAGGTGCTTTTTTAAATACATTTTAAGAACTCACAGTTAAGTGCAAATAAGCAAAAAAAATGCAAGCCAAAATTTAGAGTAGGCAAGTTTAAAGAACAGGTTATAAAAGCACAAAATTCATGTTATGGGTAATTATCTATATCCCATAAAAATCCTATATAATAAAAGGCTAATGTGCAAATTGTCCCCTCCACCAGGAGTTTGACTGGCGAACCACCCACGGACCCTCCCCCCAGCTGGCCCTGCCCCCCATCAGTCCTGATCAGGACAGGCCGTCTATCTGGACCCCACCTGTGCAGGAATTCATGCACTGGTCCTCTAGAAGATAAAAATAGATTTGATTGCTATTGCTGTTTATTGTTGCTTGCCATCCTTCTACCACCCCCAAGCTGTTAACCTTGTGCTGGCATGACCAAAGTATTTAATACATTTTTTTTTTTTTTGCATTTTAATGGAAGTGGTATAAAAAAACAAAAATACTTTCTATGAATTCATAGAAAGTAATATGCTTTTAGAATGTTAGGTACCATCATATAATATATTCACATGGTGGTAATCTTTTCATTTGAAAAGGTGATTATATGGAAAAAATAGGATGGAAAATTACATAGACATGAATATAATACATAAATTACCACTGCATTTATTTGCCTAACCCTACTTCAGTGGATAAGAGGTAGAACACTGAAATTGGGCAAAGTTATTTTAGAATAAACATCAGAAAACCCTTACTCATAGTGGACAATAAACTTAAAGAACTATTTGTTCTTTTAAAAGCTGTAGCAGAACATTAACCTAGATTCAAAATGATTTTTATCAAATTATGAATGATAGAACTATAAAAAGTTAATAAACAAAGAGGAAAATGTCCAGTATGACTTCTATTTCTGAACATCATCCTGGTTATACTATTAAATGTCATGTAAATTCTAAAGAAATACAAGTTACAGATAAACATATGAATATACATTGAATATAATCTCTGGATTAAAATTTCAATTAAATAACAATAAGGTATGGTTTAACTGATCAATTTTCAAATATTTTAATAATGAGAATAATACTTAATGTTGGCTAGTGTACTGTGAACTGGTACTCTCAGGCATTGCAGGTTGAAATTAAATGAGTGCATCTGTACTGAAATCACTTTGGCAGTTAATAACAAAAGTCTTAAAAGAAGATATTCTTTTGTGACCAAGGGATTTCATTTCTAAGAGTCTACAAAAATAAAACAGTAAATACAGAGCTACAGAAGTGTGAAAAACAGATATTCATGGAAAAGTTATTAACAAGAGACAAAATTGGAAATAGTAAATATTTAATTACTAGAGGCCCGGTGCACAAATTCATGTACAGGATGTGGGGGACCACGGAAAGTTGGACAGCAGGCCCCAATCTAGTTGTGTAGATGTACTGAGGTAGTGGCAAGCAAAGACCATAGTCAGAGAACCCCCCAAAACAGCCTGAACACCAGGTATGCTCTGAGGTGGAAATACAGCTCTACTTTGCTGCCCACGCTTGGGCTGCCTCACTCTTGGGTTCCAGAGTACAAGAGGGCACTCTGCAAAGTTGCTGTCATACAGGGTGTGGAACACAAATGCAAGAGAGCAGTGAACCAGATTCGGGCCAACAGTGCCCTAGCAACAACAAAACCCATGGCCAAAGGTGGAATCGTGCGGCCCCGAAAGGAATTGGGTTCCCTCCTCTCTGGTTTCGGTGTACATCACTTGAGAACTACCTCTGCCAAGTCACTACGGATCAGCAGCTCCTGTGTTGAGCATCTGCCCCCTGGTGGTCAGTGTGCATCATAGCGAGTGGTTCAATAGGACACTAGCATATTAGCCTTTTATATATATAGGCTAGAAGCCCAGTGCACAAAAATTTGTGCACTCAGGGGGGTCCCTCAGCCTGGCCTGTGCCCTCTCACAGTCTGGGACCCCTCGGGGGATTGCTGGCTTAGGCCCACTCCCTGGGGTATTGGGCCTAAGCTGGTTAGACATCCCTCTGGCAGCCCGGGAGCCCTCAGGTGATGTCTACTTGCCAGCAGAGAGCAGGCCTAAGCTGCAGTCAGACATCCTTAGCACTGCTGAGGAGGCAGGAGAGGCTCCCACCACCACCGCTGTACTGGCAGTTGTCAGCCTGGCTTGTGGCTGAGCAGAGCTCCCCTTGTGGGAGCGCACTGACCACACTGAGGGGCTGATGGCAGCTCCTTCATTTAGCATCTGCTCCCTGGTGGTCAGTGTGTGTCATAGTGACCAGTCATTTCCAGTCGTTCTGTTGTTAGGGTCAATTTGAATATTACCCTTTTTTTATATAGGAGTGCGTGGCCAGCCTGGGTGAGGGGCTGATGGCTGTTTTCAGGCTGGCCACATCCCCTTCAGGGTGGGTGTACCCCCTGGGGTGCCTGGCCAGCCTGAGTGAGGGGCTGATGACTGCTTGCAGGCTGGCCACAGCACCTTCAGTGTGGGGGTTCCCACTGGGGTGCCTGGCCAGCCTGGGTGAGGGCCTGAGCACCATTTTCAGGCTGGCCACAGCCCCTTCAGGGTAGGGGTTCCCCCTGGGGTGCCTGGCCAGCCTGGGTGAGGGGCTGATGACTGCTTGCAGGCTGGCCACAGCACCTTCAGTGTGGGGGTTCCCACTGGGGTGCCTGGCCAGCCTGGGTGAGGTCCTGAGCACCATTTTCAGGCTGGCCACAGCCCCTTCAGGGTAGGGGTTCCCCCTGGGGTGCCTGGCCAGCCTAGGTGAGTGGCTGATATCTGTTTGCAGGCTGGCCACAGCCCCTTTAGGGTGGGGGTCCCTCTAGGGTGCCTGGCCAGCCTGGGTGAGGGACTAAGGGCCGTTTGCAGGCTTGACACAGCCTGATCAGTGTTGAGGGTCCTGCTGGGATGCCTGGCCAGTTTGGGTGAGGGGTTGAGGGCCTTTTTGAGGCTGGTCAAGCCCCCCAGCGGGGACCCTCACCCCATGAGGGTGTGGCCAGCCTAGGTGAGGGGCTGATGGCTGTTTTCAGGCTGACCACAGCCCCCAGCCACCCAAGCTCCCAGTGGAGGCTGGCTGGAAGCAGGTATCTGGGATTTATTTGTCTTCTATATTGCCATGAGCGGAGGCCACAGACGGCTCAGGGCAGGCGGGAAGCTTGGCTTCCTCCATCGCCCGGGGAACCAAGCCTCCTGCTCACTCCAGCTCCGTGGCTGCCGGCCGCCATCTTGGTTGGGTTAATTTGCATACAGTCACTCTGATTGGCTGGTGGGCATGGCTTGGGGCATAGCGAAAGGTGGTCAATTAGCATCTTTGTCTTTTATTAGTGTAGATAGTAAAGGTTTTTCATAACATTCAATCAGTACTAACATGCTTCTAGAAGCTTTACATCAAGTAACTAATTTAATCATTACTACAACTGAATGGGGCAGGTATTCCTTTATTGCAGAAGAGGAAAAAGAAGCATGTGAAGGCAAAATAGATCATTCCTGTTCACACAGCCAGTGAGGGGGAGGGTTGGGCTTCACACCCAGCTGTTTGGCTCCAGGATCTGTGTATTTAATGAATTCTCTATGCTGTGTCTCATATAATGCTCTATTCTTTTTTTTTTTTAAATATATTTTATTGATTTTTTACAGAGAGAGAGGGAGAGAGATAGTTAGAAACATCGATGAGAGAGAAACATTGATCAGCTGCCTCCCGCACATCTCCCACTGGGGATGTGCCCGCAACCCAGGTACATGCCCTTGACCGGAATCGAACCCGGGACCTTTCAGTCCGCAGGCCGATGCCCCATCCACTGAGCCAAACCGGTTTCGGCGATATAATGCTCTATTCTTACCAAGAAGAAAGTTTATTGGAGGAATAAATGCCCTATTGGCATCAAACAGGACAAAGTGTTGGTTTACAAAACATGTCTGTTAAACTGATTATATACTATTTCCTTTTGTTTAATAGTTGGTTGCTAACTAAACACATAACATTATCCACCTGAAAAATACTTATCTGTTGATATGCCTACTTCATATATACTCAGTCCCTAAAATTATCTTTATGGATACATCTTTCCTCGGTGCTTTATAGGTTTGGGAAACTGAGGAACAGTTAAAGATGTGACCTGAAGACAGAATACATCTCAAGTTAATCAAAATTGAAAACATTATTCCTAAAAGCAGAGAAAAAGAGTGCTCTGGAAGAGAAATAAACTTTAGTATAACTGATAGAGGTAATTAAGCATCAGTACCTTCAGCAAGAGCTCTATCAGATGTCTTCCTCTAATTTTAAAACTCAAAGGACCAGAATATAGATTTGCTCCCTAAAAGTAAGTAGTGGAGTATCCCATTTACCTCTCCATTTATTTATATCCAAAGTCTCTGAAAAGTATCCATGGATAAATATTACCACCTCATTCTACAGTTAGGCAAGCAGACGCAGATGACACCACTAGTGAAACAAATGAAATATTTTTTTCTAAAGTCAGAGATGTACCATAAAACTATACAACTTTTACTTTGGTGAAGTGAAATGAGAAAATTAAATGAATTCATTATTATTGCTCCCGCAAGATGTCAGTTACCCAAATCGGGTTGGGATTGGTGTTAGACTGCCGTACTCAGGTCTTATACTATTTACAATCTTTATAAATGGCTTAACTCCCTCCTTAATGGGTACTAACTAACCTTAAAGTAAGGTGTTCCCTAATGAATGTGTTAGGCAACAGGAGTGGACAAAAATTGATCCATACTAAACCCTGATATAGTGCTGAGGAGCAAAAGCCAATAAAACATAAACAAGTGTTCACTTCTTAAACTGAACCTAGAAGATGTGTTTGGTTAAAGACTATTCTTTTTATATGTTGTCACCTT
Organism: Myotis daubentonii; assembly: GCF_963259705.1. Lineage (NCBI taxonomy): Eukaryota > Metazoa > Chordata > Mammalia > Chiroptera > Vespertilionidae > Myotis > Myotis daubentonii. Next base: position 81,937,771 of record NC_081840.1, on the reverse strand, counting down.
TAAGTAGACCCAAACCCAAGTAATATTTGTAAACAAATTAGAACTTTAGCTAAAGAGAATAAGACATTTAAATACATACTCTTTTGTTCTCATGATATCCCCCTGAAGAAAAGCCCTTCCTCTTAAAACATAATTTGAGTCGTAGGGTGAGAAATTGTTAATGATTACTTATTTCATATCTACTTATCTAATCTAATGGTGATGACAAAGACTTAGTTCAGAAAGTTCAACATATTCTGTTGATTTAATTTTTACTATATCATTAATAATTACAAATGAGTTTTGAATGAAGAATGGTGTGTGTCTTTCTGTTAACACCATTTTCTTGACCCATATTTTCAGAGGTAACATTTTTCAGTTTATTCCAAGCTTTCCATAGTCATCCCTCTTAAGGTCACGAAAAAGATACAATAATGAGAAACTGGAACCAACAGCAGCTAATGGAAGGAGGAGTTCATAAAAAAAACAACAACCTGTAATGGCAATTCCACCCAGACAGCAAAGGAATGCAGCATTTTCACTGAGTGCTACCTGACAGATTCAATAATCAAGGGAAAGCCTTAATTGATGACACCTCATTAGCATAATGAGTCAAAGCTGGGAAGAGAAAGTCCCTTAATAATTAATCAAGCAAAGCACGAACTGTTTCAGTCTCCTACATTCTGCCATTTTACATTAATCAAGAAAATGTGTATTAAACTCACTTGAAATCCCGGCATGTGGACTACCATTCTAAAGAAGAGCAATGGCAAAAAGACTTGCCCAATTGCACACATGCAAATGCTCTGGACTCATGCATGCTTCAGATTCATGTTTGAAAGCTGATCCATGCACAGCGTAAGTGGTTCTTTAAAACATGTAAATCACCATCTCATTAGGAAAGTAAACTAAGCCCCATCAACCTCACTAGGAAAAAGGGAAAGGGAAAGACATTACTGTAAGGTTGTTTGCCACTCCTTTGCCTATTGCCCAAAACCTCTGTTGCATGAAATATTATAAAATATATATGTATACAAAATCTTTATAATAACCTGTTCAACATCCATACCTGGTTCTGGATTCACTATTTCTGGCTCTTCCTATACCATTGGGTCATGAGAGAAATGATTACTGGTGGTGGACTCTGATACAAAGAAGTCATAGACCCTAGGTCTCCAACTAACCACAGGCACAGGTGTTGAGAATCGACACTAATGAGGTTAACAAGCCAAGATCAAGACTATGGACTCCCAATAGCAGAATGAACTGAAGAGAGACTAAAACCATGACTCTAATTTTGTCAGGTCACTTCTCTGTGATGTATTTTATAACCTTCAGGTGAGAGGTGGCTGTCAACACATTAATAAGCTAAGTAGAGTTAGGTTAGAGTGTAGAAAACATATTATAGGAGAGGAAGTCTATAGACTTGGATTTTAGATCTAGCTTTGACAACCATGAATAAGCCACAAGAAAAGTAGGGGATTTAGTTTACTCCTATGTAGTAGGGAGTCTGAACTAGAGGGTTTTGTAGTCTAAGATCAAATGCCATTGAGAAAAGAAGGCAATTCTAAGCAGGCAAGGGTCTGATTTACTCATTTAACTGACTATGAAAACTTGGTGCAAATTTAGAGCGACTATTTAATCAAACCCTTTTCTTGCTTCCTACCATCTATGCCAGTGCTTCTAGGTATTGTTGGACCAGTAGTGCACTATCCAGATGCAGGGGCAACCTTCCCAAAGCTAGAAGTGACCATTGCTCCTTGAAGTTAGGCAGTGCTTGACTGCATGACCATACATGACATTCATGCCCACCCAGCCATGTAAAACCAAGGTCAATTTGTCCATCTTCTCTATCTATTTCACATTTATCTATACCTGGGCCAATCCAAAATATATTTGAAGAACTATTCCAATATTCTTGGTTTCAGGATAAGTGGAAAAAATAAAACTCTGATCAAGCAGAACACTATTTTATACATTGCTATTTATCAGCATTATTTTTAAGTGCTTGATATTCAGGAGACAATTTGTTTGACAGAAAAGTGATTCATCTAAATATTCAACTGGGTGCATCAAGCCCGGTAACAAAATAAATTCACATTTGAAGCACTCCTGGCAGGCTAGAACTTAAGTGCAGTGATATCAAGGTCAGCAGAAAAGAGCCATTCCCACCTCAGGGGCCCCTTTACGCCAGCCAAGTGGGTCCCAAGTGCTGGACCCTGTTTGAGATCTGAGTGCAGATGGGCATTGTCTCCTTGAAGAGCAATAACCCATATCAATTTGGAAAGAGCTCAGTTTGATGATGAAGAAGATGTTATGGTAACAAATTGTATTTTGCAACTTGAAGATGGCTGGAGCCATCACCTATAACTTGGGATAATAACCAGGGCTGCCTGTTCTCAGTAGCCATTTTTTTCTTATAAATATTTCATTGATTTTTTCAGGCCCACAAAGATCCCTGTTGTCATAAAGTTGGTTTAATGCACACAATATACTTTGCTCTATGCATATGAAATGAAGCCTTCTCTCAGGTATAGTAGAAATAGGAAAAATACTTTTTATATGCAGAATATAACTATTTTTTGAGTTCTAGCTATTGACTTTTCAAGGAAGACTTTTAGCTCTTTTCACTATCTGCTGAATATTCTTGCGATGTGCTGTTTCTGTTTACAGGCAATAGCAGTCCATAAAGAAACATAAAAATGGATTTAAAAAGGAGAAAACTTATATACCAAAGTCAAAAGTTCACACACAAAAAGGGAAAGGCAGAGGCATAGAGTGATAATTATTTTTATAGATAGTGAAAAACAATATCAGAAATTAATGTTTACAATAAATACCAGACAGCTGTATTCTGGTAAAGAGTGGGTCTCCCCTACTATTGAGAAAATAATAAATTCATTTAAAAAGGCAAGATTTGAGATAAATTAAAAAGATGGAACCCATTATCTTGATAACATGAGAGTATAAAGACTGAAAGAGTAACTTCACATAAAACAGCAAAATAGATGGTTATTTTAATAGGGATTTAAATCTTTTCACATTTTGAAATCAATAGATTTACTTTAAAATGTGTCTTAAATTTCAGAGAAGTGCTAAGTTTACCAGTAATGGCTTCCCTAGCAACTTATCTTTAAAATAATTTTACTTCTGAAAAAGACAATCATATTCATCAAATATGAACTTAATTCTTGTTTGAGAAAGATGAATTCTTCTTTTCAAGCCATTTAGAATACTATTTTGTGTTCCATAAGAGCAATGCCATAAATAAATAAATAAATAAGCAAATAAAGTACTCATAAAATATGTGCCATGTCTAAAGTACATCTGGAGAGAAATTAAATAAAAATTATAGGGAAGTTCAAAAAATATTTTTAAGAAAGACAATTTTAGAATAACATTACAGTATTTGAAACTTTACAATATATTTTACTTTGTATTTGCTATACTCCCGAAGCCTATAAGAACAAAAGAGACTGAAGATTAGTTTAAACAGTATGCACAGCAGGGAACAATATAGATTTCCACTGTCTCTGAGTATATTTTCTTCTATGCCCAACTCATAATTAAACAGAGAATAATGCACTGAATACTTCTAGGAAAAGGAAAAAAAAGCTTCACCCTTAATTTCAAAACCTTTCATTTATTCAATTACACAGTAAATTCCATAGTCAACAGGTAAGAGGCAGGTTTGACATTACACACCATTTATCATATATGTTTTATGCAAGTTACTTTGTGGATAGAGAAGCTTGGGGTCATAAAGAAGGAGTAATGTCCAAGTGACAAAATGAGCAAGTGATGACTATAGAAACAAATTCTATATTTTCTAATTGTCAGGTCACTGCCACATGCTAACCCCTCTTGTTGCTTTGCTGGGACCAATAAGGATATGTGAAAATCCTTGCGTGGCAAACTCTAAGGACAATCCATGCTATTTTAACAGGATGACTGAGAGAATGGAAATTAATAGAATTTCTATTTTTGATGCTTTTTTCATGTGGAGTAGGGGATACAAGAAATTATTCTGCATAACAACCACTACTAAGAACCACAATCTCTAGGCCTCTTAGTAGTTAGGAAAATAAATAAATAAATAAAATTTAATAAATACAATTATAAAAATGTGATTCTTTTAACATATTATTACAGCAAACTCTTTTGTGATTATAACTAAATCTGTAGTTGACAGTACTGGAAAATTTGGGGTTGTGTCATAATTTGAAATTATTGTTATAATTCACTGTATTTAAGGAAACTTCCAAGGAATTCATGTTTTAGAGACTTATTCCAGGAAGCTTCTGTGTCAAACCAAAAGTGAAAATTTGAGACAAAACATAGGTTTACAAAGATGCAGATGATTGCTTTGTGATTGTGAAAATTTCAAAGAGAATTAAACTAATTTTAAAAACAGAAACAATTCAAGGGTTGAAAAATTATATATATATATATATACACACATATATATTCCAAAAAATGTATATATACTTTAATAGATGATAAATCACTTAATTTTCACTCTTTTTCAGGTTTAACTGATTTAAAATAATGGGTAAAGCCAGATTAAGCTTTGAACAAAAATAAAAATGATTCATTTCTGTAGATTCTTTTAAATTTTGAAAATGAACTGTATGTTAATAAACACTGACCTTATAATCATTCAAAGTGTGTATACATTTTTTGGAACACCTTATATATTTGTAAATATAAATTTCCTGAACATAGAAGTGAAGGGCAAACGGAAAGCTTGGAGGGAGAGTTAAGTACAAGTGACTTTGCTTGGATGATGTATACATGATGCTGCGTGCAGATGAGGTTTTATTGAGTTGTACACTTGAAACCTGTACCCCAATAAATTCAATTTAAAAAAGACCTACAAAACTTTGTTAGCCATGATGTGATAGTCTCTACTCTAGACAAGCCTAAAGCAAATGCCGTTCCTTTAGGAATTGTGGTTATTTCACTTTTTTCTATAAGATTTACAAAGAGAATTGTTCACAGTTTTATGTTTGGGTTTCAAATTGAGAACAGCATACATGAATGTTTTAGCATAAGGAAATGTAAAAAACAGAGTTCATTCCACACATTGTGGTGGCTTTATTAAAGTGTTTAGTTACTTCTAATTATTTTGAAATGTAAACTCAGAATATTTTTGATTATAGAAACTTTAAAAATTTGACTTTGAGTTCATTTGAGATAGAGTAGATATAGATTCTAAATCAAACCTTCAACTATTAATTTGATATAAGTATGCTCATGGGGAATGCATACATAAGTTTAAACAAATACTGCCCCAGGAAACTAATATATGATCATTCATCCATAGAAACAGGTCAAGTAGGAGTGGATACTCAATTTTTATGGTTTCCTTACACTAACTTATTACAATATTAATTGTTGGCTTGCCTCCACTCACACCTTTCATTGGTCCTTTTTTACTACACTTTCCCAAGTCCATAATGAATAGCTAACAAAAAATAAGTGTGTAAACACAAATCATTATATGTGAAGAAGTAATATCATGGAGAATACCTTATAAATCCTATCACTTTGTGACAGTCTTCATTTATAAAAATTTATAATCTTTCTGTGTGTGTGTGTGTGTGTGTGTGTGTAAAAGCAATGTTAATCTTTGTGTGTGTGTGATGAAGCAATGTTATACCTTCAAGGTTGTTAAATCAATAGACACTGACAACTAGTGGAAAGCAACAGATTTAAATTCTGCTTGTGTTTCAAATCAGAATAGAGATCATGGCTATCTATCAATTTCAGAGAAGAACCCAGTAGATTAAATCAGTTGTAACACTTGAAATTTTGGAAATAAAAGTTATTCATTGATGAGTGAATTTTATTCAAAGAAAAAGCTCTAGGCAAATGGAAAGCAATTCTAATATTTTCAGATAATAAATTCAATGAGGAGGGGAAGAAATATTATCAAACTCCATAGTGGAAGAATTAATAAACACTGTAACATGTGAAATTTAATCACAACCATATGAGTTCAACTTAGATTTTTTAAAAATATTTTTCCTTCCAAGGCCCTTATTATGACAACATAGTAAAGCAAAATAAAACAACCACCATTTTAAAGAGAAAACACTAGGACTCCAATATCAAGGTGAATATATGCATAGAGCACAATTTTAACTAGAATATAAATATGTTCTGTGAAAGATAGGAGTAGTAAAAGGATCCTTCCAGAAATAACATCATTGGCAATTTATGGATATAGAACAGTGGTTCTCAACCTTCCTAATGCCGTGACCCTTTAATACAGTTCCTCATGTTGTGATGACCCCCAATTTCATTGTTACAAATTGAACATAATTAAAGCACAGTGATTAATCACATAAACAATATGTAATTCTATATGTGTTTTCTGATGGTCTTAGGCGACCCCTGTGAAAGGGTCATTCAACCCCCAAAGGGGTCTCGACCCACAGGTTGAGAACCACTGATATAGAAGAAAGCTCATAGTGCATAGAACACCACAATTGTTTCTCCAAACCCCACCTGGGAAAATTAGAAAGTAATTTTTAAGTGTGACTCAATCAATGTTCACTTTTCTCCAATTATTTCTTAAGGTACAATCAATGCATCTCTGTACTTTTTAAAAAATGTGTTATAATCTTCACTGTTTCCTCCTTTATTTTCCAAATGAGATCAATAATTCTTATTGGTGTTCCTCCCCCACATTTCTTAACTATCCACTCTTTGTGATCCCACAGATAATCTTAGTTGATACTGTCTTTACCTCCCTGGGGGGGGGGCGGGGAGGAAGGAGAAAGATGGATAATTTCAGAGGTCACGTGAAGAAGGTGGAATTCAGGGCACACCTGACACATTAATACTTCATCCAATTTAACAGTGGAAAAATCAGACAGTGTAGGTGGTTACAGGTGCAGGTGAGTTGAGAGTTTTATGATGGGAAGTTGAAGAGAGTACGAGTTTTATTATATACTAGTGTTCCAGTGCACAGATTCATGCACATTGAAAGGAAATTAATTAAAAGAAATATTTTAATATTGCTATTTGCCCTTTCTCTTTAATAGAAATGTCAACCAAATGCATGATTGATGATGACAGATCGAAACACACGCGTGCAATTGGCACCAGCGAGAACTTTATATGTATTGCGCATGAGCAAGTCAACTTAGCATTTTATATATATAAACTTGCTTAATTAGTCCTGCTTTCTGATTTAGCTAAACTTTTTCCAGCCCAGTGAAGCACCCCAACTTCTCTTTCAGGTCATTGTCAGCAACACAGCAATAAATATCAACACGAAGCAGATTATTATTGTAGATCATGCAGGGAGAACAAAGGGTAAAATATTTAACTGTAGCAGTGTTTGACTATATTCTGCGCAGTGAGAAAACCTGAAGTCATTTCCCAGTTCCACCATATCTTACTTCTTTTCAGTTGGGTCAAGTTTCTAAACTTTCTAAATCTCTGTTTTCTGGCTAATAAAAAGAAAATAGGATTCTACCTAGTCTCCTATCTACCTACTCCAAGACTTCTGTGAGGATCAAATGAGATGAGGCATGGAAAAACACTTCACAAACATTTGGCTAAAGTATGAAACATTTGCACTGGCTATAAAGCAGTGGTTCTCAACCTTCTGGCCCTTTAAATATAGTTCCTCATGTTGTGACCCAACCACAAAATTATTTTCGTTGCTACTTCATAACTGTAATGTTGCTACTGTTATGAATCATAATGTAAATATCTGATATGTAGGCTGGTCTTAGGCGACCCCTGTGAAAGGGTCGTTAAACCGCCAAAGGGGTCGCAACCCACAGGTTGAGATCCGCTGCTATAATGCAAGTTGTGTTCCTAGGCTGAGGAACTTCATGGAGGCTAGTCACTAGGAAGAGGAAGCCAGGCATTGCTACGTGATGTCATTACCTAGTGCCCACAGCAACTGTTTCCCGGCTGGGCTGGGCTGTGGGCCGCAATTTGCGCCATGGGGTCTTGGCAGCATTGGCTGCAATTTGGTGGGCTGTTGCTCTGGGGTGGTGGCAGGGCCTGTGTCCCAATTGCGGGAAGCTGAGTGTTGGTTTGTCAGCGCCAGGTCCGTGGTGCTGTTTATTTTTAAACTAGAGGCTCAGTGCACAGATTCTTGCACTGTGGGTCTCCCGGCCTGGCCTATGGGGATTGGCTGAAAGTGGTTCTCCAACATCCCCTGAGGGGTCCCAGATTGCAAGAGGGTGCAGACCAGGCCGAGGGACCCCACCAGTGCACGATTGAGGCTGGGGAGGGATCATTAGAGTGCTACAGGGCATGTCCAGCCCATCTTACCTAGTCCTGATTGGCCAGACCCCAGCAGCAAGCTAACGTACCATTGTGAGCATCTGCCCCCTGGTGGTCAGTGCGCATCATAGCTAAAGGCTGGTTGGACAATTAGCCTTTTATATATATAGATTATTTCTCAATTAAATGCAAAGTTTGGTCATTGGTGGAGGGCAAAGTAGAGAGGGAGGCAGGAATAGAACATGCAGAGAAAATAAGATGGTATCAATGGTTATTTTGGAATCTAGTGGATGTTTTACATAAGTAGTAATAAATCTGATAAAATATGTGAAACAAACTTTTTTTTGGTATCTGTTCTCACAGAAATCAGGCAACAAATTCTCCAAAGATCCACTTTGGTCAACAGGTATTCCTCCAGAAGATGAACATTCACTGGGCAGAAGGAATAATTGCAGATGATAAAATCAAGGGCCCATGATGAAAACACATATATGGTTCCCCACTAGTCCTTTTAACAAAAACACCAGAGTCACCACAAGGAAATTGTGTGACAAGCAGTTTCCTGTACATCTGTCATAATAATAATAAATTAGCTCAATAATTTTATTTCTGGTTCCAAAAGGTAGCATTTACACCCTAATGAACCTGTACTTGAGTGCTTTAAGACTCTGCTTTGGCCAGGCTAAATGACCTCATTCCTCACTTGGACCTTGACAATAAAGCTTTCCATATTTCTCATAAAACTCCACTAAGTCATATCTATGAAATACATGTCCTACTTTACTTCGGTTCTTAGTTAAACAAGCCAGCAATGTTAGCTAAATTTATTATAAATATTTAAATGGTGACTATTAGACTGGAGTACAAGGGCAAAAAAAGAAAGAGCTACTATGTCCCTGGAAGAAAGAACACCTGATAAGACTAATGTATGATCTGTTTACCAGAATGGTGGAATAGTTTTCAGATTAATAATATGAAGACACGAGCATAAGGGATTCTGGAGAATTCCACTTAAAAAAAGAAAAGAAAAGAAAAAGAAAATGAGCCCTAACCGGTCTGGCTTAGTGGATAGAGTGTCAGCCTGCGGACTGAAGGGTCCCGGGTTCGATTCCAGTCAAGGGCATGTACCTTGGTTGCGGGCACATCCCCAGTAGGGGTGTGCAGGAGGCAGCTGAATAGATGTTTCTCTCTCATCCTTGTTTCCAACTCTCTAAACCTCTCTTTCTCCCTTCCTCTCTGTAAAAAATCAATAAAATATGTTAAAAAAAGAAAATGAAGCACAGGTTGGAGTCTTGATTCTTGTGGAGTTAAACACAGGTTCAAGATTAGTCTATATGGAAACATGATTTGATGCTTAAACCAATAACGCTGATATACAATCCCTTAAGCCTTTCTATCTCAGGAAAGGTGTAATTTTTTATAAAGACTCTCAACTGAGAGTGCAGTTGTCTTATGAGAACATTTAACAATGTCTGCAGAGGGTTTTTGCTGTCAGAACTAGGGCGTGTGCCACTGGCATCTACTGAGTAGAACCACAGATGCTAGTAAACATCCTACAGTGCACAGAACAGCTAGCTCCTCACAACAAAGTGTTATCTACACCACGATAATATCATCACAGTCAAGAAACTCTTCTAAATAATGGACAAATGGCCACAGTTGCAAGAAAAATGAAGAGTAGGTGGAGGATTTATCATTCCCATGTATTCAGGGTTATTCTTATTGGATTTAAGTTTCATTTTATGTTTTATCATGTAAATCACTGAGAAACTACCTGTATTCATGTGCTTACATGGCCATTATTCAAAATATTCCCTCTTCCCTCCTGTCTGAAGACTGACACATTTTCTGGTCATATTGTTGAACTCTCTTTGGAAATAAATCTGTTCTCTTCCTACAAAATAGTTCCCACTTTATAGCCTGCCTCCTACTTCCAGCACAGTCCCACCTTCATTTCTTTTTACCTGATGTCACACTTTGTCTCAATTGTTGCATCTTGAGACACAATAAATAATTTTGATCTGGAAAAACCCTTGAACTGTGTTCTTCTATATCCCAACATGGGGTGTGACAACTGCAAACATGCTCCTCATTATACAGTTGTGATATTTCAGAAAATATTGTTTGAATAACATATCAATGCTTAACAAAGAACAGATTTGAAATAATGCACACTGACCCATATCATCTCCCTCTCCCCTCACACTTCAGAGTGTGAAACCGTTCGTCAAATGTAGTTTTCATTCATCAAAGAACAAAACTACCCTGCCACAGATGCCTACCAGCCCTGGAGAACTGCCAAAGGCTACAGCTCTGCAGCCACTTTCCTGGAAACACAGAGGACAATGTGTTTATTTAATTATGTTGTGCTAGAAGCTCACAATATTTAGTTGATTCCATTTCATCTGCATAATAATTGCATAGAATCAGTTATAGTGATAAAAACACATTCATGCAGGAGGAATTGTTCCTTCCTCTTGAGTCATATATCTCTTTATCCATCCATATACATGCTTTAAATTCAGCACATGTTTGGATAACCTTCTTTGTGACAGCTTCTGCAGCATCTCTGAACAGAAATAAAAATAAGGAGGGATCTTGGAACATTTTATTCCTCTTAGTATATAAAAAATTGAAAATGCAAAGCACTGAAAAATTTAAGGATTTAGAACTCCTGATAAGTATAAAGGTTTTTTTCAACCACACTATTTCAAATTCTTGACAGAAATAATGTAATAATAAATTAGTCTGTAGCTTGTGAAGTAGCTATAGAAAACAAGCTTGTTTTTTCCCCTACAATATGTCATTGAAAGTACCTCTTCCTGATGAACTGTCCTCATTTTTTTATTGCACAATGAAAAGTTATTTATTGCTCTTTCAAAATGAACCAGCTCTCATCATATATTTTCTGCATATTTTATTATGAATGATAAAATTTGTTTATGTGAGTAAAGTGAAAAAGCCCACATTTTTCATGATGAACTAGTTCTCGGTCAGAGGCGTGATTCTCTTTTCCTTAAAATATACTAAGTTTGATCACTTATTTAAGTTATATCTCTGCTCAGCTCTAAATTTGTATTATTATCCTTTGACATAAGGCTCTACATCCCTTAGCACATGTTCATGTAAGAAATACTAAAGAAGAGATTATTCTATCTATTTGTGGATAACAGTGGCTCTCAACCTTCCTAATGCCACGACCCTTTAATACAGTTCCTCATGTTGTGGTGACCCCAAACCATAAAATTATTTTTGTTGCTACTTCACAACTGTAATTTTGCTACTGTTAGGAATCATAATGTAAATACCTGATATGCAGGATGTATTTTCATTGTTACAAATTGAACATAATTAAAGCATAGCGATTAATCACAAAAACAATATGTAATTATATATGTGTTTTCCGATGGTCTTAGGTGAACCCTGTGAAAGGGTCGTTCGACTCCCAGAGGGGTTGCGACCCACAGGTTGAGAACCACTGGTGGATAAGCTCCCCAAATCCCCACATATCCCAGCACCTATGGCAATCCTTTCAAAAGGATGGGGAGTGTCTTATTTAAAACATTTATAAGCTATCAATCCTTGTGTGCAAAGAAAAGAATTTGTTCTTAAAATCTGTATTGGCATTTTATATGACCATAAAATTACAGGAAACTCTGGTTTGATTTGATCTAAATGCTTCCTTTATTTTCTTTATTTACTTTTAGTCATTTTTTTTAAGTTAGATAACTAGGGATGGTAATGTGGTGGCACAATGGGAAGATCTGGATCTTACTGGTTGAAATGAAAAATACGGCAAAATCTGCATACAAGAGTTATAAAATGGTGTGAGATAACCAGTGCCGATAATTCTAAATAAACTACATTTTCATGAAAAGGTACTCAACTTGCTTCACAATGCTTGCAAACACAAAAGTCAGTTTGCCATGGGGGATCAACAATCTCACATAGCAACTATGTAATGTTCTACTCTTGTGTCAGCACAGTCTAGATAAGAAGTTCTGGAGAAGGTTGATAGCTGATTCAAAAATGGTCCTTCCTCAAAAATCGTGCACCTATGGATGAGGACAGTGGGTGGGGAGTGAGGGCGGAGGGTGGGGCGGGAACTGGGAGGAGGGGAGTTATGGGGGGAAGAAAAAGGGAACAAATGTAATAATCTGAACAATAAAGATTTAATGTAAAAAAAAAAATGGTCCTTCCTAAAGAGGCAGCATAATCTCTTTAATTCCACAAAAGACTGTCCTAGACATACCTTCTTCTGAGCAAGAAAAGAGCATCTCAAATTTAGTGGATATTTACCTCTTAAAATCCAAAGAGCTATGAAAGCAAATCATCTCTTTAAGTGATTTCTATCAGCAATTCTAGAGTATGACTATCATATTTTCCTTAAATTATTATAGGCAAGCTGTGTGTCTATTATTTTAAGTAACAAATCTATATAGGACAGCCAAAAAAACATACTTAAAAGATTAGATCAATACTCAAAATTAAGTAGAGAACAGTGACAGCTAAAATTAAAACAAGCAAACAAATGGTAACAAAATTCATAATGCCCCCTTAAAAGAAGAATCTAGTGGAGTGGTTCTCAACCTTCCTAATGCTGTGACCCTTTTACAGCTCCTCATGTTGTGGTGCCCCCCAATTTCATTGTTACAAATTGAACATAATTAATGTGATTAATCACAAAACAATATGTAATTATATATGTGTTTTCCTATGGTCTTAGGTGACCCCTGTGAAAGGGTCGTTCGACCCCCGAAGAGGTTGTGACCCACAGGTTGAGAACCCCTGATCTAGTGTATGTTTTAGGTTTGGTGTGATTTAGCCCAATCTCTGATCATGGAGCCTACCAGATAGTGAAGAGACAAATAATGCTTCACTATGGATTACCGTCCCGTATCGGCAGGACCAGAAGGGTTGGCCGATAAAACTTCAAATCACTCATAATAAGGCCTTAAACAAAAATAGTGTATCATTTGTGGATGGAAGAAAAGCCAGGAATTCCAACATTTGAAATCACTTCTCTTAAACATTTTGGTTAACCATCATTCATTTCATCTGGCATGTTTCTTTCAAAGCACAAACATATTCCTTAAAATGATTGAAACAGTAGTTAGAGTGTATGGGATTTGAGACTCATCATGGTTTTAGACAGTGACAAGCTGTGGTTTGTCTTTGACAAATAGTGTGGCAAGGAGAAACATTCCTGGTGATTCTTGATTATCAAGATACATATGTCTTAATCAAACTAGACTCTACAAATATTTTTAAACACATGTATGTTCTAGTTATTATTTCTTTCACAGTGAACAAACCTTAAGAAGGTCACGGGCTAAAGAAGAAGGAAAAATAAGAAGACAGGGAGAAAGAAAAAAAGCATCTGACTGTGTCTTGAAGGATGCAGCAAAACTTCTGGAATCATGAAGCAGGTAGGGAAAGAGGAGGGGACGACAAGTGGGCCATGCATAATGAAGAGCACATGGGAAGGTAGTCACGTGAGTGAAAAACAGACCGGTAAGGAATTTAGTAAGCTGGCGTGAATTTACAAACTGTTTTGTTTACCTTTGCTGTTTATTTTTAGCCCTTTAAAAATGTCTGAGTATAATTTCTATTAGAGATATCCAATATTTAGCTCTAACTACAAAGATCTTGTCACAAACACGGTGGTCAGAAATGTTTATTCAGGATTCCAAAGCAACATTTGCAAAATCCTTATCATTGTAGATCACTGGCCCCCAAAGAGGCATGAGTAGGCTTTACCATGAATTCTACTCTATTTATAGGAGGAGTAGGTTGTATTTGTATACCTCATAACAACCACTAAGTTGTAAGGTTATCAATATTCTACATCTATCTCAGTAAACAAGTTGCCCATAAGTTCTGAGATGTATATTTATGGCTACTAGCTAATCAAGTCATTGTCATATTAACCTTACTGCTGCTCTAGATTGATAGAGATCAGTATGGCTTCACAAAATTTTACACGTGAAATTGCAAATTTTTCTGGGGGTGACGGTCTAGAAAAAAAAGATTAATAATTCAAAGAACGTACTGTGTAATATTTTCCATCACCTCATAGTTTGTGTTAGCAGTACTCATTCATACATATGAACACCTTGATTTCCAACTTTATATTATACCTATCCTCAAAACATAGGTAGGACCAAAATGCAGCTTTTAACTCCCCTATTTACTATTATTTTTATTCTAAATAAGATTTACATGCAATACCTGGAAAATCTTTATGTCAGTTGTTCCAAGATTGTGACCACTGCTTTATCTAACAAGATCAATTCCTGGCTAATGATCCCTAAATGCCTGATTCACCATCAACTTCACAGAACTCAGAAAGACACACGTCATGATCTATGGGCACCTTTAACCTCATCTCTTGCTAGGCTTCCATCCTATGCTTTGATCAGGTTGAATTTTTTCAGTTCAGCCCAGGTCTCACCTCCCATCTGTGTACTTGTTTTGTCTGCTTGATGCTCTTATACCACTTCACCCTATTGCATCCTTAGCTTTCAAAATTTTTTTAAAATATATTTTATTGATTTTTTTACAGAGAGGAAGGAAGAGGGATAGAGAGTTAGAAACATTGATGAGAGAGAAACATCGATTCAGCTGCCTCCTGCACACCCCCTACTGGGGATGTGCCCACAACCAAGGTACATGCCCTTGACCGGAATCCAACCTGGGACCCTTCAGTCTGCAGGCCGACGTTCTATCCACTGAGCCAAACCGGTTACGGCAGCTTTCACAATTTAACATAGATGTCACCTCTTCCAAGAATCCTTCCCCAGGCCTCCCAATATAGATTAGGTACTTCTAAATATTGTTTCCTATGCACTTATACTTTATCAAAATGTCTGTCTCATTGTATCTGTTCATATGTTTGCACTTCCAGTAAAATAGGAGCTGCATATTAGAGGGAGCTCTGCATTTCAAAATGCCCAATACTATTTATAGTCATTGGCATTTACTTAATAAATGTCTATTGAATTAATAAGTAAAAACATACAAATGAACAGTGTTTCTCCCTCCCTTTGTATGGGCATTTTAAGGTTGGTTTAGGAATGATGGGTTAGTTTTCCTTTGTCTTCATATTGGGTTTTTGTTCATTTAATTCATCTGTTAGAGAAAATCAATTTTCTTGCCTGACTTCTTAACTCAGCAGTACAGTTTTGACATTGCTGGAGCCTGGTGTTTTGTTTATTTGTTTTTCTGTGCTATGAATGGATTACATTGGTTTGTTCTGTACTATTTACTATTATAATCTGAATTTCAATGAGAGTTTTGAAGTGTAATAAGCTCTGTGCCTGTGTGTGTGTATGTGTTGTGTGTGTGTTGCTTGTTAGGGGAGAAAGCCCAAGGTTAGTGGATTTAATGCCCATTAATTTTTACTTTCTTTTATTGGACTAGTTTATGTGAATTACTAGAGATATGTTTCTTTTTTACAACAACACCTGAAATTATAGGATAGTCTCATAATTCTGGGGAGTTTTATTTACACATTTGGCATCTTGAAATGAGAAAGCAAAACCACTAAATATCTGTTAAGTTATTCTGAACAATCTTAAAATGTTTTTTGAATTCTATCATAAATATTTTGATTTTTATGTAAAAATTTAACAATTATTAATCATCTCTATGTTAAAATGATTTGACTGAGTCAAAGAAGTATTAAAGGTATTTGAATAATTTCCCAGAGATCAAATTGATAGTGATAGGACACACTCTTTCTGAATCGCAATCCTGGTCTCTATCAACTGAACAAGGTAGAATTGATACTTGGAATTTACTAAATTAATATTCCCAATATAATTTCACAGACATTTACTTGTGTTTTCAAAGAAACTTTGCCTTCTAAAATGTCTTTACACTGATTCTGTTAGTTCTTTTCCTATAAGTACTTCAGTTTATTTAGAGGGACAGTTATGTGATCATGAAAAGACACCAGTAGACATAATTTAGGGATATACATTTTTTAGGAAAAATATAAAGAAACTTAGAGAGATCTTTAAATGGATAAGGAGGAGGTGATGCAGCATATTACCAGGTGAAAGTACACATTTCAAGTCCTTCCTAAGTCCCTCAAGGAAGCATAAAGCTGTTGACAACTTCACCTAAATGAAAGAAAATTTCCACTCCATGTGAAGAAGCTCACCAACTTTGACACTATCAAAAGATATTCATACAGTCCTGTTCCTGAGTCCTCCCCACATTTAAAGTTCAGGAATATCTACATAGTAGACATTTAGCAGCTATCAATTCACTTTCTTCTCCCTGCCTCATCCTCATCTCTTGCAACATTTATTGAATAATTCAAGTTGAAGCTCTGTAAATTACCACCAATAACTGCCCTCTAGATTCACCATGATCTAGTAACAATATACTTGGTAGTGGTGATTAATTAACTCTTAATACATCAACCCATAATTTATTCAGTCTACACTCTACCATTGTTTTAAATATATTGCAGTAGAATTTGTTTAATGCCTTACAAAAATTCAGATATATTATGTCTATACTGTTTACCTCTTCTATCACCTTAGTTATAATAAAAAGCAAAAACCACAAAGTATATTAGATGGAAAGATTTGTTCTTACTAAATTCAAGCTCCCTAAATGATTAACAAATTACTTTCTTTTGTCTTCAAGCTTTAAATTTCAAAAATAGGAAAAAGAGAGAGAAATGTATACCATATAACAACAAAAAATGTAATAGACATGTGCTATATCAGTAAATAATTTCCCCCAGAATTTATTCTGAACTTCTTTCATTTTTTTTTCTTTTTTAATGTTTTTTATCGATTTTACTATAGAGAGGAAGGGGGAGGGGGAGAGAGACAGAGATAGAGAGAGGAAGAGAGAGAAAGATCAATGATGAGAGACAATAACTGCTTGGCTGCCTCCTGCACAGCACTCACTAGGGATTGAGCCTGAAACCCAGATGTGTGCCCTGACAGAATTGAACTGTGACTTCCTTGTTAATAGGTTGACACTCAATCACGAAGCCACACTGACTGGGCCTGACCTCCTTTCTTTTTGTAATTCTTCTTTTCAGAGCTTTAGCAGTGACATAGCTGCTCATTTAAAAATTGTATTTCAGCCCAGAAATCGGCCCGAACCAATATGCTCAATTAATATTTGACAAAGGAGGCAAGAACATACAATGGAGCCAAGATAGTCTCTTCAATAAATGGTGTTGGGAAAATTGGACAGATATATGCAAGAAAATGAAACTAGACCACCAACTTACACCATACACAAAAATAAACTCAAAATGGATAAAGGACTTAAATGTACGACAGGAAACCATAAAAATTCTAGAAGAATCCAAAGGCAAGAAAATCTCAGACATATGCCGAAGCAATTTCTTCACTGATACAGCTCCTAGGGCACTTGAAACTAAAGAAAAAATGAACAAATGGGACTACATCAAAATAAAAAGCTTCTGCACAGCAAAAGAAACCATCAACAAAACAACGAGAAAACCCACTGTGTGGGAAAACATATTTGCCAATGTCATATCTGATAAGGGCCTAATCTCCAAAATTTATAGGGAACTCATACAACTTAACAAAAGGAAGATAAACAATCCAATCAAAAAATGGGCAAAGGACCTAAATAGACACCTTTCAAAAGAGGACATTCAGAAAGCCAAGAGACATATGAAAACATGCTCAAAGTCACTAATCATCCAAGAGATGCAAATCAAAACAGCAATGAGGTACCATCTCACACCTGTCAGGCTGGCTATCATCAACAAATCAACAAACGACAAGTGCTGGAGAGGATGTGGAGAAAAAGGAACACTTGTGCACTGCTGGTGGGAATGCAGACTGGTGCAGCCACTATGGAAGACAGTATGGAGTTTCCTTAAAAAACTGAAAATGGAACTCCCATTTGACCCTGTGATCCCACTTCTAGGACTATATCCCAAGAAACCAGAAACACCAATCAGAAAGGATATATGCACCCCTATGTTCATAGCAGCACAATTCACCATAGCTAAGATCTGGAAACAGCCTAAGTGCCCATCAGTAGATGAATGGATTAGAAAACTGTGGTACATCTACACGATGGAATACTATGCTGCTGTAAAAAGGAAGGAACTCTTACCATTTGCAACGTCATGGATGGAACTGGAGAGCATTATGCTAAGTGAAATAAGCCAGTCAATAAAGGAAAAATACCACATGATCTCACTCATTCATGGACAATAGAGACCATTATAAACTTTTGAACAATAATAGATACAGAGGCAGAGCTGCCTCAAACAGATTGTCAAACTGCAGCGGGAAGGCCGGGGAGGGTTGGGGGGCAGGAGGTAGGGGGGTAAGAGATCAACTAAAGGACTTGTATGCATGCATATAAGCATAACCAATGGACATAAGACACTGGGTGATAGGGGAGGCTAGGGGACTGTCTAGGGCGGGGGGATAAAATGGATACATATGTAATACCCTTTGTAATACTTTAAGCAATAAAAAAATAAATAAATAAATAAAATAAAAATTGTATTTCATAGTCTCCTTGTACTGCATGTGGAAAAGGACTCAGTCTTTGCAAATGGAATATGAGAAGTGCTGTATACAATCTCCACATCACTTCCCATGGCATAATTTCCACTGCCTCTCCAGTTCACTTCCCATAGGCTAGAGATGGAAGTGTTGCTGATGTGCTAGTTCCAACTATGCAATTCAGACAAACACCCGTTTGCATGGTGAGCTTAAATAGAGAGTTCAGATTCCCTCTTGACCTTCTGAAGCAGAACTGTGTACCTCTACACTATCATGAAATGTAGTGAAAATAAGCTTCTATCTTGCTTTTAGCTTCTTTTTTGGGGATCCACTTTTCACATAATTAGTTTATATCCTAATGTTTACCCCTATATACCCAATGCTAAATTTTTAAACATTAACTTTTACCCAATTTACTTCAGATTTTTGAAACAAAATATTATAGATATTACTTAATCATCCTTTTCCCAGCCATCAATTTTTCATCTCTCCGTCTCCAAAGGTAATTACCATTCTAAAGACTAGTAGGAAAGACTAGTTATATCTTTCACTCTGATTTGCTATAGTATTAAACCAGCAACCAAGGAGTGAAAAAAATACAAAAGAAAAAGCTACAAATGAGCAAAGAAACATAGTTTCTCAATGTATGTCTAGTGCTTAGGGGAGTACATTAATATTTTTTTGAGATTAGGATATTTGCCACACTGGAGGATCCCAGAGTATTTTATACCATGAGGCTTGGAAAGGGCAATATGTAAATTATTGCAGTCTACCTGACATGTTAAAATAATTTCTTTTCTTTATTACAGTGATATTCTATTGTTATTGCATCATTAGACTTTTAAAAACCTGGGCTTTGGCCTATTAGAACTTTATGTTTTTCTTATACTCAATGATATCTTTTTTTAAATCAGATGCTTAGCCTTCACAAACCAGCTTTTGGGTTCAGAGATTAAAAAATGTTGAAGTTTGAGCATCCAGTTACACTGCACTTTCACTTCGTAAATATTTATTAAATTGCATATAGAGTAAAATCCGTAAAAACTTAGCAAAAATGAGGTACAAATTTTGAGAAGAGTAATATTTTAATATGAATTTTTTCGCTGTGATTTAGAGTACTCAGCATTTTATGTGTGTACTAGCAGCCTGGCCTGTGCCCTCTTGCAATCCGGAACCCCTCGGGGAATGTCAGACTGCCTGTTTGGGCCCAAACTGGCAGTCTGACATCCCCCAAGGGATGTAGCAGTGCTCTAAGCAGCAGGCAGCTGAGGAGGAGCTGAAGCAGGGGCTCAGCACCACTGTACCTGCCACCACTGCCACTGCTGTTTAGTAGCGTTGCCATGGAGGCGGAAGAGGCTTGCACTCCCTCAACTGTGCTTGCCAGCCATGAGCCTGGCTTCTGGCTGAGCGGCGCTCCTGCTGTGGGAGCGCACTGACCACCAGGGGGCCGCTCCTGCATTGAGCATCTGCCCCCTGGTGGTCAGTGAGCCTCATAGAGACGGGTCATTCCAGTTGTTCAGTCAATGGGTCGCTTAGGCTCTTATAAATATAGATAAAAATTCATAAAATAATAGAAAATATGTACCACACAAGAAATTAAATAATATAAAATTACATATTTCCAAATGAAACAACTATATAAAATAAATAGAATTAAATAGTAACATCCAATACCAAGTTATTTTATAATTTACTTAGTGTAGTTTTCCACCAAGTTTTATATATTTGCCGGAAGCCGGTCCATCCTTGCTGCTTGACACAGTCACTGCAGGGAAGAAACATCTGCACAGCATATGTTTCAAGGGACCTGGCGTATATGGCATACTGTTCTTAATATGTTTGCTCACCTTCTTGGCCCTCTGTGTTTTAACCAAGGTCACCTCTCTGAGAAAGGCTGTTTCCCCAGGGAGGGATTTTTCCCTGAAGTTAGGGAGGGAATAAAACCCCTTAACTAAATGCCAGGTGGGTAGTTAATCACTTTAACTGTGAACAATCACCCTTAAGCTACATAATCTTTTTTTTTTTATTAAATCTTTATTGTTCAGATTATTACATTTGTTCCTCTTTCCCCCCCCCCCCATAACTCCCCTCCTCCCAGTTCCCACCCCACCCTCCGCCCTCACTCCCCACCCACTGTCCTCATCCATAGGTGCACGATTTTTGTCCAGTCTCTTCCCACATCTCCCACACCCCTTTCCCCCCCAAGAATAGTCAGTCCATTCCCTTTCTATGTCCCTGATTCTAATATAATCACCAGTTCATTCTGTTCATCAGATTATTTATTCACTTGATTCTTAGATTCACTTGTTGATAGATGCATATTTGTTGTTCATAATTTGTATCTTTACCTTTTTCTTCCTCTTCCTCTTCTTAAAGGATACCTTTCAGCATTTCATATAATCCTGGTTTGGTGGTGATGAACTCCTTTAGCTTTTCCTTATCTGTGAAGCTCTTTATCTGACCTTCAATTCTGAATGATAGCTTTGCTGGATAAAGTAATCTTGGTTGTAGGTTCTTGGTATTCATCACTTTGAATATTTCTTGCCACTCCCTTCTGGCCTGCAAAGTTTCTGTTGAGAAATCAGCTGACAGTCGTATGGGTATTCCCTTGTAGGTAACTGAGTTACTTTCTCTTGCTGTTTTTAAGATTCTCTCTTTATCTTTTGCTCTTGGCATTTTAATTATGATGTGTCTTGGTGTGGTCCTCTTTGGATTCCTTTTGTTTGGGGTTCTCCGCGCTTCTTGGACCTGTAAGTCCATTTCTTTCACCAGGTGGGGGAAGTTTTCTGTCATTATTTCTTCAAATAGGTTTTCAATATCTTGCTCTCTCTCATCTTCTGGCACCCCTATAATTCTGATGTTGGTACGCTTGAAGCTGTCCCAGAGGCTCCTTACACTGTCCTCGCATTTTTGGATTCTTTTTTCATTTTGCTTTTCCGGTTGGGTATTTTTTGCTTCCTCGCATTTCAAATCATTGACTTGATTCTTGCGCTCCTCTGGTCTGCTGTCGGGAGTCTGTATAATATTCGTTATTTCAGTCCGTGTATGCTTAATTTCTAGTTGGTTCCCCAACATAACATCGAGGGTCTCATTAGTTTTCTTGTAGATCTCATTAAGTTTATCGGCAGCTTCTAAACAGTTCTTGAGAGACCTTAAAAGTGTGGTTCTGAACTCTATATCTTCCATTGACAATTTTGTCCTGTTTCTTTGTCTCCGCATTTTGTTATGCTTCCTTGGTGCACCCCCTAGTGGTCTTTGTTCGCAGTCTTATAGTTAAATCTTGATTGTTGTAGCTAATTCCAGGGAGGGTTTGACCTCCAGGCCAAGTGGCTATGAGAATCAGCTGTGTCAGCAGTGAGAGAACTTCTGTCCTCTAGGGAGGTGCTAATCTAGCCTTTGCCTGAGGCTATCCGGCAAATGCCTCTGTGCAGGCTTGGGCGGGGCGGGTCACACAGGATCAACAGGGTGGGCCAGAGAGAGTAGTTTTGGCGGCTCTCAGTCCTGTCCCCAGGGGCTCTGCCTCTCTGAGTCCCAGCACCCACTACAAAGCTCGGAGAGAAAGCTGCACTCGCTCTGACCGAAGCCAGACAGTCCCGCTTCTCCCGTTTGAGTCTGGGTCCCTAAAGACTCGCCCGGATCTGGAGCTCAGAGTCTGCGACTCCCTCCCGATTGAAAACAACAACCGCGCCCTCCACCTCCAGCCCGCTCCGTGCACTCCACACCTCAGAATTTGACTTCAGCACTGCGCCTCCTCTGAGTGTCCGTATGTGTTTCTCTTTCCTCCTAGTTGTAGGACTTCCACTCAGCCAGCGTTCCTGTGGTTCTGGGTGATGTTCCTTCCGTCTTTTAGTTTCACTTTTGAAGTAGTTGTTCAAAGCAGCAAACTCCGGCGTTAACCTATGCCGCCATCTTGGTTCCTCTCTTCTTTCTTATATCAAGCTACATAATCTTTACTCCCTGGAATGGAGATAAGAAACGCCCTAACCTTTGGAATAGAAATTGACAGGATTAAAATCAACTGGTATAAATACAGATGTAACAAGACAATAAAAGACAGAACTTGGCTGGAGATCCTAGACAGAACCTGGCTGGAGATCCTGGCTAGAGAACCTGGCTAGGCTGCTGATCAACTGAATGCTGTCTCCGTGTCATTCCTTCTTCGCCGACTCCGTCCACACCTTTGGGAACCCCTGGACCTGCTGGGGTTGGACCCCAACATATATTTATTATTTTACCTTTACCACAAAGTCAATAGGACTACATATAGACATGCAGCTTTTATTTCCTCCTGGTCCCCAGAGTTGGTGAGAAATGTTGATAAAACACTGATTATAAATTTAAGGAAAAAGAAATACTTTTTGTAGAAGAGTTTAAAATATTAGCTTCAATAATTCTTAGATAATATGTGCTGGTGACTAGAGCCTGATCTTATAGCCAAAAAATCTTTTGGTCCCATACCAAAATATTAATCCCAGTAAATTCTGTGATAGCTTGAAATTCCCTTGGGAAAGAGCCCAACTCTAACACTGTTAGAATTCTTGAGTATTTGTTTGGGGAAGTAATCTAGTATGGAGGAGTGGAATTATAATAGTGACACAAGCAAAGAGAAAAGGCCAGTCAAAGGATCCTTTAATGAACTGGTTTCTATAATAGATAACTGAGGCTCCATTCCACTGGAAAAACTTTGGATATCTGTGTAGAATGTGTACCAGAATTGTCTGCCTGTTATATGGAAACATATAATATTTTTTGCCTTTTCTTTTTCTGTGGTGTGTCTAATTCCAAGCTAAGGAGTTTCACTTTTATTTCATAAATACTAATATATTATTCATTGAGTATTGTATATACCACAACAACTTTTCTAGATATTATTTAGTCTACATATCAGATGACCAAAATGAAACTCAACAACATTAACCAAATCCCCCAATTTTATCTAGCAGCAAGTGCCAAGACCAGGACTTAAAAAGTTTGCAATCAGGAAAAAGATGGTACAATAAAATTAGTATAATACAGGAAAGTTTAATGGAGGGATTATCTATAAAGATATTATGTAGGAAAACCACTAGAGATTGTGCAATGCCCCAGTAATAGTTTTGGGGTTGGCGTAGGGGGTAGTCCCATCTCTATGTCTGAAGGAGTATGGGAAAGAAATTGCTATGGACACTGGGAAAAAAGCACATTAAAGGGAGCTATGGCTTCTGGCTATAGAGCATAGTCATCCCAAAACAAGACAAGGTGAATAAACAATCTACAAGAAGTGAAAGAGCAAAAGGGATATGAGTGTAGTACATAACACTTCAGCCTCTTGCTTCAGAATAAAACAAGATAAAAATAAGAGTGTGTCATAAACGTTTCCCTCCACGTCCCACGTGGTTCAGGGTTCAATATCTGGAAGAGGAGCCACACACAAATGAAATAGAAAAGACAGGAGATAATTTGGAAATATTGGGGGACCACGTGGGTAAGTCCAACTCAAGAGGAAGGACTTCTACTGTGCTCAGGCCTCACCAAGCTTTTTATAGTGAGAGGTAAACAAGGTAGTGGTTACCATAGTTACACAGTTCTTGTGAGTTTCACTTGTTTTGACCATGGTTACACTTCCTGCACTTCCTCAGCCCATTAGCTTCCCAGATAAGATCTAGGGAGTGTTATAAGGTCAAGCCTAATTATGCTAAGAGGACTGTGCCCTCTAAGCTGGGACTTGTTTGTGACTTTGCCCACAGGTCAGTCCGAGGCTTAACCCTATATCGGTTCCCCACAAGAGTGGATATGGATAGAATAGAAAACAGATAGAAGATATCCAGTAGAAGAAGACCATCAGTTTCCAAAGACATATTTGAAATCACTGTTATTAAACTATTTAAAAAACAGACATTATATGTTATGAACATTTGTTCAGAAAGTTTGATCTGTAAGCTAATATATGAAAAACAGGATGGAGTTGATGCTGGAAGTGGAAAAATCAGGTTGATTTGCAAAGATCAAAGAGAGAGTATTGAGAACCTGCAACTGTTGTGGTATGTATGGATTGATCACAATTATACTGTAAAGGCAGAAGCAACAGTATATAACAACTAAATTGTTACACACAAATATAAGATAAGGAAAAGTAAAAAAGTCATGTTGCAAGCATGAGTATCTTGCACAAAATGGCACTAATAAAAGAAACTAAAAAAATAGAGGAACAGGTTTAAGAAGATACAAGATTATTTAATTGCAGGGAAGACTGTATTTGAAATTCTAATGGGATGAACTGGTGAAAACGTCTAGCAAGTTGTTAGAATTTTGCAGCAACATATCTCTAGGGGGAGGTCAGAATTTAGAATACAGATGAGGGAGTCATCTGCAAAGAGGTGATATTTATAGTCATGTATTAGAATTTAAAAAAAGACATCATATCTAGAGAGAGAAGTGCTTTCCACAGTATATACAACTCAGATGAAAGGTTAAATTTGTTGTGCCCAGATTTCAAAGTTCCCAAGACCCCCAGGGAGCCAGTCAGTCCGATGCATAGCAAAGAGTCCTTTATTATGCAAGCCGGCCTGCGCTCCCCGTTCACCAGACCCACCGACACAGCGGAAAGTCCAGTGGCCGAGAGAGCGAGGCCTGATGGGACAGGGGGTTTTAAAGGGGGGTGGAGTGAGGGCAGGAGAGGGCACTGTGGGCCCGGCCGATTGGCCAGGCGCGAGTCGGTACAGGATGTGGTCATAGTGATGGCGTGCACTTCCCTTGATCACCATTGGTTAATTCAGAGAAATCCTGGGTGTGGCTAGCAGCGGCTTCTTCCCGTGAGGAAGCACATGGCCCCATCCCAAAATGGAGGATCCAAGGCAAGATGGAGGGCGCACATGGTTCTGTCCCAAGATGGAGGACCCAAGGCAAGATGGAGGGCGCAGTCCTTGTCCGGCTCCTGCTGCTGCCGCTCGAACTCGCCACAAGGCAGGATGGCCCTCCCGCACAGCACCCGCAGCTGGCCCGCGGGCAGACCGGGACTCCAGCGCATCTGGGCGGCACAGGCCCAGCACACGGGGTGCGGCCGGTGGAGCGGCCCAGCTCTGGGGGAGCGGCATCCGCTCGGAGCAGGCCCGGCCCATGGGGCCGGCGCACTGCAGCATGGCGGCCTCCCCGAGCCAGGGCACGCGCCCCACTCCGCTGCCGCCGCTGCTGCACTGGGCCCGGTCCGGGGATGGGGGCAGCCCGCGCCGGGCTCCCGCTGTGGGCCGGGGAGCCAATGCCCCCCACATGGGGCCCGGCGGCCGGCCCACGCAGGCCCCGGTCCCCCCGACCGGGCCCCGAGGGCTGCACGGACCCTCGGCCCCAGCGCGGGCAAGCGGGGAGCCGACCACGGGGGAAGGGAGGGAAGAGCGAGGCGGTGAGGCCTTCCGCTCCCATGACCTCCCCCGTGGTCGGTAGCCGCCAGGTCCCCACCCCTCGGCCCGCTGCCGGCCACCACGCAGGCGGTCCGGAGACTCGGACCGCTCCGGGGAGGCCAGGCCCTACTGCGGGCGCGGAGGGATCTCAGAGCCGGGCGGTCAGACTCCTCCCCCCGCACCGCCCGGAGAGGCCGTGCGCCTTTCAAAATTCACTTGAAAAGTATAACCAATTTAATGTTGTATCTAATAACCTAATTTCAAAATATATAAAGTGAAAAGTAACCAAACTAAATGCATAAAATTAGAAACTGACCTTTAAAGAGAGATTTTTTCACGTATTTTAGCAATTAATAGATTAATTATCCAAATAATCTGTAAATTAATAAATGATGAGAATAATACAAGTCAACATGTTTAATCTAATGGATGTATATCAAAACTAGGGCTCGGTACACAACATTTGTGCATGGGTAGGGTCCCTAGGCCTGGCTGGCAATCAGGGCCGATCGGGGCCTTCCGGCTGCTGACCAGGGCCTTCCTTCTGGCTGCTGGCTGGGGCCTCCCTTCCCCAGCTGCTGGCTGCCAGCCGGCAGAGGCCTTCCTTCATTCCTCACCAACCCCTGGTGGTCAGAGCATGTCATAGCGAGTGATTGATATCCTGATTGAACTCCCACGGGGACAATTTGCATATTAGGCTTTTATATATATTGGTACTGCACTCAAAACTATTCTATGATTCTTTTCAGGAATATGTGGGAGGAAAAATGAATATGGATACTTTCTGTATTAGGATTCTCCAGAGAAACAGAACCAATAGTGTGTGTGTGTGTGTGTGTGTGTGTGTGTGTGCATGTTAAGAAATTTATTATAGGAATTGGCTCACATGGTTGCCATCTAAAAGCTGGGTAGCAAAGGAGAGCTGGTAGTATAAATCAGTCTGAGGCGAAAGGCCCTAGAACCAGGAGTTTCAATGTCCAATGGCTGGAAAAGATGGATGTCCCACCTCAGGGAGAGAACAAATTACGCTTCCTTCACCTGTTTGTTCCATCTGGTCCCTCAAAAGATTGGATGATGCTCTGATCATTCACGAGGGTATCTCTTTATTCGTTCTACTGAATCAAATGCTTCTAAAACCACCCTCACAGATATATCCAAAAATAAAGTTTTACCAGCTATCTTGGAATCCCTTAATTCAATCAGGTTGACACATAAAACTAACTACCATACTTTCCTAACATCATATTTAAAAAAAATCAGCTCCCAACTTATAAATTGGTAATTGTAGTGCAATTTTAAAACTTTGAGAAAATACAATGTGACAATATTTTTAAGAGTTTGAGACAGGGAAATGTTTTTTTAAAGACACCATAAGCACAAACTATAAAAAATAGTGATTAATTAGACTAACTTGGAATTAGAATTATATAATTACATATTCAAGAACATAGTAAAGAAAATGAAAAGACAGCTCAATGACAAGATATTTATCACACACTGACAAAAATTAATATACAAAATGTATATTTAAAAGTCCTATCTATCAACTACAAAACAAGATAATACAAATATGAGATACCAGATTAGCAAAAATTAAGAGTACAACAATAGCATTTGTTGGCAGGTATGAATCTAGAGAATAGCTCTTGAACTATTTTTAGTTACATAAATTGATGTCATCCCTAAGGAAAATAGTTGTGATTAGCTAGTAAATTTGAGCATGTATGTATGACCCAACAGTTTCACTCATAGATTTACTCCCCAGAAAAATGCTTTCATATGTACCTACGAGATATGTATGAGAATATGCCTAAATGTATTATTCATAACTGCAAAAAAATGGAAATTACCTAAGTGTTTATCAATAATACAACTTAAATTGTGTTAATGGTATAAATGAACACCTTAGAACTATAAAAATGGATAAATCACAACTACACCATCAACTTGGAATACTCTCAAAAGGAAAATACTGATTTACTAAAGCAAGTGTCAGAATATATCAAATATAATTTAACATACAAAATTTAAAACCTTGAATGAGTAAATAATATGTTTTTAGAGAGCACATATATGTGATAAACTAAAAAGAAAGAATCAAGAAACAAAATTAAAAAACAAATATGTCGTCATTACAGATAAGAGAACTATGATAAGTAATGAGCACACTTAAATAATATGAATGAGATAAATTGTATTTTCCCAAAATACAGTATTGCTATAGCAATATTTCCAGACCCATATACTTTTTCAGAAATGTGCCATTTTCTCATCAATTGGTGGGATTCACTTACCCTTTTCATTTACTTTGTGGCTGCCTTACATCTTTCAATGTATAGAATATGACAGAAGTGATATGTGATTTTCAAGACACAGTCATAATTGGTAATACAACTTATACCTGATTCCCTATCCCCATGTTAAGATGCTTATCACTGAAACACACTCGCCATATTATGAAACAGCCTAGGACACATGGAGATGTTTAGTTCTAGCTGAAGTACCAGTCAAAGCCATCATGAAGCACAGATATGCAAATGAACAAGCCTTCTTCTGACGCCGCCTTCAAACTGTCCAGCTCCCACTGAGACAGAGATAAGCTACCTCAGCCCGGCCCTGTTGAGCCCTGACCAAATGTAGATTCATGAGTAAAACAAGTTCTGTCATTGCTTGGAGACATTAATTATGGGGTTGTTTGTTATGCAGAAATTGAAAACTGGGACAGATTCTGCTATTTAGAAGTAGAGTCATTAAAACAAAATTTGGAACATGTGGCTTCAGAAGTAGGTGGTGGGTTAGAATGACTGTAAAGAAGGTGCTAGTGACAAGGAAAATGCAGGGCAGGGTGGGGGGGGGGGGGCTTGCAACCTAGCTCAGAATCTGGTTAAAACTGTAGTCTTGCTTCCCCACTCTGACTGACTTGGGTGGAGCTACGGGGACACTCAGAGGCCACCCACAGAAGGAGATATATAGGTCAGAGCCCCCCCACGAGTTAAGTTCAGGCTTTGGATTTGGAATTCCCCTGGACTAGCAGATCTGTGAAATAAAGGTTAAACTTTCCTCCCTCAGAGTGCTGGCTGATCATCCTCCCGTGCATTCTGCCGCAGCACTAGTAGAAACCCAATGGCCTTCAAGGAGCTTGTCAGTGGGGGCTCAGAGGAAAGTGAGGATTATTGGGAACTGGAAGAAATGGGGTCTTTTATATAATGGAGAAAATCTTACCAGCCTATAGCAAAGGTGAGAAGAAAAAGATAGGTGAATAGAAAGAAAATAATAAGAAAAGATGAAACACTGCCATTTGTGATAACATGGATGGATCTTGAGACTATCATGTTAAGTTAAATAAGTCAGACAGAAAAGGTCAAGAACCATATGATTTCACTAATATGTCAGACGTAAAACTGAAAGTAATGAATAAAACACAAAAGATAAACAAAACCTCATAGACACAGATAAGAGTATGGTGGGTTCCACAGGAAAAGGGGTGGGTAGAAAAGGGTAAAGGGAGTCAAATATATGATGACAGAAGGAGACTTGACTTTGCGTGATGAACACACAATGCAATACACAGATTATAGAACTATACACTTGAAACCTGTATAATTTTATTAACCAATGTCACCTCTGCTAACATAAGAAACATTTAAACCTGTAAAGAATTTTTGTGAGTTTGAGTCAAACTGTAGACAATTGTCCGGAAGCAGAATCTCAACGAATTAAAGCAGCTGTTCTCAACCTGTGGGTCGCAACCCCTTTGGGGGTCGAACGACCCTTTCACAGGGGTCACCTAAGACCATCAGAAAACACATATATAATTACATATTGTTTTTGTGACTAATCACTATGCTTTAATGATGTTCAATTTTTAACAATGAAATTGGGGGTCACCACAACATGAGGAACTGTATTAAAGGGTCTCGGCATTAGGAAGGTTGAGAACCACTGAATTAAGGTAATGCTCTGGAGAATGGCAGTTTTTCACCTTGTTTTATACATTACAATAGAACATACATTACAATCTACTGATGATAGATTAGGGAGGTGGGAGAAAGCAAGGCAGGGGAACCTCTGGGAATGGATAAAAAGTAAAATGATAGACACATAGTTCTTTTACTTAGGTGGGTGCAGGATAGTTAACAGTGAACAATTGAAGTATGGTAGCAACCATACTTCAGGTAGAAACTGTAGTTTAACTCTAACCCTGCTGTTTGGCTTAACAATAGAAAAGTTATTGATAGATCCTCCCTCCCCCCAACTGATGGGCGGGGTATGATGTAACCTGCAGCCCAGAAATACCTGAGTGACTAACCAGGTACCTTATATGGACTATACATTGGACCACCAATCCACACCTGCCAAATACCCTAAGCCCTTGTCCTATATGGACAATGCAGTAAGCCACCAATCAGTGTGCGCCGAGTACACTAAGCCCCCCACCCCTTCCCATTCTGCCCCTCAAAAGGCGTGCCCACCCCTGCACGTGTTGCTGTCTTCCCCTTGTGAGGCAGCCCGGCAGGTGCTTCTCCTCTAATAAAGCCTGTAGTCCTGGTTTTAGGCCTCCGTCTGATCTTTCAGTTATTTTGATTTTCTGAAGTGTATACATCATCCCATTCGATTGAATGACTATCCCATTGATTGTTATCTTACTGGTTATTGAAGAACATTCTTCTGTACCTGGGAAACAGGACAGCACAATTATCCTAAATTGTTTTAGTGGCCACAGATAATGCATTCCAGCTGACTCAGTGGTCCCAAGACCAGGATAGGACAATTACTCTAAATTACCTCAATGGCTCTAATGAGTTCCTGGCAACCCAGTGGTCTCAAGACACGAGGGCTCTAGATAAGTTGTTTCTGTCAATTCAGTGACCCCGAGACCCAAAATTGTAATTAACATGCTTAATTCTGCTTCTGTAAACTGCTTTTTTGCAAACCAGGTTCCTCATTCCAAACCTTGAGATGTAATCAATACCTTTGTGATCTTTGCCTATATAAGTCTGGTTTTGCCACCATATTACCGCTATGAGATTTGGGGAATGGCCCCTCATAGTCCCGGATTGCAATAAATGTGACTCTTTAATTTGATTTCTTGAGGTGTCCTTCTGTGATTCGAGGGGTACATTACAACACAATTAACTCAATAACAATGAGGGAATTTGTAGTCTCCATAGAGCAGTGTTTGTGCTTTTGTAACTGGGTAATCAATGGGAATGTGCTGCATGTCACTACGTGAGTCAATTAAGCAGAAACAGGGTTGAATCATATATGAGCGTTTATTCCAATTCTTCCAGTAGTATGGGAGAGCAGCAGGTGATCCACAAAAATCTGCTCTGCAGCCCCCCATAAGCCAGCTGCTATATAGGTTGAACAAAGATTAAATGAGGAAGTAGGGATTACAGGAATGGAGAAGTAGGCAATTCAGGCTGGGGTGGGATTCCATTGCTTAGGCAACAAGATTATTAACCTTTCCATGATAATAGGCAGTTCTTGAATGAGAATGAACTGCATTCCAAGGTTGACTCTCAGGTCCAAGGTTGACTCTCTGGTCCTGGGGGCATACAACTTCCAGCCAAGTTAGAATGTCCTTTCTGGTAAATTGGGGAGCGAGAACCAAGATGGCGGCATAGGTTAACGCCGGAGTTTGCTGCTTTGAACAACTACTTCAAAAGTGAAACCAAAAAATGGAAGGGACATCACCCAGAACCACAGGAACGCTGGCTGAGTGGAAGTCCTACAACTAGGAGGAAAGAGAAACGCACACGGACACTCAGAGGAGGCGCAGTGCTGAAGTCAAATTCTGAGGTGCGGAGTGCGCGGAGCAGGCTGGCGGCGGAGGGCGCGGTTGTTGTTTTCAATTGGGAGGGAGTCGCAGACTCTGAGCACCAGATCCGGGCGAGTCTTTAGGGACCCAGACTCAAACGGGAGAAGCGGGACTGTCTGGCTTCGGTCAGAGCGAGTGCAGCTTTCTCTCCCAGCTTTGCAGCGGGTGCTGGGACTCAGAGAGGCAGAGCCCCTGGGGACAGGACTGAGAGCCGCCATAACTGCTCTCTCCGGCCCACCCTGTTGATCCCCTGCGACCCGCCCCGCCCAAGCCCTGCACAGAGGCATTTGCCGGATAGCCTCAGGCAAAGGCTAGATTAGCACCTCCCTAGAGGACAGAAGTTCTCTCACTGCTGACACAGCTGATTCTCATAGCCACTGGCCTGGAGGTCAAACCCTCCCTGGAATTAGCTACAACAATCAAGATTTAACTATAAGACTGCGAACAAAGACCACTAGGGGGTGCACCAAGGAAACATAACAAAATGCGGAGACAAAGAAACAGGACAAAATTGTCAATGGAAGATATAGAGTTCAGAACCACACTTTTAAGGTCTCTCAAGAACTGTTTAGAAGCTGCCGATAAACTTAATGAGATCTACACGAAAACTAATAAGACCCTCGATCTTATATTGGGGAACCAACTAGAAATTAAGCATACACGGACTGAAATAACGAATATTATACAGACGCCCGACAGCAGACCAGAGGAGCGCAAGAATCAAGTCAATGATTTGAAATGCGAGGAAGCAAAAAACATCCAACCGGAAAAGCAAAATGAAAAAAGAATCCAAAAATGCGAGGACAGTGTAAGGAGCCTCTGGGATAGCTTCAAGCGTACCAACATCAGAATTATAGGGGTGCCAGAAGATGAGAGAGAGCAAGATATTGAAAACCTATTTGAAGAAATAATGACAGAAAACTTCCCCCACCTGGTGAAAGAAATGGACTTACAGGTCCAAGAAGCGCGGAGAACCCCAAACAAAAGGAATCCAAAGAGGACCACACCAAGACACATCATAATTAAAATGCCAAGAGCAAAAGATAAAGAGAGAATCTTAAAAACAGCAAGAGAAAGAAACTCAGTTACCTACAAGGGAATACCCATACGACTGTCAGCTGATTTCTCAACAGAAACTTTGCAGGCCAGAAGGGAGTGGCAAGAAATATTCAAAGTGATGAATACCAAGAACCTACAACCAAGATTACTTTATCCAGCAAAGCTATCATTCAGAATTGAAGGTCAGATAAAGAGCTTCACAGATAAGGAAAAGCTAAAGGAGTTCATCACCACCAAACCAGGATTATATGAAATGCTGAAAGGTATCCTTTAAGAAGAGGAAGAGGAAGAAAAAGGTAAAGATACAAATTATGAACAACAAATATGCATCTATCAACAAGTGAATCTAAGAATCAAGTGAATAAATAATCTGATGAACAGAATGAACTGGTGATTATATTAGAATCAGGGACATAGAAAGGGAATGGACTGACTATTCTTGGGGGGGAAAGGGGTGTGGGAGATGTGGGAAGAGACTGGACAAAAATCGTGCACCTATGGATGAGGACAGTGGGTGGGGAGTGAGGGCGGAGGGTGGGGCGGGAACTGGGAGGAGGGGAGTTATGGGGGGAAAAAAAAAGAGGAACAAATGTAATAATCTGAACAATAAAGATTTAATTAAAAAAAAAATGTCCTTTCTTTAACCAGAACAAGGCAATCATGCCTAATAGAGCATTGTTAATATTTCCCATAACTATAGCTCGTCTCCAATATTCTATTTTTGCCCTAACATTTTTAGGGGTTTGAAAAAAAAGGAAAATTACTTTGACATGCCAATGATATGTTATCATATATGCAAAAAGACAATAGTCCCAGTGAAGGTAAAGATTGACCTTTGTCAGAGAAGATACTGGCCTAGGACATGACTACCCACTGATATGGGGTTTTTGGACTGGACCATGTGGTGTTCCCCTGGACAGGATGGTTCCCCGGATTCTTTGGCCATCGGAGTCGAAGAATGAATTCACGGATGGAAGATGGTAAAGGTGGACATTTGTTGAAGAACAAGTACAGACTCCCACATGGGAAAGGGGAAAGAATCTCACAGCACTGACTCCCACGTGGGGAGGGGGAAAGAGTCCCACTGAGCTTCTATTTTCACAGTTTATAAAGGCTACCTGTCTATGTGTCCTGATATCCCTTCTGATTGGCCAATGTTCTCTTTTGAATTGTTTACTATAGTAACTCCTGAGCTCAAAGGTTAAACATCACAGAGATATGTGAGGCCCTCCTCCCTCATGGTTCTCCTATTCCCTCTGGGCTTTCTTCCTCCTTCTTTATTTTGTAAAGTAGACCTTTTGCTACTCCCAGCTCCCTTATCTTATCGAAATGTAGCTGCTGCTGGCTCCCTGTTACCTTTTCTTATGGAAATGTATTCTTTTGCAACTCTGTAGCCCTGTGTTTTTTTCTTCCTGGACCCCCAGTTCTAAAAATTTTCTAAAACTGCCTATTTCACCCCTAAAAATTCCTATTTCACCACCATAAGCTGCTTTTTAATTTAAAAAGTTTTAATTTCAGACCATCCTTTGTGGTTACTTTTGGTCTCTGAGTTTACAAGGCAGTTATGCAGGCTTTCCCTGAGCTAGTCAGGTTAGCACATGACCCCTATTCATCCACACCTCAATAAATTTAATAACATTTCTAAAAAGAACCCAAAACTCCTTGTGCTTGAAAACAAAACTACTCCTCATTTTCAGCCTCTTCATGATTCCCAAATTAAGGAGGAGTTTCCAAGCAAAAATTCATCCAGAGAGAGAAGGTAAGATTCACAGTTATAATCAGAGAAAGACATAAATAAGGTAATGTCTCAGAGATCAATTCGGCCATATTAAAGGTCCTTTTAAAATGTTAAAAGCATGCATGCCTTATAGATTTCCCCCTTTATAAAGTGGAGGTTGAGGGGTGGGGAGAAAATGGTGTCCTTGAACCTATGGATGAAAGGGGCCACATGCTAACCTGACAAGCTCAGGGAAGGCCTGTATGGTGGTCTTGCAAACTCAGAGACCTAAAGGAACCACAAAGGATGGTCTGAAATTAAACTTTAACTAAAAGCAGTTATGGTGGGCAGTTACGTCCTAGGCCCGTATCTTCACTGACAAGGTCAACCTTAACCTTAACTGAGCCTACCTGGCTTGTTGCATCTATAACAGCATATCCTTGAAATGTCTGGGTAACTTGTAACTTCCCTTTTTCCGGACCCCTTGGGGCACAACCTAATGTGCCTGGGCACCAGAAAAGATGCCACAAATTCCTTCATTGTTATCATGTTAATTGTTCTTGTACCCACCTAAGTATGTGTCTGTCATTTTACTTTTTATCCAATCCCAGGGGTTTCCCCACTTTGCTTTCTCTGGCCTCTCTAGGCCATCACCAATAGATTTCATGTAACCCACCTACGTCCATTCCTTTGATTGCAATGTATAAAAATAGATGAGAAACCTCCATTCTCTGGAGCATAATCCCAACCCGTTGAAATATTGCTTCCCAGCAATTGTCCACAGTTTGGCTCAAATAAACTTACAAAAATTCTTTACAGGTTTGAATGTTTTTACATTAACAAACCTAATCAGGAAATAATGAGCTTTCTTTCTCTCATATTTATAATCTCTCACCCAAAGCATCATTAGAAAGAACCATCTTATAATACAGTTGTAGTCATTTATTTTGCTACATATGCATGCTTTTAATTTTCCTTTGTGGCCATAAAAAGAATTACATAAACTTGTAAAATTTGTAATTGGTATATATCAAGAAACAAGCAAATTATGATGATCTAAAACAGAAAGGCAGCTAAAGGGCTTTACTCTGAAATGATCAGATTTTCTAACTATCTGTCAGAACTATTCCCAGCGAAAATTTGACCCAAATTTTCATCTGTTATTAATTAAATTATGACACTGTGTGACTTTATAAACCCTAACTGATTTTTTTAAAAACACTTACTAAAGGGATTATTAACAAAATGCCGGGGTCCAGCCCCAGCAGGTCCAGGGGTCCCCAAAGGTGTGGACGGAGTCGGCGAAGAAGGATTGACACGGAGACAGCGTTCAGGTGATCATCATAGCCAGGTTCTGTAGCTAGGTTCTCCAGACTGGTTCTGTAGCCAGGTTCTCCAGTCAGGTTCAGTGTCCAGGTTCCAGTCAGGTTCTCCTGCCAATCTCTGTAGTCAGGTTCAGTCCAGGATCCCTTGCCATGTTCTCCCGCTAGGCTCTGTCTCTAGGCTCCGAGGCCAGTCCCTCTCCAGGATCCTCCGGCATGCTCTCTCCAGCGAAGTTCTTCTGTCTCTAGGCTCCGTGT
Source organism: Myotis daubentonii (assembly GCF_963259705.1). Taxonomy (NCBI): domain Eukaryota; kingdom Metazoa; phylum Chordata; class Mammalia; order Chiroptera; family Vespertilionidae; genus Myotis; species Myotis daubentonii. The sequence goes on along the minus strand of NC_081840.1, from coordinate 81,901,463 downwards.
AGGTTCTGTCTTCTTGATTCTGTTCTAAGTTCTGAGTGTTTCTGTCTTGTTACAACTGTATTTATACCAGTTGATTCAATCCTATCAATCTCTATTACAAAGGTTAGGGCGTTTCTTATCTCCATTCCAGGGAGAAAAGATTATGTAGTTTAAGCATGATTGTTCGTAGTTAAAGGGATTAATTACCTGCCTGGCACTTAGTTGAGGGGTTTTATTCCCTCCCTAACTTCAGGGGAAAATCCCTACCTGGGGATTCAACCTTTCTCGGAGAGGTGACTTTGGTTAAAACACAGCGCCAAGAAGGTGAGCAAACATATTAAGAACCGTATGCCATATATGCCAGGTCCCTTGAAACAGCAAGGATGGACCGGCTCCCGGCATGGTTGGAAATATTGGGTATTGAAATAGGAATTTTAGCGGTAAAATAGGACAGGTTTGGGAAATTTTAGAAATTAAGGGGACCATGGAGGAAGTGCAAGGCTGCAAAGCAGCAGAAGGTATATTTCCATAGAATAGGGGAGCTGAAAAGCTGCAACAGGTACATTTCCATAGAATGAGGGAGCTGGGAACAGCAAAAGATCTATATTTACAAAATAAAGAGAAGGACGCCCTTCATTCAGAAGGAGAAGAAGAAAGCCCAAAGGGAATAGGAAAACAATAAGGAAGGAGGGTGGGGAGAACCTCACATGTCCCATTGTGAAGTTCAACCTTCCAGCCCAGGAGTTACTATAGTAACCAGTCTAAGGGAATAGTGACCAATCAGAGGGGATATCAAGGCACCAGGGTCTGTAGCCTTTATAAGTCTTAGGGAAAAGGAACTCAGAGGGATCCTTTCCCTCCTCCCTACTTGGGAGTCCATTTTGTGGGACTCTATCCCTCTCCCCATGTGAGAGTCTGTACTTGTTCTTCAGTAAATCTCCACCTTTGCTATATTATTAATTGTTGATGCTGGATGATGGGTAGAGTACATGTGGATTTGTTATACTATTCTCTCTAACCTAATGAATTATTGAAGTACTAGAGGCCCGGTGCACAAAAATTTGTGCACTCTGGGGGGAAGGGGGGGTCCCTCAGCCCATCCTGTGCCCTCTCACAGTCTGGGACCCCTCGGGAGATAACAACCTGCTGGCTTAGGCCTGCTCCCGGGTGGCAGAGGGCAGGCCCAATCCCTAGGTGCAGCCCCTGGTCGGGCTCAGAGCAGGGCTGATTGGGGAGTTGGGGCGCCACCGCTGTCATGCACAGAGCAGGGTGGATCGGGAGGTTGCGATGCCACCCTCAGTCACGCTCAGGGTAGGGCCGATTGGGGGGTTGGGGCACCGCCCCCTGTCACACTCAAGGCAGGGTCAATGGGCAGGTTGCGGTGCCACCCCCTGTCTTGCACAGAGCAGGGCCAATCAGGGGGTTGGAGAGTTCCCCCCTGTCACTCACAGAGCAGGGCCCATCAGGGGGGTTGGGGCTCCATACCCTGTCACGTACAGAGCAGGGTCGATCAGGGGGTTGGGGAGCTCCTCCCTGTCACGCACAGAGCAGGGCCCATCAGGGGTTTGGGGAACTGCCCCCTGTCACACACAGAGCAGTGCCGATCAGGGGGTTGGGGAGCTCCCCCCTGTCACTCACAGAGTAGGGCCGATAGGGGAGTTGGGGCACCGCCCCCTGTCACACTCAGGGCAGGGCCGATGGGGAGGTTATGGCTCTACCCCATCACACACAGAGCAGGGCCCGTGGGAGAGAGGTTGGGGCATCACCCTCTATCACCCACAGGGCAGGGCCGATCAGGGGGTTGGGGCGCCACCCTTGTCACACTATGGGCAGTGCCGATGGGGAGGTTATGGCTCTACCCCATCACACACAGAGCAGGGCCTGTGTGTGGGGGGCTGGGGGTTGGGGCACCAGACCCTGTCACACACAGAGCAGGGCCGATCAGGGGGTTGGGGCACCGCAGCCTGTCACACATAGAGCCGCAGGGCTGATCAGGGGGTTGGGGCACCGCAGCCTGTCACACACAGAGCCGCAGGGCAATCAGGGGGTTGGGGAGCTCCCCCCTATCAAGCACAGAGCAGGGCTGATCAGGGGGTTGGGGCGCCTTCCCCTGTCATGAACAGAACAGGGCAGATAGGGAGGTTGTGGCCCCGCCCTGTCACACACAGAGCCGCAGGGCGATCAGGGGGTTTGGGCGCTGCCCCCTGTCATGCTGATCCCGGTGCCGGGAGGCCTTGCGGCTCCGCTTATCCCTGTGTTGGGAGGCATATTACCCTTTTACTATATAGGATAGAGGCCTGATGCACGGGTGGAGGCCGGCTGGTTTTCCCTTAAGGGTGTCCGGGATCAGGGTGGAGGTCCCCACTGGGGTGCCTGGCCAGCCTGGGTGAGGGGCTGATGGCTGTTTGCAGCTGGTCACACATCCTTCAGGGTGGGGGTCCCCACTGGGGTGCCTGACCAGTCTGGGTGAGGAGCTGAGGGCTGTTTTCAGGCTGGCGAGTGACTGAAGCTCCCAACCGCTCCTTTTTTTCTTTTTTTTATTTTATTCTGGGCCAGCTTTAGCTCTGAGGCTTGACTCCAGCTCTTAGGCCTCTGCTGCTGAAAGCAGGTTTCTGGCCTTTGTTTACCTTCTGTATTTGAAACAATGTTGCGATCCTGCTGGCTGAAGCCCAGCGACTAAAGCAAGTTTCTGGGGTTTTGTTTAGCTTCTATATTTGTACCATAGTTGCTTAGAGTTGCAGCTCAGAGGCCGGCAAGGCAGGCGGGGAACGTTGCAATCCTCCGTCACTGAAGCAAGCAAGCCTCATGTTCACTTTAAGCTGCCTGGCTGCCGGCCGCCATCTTGGCTGGCAGTTAATTTGCATATCACCCTGATTAGCCAATGGGAAGGGTAGCAGACGTATGGCTAATTACCATGTTTCTCTTTTATTAGATAGGATGGTAGCAATCATCTCAGGTAGAAACTGTAGTTTAACTTTAACCCTGCTGTTTGGCTTCTGTACTTATTTGCTTGCTAAAATAATAGAAAAGCTATTTTGATTTTCTGAATTATATAAATCATCCCATTTGATTGAATACCCTATTGATTGTAATGTGAATATCCCATTGGTTGTGGTCATACTGGTTTTAGAAAGCACATTCTTCTGTACCTGGCAACCAGGACAGCACAATTACTCTAAATTGCCTTGATGGCTCCAGATAATGTGTTTCTGTTGACTCTGTGGTTCCAAGACCCGAGGGCTCCAGATAATGTGTTTCTGTAAACTCAGTAGTCCCAAGACCCATGGCTCCAGGCAATGTGTTTCCATTGATTCAGTGATCTGGAGACCCAAAACTATAATTTAACTAACTTGCTCAAATTCTGCTTCTGTAAACTGCTTTTCTGCAAACCAGGTTCCTCATTCCAAACCCTGAGATGTAATCAATACCTTTGTGATTTTTGCCTATATAAATCTGGTGTTGCGGCTATTTTAGGACTGCAAGATTTGGAGAACAAAATGCCCCCTCGTGGTCCTGGATTTGCAATAAATGTGACTCCTTAATTTGACTGCTTGAGGCGTCCTTGTGTGATTCGCGGGGTGCATTACAACAATATGAATTATTTGATAATATCTATAATAAAAATATTTTAAAAGATTATCATTTTGTAATTTGAACTATGCTTTTTGGGAAATAGTTTTTCTGCAATTTATACAAGTATATAATTTGATAGTATATAAATTGTTAACTGCAATTCCTTTATTTTAGAACTTAAAACTTTGCTAAAATGCTTCCTTTCACGTACTCTGTATGGAAGAAAAAACCAATAATCCATTAATGAAAAGTAAACTCCAAATAAAGTTATTTACAGATTTAAAAATGGATTTGCTCATAAGAATCTTAAAGATGTCAGTTTAAAGGAAAGGCTTATTTCAATGAGACATGTGGGTACAATTTTTTGTCTAATGAGTTGAATCTCAATAACATTTCATAGGAAAACCACAGAATTTTGAAGATAATTGTATGAGAGGAAAACACCAAATTGGTCTGAATTGAACAGATACTACAAAATTAAGTCTTTAATCCCTCAATTTCTAAGAGCAGACAGCAAGCTGAGAGAACTACTCAGCTACAACACATAGGCTATTTCCATTAAAAAGAGAGGAAGATTCAGAGGTTCAAACCAAAAGCCCAAAGGTCAGAGTCAAGAGTTATCCCCTTGTATAATGGTTCCACTCTCCTAAATTAATTTGACATATATATTGGTGGGTTTATTTTGGCTCTCTATTCTGTTCCATTAATCTGTTTTTATGTCACTACCATTCTGTTTTGATAACGATAGTTTTGTAATAAAATTTGAAAGCAGATTGTGGCCTCCCTTCTCTTCAATTTTTTCTTCAGTTTTGTTCTTCTTTTTCGGAGATTGCTTTGGTTATTTGAGGTCTTTTGTGGTTCACAGAAATTTTAGAGGTTTTTATTTTTACAATTCCTTGAAAAATGCCACAAAAGTTTTGATTTAAAAAAGCATAAAATCTGTAGATTGTTGGGTAATATGAACATTTTAACAATATTATTTAGCACAGAATATCTTTCCATTTATATGCATTTCTTCAATTACTTTCATCAACCTCTTTCAGTATACAGATCTTTCACTACCTTGGTTAAGCATTTTATTTTTGCTAATATTATAAGTGGGGTTGTTTTCTTAACTTCTTAATCTAATACTTTGTTATGAGTAAATAGGAATGTAACAGATTTTTGAATAAAAATTTTGTATCCCACATCTCTATTGCATTCATTTATTAGTTTTAACAGATTTTTTTGGTGGAGTTCTGATGGTTTTCTATGTATAATATTATTCCAGATGAAAATAGAGATGATTATACTTCTTACTATCTAAGTATGCCTCTTATTTCTTTTTCTTGCCTAAATCCATTGGCCAGGACTTCTGATAAGCTGTTGAATAAAAGTGACAAGAGTGGACATCCTTGTCTTATTCCTGATCTTAGGAGAAATGCTTTTAGCTTTTCACCATTGGGTATATTAACTCTGGTCTTGTCACATAAAGACTTTATTATGTTGAGGTTCATTCTCTCTATACACAGCTTGTTGAGAGTTTTATCATGAACAAATATTGAATTTTTTCAAATATTTTTATGTAGCTACTAAAATGATCATATGAATGTATCCTTAATTTTGTTGATGTGGTATATCACACAGATTGATTTGCAGATGTTGAACCATCTTTGCATCCTTGGAATAAACCTCACTTCATCATGCTGTATGATCCTTTAAACATATTTTTGAATTTGGTTTGCTGACATTTCATTGAGGATATTCATGTTGATGACCACCAGATATTGATCTACAATTTTCTTGTTTAGTGGTATCCTTATTTGGCTTTCCTATCAGGGTAATGCTGGCCTCTCTACTCTTTATTTTTCTTTTTTTTGAGGGGGTGGGGTAAAAGGGGAGGTTTGAGAAGAATTGGTATTAGTTCTTTTTATAGTGTATGGTAGAATTTACCAGTGAAATAATCTGGTATAGCACTTTTCATTGTTGAGACATTTTTAATGACTGTTTCCATCTCCTTATTAGTAATTGATCTGTTGAAATATTCTATTGCTTTGTGATTCAATCTTAATAGGTTATATGTTTCTAAGATTTATCCATTTCTTTTTTAAAATATATTTTTATTGATTTCAGAGAGGAAGAAAGAGGGAGAGAAAGATAGAAACATCAATGATGAGAGAATAATTAATCAGCAGCCTCCTACATGCCCCCTACTGGGGATCAAGCACAGAACCTTGACATGTGTCTTGACTAGGAATCAAATTGTGACCTTCTGTTACAGTTTGACCCTCAAGCATTGAGCCACACTGGCCAGGCATATCCATTTCTTATAGGCTGTCCAAATTGTTGGCATTTAATTGTTCATAGTAGTTTCTTATGACCCTTCATATACTTCATTGTATACTTCATTGTAGATAAGCTGCTAGGTGATGCGGGAGAATAATCAGTGGGGCACTCAGAGGATTCAGAAGAGGAACCTTTAATGCAGAATTGCAAATGCACTAGTGCGGTGACTCAGGGGAATCAGCCTCCAAAGCCTGAGTGATGAATATGGAGGAAGCCTTCCTTTTATCCCTTTTAGTTTCTTTGTCCCCCAAATACGGATCAGGTTTCCAGCCCCCTGTGGATTGGGATGGGGGAAGTGAGATTACAGCCAGTGGTACCAGCACTGACAACCTTCTCCAGGGGCTGTGTGTAGTTCATGGTTTACGGCCTCTATAAAATGGGAGTATTTGGAGAAACAGGCTCTGCATGGCAGGACAAGCATTACAGATAAGAATGGAGCTAATTATCTACTAGTAAGAGTGTGCACCAGAATACTTGTTACTGGCACAGATTCAGATTGCTAGCCCCCCAAATGTCTTATATTCCCCTTCAACTTAAGGTATCGTTTTTAATGTCTCCTCTTTTATTTCTAGTTGTATTTATTTGAGTCTGTTCTCTGATTTTTCTCAACTGGTCTAGATTAAGTTTTGTCTATTTTCTTTTTCAAAAATCAGCTCTTAGTTTCATTAATCCTTTCTATTGTGTTTTTAGTCTCTACTTCTTTCATATAAACTCTGACCTTTTTTATAGTCATGTGTTACATAATAATATTTCAGTCAATAAAACTTACACTAAGGTGGTCCCATCCTAATATATAAAAACCCTGGGTTCGTCACACTGGAGGCTTGACCAACCAGAAGTCAGTCCTGCAGTTAGCACTGGGTTGCTGCTGCAGGCACGGTGATCCAGCACTGACTGCTGAGGGGTCTTCGAATTGGGCCCCGAGAGAGGCCTGAAGAGAGAAATAGGATCTGATCCATTGCCTCTGTGGCAGCTATTGAATCAGCACTTGCCTCTCTTTCTCTCCAGCAGTCGTGCTTCTGTTTCTCTCCAGGCCTCCACTTGCACTGCTGATTAGCCCTGCCTTTCTGATCAGGCCCTGTTGATAGGCCCAGAGGCACTGACTGGCATAGAAACTGACCAATCAAAACCAAATCTAGGTGATGTGTGAGGAGCCAATGGCTGCCTAGGAGGTGGAGCTTTTGATGCTGACTGGCATAGAAACTGACCAATCAGAATCAAATCTGGGTGAACTGTGAGGAGCCAATGGCTGCCTAGGAGGCGGAGCTTTTGATGCTGACTGGCATAAAAACCGACCAATCAGAACCAAATTGGCCAGCAGAGGAGGGCAGTTGGGGGTGAGATAAGGCCAGCAGGAGAGGGCAGTTGGGGGCAATTGGGCTGGTAGGAGAGCAGTTAGGTGTTAATCAGGTTGGCAGGGGAGTGGTTAGGGGGTGATCAGGCTGGTAGACAGAAGCGATTAGTGGCAATCAGGCAGGCAGGCAGGCGAGTGGTTAGGAGCCAGCAGTCCTGGATTGTGAGAGGGATGTCCAACTGGGATCGGGCCTAAACCGGCAGTTGGACATCCTCCAAGGGGTCCCAGATTGGAGAGGGTGCAGGCTGGGCAAGGGACACTCCCCACAGTGTACGAATTTCATGCACTGGGCCTCTAGTAAGATTATAATGAAGTTGACTTTCCTGTAAGAAATAGAAGAGTATGTGGCTCAGAAGAATTTTTCTTTTCTCTGATGGGAGCAATTATCTGTAGGGCTTGGCAATAAGCTCCCTCTCACTCATGGCACCTCAAGTTTGAGTGCACAGATTTCCTCCTAATCAGCCAGCCATTGACCTGTTTCATCACAAAGGAGCCTCTTCCTCCCATGTGACATATTCAGAGGATGCTAGCTTGATGGTCTTCAGAGTACATTGCTTCAAATTCTTTGTTGAGAACCAGGGACCCTGTACAAAGACACAGGTCCACAGGACCTGTGATAACAGTCATGTGACTGTCATTTTAGTAAAAGCTTTCTGTGACAGTGTAAAGCCAGCCTGTACATGTACTTTGGAAATGTTTTCAGGTTATAATGATATAGAGCAGAGATCAGTTTTATGTTTTCCATCAACTCAATGCCAGAGAGAGTCCTTTGTGCCAGATAGAGTCCATGGAATAAAATAAGATGTTAAAGTAAAATGTTGAGACCTCAGTTCTACACCCTCTTCATGTTAACACATTTTAAAATGAATATCACAAAATTTCTTAATCTGGCCAATGTGCCAACATGCAACAGCTAACACCACATTGCCATAACAATCTCCTATGTTCATTTATCTCTCCATCTTGATTTCTTATTCCTCCAATCCTCAGGCCACCTTTCACTCCTTTCTTACAGTCACTATTATGCTGATCCAGTTTGTCCTCAATACTTCTAATCAATCCAGCCCATATCCCTGTTCATGGAACAACATTCATAGCTTTACTAATTCTGTTGGAAGCAGGGGAGGGTATGTGGGACAGTGTTTATAAAGTCTACAGTAGTGTCCAGTAATGTCTTAGGCTTTCACATCTGCTCACCACTCACTCACTGACTCATCCAGAGCAACTTTTAGCCCTGCAAGGTCCATTCATGATAAGTACCCTATTGAAAACTTTTGAAAGGCAGAATAAAATATCCTCCAATCATTGAGTCCTGAAGGAACAACTATTAGAGGAAGGGAGCCTAAAAAAATAGGCACAAGAGAAGAGACCTTTGAAGGGTTGCTGGATTAATCCTGAGCCTGTGCAGCTTCTTTGCATAACACAGTGTGTTCCAATCCTCAGTGCAGTTTGCAGCTAAGAATCCAAAGACGGTCCTGTCGGAGGCCATTGTCGGGGCAGGGAATGCAGTAATCATGTTGGTATTCACAGAGGATGAAGTGATACAATTGACAACTTCAGAAACCTCAAACACACGTCTGTTTTCACTTCAAAACACTGTCCAAATGATGAATCTTTATGGGGGTGGGAGGATAAAAATCTAACTAAAATGCTCTGAGGGTCAGGACTGAACTCACATATCAGAAAAATTCTGACAGCATGCCTCTGAAATTGGAAATGAGAAAAAAAATGCCTGCTCTCATCATGTATATTCAAAGTAGTTCTGGGAGTATTAACAAACTCAATAAAGCAAGTTAAAAAAAAGGAATTATAAAGAAATAAATAAAACTGCTTAAGAAATCTATGAATACAATTGAAAAAAATAAAATTGGCAAGATATCAAAATACAAGTTCAATATGCAAAAGCCGTTTAAAATTACTATACGGCAGCAATAAACAAATAGAAAAAAATTAAGTAATATCCTAAAAACTATTAAATACCTACAAGTAAATTTAATACATGATATAATGGACTTCAATAATGAAAAACAGTACATGTTATTGAGAAAAATTCAATAATACCTGGACAAATGGAGATATGTGCTATGTTCATGAATTAGGAAACTTAGTAATGTTAAAATAAAAACCTATGCAAAAAATGTATAGATTAAATGAATAATAAAAATTTCACTAGTTATTTTTGCAAAACAATTAAAAAATTTAAAAATTCATAGAAAATACAAATAGCCAAGGACTTACACGGCACTTCTGAAGAAGATGGCTATTGAGAAGATTGCATTTCTGAAGATTGCTATAGAGTGCTATGTATTAAGATCTTAGAAAGCTATAATAATACCATATGATTGGTGTAGAGATGGACAAACTGAACAGAATAGTCATTCTAGAAATAGTTCAATGCATATATAATCACCTATACTTATTAAAGAAACTTGAATTTATAAGGAAAATCTTCCCATAAAGAAGATTCCAGATCAACGTGGTTCTATCACTTATGGAAGAATTAACACCAATCTTACATAGAAACATAAAATAGAAAAGAGAAAACTTTTCCATTCATTTTTGATTACTGCCTTACTCTGATAACAACCCAGACAAAAGTAATAAAGAAAGAAAAACTACAACACAATATACCTCATGGACTTAGGTGTTAAAATCCTCATGAAAAATTTAACAAATTTAGTCTAGCATTTTATCAAAAGGATGGTACATTAAATCCATGGGGGGTAAACCTCATGAATACAAGGTTGATTTAACATCCAAAAAATCAGTGTAATTCCCTATAAAATTATAATAAATACATACAAATTTTAATATATATGAGAAAGGCATTTGGCAAAAATCAACACTCATTTAAAATAAAAGCTCCCAGCTCAATACCACATTCTTTTGATTACTGAGAGGAAATGGTTACTACATAGCAGATAGGCTAAGTCCTTTATATTTGTTCTACTTCAAAATTATTTTGGGTATTGTAAATTTGTTGTATTTCTAAATCCATTTTAGACTATCAGCTTGTCAATATCTATCAAAAAGACTGATGGAATTTTGAGTGGGATTGCATTGATTTATAGATCAATTTGGGGTAAAAATGACATCTTAACACAGCGGTTCTCAACCTGTGGGTCGCGACCCCTTTGGGGGTCGAATGACCCTTTCACAGGGGTCGCCTAACACCATCAGAAACACATATATAATTACATATTGTTTTTGTGATTAATCACTATGCTTTAATTATGTTCAATTTGTAATAATGAATACATCCTGCATATCAGATATTTACGTTATGATTCATAACAGTAGCAAAATTACAGTTATGAAGTAGCAACGAAAATAATTTTATGGTTGGGGGTCACCACAACATGAGGAACTGTATTAAAGGGTCGTGGCATTAGGAAGGTTGAGAACCACTGTCTTAACATATATTCTTTCAACTCATGAATATGATTTATCACTTCATTCATTTAGGTCTTTTAAATTTTTCTTAGCAGTGTTTTTAGTTTTCCATGAATAGATCTTTACATATTTTGATATGTTTATCACTAAGTATTTTTATGCTTTTGGATGCTATTTTTTAATTGATTTTTAGAGAGAAGGGAGAGAGAAATAAATATCAATGTCAGAGAGAAACGTTGATCAACTGCCTCCCACACATGCCCCAATTGAGGATCAAACACTCAACTGAGGTATGTGCCCTGAACTTGGAATTGAAACCACAACCTTTTGGTGTACAGGATAATGGTCTAGCCAACTGAGCTCCATCGGCCAGGGCTATTTTAAAGGTATTTAAAAAAAATTCAAATCTCAACTGTTTGTAAAGGGTATAAATCTACCTCTGTATATTGACCTTGTACCCCGTAACCTTGTAAACTCAGGATGCCTGGTATTTTCTTAAATATTCCTTTTTCCTATGAACAAGATTATTTCATTTTCAAAATAAAAAGTTTTACTGCCTTCTTTCCAATATCTATTCCTGTTATTTATAAAAACAGAGTAAATTTGCAATGTTATGACAGAAAAAGTAATATACTTTATATATTCCAATATTCAAGATACCTTTCTGGTTCCACTAAACATGAATAATGTATCTCTGGACCAGTGGCTTTCAAATATTTTTGTTTTATTTTAGCCAAAGTAAGACATAAATTTTACATTTCAACACTGTACACACACACACACACACACACACACACACACACACACACAAGCACATGTATACCTCACAAAAATTTCACACATTTATCTAAAATTTTTGTGACACACTGGTAGTTCCTATTATACTGAATTATGTAATTTTTATTCTATTCTATTATTTTTTAAATATATTTTTATTGATTTTAGAGAGGAAGGGAAAGGGAGAGAGAGATAGAAACATCAATGATGAGAGAGAATAATTGATTGGCTGCTTCCTGCTCGCCCCCCACTGAAGATCGAGCCTACAACCCTGCAATCCGGACATATGCCCTAACTGGGGGGTCAAACTATGACCCCCTGGTCCACAGGGTGATGCTCAACAACTAAACCACACTGGCCAGGCTATTCTATTGTATTTTAAAATACTGCTCAAAACCCATTAAAATATATGCTAATGGGTCACAACTTACTGTTTGAAAAGTAAAATATTGTAAGATTATAAAAATATTACCTCAGGCCGAAACCGGTTTGGCTCAGTGGATAGAGCGTTGGCCTGCAGACTGAAAGGTCCCAGGTTCGATTCCAGGTCCCATGTACCTGGGTTGTGGGCACATCCCCAGTGGGAGATGTGCAGGAGGCAGCTGATCGATGTTTCTCTCTCATCGATGTTTCTAACTATCTCTCTCCCTTCCTCTCTGTAAAAAATCAATAAAATATATTAAAAAAATATTACCTCAGTCTCTGTTACTGTCTTCACTTCATCTTTTCATGTGAGTCCTCTACTCTCCCTATAGGAACATCAGTCATCAGATTTAGAGCTTGCCCTAGATCAGGGTTGGGCAACCCCTGGCAGGCATGCCATACATGGCACTCCAGTAACTTTTGCTGGCACATGAAACCTTCTCTTATAATCTTCCATTTACAATTTTTTTCTTAATATCGACTTCTTTATTTTTCAGATAAATTCAATGTTGGTGCATCTTAGATATATAAATAATTTTACATAACATGTATACATTAAAAAACAAATGTATTTTTCATCATCATATACTGTGTTTTTGTCGCTCGAATGAATTTTATTATTTCTTCAAGGTTCTTCACATACGTACACCTTAAGAGATATCAAGTAGGCGTAACATGTTCTCAAAAAATTAGGGTTGGCACGCAGAAGAATTTTGAGTCAGAGATTTTGCTGGTTTTGGCACGCACTCACAAAATGGTTGCCCACCCCTGCCCTAGATCCAGTATAATTTCATAGTGAGATCCTTTATTAAATACATCTTCAAAGACCTTATTTACAAATAAGGTCACATGCCGAAACCGGTTTGGCTCCGTGGATAGAGCGTCGGCCTGCGGACTGAAGGGTCCCGGGTTCGATTCCGGTCAAGGGCATGTACCTGGGTTGCGGGCACATCCCCAGTGGGAGGTGTGCAGGAGGCGGCTGGTCAATGTTTCACTCCCATCGATGTTTTTGACTCTCTATCTCTCTCTCCTTTCCTCTCTGTAAAAAATCAATGAAATATATTTAAAAAAAAAGAAGAAGAAATTTCTGAGTTTAAAAAAAACAAACAAACAAAAAAAACAAAACAAATAAGGTCACATATTCTGAGATTCCAGATGAATATGTGACATGAAATTTTGAAGAAAACTATTTAAATCACTACATTTATACTTGTTCTAGGTGCTGTAATGCATGATGGGAGAAAAAGTCATGGCCTTGATTTTAATAAGCACCCAAGAACATTAAACAAAGGAATCTGATTCCTAGACACTATTCCAAGGATTTATCTATCCAGGCAAGATAAAATGTACAACAATTCCAATAGAAAAACAGAGTGACCAGCCATGATAGGCAAATCACTTGTTCACTGAAAGAGAGACTGACGTCAACAGGTTGTCCCATGAACAGAGCAAGAATGCAGTGGAGCCATGGTGCAGTCAAGACTGCTTTTGAAGTGCATCTGGACTCAAAGTAAGTGCAAGATAAAATGAGCAGAGGCTGCCTGCCGTTGTTTTTGCTGTTTGTGGCTTGGCTTCAATGGAGTTGCAACATGTTCTTACAGAGGTCAAACCTTTGGAACACTAAACCGCTCCTTACTGTTAAGGAGCTTGAGTTCTTAAAGGAAATAGGAAGTATTATTGCAATTTGGGGATCATTTAATGCTGTAGCTCTCAAAAGCCAATGAGATTTCTTTATTTTAAAAATAAATCTCACCCCATCCCAAATTTTCTAATTTAGAATGTCTAGAGGGTAGGAACCAACATATACATGTTTGAAAAGTTTCATAGTTGGCCCAGAGAACTACCAGTTTAGGAGAAAAAGTTCGTAGAGAAAAAAAGTTGGTCAATTTTACCTTTTTTAGAGTATTTGCCTTGGGATTTTATGTCAATGTTACAGATTAAAAAGGGGTTAGGAGAAAGAAATACATATATTTAGAAAAGTCAATTCAAGTAACACTAGTTACTATTACGAGGGATATAAAATACAACCCACTGCCCCTGCTCCAGTAGCTCTCAATCTAGCCAGCCATGGGCAAACTACGGCCCGCGGGCCGGATCCGGCCCGTTTGAAATGAATAAAACTAAAAAAAAAAAAAAAAAAAAAAAAAAAAAAAGACCGTACCCTTTTATGTAATGATGTTTACTTTGAATTTATATTACTTCACACAAACACTCCATCCATGCTTTTGTTCCGGCCCTCCGGTCCAGTTTAAGAAACCATTGTGGCCCTCGAGTCAAAAAGTTTGCCCACCCCTGATAGACTTTGCCAAAAGGAAAGGCACAACGCTCACCCTTAATTACTCCCCATATTGAGGTCATGATATTAGCTTTCCTTCACAGATTTTGCTATAGAAAGAATATTTTCTTCACACTTGTGTCCCCATATTTACAATTCTTTGAAATTTCCTGCAATTAGTAACCAAAACTCTTATTTAATTTGACTATGGCATTTTTTTTTAAAGTTTCTAGTGTGTGATCAGCATGACCTCTTATCTTCATAATATTTTTATGAAAGGTCATTAAGTTTCTTTCTCAGAGAAGAAATACAACATCATATAGACACCAGATTTTCTGACTTTGATCATGATGTCTGCTAATGGTCTCCTAGTTTTCAAATTTGATTATACTAATGCACATAAAATACCTCAGGCACTAATGATGTTATCTTTCACAGCTGCATTTAGATCACATAAATAAGAACTCCAAAGGCATTTTGTGAAAATGCCGCTCCTGTTTTTACTTATGATGCTCTCTTTCTCATCACCATCTTAAATCCTTAAGGAAACATTTAACAAAAATTCTCATAGGAAAGACTTGTGTCATGGACAAATAGTTAAGAAGATGCCAACTCTTCTAAAGCCAGTGCTTGTTGATGCCTGTTCCCTGGCTGGCAGGAGAAGCTTTTACACAAATGCTAAGAGGTTTCTTGGCTCCACTATGTTCTATAATTCACCCAGTTATGGAGGAAAACAGCTGTTTTGTGATCATGGTCTGGACATTTGCCATACTGACATACTGAGTTAAAATCCCAACTTGCCTTTCAGCACTGCAGTTTGGTCTCTGGGCTATTGGATAATGACTGAAGGAGAAAATCCTGGACTTCCTCTTTTTATTCATTGACTTTGATTCTCCTCTCTAACTTACAGTATGTTTTGTTCTTTATCCATCACCAAATTTGTAGCAATATATAGCCATAAAAATATTTCTTGAAATGTTATGTTTACAAATCAAGATATTCAAAGACAACCACAGCCATTATAAGTAAGCCCCCTTGACTACAATTCAGGGTGAAGTATAACTTTACTGGTTCATGATGATACCTTATTCCCAAACCATGCACACAGCTCAGTGGCTGGTGTCTACTGTTGGTTTGTATGCAATTTGAACTCAGTAAATGACCCTCAATACTAGTTATTATATATTTGTAATGTACCCAAATACAGATCGCTGCAGGAGAAACATCATTGAGAATTCCCTTACCTCCACAAATATAAAACCTCATCAACTAAAACTGCATTTAAAAATTGTAATCTTAAGGGATTTTTAACATCAAGCACAGAAGACACTCGCTGATTTTGTATAATTATTCTCCAGAATAACATAAGCACATATCCTGAAACAATTCACATGGAGTGGTCCATTTTAAATTTAGATAACACCCTCATATCCTCTTAATAATAGTAGGGACATTTCCAAAGGAAAAGAACATAATGAGATGCATTGGGAAGAATAAAGAAATCACTTCTTTTTGTAGAGATGCATCTATTTCCAGATTCCTTTGGATACAGTTACTATACTTTATGAGATTTCACTAATCTTACCATTACACCATGGAACAATCCACTATAACTCACTAAGGATCATTAAACTTCATTTAAAGCAGTTAGTGGTTTATCGAAGGAACAAAAATGTTAATTCCAACTCCAAATGGACTCACAGAGCATGGAGATTCTCAAATCTGTCATCCAGATGAGGAAGACATGTATATGCATATGCATTTTGATCACAGTGTAATTAATGGCCATTCCATTTAAAGAGCACAATTTACATTCTACTCATTTCTTTAGTGCACGAAGCCTGGGTTTGTTTTAAGGAAGATAATATTAACCAGCCTTTATCAATAAATTGTGATGCATTTAAAAATATCTGAAAATTTTAAGTGAGTTTAATGCTTCCCCAAACTCTAGGATTACTTTAAGACATGGACAAAGAAACACTCCACATACCTTTTGCAAGTTTGAATCATCATTTCTCCACAGTAAATTGGAGTAGAATTCATAATACTGAGTACTAGTAATTAAAGGGTAGTGAAAGGACCTTCATTGAGTTCCCAGGCAGTAATAATCATATAGAAAATATTGGAGCAGACCACAACTAACCTGGGACCAGAATGGGTTCCACGGGTGCCATACAGTTTCAGGGAGACAGGTATATCCTTGTGTATGTGCACAACAGACAATCCAGGAACACATTCTAAATCCACTTCCAGCACCTGGGAAAGAGGATTGTCAATGAGAGGTGGGCATAAATCTGGAATAAGTCCACTGATTCTTGAAGGGATCACAGGATGAGACAGAGTTCAGTAGTTATTAATTTTTAAATAATTTTCAGAAAATTTACGTTGCTGATATTTATTTTGAGATGGAAGATGTTTCCCTTCCTTAAAAGTCTGCTGCATGTAAGGGTAATAATATTTCAAAGACAATTATTTCATGAGAAATATTTATTAAATATTTCACATTCACCCAGCTAGTGTGGATCAGTGGTTTAGCAAGGACCCAGGAACAAATAGGTCTCTGGTTGGATTCCCAGTTAGAGTTGCGGGCTCGATCCCCAGTAGGGGGCGTGCAGGAGGCAGCCAATTGATGATGTTCCTCTCTCATTGATGTTTTGATCTCTCTATCCCTCTCCCTTCCTCTTTCTCTAAAAAGCAATAAAAATATATATTTTAAACATATTTCACACTCATTAATAGAACACTTTACTACAAAATGAATATTTTGTGTTATGGCACGTCAGCAGGAATATGTCCACTAATTATATAAGGTGAAAATGTTGTTGTTGTTTGTTTAATACGCTTTGTACCCCAAACTGTCCATCTTCCTTAGGAAGGTCCTTGTGTCCTGTACCTGAAAACACATCATTCTAAAAAAGGACCTGAAAATGCATTTACGACTAATGTAACATATCTAGTGGTAAGGCAAAATCAAAAGTACTTATAGTTCTTCAGCTCCCAACATGAGCCAATGTTTGCGAAAAGAAACATGTTTGCTTTATGCCATACTATTCACAACCAAATTACCCCAAAGTGCTTTACAAAGTAATTAGTTGGGGACTAGTGTGAGCGCATGTAGGCAAACATAGGAGCCATTAAGGCACTCAGCAATAGCTCACACACTGCTTTGGACATTAGACCTGTTTTACTGAGAGTGAAGATGTTAGTTCAATTATAGAGTAATTTAATAGAATAATTGAAATTCCTCTGGGCCTGGTAACTTTTACAGATCATCAAAAGGAATGTTAACTCTCTCTCTTTTTTTTTAATTTCTAAAAAATATCCAAGTGTGAATTAAAACGTACATTTTCCCTCAGATAATTTATTTACAAGAAATTATTGTTATGAGGTAAATTATAGCAGAAAAAATATGTATGTGATTCTTTCCAAAAAGATACTTTATAGATTTGGTAAAGAGGTATTATTTCATAAATTCTCTTCTTTGATCTTTCCCATTTGACAACTGTTTTAGTTGTTTTCCCCTGAGCTTTGTTTATGCATGGGTTCAACCCGAAGTCCTTTTCTCTCTTCTCAAGGTATTTAATCCCTACCTTTTCTTTAAGTAACATTTTAAATTCTTTCATGAAACATTCCCCAACTGAAATGTGTACTTTACTGATTTTTATGTCACATTGTTCTTGTATTTCTCACTTGGCCGGGCTCAGGTTATTTTTAATTATCATTTATAGTTCAAGAATAAGACCCAAGAGGATGGCAATAATGTCTGTTATTTCACTTATGCCCAGTACTTTGAGTAGGGAACTGACATGACCAGACCCATGGCTTCCACAGCCCATGCACACAGCAGTCTGCAGGAGGCACTGGCAGGCGCTACTCGTCTAAGAAGGCACTGCAGCTCCGTGGAGCAGTTAACAAACAGCCCAGCTTCTGCTTCTGCTTTCGCCAGCCTGAGGTGTTCCCTTGTCCGCCCATGTTCTAAATCCCTTTGATCAATGGGCCCTCTTTAGACACCATTTCACACATAAAGAACCACTTGTAGGAGATTATGGTTACATAACTGCTGTCTTGATCTTTGCACCATTTTGAGTGTCAAAGGCAGCTGGCTAGGATTAGCTCAGAAGCTGTCAGAATACTTCTTACCGTCTTCGGGTCCTCAAGTCATGGTGGGGACTGCCCCCAGCTGGTCCCTCTGTCTGTATAGGAGCAAAGAAAAAATACTCAATAGGTGAAATAATTAAAAGGATGAATTGGAGAATAAAAAGGGGGTTGGATTCTTCCCTAAAATAATCATAAAAGGTTAAAGTCCTGTCTGTTTCTCATACAGTTGTTGAATGTGTATAGAGGCCCGAATTTGACTGTTTAGTTAACAAAGGTCATAAAGTCGATGGCTTCTGCTAAGCATAATTATGCTTTGTCAGTTTAGATTTCTGTCACTTAAAAAAAAAACCTTGGGCAGGTGCTCACTACGAAACTCTCTTAGGCCAGGAGACATTTCTCAGTAACAGGTGCAGCCTATTATCAGTGAAATTAGATAAGTGCCACTGCATAGCCTGTAACTCTGAGGCTGGCGTCAATTCTGTGGTGACAGCCTACACACACTTCTTCAGCCTCTCTGACTCCCTGAGAAACCCTGTCCCAGCCAAGAAGACACTCTATCACATTTCAAGGCTGAAGGCAGTTGCCTGGAATGAACTGTTACATCCCAGCCACCCAGGGAATATGGAAGTTACGCGATACTATAAGTATCAGGCTGGCCTCTCTTGTTTACCAGTAGCGGAAAGCCAACACAAAGATGTTTATTCAAAAAGGACTTTATTAGCTCACATACAGAACTTGCCTTGATCCTCATATAAAGGCACCAGGACTTACCCTTTCTCAAACACTTAGCTCTGAGTTCTCTGTATTGTCTCTATTTTGACAGGAATTCCTTCATGGTGCCAAAATGGATGCAATGATTTCAGCTTCATATCCTCTGAATTCAAATTCTACATTCCCAGTAGATATCTGATTACAACTCATTAGCTCTGGCTGTGTCAGGTGCCCCTTCCTGAAACAATTACTCTGGCCAAGAAAATGCATTGCCTAATTCTAGAAATTGGAAAGGAGTCAACAAGCATCAAATCAGCAAGGACTGAAAGAAGCAGAAGGGTAGTTCGCTGTGGGAAGTCTGGGTGCTACTAGTATTTGGGAGGGAAAGAGGTAATATATAAAATATATAAATGACTGCTACATTATACACTGAAAAGCGTCTTTCTTATTTCACTAGGAGTTTGCCATGTTAATGACCTTCTTTATGACATAATTTTCATCTATTCCTTTTTAGGTGAACTTTGTATAAAAACTTGAATAAATATTTATTTAGAAAATATTGTCCTCACAGAGATACAAATCCACATTATATATATATATATATATATATATATATATATATATATATATATATATATATATATATATTTTCCTAGAACACATTATGAGCCATTAGTGGTATTTCTGTCAGTTATCTAAGGTCTGGAAGGCTCTTTGTGTGATTAATGCACTCCAGGATGGGCAGAACAGTCTTTCTCATTTGGGGTGAAGTTTTATGATATTTGAAACTCTTCCATCAAAATATTTCCCCCAACTTTACAATGATTTTATTTATTCATTGATATTATTTACTGTGTCTGCCACTACTGTGTTTGTTGCTGGGGATATGATGAACTGCAGTGACGTAAGCTCTGCCCTCATGAAGTTTAAGCAGCAATGTGAGCAGATTTGTGTTTTGAAAGGACCATTCTCACTGCAGTGTGAGGAAGGAGACTAGTGAGGTGCCTACTGTGAAAATGCAGGTAAGAGAGGTGAACCTCAATTTAACTTGTTCAGAAACACATGAGGTAGGAGTAAGTCATAATAATAGAAATAACATGTAAATATTAATTATGTACAACTTGCCAATGGCTAAGAATTAAGCTTGGGTTGCAATTGGACATTAATATTGCCTTTAGTGCATCTAACATACAAAAGTAAGTGGATGATTCCCATTCTCTCTAATAAGAACCACTAACAGAAGACCAGGTTTGAAAAATGCTGATTTTTTTTTACCACTCCTATGACATTAATAGTATAACTTATATTTTACTTATTTCAGGGCTTCTATTATTCCCCATTACAATTATTGTTTTTCTCAATGGAAAATCAAGTCTTTACCTTAGAGCCATTGTCATGCCTGACTCATAGTAGTACAGTCAGTCCTCACTTAACATCATTTAAAACAATGTGGTTCAAGGACCTTTTTTACTTATTTATTGTGCTGGACCTACTTTTGTGGAGTGACTGAGTGAATAAATAAGCAAATAAACAGCCATGTATTCAGGGCCTATACATATGCTATTATATTATTTTCCTTTATAGTCACCATTATCGTTTCTAGGAACCTTCTTTAAAAGTCAAAATACTGAATCTTTGATCAGCTGTATAATTATTTGCAATAATGTACCCCCCTTTCAGAGGAAATTTTTGGTGTTTTTTTTTCTAGTCTTATTGAGATATAATTGATATGCATCACTGTATAAGTTTAAGATATACAGTATAATGGCTTGACTTACATATATTGTGAAATGATTACTGCAATAAGTTGAGTTAGCATCCATAATCTCATATAGATAGAGGAAGTTTTTAATCAAAAAGAGGGGGTGAGGAAATTATATTAATAAATAGAATAAATAGAGAAGCGACTGAGTGCATCTTTTTTCTTACAGGAAGGGCTAGGCCAGAAAGGCCAATTTCAATACTCAATGACCTTTCTCTCTCGCACCCCCAGCATTAAAAGCTATATTAATTGGGAAATATATATATTTATATACTAGAGGCCCAGTGCACAAAAATTTGTGCACTTGGGGGGGTACCTCAGCCCGGCCTGTGCCCTCTCACAGTCTGGGACCCCTCAGGGGATGACCACCTGCTGGCTTAGGCCCGCTCCCCAGGGCATTGGGCCTAAGATGGCAATCAGACATCCCTCTGGCAGCCGGGCAGCCCTCAGGGGATGTCCACTTGCCAGTGGGGAGCAGGCCTAAGCTGCAGTCAGACATCCTTAGCACTGCTGAGGAGGCAGGAGAGGCTCCCACCACCACTGCTGTACTAGCAGCCATCAGCCTGGCTTGTGGCTGAGCAGAGCTCCTCCTGTGAGAGAGCACTGACCACCAGGGGGCAGCTCCCGCATTGAGCGTCTGCCCCCTGGTGGTCAGTGTGTTTCATAGTGACCAGTCATTCCCAGTCTTTCTGCTGTTAGGGTCAGCTTGCATATTACCCTTTTACTAAATAGGATAGAGGCTTGGTGCATGGGTCGGGGCTGGCTGGTTTGCACTGAAGGGTGTCCCGGATAAGGGTGGGGGTCCCGCTGGGGTGCCTGGCCAGCCTGGGTGAGGGGCTGATGGCTGTTTGCAGCTGGTCACACCCCCACAGGGTGGGGGTCCCCAATGGGGTGCCTGACCAGTCTGGGTGAGGGGCTAGGGCCATTTTCAGGCTGACCGGTGAGTGAAGCTCCCAGCCTCTCCTTTTTTTCTTTTTTTTATTTTTTTTATCCTGGGATTTATTTACCTTCTATAATTGAAACTTTGTTGCCATCACTGGCGCTACCAGCTCTGAGGCTGAGGCTGGCTGAAAGCAGGTATCTGGAGTTTATTTAGCTTCTATAACTGAAACTTTGTTGCTTTTGGAGCTGTTGCTTTTGGAGCTTAGAGCCGGGCGGCGGCAGGCGGGAACCTTGGCTTCCTCCATCACTGGAGCAAGCAAACCTCCTGCTCACTTCAGCTGTGTGGCTGCTGGCCGCCATCTTTGTTGGCAGTTAATTTGCATATCCTGCTGATTAGCCAATGGGAAGCATAGCAGAAGTATGGTTAATTACCCTTTTTGTCTTTTATTAGATAGGAGATATATATATATATATATATATATATATATATATCCCTAATATGCAAATAATCCAACAGGTTGCTATGACATGCGCTAACTACCAGCGGGTGTGTGCAGAACATGGCAGGAGTTGGTTGCAGGCAGCAGAGCGTGGAACATGGCAGGCATTGGCTGCGGCGGGATGAGCAGGAGCACCAGATCAAGGCGGGGCACCAGTTGCTGTCACTGGGGCAAGCCTCTGGTGGATACAGAAAATTCAGCTGGGCGCTCACACCTGCTGCTGGCACTTGCATTTGCTGCCAGCACTCGAACCAGTTGTGGGCGCCTAGCGCTGGCCCCGATCACCCCTCAGGGCTTCTCCACCTCCTCCTGCTCCTAAGGGGAGATTGGGGCCGGCAGCCGCCTCTCGTACCCACTGCTGGCACCAGAGCCACCATTTGCACCCGCTGCCAGCACCTGGTGCTAGTCCCGATTGCTCGGCGCCATCAGCAGGTGTGAGCAGCGGTGGCCAGCCCTGATCGCCCCTGAGGGCTTCTCTACCTCGCCCTGCTCCTGATGGGTGATCAGGGCAGCAGCTGCTGCTTGCACCCGCTGACAATGCCGGCCCCACTCACACCTGCTGCTGGCGCTGGCCCCAATTGCTCCGCACTGTCAGCAGGTGTGAGCAGGACTGGCGCTGTCGGGGCATGGGAGCAGCCGTGGAGGAGCAGGGCTGCCAGAAGACAGGGGATGGGGGGCCATGGTGGGAGGGCCCAGGCGGGTGTGCAGAGGATAGGCCAAGACCTGCCCCTGTGCCCACCATAGCCTTGTAGCCCACAATTCCTTTCAAGGTGCACGAATTTGTGCACTGGGCCCCCAGTTAAACAATAAGGCTTAAAAAGTAAGCAACAGAAAGATGAATAAGGACTCATATTGTCCACGTTAAGGGATTTAGATTTTATCTGGAAGATGGTCATTTGAGAACCTTTGTTCTCTTTGCCTCTGAACCCTCAAGATACTTACTTTCTAAACATTCACTTGTCTATATGTGTGCCTCATAAGTGACCATGTATTTTAACATTAGACTGTAAATTATCTCTTTTGCTCTTTAACTTTTCAAACATTTATCATATTTGAGTCTTATCTAAGCCTTTGAGTTCCAGGACTACCTTGATTTTCTTTATAGTCTGAGCCCATCCCTTCCACTGTCTTGATTATAGTCAGTACTTGTTTGGTTGCTAGACTTCCCATTAATTGTTTTGTTAATTTATTAGATGATTCCTATTCTTTCAGTGATAAATGGTTAGGTTTTTTTAAAAATATATTTTATTTATTTTTTTACAGAGAGGAAGGGAGAGGGATAGAGAGTTAGAAACATTGATGAGGAGAACCAAGATGGCGGCATAGGTTAACGCCGGAGTTTGCTGCTTTGAACAACTACTTCAAAAGTGAAACTAAAACACGGAACGGACATCACCCAGAACCACAGGAACGCTGGCTGAGTGGAAGTCCTACAACTAGGAGGAAAGAGAAACGCATACCGACACTCAGAGGAGGTGCAGTGCTGAAGTCAAATTCTGAGGTGCGGAGTGCGTGGAGCGGGCTGGCGGCGGAGGGCGCGGTTGTTGTTTTCAATCGGGAGGGAGTCGCAGACTCTGAGCTCCAGATACAGGCGAGTCTTTAGGGACCCAGACTCAGGCGGGAGAAGCGGGACTGTCTGGCTTCGGTCAGAGCGAGTGCAGCTTTCTCTCCGAGCCTTGCAGTGGGTGCTGGGACTCAGAGAGGCAGAGCCCCTGGGGACAGGACTGAGAGCTGCCATAACTGCTCTCTCCGGCCCACCCTGTTGATCCTGTGCGACCCACCCCGCCCAAGCCCTGCACAGAGGCCTTTGCCGGATAGCCTCAGGCAAAGGCTAGATTAGCACCTCCCTAGAGGACAGAAGTTCTCTCACTGCTGACACAGCTGATTCTCATAGCCACTTGGCCTGGAGGTCAAACCCTCCCTGGAATTAGCTACAACAATCAAGATTTATCTATAAGACTGCGAACAAAGACCACTAGGGGGTGCACCAAAGAAGCATAACAAAATGCGGAGACAAAGAAACAGGACAAAATTGTCAATGGAAGAAATAGAGTTCAGAACCACACTTTTAAGGTCTCTCAAGAACTGTTTAGAAGCTGCCGATAGACTTAATGAGATCTACACGAAAACTAATAAGACCCTCGATCTTATATTGGGGAACCAACTAGAAATTAAGCACACACGGTCTGAAATAACGAATATTAAACAGACGCCCGACAGCAGACCAGAGGAGCGCAAGAATCAAGTCAATGATTTGAATTGCGAGGAAGCAAAAAACATCCAACGGGAAAAGCAAAATGAAAAAAGAATCCAAAAATGCGAGGATAGTGTAAGGAGCCTCTGGGACAGCTTCAAGCGTACCAACATCAGAATTATAGGGGTGCCAGAAGATGAGAGAGAGCAAGATATTGAAAACCTATTTGAAGAAATAATGACAGAAAACTTCCCCCACCTGGTGAAAGAAATGGACTTACAGGTCCAAGAAGCGTGGAGAACCCCAAACAAAAGGAATCCAAAGAGGACCACACCAAGACACATCATAATTAAAATGCCAAGAGCAAAAGATAAAGAGAGAATCTTAAAAACAGCAAGAGAAAGTAACTCAGTTACCTACAAGGGAATACCCATACGACTGTCAGCTGATTTCTCAACAGAAACTTTGCAGGCCAGAAGGGAGTGGCAAGAAATATTCAAAGTGATGAATACCAAGAAACTACAACCAAGATTACTTTATCCAGCAAAGCTATCATTCAGAATTGAAGGTCAGATAAAGAGCTTCACAGATAAGGAAAAGCTAAAGGAGTTCATCACCACCAAACCAGGATTATATGAAATGCTGAAAGGTATCCTTTAAGAAGAGGAAGAGGAAGAAAAAGGTAAAGATACAAATTATGAACAACAAATATGCATCTATCAACAAGTGAATCTAAGAATCAAGTGAATAAATAATCTGATGAACAGAATGAACTGTTGATTATAATAGAATCAGGGACATAGAAAGGGAATGGACTGACTATTCTTGGGGGGGAAAGGGGTGTGGGAGATGTGGGAAGAGACTGGACAAAAATTGTGCACCTATGGATGAGGACAGTGGGTGGGGAGTGAGGGCAGAGGGTGGGGCGGGAACTGGGAGGAAGGGAGTTATGGGGGTAAAAAAAAAAGGAACAAATGTAATAATCTGAACAATAAAGATTTAATTAAAAAAAAAAAAGAAACATTGATGAGAAAGAAACATTGATCAGCTGCCTCCTGCACACCACCCACTGGGAATGTGCCCACAACCAAGGTATATGCCCCTGACCAGAATCGAACCCAGGACCCTTCAGTCCACAGGCTGACACTCTATCCACTGAGCCAAACCGGTCAGGGCAAAATGGTTAGTTTTTAGTATGTGAATACATACCATGTTGTTTATGAAAATGTCCCTCCTGCCATTTCTGCTTTACTAATGTTCTTCCTGGGTTGGAGTTATTTCCAATCAAAAATAATTTTAACTCAATCATAAATCACCCATATATCTTCAGAGGGAATGGTTCCTACACCACACTCTCAGGGTTATTTTTTAATTTTCTGATCTTGTAATCACTAGAGATCAAATAGTTCCCAAGTTACTATATAACCTTTAGACAAGCATTGATTTATTTTTCTGAGTTTCATCTTGCCAGACCTCTCATTTTAAATATTGCTTCAAAAATGAGGTCTGCATTATCTTAATACTGGCTCTTTCCTTGATACATGTCCTGCAGTTAACTGAATATGCGTCAAAATCATTGCAGACATACACAGGGCACTTTCTATGCTAATTATTAAATGGACCCTGTTATGTTTTTCCTCTCAAAATTACCTTGGGTAAAACAGCACTATACACCTGGGCTAAAGGAACTGCAGCATTCTCTAATAGATTCTCCGGTGACTGAGTATTTCTCAGTCCTGACTCCGCATTATATTACTAAAGAAGAGCTATAAAAAATAGCATGATGCACTTTACCCCCAGAGATTCTGAAGTTAATTGACCTGAAGTAGTCCCTTGAGAAGCATGCTGCACTAGACAATATCAGAAAAGATTTTTTGTTTTGTTTAGTTTTGCTTTGGTTTTAAAGCAACAAGAATCGAAAGACCTAGGTTCAAGTCCTTTATAACTCTGCCAGAAATTACCTTGTGAATTTTGGCAAGTCATTTTATCTTCCCAATTCTCAGGATTTTTACCTGTAAAATAAAAAGTTTACATGAGATGATTTAATCCTTCATTAGGGCAACACTTTTTATCTACTAAATTCCAGACTCACTAAGTACCAGGTCGAATGCAATAAATATGTACCAGTCATTGACACTGGTCCATAGATTTCAAGAAGTGGCTATCATAATCAACACTGCATTTTCATTTACAATTGAATTTTCACTAAAATAACTGTGTAACTCAACAAAATTTATTAACTCCATTTCCAAACACACTTTCTTTCACCTTTCTGCTTATAGTTAATTGCCTAATTAAGTAATTAAATTGTTATAGTACTCTGAAGGATTTCTGTAGTTGAGATCAGAGTTGGTTTGTTATTTTTTAATCACCTATAGTCTCCCCATATTTGGGTAGAATGAAGTGGATCACAAGAAGCTTTAATTTAGTTGCATAAATGAATAATAAGGCAGAAACTATGGCCCAGGAGATAGGAGGTTAGGCAAGTGGGTCAATGATATTTAGGGCAAGAAGAGTAACTACGTCAGCCTATCTTGTTTTAGTCCATGAGAAGCTGCAAGTATATTATTCAAATAGTGAAAGTCATGTCATTGGTGCCTTAAGGGCCCATCATAGAATATGATATCCTGACCAAGACCCAATTACCCAGATCTGGTGGGCCTCCCTAATACACATTACCTATCCTGTCTTTTGATATGTATTTGTAAAAGGAATAGAATAATTCACATTCTCATCCCACTTTTCAAGAATGGTATTTCCTTTTATCTTATAGTGCATTTCTTTCCATCTTTTTTTTTTTTATATTTGAAATTTTAAGGTCAGTTTATCTTTCCATCTTTATTAAAAGATTAAAAGCAATAAATCAACTCTCATATTTTTTTAAATATATTTTTATTGATTTTTTTACAGAGAGGAAGGGAGAGGGATAGAGAGTTAGAAACATCAATGAGAGAGGAACATCGATCAGCTGCCTCCTGCACACCCCCCACTGAGGATGTGCCCGCAACCAAGGTACATGCCCTTGACCAGAATCGAACCTGGGACCCTTCAGTCCACAGGCCGACGCTCTATCCACCGAGCTAAACCGGTTTTGGCAACTCTCATATTTTAACATCCTCCAAAATAAGCAATGTTTTATCATTCTCTTTGATTTTCCCTTCTATGCTATAGTATTTCTACCATAAAGGTAAGGTGGACCTCTGTGGTATATTGAATAAAATATTCCAAATGTCTTAATTTATGAATTATAAAAAGGGTTGTATATATGGACAGATATTTAGACACTATTGTTTTGGATTAGTTGCTTATTGTGACCCTCAGTGATTCTCCTCCACTCTGTCTTGCTTTATTACTTAACTCTTTGGATTTAGTTTAGGGTCCGAGTGTAATTTGGAATAAAAGAAAATTAGCAATTTGGAATGAACCTATATTGCATTCACTCTGCAGAG
The DNA here is from genome assembly GCF_963259705.1 of Myotis daubentonii. Taxonomy (NCBI): domain Eukaryota; kingdom Metazoa; phylum Chordata; class Mammalia; order Chiroptera; family Vespertilionidae; genus Myotis; species Myotis daubentonii. The sequence goes on along the minus strand of NC_081840.1, from coordinate 81,873,768 downwards.
CAGACAGAATATATTTTTAGGCACTGCATGTTTATAACCTAATTTTCCCTCATTACTTTATAGAGGTGACCTTGTTCTAATACCTTTGGCACCTGATGTTATAAAAGTGAAATTCTTTTCAAACCTGCTCAGTTAATGTGTTCCTGCTCAGAAACAAATGCAAGATAACATTAACATTCCTGCCACAAAATACCTGCTAATTTGCTTGCAGTGGAGCTAGAAAGCTTTTTATTACATATCACAAACTCCATTTACGTAGAATGAGTCACCAGGCCTGCTGAAAAGCCAATGAGCATCTAATTTTTAATGCTACCTTCAGCCCTAACATCAGTTCTCTTAGTTCAACTCATCTTTTATCAGCTATTCACTCCTTTAAAAAAAATCTATCCTGTTACAAAATTGTGTTGTTCATCTGTTAAAACAGCTTTGATTTATGTTTTTTTATATTATAGCTTCAGAGGAGAAAACACATACACAGAAGAATATGCAATTTTCTTATTAAGGTCAGAATGAAATCTATGCAACAGAAAATGAACACCTTGGTTTCAAACAAATGATGACATTATTAAGTTAATAAATGTTGCATTCCTGATCTTAAATTCTGCTTGATATGTGTCCCTCCATGTTAAGTTTTTCTTGAAAATGATCTGCAGAGACCTGTTCAGATTTATATACCATCTCCAGGCACAAGTGAAAAATAGAAGGGATGAAGCTTTCAATGTCTTGGTTTGTTCTAAACTTATTAAGATGACGCCATTTCAACTTTGGTCATTCTATTAAAGTCATATCCTTATGGCATGCTATCGTTGATGGGCTCTCTGTTAGTCTCTCAACTTTCTGGAATGTTAACCTTGGAGAGCTACTTTGTGTCAATCTTGGATCATTTTCTTCAGAAGGGAAAAAATGTCTTATGTATCATACTTAACTTTAGGTTTTCATTATACATACTTCATAGATGCTCTTACTTATTAGATATGGTATTTCTCAAGAGTTCCAGGCACCCAGAAAATCTAAGAGTGAACTCTTTTGCACTGGCAGAATTAGGTAGTAAATGAAATAGAAGTTATTAATCTTGAAGGTGAGAAGTCAATAAAATCAGGCAGAGAAAGCATGTGTAAAGTTTGGAGATATTCCACCATGTGTCTTATTGGCATATTATGCAAAATTAAGAGGGTTCTTCTTTTTTTTTTCTATTCTTTTCTTTTCTTTCACTTATTTAAATGCCAAAGACATTTTATCCTTCCCAACAAGGATTTCCTTACTGTGAGCAGCAGAGCCTGGGGTCATTATACCCAATTTGTTGTACCCTGGGCCCTAATAGCATCCTGATGAAAAACACAAGTTTAAGTAGAACTCCAGAGAGACTCCTTCCTAGAATGAAGGCTAGTCTTATTTGTCTTCAGAAAAAGCACACAATTCTCCATTGTATGATGTTTTTTGTGTAGTTAAAGTGGAAATGAAGACAAAATAAAACAGTCATTAGCTGGTTCCACCAAGTGACATTTAAGTCACCAATACCAATGGTCTTGCAATTCTAATCCAGTCATTCTCCATAAATTTTTCATCTCAAATTATGCCTTCTATAGCCCAGAATTTATAGATGGGTACACATAGAGATAATATGCAAGTAATATTCTTAATATAAAGGTTTCCTGCCTTTTTTGTTTTTTTTTTTTTGGTAAATCCTCACCCGGGGACATTTTTTCAATTGATCTTCAGAGAGAATGGAAGAAAGGGAGAGAGAGAGAGAGAGAGAGAGAGAGAGAGAGAGAGAGAGAGAGACATCAATGTGAGAAAGACACATCAGTTGGTTGACTCCTGCACACTCCCCAACCAGGGCCAAAGATCAAGCCTGCAACCAAGGTACATGCCCTTGACCAGAATTATACCCAGGACCCTTCAGTCCTCTGGTTGATGCTCTAACCACTGAGAAAAATTGGCTGGGGTAAGGTTTCTTGATTTTTAATTGTCAGCTCCGGTAAGGGTACTGCAATTGTCCTATCCTCAGTTTTTCCAAATCTACATTTTCTCTAAGACCCCATTACACAACATTAAATTACTTATTTCTTCAACATCCACCAAATTATTAGATAGAACAGAATAAAATTTCTGGATCCTCCATTTTCCTGATTATTCAATTATTTGCATCAGCTATTTTATGCCCAAAATAACAATAATTCAGCACAGTTATTACTGACAAAAATATAATTTATTCTGAAATAATCTACAAATGATGGTTGTGTTGAGGATTTTGATATGCCTTTCTTTGTCAAACACATTCATTTCTTTCTAGGAAAATTTTTAAATCTAGAAAATTTATATTAAAATTACCACAACAATGGTAGGCAACCCATATTGCTACAGATTTTTCAATGTATTTATAAGCATGCCTTTTATGATATCTATAATAACACTATGAAGAAGATGATATGTGGTCAACTAGTATATTGTCAACACTGGAATAAAGTGGAAACAATTTTGGTTGGTAATTCAAAAGATCTGAGTTCTATTGCTTGTACAATTTTAAACACTGGTTTGGGTAAGTCACATAACCCCCTTGACCATCATTTTTTCTTTCACTAATTTGACTGATGAAAACAATGAGTTACAGGTTGTCTGGAAATGAGCAAAACACAAGCTACATCTTCAAGTTATGACACAGTAGAGGCTCAGATAGAAATTTAAAAATACCTGTATAATACTAGCAATATAAATTAAAATTTTTAAAACCAGTGTAAGGAAAATTATATGAGAAATGTCCTTTCCAAATATTGTTTAGATCAAATTAAGAAGAACTAGAAGGAATTTCAAAATGGTACACATATTATGCAAAAACAAAGTATTATCATCAACATAATTCTAGTAAATAATCATAGGGAAGTAGCCAGAATAATGACCCTCAAAGACACCAGTGTCCTAATCCCTGGAACCTGTGAGTATGTTACCTGCATTACAGAAGGGGCTTTGCAGGTTTGTTTAAATTAAAGAGTGTGTGATGAGGAGAGTATCCTGGATTATCTCAGTGAGCCAAAGTAATCAAAAAAGCATACGGAAGCAGAAAAGGAGATCAGAATGATGATATGTTGATCTGGCTGCTGACTTTCAAGGTGGAGAAAAGGGGCCAAGGAGTGTGGATGGCCTCTAGAAGCCAGAAAAATTACAAAAACAGACTCACCCCTAGATCCTCCATGAAGAAATTAGTCCTCTGACACCTCAAGTTTATCCCTGTGTTGAACTTCTAACCTAAACAACTATAATTAAGCTTATAGTAATGTCAGCACCAATAGGAAATTAATACACCAGGCATTAAGCTGTGTAATATTAGCCTGAAGTAGTTCCTACACATTCAGTCTCCAAGTATAAAAGGCAAACCAGGTGGGTTACCACTATAGGAAGTCACTTGGTGGCCAGGGAACATGAGATATAGGGAGGATATGAGGAATGAAAGAGGGTGATTCTTGGCATTAAGCATAATTAATCTATTGTTCACATATTATTAAGCATCTATTATATAGAGAAGTGCCCTCAGAGGATGCATTATAAGATGACCAGTGGATGCCTGAAACCATGGAGATAGCACTTAATAGCTTCTCTTTGGCATATCTGAATTACCAGAATCAATACTTTTGCACTTTGGGGCCATTATTAAGTAAAATAAGGGCTACTTAAACACAAGCACTGGGTCAGTCGAACTGATCATCTAAATGGCTGCTAAGTGACTAACGGGTGGGTAGCATGTACAGCATGAGTATGCTAGACAAAGGGATGACTCATGTCCCAGGCAGGATGCAGCAGAATGGCACAAGATGTCATCATGCCATTCAGAACAACGAGCAGTTTAAAACTTATAAATTGCTTATTTGTGGAATTTTCTATTTAATACTTATGGACCATGGTTGAGTGTAGTTAACTGAAACCACAGACAGCAAACCACAGGTAAGGGGGAACTACCATACATAATTCTACTTTAGAAGTTCAAGAAACATACAAAAGTAAACTCAATGCATGATCTTAAGTGCAGAGTCCAGGTAAGGAAAGACAATAGCATAAGTGTTATAGAGTAGTAGAAATGTGAGCATGCTTAACTGAGTTCTACATATCCACTCAAGGACTCATAGAGTCTATGATGATGAGACGTGAGAGTGTTTAACAATGAGAGAATAGTGAGGACGGGAATGTGAAGAAGATTACTAGGCCTACAGGCTTCCAGTGGTCGGCAAACTCATTAGCCAACAGAGCCAAATATCAACAGTACAACGATTGAAATTTCTTTTGAGAGCCAAATTTTTTAAATTTAAACTATATAGGTAGGTACATTGTTATTAACTTAATTAGGGTACTCCTAAGGCTTAGGAAGAGTCACACTCAAGGGGCCAAAGAGCCTCATGTGGCTCGAGAGCCGCAGTTTGCCGACCACGGTTTAGACCAAGAGGATGTAAAATTAGAGTTAATGGGAAGATTCCTATCCCCACTTCCCATTGCAACTAGAGGATTTTAGTTTTTACCTTTTTGTATATATTGAACTCCCATGAAATATTCCTTTGTATAAAGATGTAAAGCTTTCTCAAATAACTTGGCAACCACCCTTAGCAATCAATAGGGAACCGGTAAACAGACTGAAACTTGGACATTCCATGAATACTTTACCAGGAATGTAAAAGATAGAACAGAGACATCAATTGCAATAGCCCACATTTAAGGTTAATGGGGAAAGAAGTTTCAAAGACAAATAGATTTTAAGAAGAAAATAAAAGAAAAATTGGTAGGATGTGGTCATCATTAGAAAAGAGAGAGAAATCTAATGACCCTAAGATTCTTGGGACAAAGTGGCTAGTGGTGCCATTATTCATTAGGTAGCAACATTGGTTTAAACATATTAACTAATTTAATCCTCATAACAAGGCCATAAGGTGGCTTGTATCATCATTACAGGTTGACCAAGGAAAAATTGAGGCTGAAAGGAGATAACTAATTTGCCCAAGGTCACTCCCTTAGTTAATGGCAGGGCCAGGATTCACAATCAGGCTGTGTAGCTCCAAATCTACTTTTTCAGCCACTGTGCTGAAGAAGATGAAATACTTTGAGAGAAAGAGAGCAACTTTCATTTTGGACTTGAGGCTAATGAAACAGAACAATTCTGGGACATTTTGCTAGCATTATGTGAAGAGGTCAAAACAAGCCTTGTTGTGTAGAGCAAGGTTGACCTTGTCAAGTGACAATCTACTAGATACCACTATGTTACTGTTTGAGTCAATAGGACATCTTGACTTTTGCTGAATGTGCTGAGAACCGTAATATTATCTCATTATCACTAAACTGTAGCAATTCATAAAGGAATTAGAGGGAGAAATAGTTTCGTAGGGACAGTCATGCCATATGACTGTTATAGAAATATAGTTTTAAGCCCTGTCAAATCTAAGTAGTGTTGTTGAAATCTCTTCATATCATAGGAAGGATAATTCCCAAGGGGTGAATTGAACACTAAATAAACCCCCATAACAAGAAATTATCTTGATGGTCTTTATAATTTAAAAAATATGTTAACAATTGTATTTTACTTTTTAAAATGTAGGTAAATTCCTCATTAAGGTTTAGTTACTTAACTATCACTGATAATAAGTAAAATAACAGATACTAGTTTCAATTTAGATATAGAATTCCTGGCATATAGTTAGAAATCTGCAAACTCAAGTGTAGTTGAGAGAAGCTTCATTCCCCACAGGTAGTTGACAAAATGCTTTACCACCTGCAAACTCCCTGTAAAATTAAGATCAAGGCTGACAAAATATTTTTCCTGTGGTGCTTAAAATTCAAAAACCAAAAGTTCTAAAACTCCCTTGCCCTAGTTTCACTTTATATATATATTTTTTATTTTTTGGAGAAATCTTTCTTCTTAGAAGCCTTTAGAATTTTTGTGAAACTTTTTCCCTTATCCTTTTGCTCTTTGGAATTCCACTTCTGAGTTACAACTATGTGAAAGGTTTAAGATAACCACAACAACAAAAACAAAAGCATGGCATCAAATTGAATCTGACCTTTTGGCAGGCAGAATGGAACAAAATCTATCCTTTAAATCCCTCCAGTATTTGGTGAATCTTCTAATCCTAAAGAGCTCTTATTGATTCTTTCTGTGCCATAAAAGAAATATCATATTTGAAGGAGTTTTGTGTATTTCTTATAAAAGTCTGAAGATTTTCAGCTACTTTGTTGAGAAGAATTTTAATGTTGAATAGAGTCAATAATAAGTACCCGAAGACAGACTGACTATTTGAAGAAAAGCATAAAGAAGATCTTTCATTTTCTTTGAATTTCACTTTGAAGCAACTTATGGCTTTCTGACATATACTACATTCAGCTGTATAATTGGAGAAAACGCCATAAACAGATTGAAAGAATTCTCAAAGACTGAGAATATGCTGAGATTAACTAACTCACAGGTAAATTGATATGAACACAGGATGTATATATACACTTAGGTGCTTACTTTTCTTGCTATACATTAATTTGTTTTAAATTTAAATTTTCAACCATATATGTAAGTACATTCGCATAACTATGCTTCGTATGATTTGCCAACATTTCAGATTTTTCATACATGTAAACTATTATTTTCTGAGTTTGAAGTCCTAGCTGCCATTTACTCTGGAAGTTAGAGAATTGTTTTGGGAGTTCTTAGGTCACTGCTGCATCTGGGTCACTGAGCTCAGATCCGGGCAGAACAGAATGTTGCTCCTCTCCCAATGGATTTCTTTTTTAGTACATGGTGCTTTTAATATTCACTCTCTCCCTAGGGTCTAGCCAGGTTACACTCACAGTCCAGCTCAGCACAGTGGCCAGATTTCTGACACTCTTGAGGATATTGTGAGCTATATTAATGTTTAAAAGTTGGGTAATGAGTCACATACAGATCAAAGGAATAAGCCCTGGAACTGCACAATAAAAAATGCTTTCTATAGATATAGTCTCCAAGTAAACCATTACAATAATTTGAGTAATTCAAGTGACTTTATTAGAATGTGGTTATTGTTTCCCAGTCTTACCTATGAGATGGGCCCACGGCAAGGATCTCAATCAAGGGCAATACAATAAGGAATCTGTAATGTATTCACGTAGTGAGTAGTGAAATATTGTTCCACAGAACTCAATTGGAAGATTCACTGTCTTTATAAATTTTTTCCTAAACACTGGCACTTACACTTAGCCTAGGGATATTTCCAAAGTAATTAGTCATACCAAAAACATAATTAGTTTTAAAATAGTTAAGATCCATATCAAAAATAGAAAGGTCCCAGCTGTGACTATAATTCTTCATCAACAATACATTTTCAAATCCCCTATTTAAAACTGAAGTAATAAAAAAGCATTTGAGGGAAGCAATGGGAGGGTATTTGTTTTAGAATTGATAGAATGTCACAAACAACAATAAGAATATGAATTATTTGGATTACATGTCATGACAATTCTTGGAGAGATGTTGAGAAATCAGAAAGCTCAATTCTGTGCCTTCACTTGAGGATATACCTAAATTGACTTAGGAAAAACTCTGTTCTCTCAGGAGAGAATTATGTAACCACCTTTTAGATCTGTATGTAATAAGGAAAATAGAAATCCACTTGGTTCTTTCATACAGAGGAAATTTAACATAGAGAATTGGTTAAGAAAGTGATTTTTTAAAAAGTTGGTTAGTCAAACGGAGTACTATGAAGCACAACAAATATTGGCAACAGCAGGAAGACGCCAACTGTCCCCAGGACAAAAGGGACAGTAAGAGGGAGTAGTGCAACCAGAGCAAGAAGGTAGCCTTGTTTCTTGGGCATTGAATCTACTGTTTGACAGGCAGGGACGATGGGACAGGGCTTTCGATCAGAAGCTAGAACCAATATGGGCACAGTCACTGCCAGAAATGTAATTACAGGCAGAATAAGAGGGGGAGAAATAAACTGATTTATCCCCTTCTCGCACCCACCAGTGCCTATAATTTGCTGAATGTAACCAGAAGTCAGCAGACACAAAAATCTGTGATACAGAGGAAAGCAAGGGAATTTGAGAAATAAAAACCAAACAGGCAAATGACCAGCACATAAATTATGAGAAATGAAAATTGTAAGACTCCCTAAGTGTCAGTTTGCCCAACTTCTTACCTGTTACAAAGAATGAATAGCCGGAAACAGTTCTGGAAAAAAGTCTGTGTTTATGACAAAATGAAGTCCTTTAATTGCTGTCTGATCACATTTTCTAATGTTCACTGAGCTGGTCACCATCCTTTTTACAGTATCTCGTTAGTTGTAAAGTTCATGTGATGACCTTAATTCTTATTTTATTTGATTGACTATAGAATCTTAACATGCCTCAAGTTTGTTCTTTTTTTTTTTATTATTTATTGAATTGATTGGGGTGACATTGGTTAACATGAACATATAGGTTTTTTTGTTGTTTTTTTTTTCTTTAAAATTAGTGAAATTTATTTTAATATATGAATATGAAATTAAATATGAATTTTTTTGTAGTATGTCAGTTTCTTTTTTTTCTATTGCTTAAAGTATTACAAAAGGTATTACATATGTGTCCTTTTTTCCCCCCGCCCTTGACAGTCCCCTAGCCTCCCCTACCCCCCAGTGTCTTATGTCCATTGGTTATGCTTATATGCATGCATACAAGTCCTTCAGTTGATCTCTTAACCCCCTTCTTCCTGCCCCCCAACCCTCCCCGGCCTTCCCGCTGCAGTTTGACAATCTGTTTGAGGCAGCTCTGCCTCTGTATCTATTATTATAACATGAACATATAGTTTTCAGATGTGGGTTTATATGTTAGGAGATGTGAATGTTGCACCGTGTGCCCACCACTCAATGTCAAATCTTCTGTCAAGTTATATTAAGATCTCTCCTCCCTGCCACCTACTTCCCTCTGGCAATCACCACACTGCTGTTAGTGTTCATGAGTTCCAGTTTTATATATCCCACATATGAGTGAAACATATGGTTCTTAACTTTTCTGACTGATTTATTTCACTTAGCATGATGTTCTCAAGGTTCATCCATGTTGTTGCAAACACATTCTTGAGTCGTTATCTCCAAGAATGAACACAGACTGATACGCCATGGCAGAAACCTAGGGAACTTATAACTCTATCCTCCCTTAAGTATTTCTTAAGTTCTCTGTCTATAGACTTTTATGTTTCTCCTTAGTGTAGAAGAGTAAGGAGTATTTAGTTAACCAAAGATGTTCTCATACAGCAGCTTCAAGTCATAAAACCCAATTTATATCCATTCTGCTTAGAACATCAGCTATTTTACATATTTCCAGAATTCCAACTACCTATCTCTGAAATCATGTTGAACAGATTTATCACCCCCTTTCCTGGGAGGTAATAACAAATCTTATTCATATAAAAATACCATTGACTTTCAGTCTCTTTTCTAAATGTTCTTCTCTATTTTAAGGGGATTTTTTCTTTCCTATTTTAAGTTATGATCTTAAGACAGTTTTTAGTACTGACAATGTGTTTGTTTTCAGCCCAGCCAAATCTAATTAATTTTTCAAGCAAAACTTTAAGGCACATTTTATCATAACTGCTACTCTACTTAAAAACAAAATTCAAGAATAGAAAACAGTTATGTCCCTTCCCTACTGTTTCTTTTATTCCATCTAAAGTTTAGTTGTTTGTTCTTATGCTAACATGATTTCTGTAGGATTAAGCGACTATTGTTTTGCTTGGGACTTTGGAATGGGTGTTTTCTGTATTAGTCAGGATCTCCACACAGAACCAATAAGTGGCCATATTATTATGACCACCTGGTATTTGTAGGCAAATTAGCCATACACTGCATCATATGGGATATGGAAGCCAAAGGCCTGTTCAAACACCTTTGCTGTCTGCAGTTACCAAGATAAAACATCTCCAATTTGCACAGGAACACAAGGATTGGACAGTCGAGCATTGGAAAAAAGTCATGTGGTCCAATGAATCATGTTTCCAGTTGCATAATGCAGATGGCAGAGTGAGAATTTGGTGGAAACAGCGTGAAAGCATGCACCCCACATGCATGAGTACAACCCTTCAAGCTGGTAGGGGCAGTGTTTTGGGACATGTTTTTTCTGGTATGATTTGGGCCCTTTAATTCATGTGGAACAACGTCTGAATAGCACAACATACCTAAGTATCGTTGCTGATCAGCTTCATCCTATCATGTTGATGGCATATCCCAATGGAGATGGCTTCTTCCAACAAGACAATGCACCATGCCATGGTGCTCGTATTGTGCAGGAGTGCTTTCAAGAACATGAGGGAGACTTTACCTTGCTTATGTGGACCCCACAACCACCAGATCTCAATCCAATTGAGCATTTGTGGGATGAAGTTAAAAGAGCCATCAGGCAGCTGGTTCCACAACCATCAAATCTCATAGAACTGGACAGTGCTATTCATCAGGCATGGTGTCAGATTCCTCGCATCACCTTTCAACATCTCGTGGTGTCAATGCCAAGAAGAACTGCTGCAGTATTGAAGGCAAAAGCTGGCTCAACGAAGTACTGATGGGGTGGTCATAATAATCTGGCTACTCAGTGTGTGTGTGTGTGTGTGTGTGTGTGTGTGTGTGTGTGTGATATACATACACACACACACACACACACACACACACACACACACACACACACAAACTAGAGGCCCGGTGCATGAAATTTGTGCACTGGGGGGGGGGTTGTCCCTCAGCCCAGCCTGCACCCTCTCCAATCTGGGACCCCTCGGGGATGTCCGACTCCCGGTTTAGGCCCAATCCCACAGTCTGCTCCTTAAACCAGCAGTCCAACATCCCTCTCACAATCCAGGACTGTTGGCTCCCAACCACTCGCCTACCTGCCTGCCTGATTGCCCCTAACCGCTTCTGCCTGCCAGCCTGATCAACCCCTAGCAACTCCCCTGCCAGCCTGATCAATGCCTAACTGCTCCCCTGCTTGCCTGGTTGCCCCTCACTGCCCTCCCCTGCTGGCCTGGTCCCCCCAACTACCCTCCCCTGCTGGCCTGGTTTCCCCCAACTGCCCTCCCCTGCTGGCCTGATTGCTCCCAACTGCTCTCCCCTGCCAGCCTGATCACCTCCAAGTGCCCTCCCCTGCTGGTCTGGTCACCCCCAACTGCCCTCCACTACAGGCCTGGTCTCCCCTAACTGCCATCCCCTGCATGCCTGTTCACCCCCAACTGCCCTCCCTTGCCAGCCATCTTCTAGTGGCCATCTTGTGATGACATGGGTGTGGCCATCTTGTGACCACATGGGGGTGGCCATCTTGTGTGAGGGCATGATGGTCAATTTGCATATTGTATCTTTATTATATAGGATATGTGTGTGTGTGTGTGTGTGTGTGTGTGTGTGTGTGTGTGTGTTTAAGAAATTGGCTCATGAAATTATGGGGGTTGGCAAGTTTGAAATTTGTAGGGCAGGCCCAAACACCATAAATGCGTTGAGTTGTTCAGTCTTTAATCGGAAGGTAGTATGGATGCAACAGTCCTTCCTCTTTGAGGTATCTTAGTCTTTTTTCCTAAATCCTTCAGCTGTCTGGAGGAGGCCTCCCACATTATGGAGGGTAATTTACTTTATTCAAAGTCTGCTGATTCAAATGTTAATCCTGCCTAAAAATGACTAAACAGTAACATCTAGTCTGGTCTCTGACCAAACACCTGGGCACCATAGCCAAATCCAGTTGATACATAAACATAACCATCACAGTTTCCTTCATCAAGAGTTCCTTTGCCATTTCAAGTGACCAGAAACTATTTCACTTGAATTGCATTCCATCATTTTTTATTATAAAAAATACAGTGGCATGAAATGTTTGGGGGAATATGCATTTTGAATATAAGACTATCATTGCTAAAATATTATTTAAGAATCCTAATAGTATTAAACTTTCAGTAAATGCATGAAAATGAAAAATGACTAGCAATATTTCTCAAGCAGAAAATCTCACAAAATTCCTGTAAGAGAAGTAAATTATATTTATTAAGATATGCCCTCAAAACTAACTTTAACTTGTAAAAATGTTTTCTTAATGCTGAACATTTATTTTATAATCTTCTTTGCATTATGTTAATTTTTCATACATTTTATAAAAGTAAATTTCAGTGGCTACATATGAAATATCTATTTTGAATGTGGAGCTAAATCAGTTTTATTAGAAAACACATTTTAGTAAGCTTAAAAGCCAATGCTTCTTCTTTAATTATTATTTTAAACCTTGCTAAGCATTACTTTAGTGAATATTTCCCAAGTACTTATGCACCATTCAAATTTTTAAAATATTTTATATAAACAACACTGCTTTATCACTTTTCATAAGTCTACTTACAAAAAAGTGTAATCATAAAATTAATGTTCCTAAGGAGACTAATTTCTTAGTCACTTTGTAGCTTTTACTAATTAAATGCCATTTCTCATACATTAATGATCTTTTTTAACCATACAATTTCTCCAGATGAGATAACAAATAAAAGTTATCTATTAATTATTTTGTTCAATGTTGTTTTAATTGCTCATTCTCATATTTCTCATACTCTTCTTTCAAAAGTCCAACCACCACAGAGTTTAAGAACTTAGAGGTCCTTAATTTTTTTCCTAATAGTAGAATGGATGGTCTACAAACTTGAATTCCATTAGAAAAAGTTTGCCCTTCCTTTTTTAATCATAAACTTAATCAATATTTAGATTATCAAATCACATGCTACTTTTTAAAAATATATTTTATTGATTTTTTACAGAGAGGAAGGGAGAGGGATAGAGAGTTAGGAACATCACTCAGCTGCCTCCTGCACACTCCCTATTGGGTATGCCCACAACCAAGGTACATGCCCTTGACAGGAATCGAATCTGGGACCCTTGAGTCCACAGGCTGATGCTCTATCCATTGAGCCAAATCGGCTAGGGCACATGCTACTTTTTAAATAATAACTTTCAAAGTTAGAATGAAACAGTCATGGATTTCCTTCCATAAAGTGATCTTTTAAACATACATACATATGAAAAATATGGATTATGAATGGTTCCTTTACTGAAGATAATGCTTTTCTATATATAATTTAAATATTTTTCATAAATGTAGCCTCATTAATCTTTGCAGTGTACCCAAAGGTAATTGTGTATGCATGATTTTCATTTTAAAGATTATAAACTAACCTGTGGAAACTCAGTGTCATGGGATTCGTTTCTCATGCTACAGCTATAACTCACAAAGACTTCAAATGTACTATAGGCATAGAATTTATTTCATCATTCTTTTAGTTTATACCCCCAAAGTTCGAAGAAAATTCAGTCTAGTGTGACTAAAAAAAAACAGTTTCAAAGCCAGAAAGCTGGGCTTTGATACACAGTTGTCCCATTTGGGCAAATTATTTAACCTCTCCAAGTTTACATCTGGCCAAACACCTGCTCTCTTCACAGCACAGTGTTGTAAGGCTTAAATGAAAGAACGATGTAAATGTGTTTTGTAAACTGCAGCTCCTATATAAGAGTCAGTTGTTATGTTTTGCTTATATGTCCACTTGACACTTTCTTTGAAGCAAAAATTGAATGTTATCTATGTTGGCATTCTTCAAGTCATAGTACTGGTATATCAGCTACATACAGTAATGAATGAATGCACTGAATGTTTACAGTGCATCAGGCCCTGCCCTATACCTGTGTTGGTAGGTAGAATTTTAAAATCTTGTTATAAGGCAGGCCTGAAGTCACTAAAAAACAGAAGGAAGGAAGGGTACAAGCTTATTTCCTCAAAAAATTAAAAAATTAGATAACCATATGATCCAGCAATTCCACTTCTGAGTATATATTCAGAGGAAATGAAAAGAGAATACTGAAGAGATATATGTACTCCCATGTTCATTGCAGTGCTATCCACAATAGGCAAGGTATGGAAACAAACTAAATGTCCATCAAGGAATGAATGGATAAAAAAGATGGGAAATACATTATACATATACTAGAGGCCCGGTGCACAAATTCGTGCACAGGTGGGGTCCCTCAGCCTGACTGGTGATTGGGGCTGGCCAGTGGGAGGGGAGGGACCACAGGATGTTCGCTGGCCAGGGAGAGGGATCGCAGAAGGTTGTCTATGGGAGCTCAATAACCACGAGGGGCAGCTCCTGCATTGAGCGTCTGCCCTCTGGTGGTCAGTGTGCATCATAGTGACTGGTCGACTGGTCATTTGGTGGACTGGCGGTAATGGCTGCTATGAACACTATTGAGCCAGGAAAACAGGACATTTTGCCAATTGTGATAACATGGATTGGATTGGCCTTGAGGACAATATGCTAAGTGAGACAAGTTAGATATAGAAAGACAAATGCTGTATGATAACACCTATGAGTGGAATCCAAAAAAGCCAAACTCATAAAACAGAGAGTAAAACTGTGGTCACCAGGGCCTGGGGGGGTGGGGGATAGGACAGATGTTGTGGAAAGGTACAAACATGCAATGAGTACTAGATAAGTCCTAAGGTTCTAATGCACAGTATAGTGAATATAATCAACATTTTTTTATTATAATCATCAAACTTACTAAAGAGAGATCTTAATTATTCCAACCACTAAAAAAGGGTTAATTATGTAATATGATAGAGATGCTAATGATAATCATATTATAAATGTATTAAATTGAATCAACGTGTCTATTTTAAATTACTTAATATGTCAAATATATTTGTTTTTAAATTTTTTAAAATAGATTGTATATTGGCAAATTGAAGCACAGAAAATTAAACCACAAAAAGTTCAATTTATTTCAAGTTATGGTGGTCATTTACATTAATAAGATAAATAAAAAATATCCATTAAATAGAAAAAATTATGAAAATAAGAAATGGTTCATAACTAAAACTCAACAAACTAGGAATACAGGTGAACTTATTTTCTTGATTTGGGAAGTGGTATCTACAACTACCAACAACAAACATTTTAGTTAATGGCAAAACATTAAAAGGTCTACTTCTGTCATTAAGAATGAGACAACAATGTCTGCTCTTATCCTTTTACTAAACATAGTACTGAATGTCCTGGTCACAAGAGAAGTACAAGCATAAAAGATCTGAGAATTCAAATGTAAGGCTTAAAACTGTCATTACAGCAGACATCATTATACACTTTAAAAATCAAAAGAATCTGCTGTCCAATTATTAGAATTAATAAGTGGATTTAATGAAAATTTTGAGATCTGAAAACACACATAAATACACATAACAAATTATATATTGATGTTTATGTTACATTGCAAGACAAGTAAGTTCAGTGACATTACATGATCTATTCAACATACTGTCCATCACTTACAATACATAATTCCATAATGTATAAAACTGCAGTAAGAGCTTTAATGCAGTGTTTAATCAGTCCGTATGCTTAAATCTGTGATGTGCCATTTTATATGTGTACCAGTGGCCTGGTGCACGAAATTTGTGCACATTAAAAGAGGATTAATTAGAGGAAATATTTTAATATTGCTATATGCACTTTCTCTATAATAGAAGTGTCAGAGGTGAAAGAAAATTAGTAAAATGTGCATGAAAATCTTCCTCCTGTCAGAGTCTGGGGCCTGCCGTGGGACCCAGAGTCAAGTCCCCGCCCTCCCACACACTCCTCGAAATCGTGTGATACCCAGACCTGGCTGGCCCCACCCCTGTCAAGCCCCACCAGGCAGGGGGTGCAGCCTCAGATCCCCCGTCAAGCCCCGCTGGGTGGGGGGTACAGCCTCAGGGCCCCCAGCCCTACGCTGTGCAGGGAGTGCAGTGTCAGGTCCCCCGTCAAGCCCTGCCAGGCAGGGAGCACAGCCTGAAGTTCCTTGGTCTGGTGCCAGGTGGGGGACACAGCCTCAGGTCCCCCGGCCTGGCACCAGGGTGGGGGCGTGTGGCCTGAGGTCCCCCGACCCGGACCAGGGAGGGGGGTGCATTTTGACGTCTCCCATCAAGCACCACTTGGCAGGGGGCACAGCCTGAGGTCCCCCATCAAGCCCTGCTGGGGTGGGATACAGCCTCAGGTCCCCCCCCCCCCCCCCTGCCCGGCCCGGCGCTATGCAGACTCAGGTCCCTGCTGATCGCTCATTACAGCTCATTACAGGAACCTCACCTCTGCTGCGGGCGCAGCCATCTTGTGATGGCATTACAGCATGAGGGTTAATTTGCATATTACTTCTTTAGTATATAGGATAATTTTCATTGAAGAAACCTCTGCTTTAAGCATATCATACTATAAGTCTAGTGCCTCATTTCAGTGGTGGTACTTAGTAGGCACTCAAACTATCTACTAACTGAATGACTGAGTAAGTGACTATGTTTTCCCAGTCTCTAAAATCTCTTAAATCTATGTTACTATTCAAATTACTTTTCATTGTAAGTTGGATGATTTTTAATTTTTGAGAGAGAAATTTATTTAATGTCTCTTCTCTTTTAATAACATCATCTATCCAGTTTCTTTTCCAATAAAGTAAATTGAGAAAATTATATATGCATCCCTTTGTTAGTGATGTATAAAATAACTGCCCAGAGTAGACAGAGGCAATATGATATTGCTGAACAAGATGCACAAATTTATTATAAAACAGACTGGATTCAAATTTCAGCATGAATTTCACACAAATACTTATGACCTAAGGCAAGTTATTTAACCTTTCTAAGCCTCAATTTACACACTTAAAAATGGGAAAATAATACGTATCTCTAAAGGTCACTGTAAAAATTAAAATGTGATTAGATATGCTAATTTCTTTTCATAATGTTTAGCACGTGAAAAGTGTTTAATTATTATTGTTACAAATCAGTGACTGCACAATTCCTTCAAACAGGAAAAGTTCAAAATTTCTAAATAAGAAGAGCATGGGCAGAGATATCTGGTTGTAATGACAATTCTAGAAAATGTGTTCTGAAAATATAGTGACATAGTAAGAGCACTTTTTTTGTTTAGAGTGCATTTTTTTTTATTTGATATGTCTTGGGCATAGTGGGTAATGGAGAATATGGGGAATGTTGATAGTCCTCCATTGACATTGTGCAATTTTCCTCCCGGGTGTGATGAATTTCTGACTCAATTAAGAGTTTATAGCAAAAGGAAAAAATATTGCCTTTTGAAACCAAAGTCATTAATTCTGAAGTGCAGCAAGTTAAAAGACAGCTGCTAAGTTCTACAAAGTTTACCAAGAACATTGAAGGCATTAGTTAATTGCCATAGTTTCATTACTGTACAATATTTGGAATATGTTGGCTTTTATTAGGCAATATGTTGGCCTTTATTGGCGTTAGTCTATAGCACGGGTGTTAACAAAAAAGGAAAATAAGCCCAGCCAGTATAGCTCAGTTGATTGAGCATCAGTCCATTCACTAAGAGGTCACTGGTTCAATTCTCGGTCAGGACACATGCCCAGGTTGTTGGCTCCATATTAAAAAAAAGGAAAATAAATTTGGAAAATTACAATGCAGGTAACTAAAAATCTTTAACTTTTTATACAAACTGTAAAATTAGGTTTATATAAGACTCAAAATTGTATTATTTTAAAAAGTGTTACTTCTTCAAGATTGACAGAAAATTGAAGTAACTAATATTACTGAGATTATGTTAAAGCAGGGGGAATATGTGCTCATTGTCTCTCAAGATTCACTGGCTTTGTCTTTGCCTAACAAAATCACAAAGTTAAAATATAATTAGAATCTCAAAGAAATATAAATAAAGACACTTAAGAAATCAATGTTTGAGTTGTTCTGGGACTGTTTAAGCCCTGGAGATAGAGCAACAGAGAACCTGGGAGCACTGTCCTTCTGAAATTTACAGTCAGCCATCAAAACATGAAATGTCAACAATTTCTGATCTGGTGTTTATGAAGTTGAGTGGGACAGTATTTATTCTGTACTTCAGCTTTGTTCTGAAACAAATTATTTGAAATACAAAACAAATAAACAAACAAAAAAAAACCTGAAAGAGATTGTTTTACAAGAACTCTCCTAGTACCAGGATTTTTACCTAGTAATACAGTTCTTTAGAATCTTCCAATTATAAGGTGCAAAAGAAGAATTTGGAAGTTAAGAGTATTATTGTACTGAAGATAATATGATTCCCAAAGTTTACAGGTGCTCATATAATAATAGGAATTTTGACTTCATTCTAAAGACTTGTTTAGAAAGTTGGGACTGCTAACAATCAGAATTTGGGTATGAAAGCCTGAAATTTGGTGGTATTTTTTGTTTGTTTGTTTGTTTGCTTGCTTGCTTGCTTTTTAAAAACATAGAGCTACAAATTGAGAGGTTAATAGAATCTGCTCAACAAATCCTAACTGCAACTTGGTTTTACGGAGTCCTAGAATCTGAATTCTGATATAGAGTTTCTGACACTCCAAGTGATGCTACTGCTCTCTGTCTAACAATATGGAACTGTAAAAATCAACTGGGGGACTTTGGTTAGCAACTGTTTGTGTGATTTGATCAACAAGCGTTCATATACAAGTGAAGTTTAAGACAAATCACTAACTCTCAAAGAGTTTAAGAGTTTATTTGGAAATTCATATAAAATAAATACATATATATAGAACAACATAACAATATATTGGATAATTAAGGGATTCCTGGAAGAATTTCAGGGGATGAGAATGTTTAATAGATACTTTGCTAATTAGTAAAGAACTCTAGGAAGGGATGAACTAGGGACTGGCCTATCGGTCTGGGTGACATTTGTTTAGGGAAAAATAATTGGTGAAAACATCGCAAATAAGAATTGCGTAATGAATGAACACACATAATGAGAAAGAACATAATCTGCAGCTACTGAGTGTGTAGACATTCCCAAAGTATGAGCTGAGAATCCTTGCCCCACGTTGTATTAGAATTTCTGTAACATAATCCTAATCAGTATATATTTGTCTTCAAGGCTCAGATTTTTGTAGTACTTTTCATTTAAGGAAATAAATGTGAGGGCACATGTGGATAAATCAAATAAAATGTATTGTCTAAGCACATTCTTCAAATGGCTGTATTTTGTCAAGAGTCTCACAATACAAGCATATATGGAAATGGATACATGGAAAATAGGAGTGTATATTGGTTGAGAAAGTTTTATGACACAGAGCTCAAACTCAGCTTATTTAGCTTCTAAAGTGTGTTCTTTTTTAAGACAGACTATGATATTTTGTAGAAATTATGGTGGACAATTTTTTCTCTATTTCTAAGGAGAAAGGGAGAGGGGGAGAAGGAGGAAGAGGGAAAAATGGAAGGAGGGGAGAGAGAGAGAGAGAGAGAGAGAGAGAGAGAGAGAGAGAGAGAGAGTGTGTTGGAGAGAGAGGAACTGAAATTGCAGGCAAAGGTTTTTAGAAAGAGTATCTTACTTATCAAAATTTTAAAACTGAAGAAAATATTACTAAGGTAAATGATCAATTCTTAAATTTTTGAGAAAATATGTTATTAACTTCTGTTTCCAAAGCACTAACTAGAAACAAGGGCAGATTGAAGTGACTACTTGAAGTGAATACCCTGTGAACTCAATTCTTTCCAAAGGAAATCTATAAGGATAAAAATGGTTTCCCTTTTCAATAGTACAACATAGCTTTCTTGAATGCTAAAATCAGCTAAAATACTGTGCACAGTAAGTTACAATAAATTAAAACAGCTTCAATTCATTGGAATAGGGATTATCATCACAATTACTTGTAATATTAACAAAGACAAGAAAGAAATGTTACTGAGGAGAGGCCTCTAAATCATTTAGCTTATCACTTCACAGAGTTGTCAGACACTGGATGAGCACACTTTATTTCAGTTATTGCTAAACTTAAATTTAAAAAGATCTGAAGGGAAATCTGGTCCACCTGTAGTCAATAGTTTTTAAGGGCCATTACTAGTAATCAGGTAGGCACATATTTGATAAACTCAGTCTTGTAATGAATTGCTCTCATATCAAATTTATCTCTTTCCTTGATCTAGAATTGAAATTTTAAAAATGCATTGATTTCAATATTTCTGCTGGAAGCTTCACTTATTATAGTATTCTAACCCCCACCCCTCACCAAGCATTTCCTATTGTTTTAAGTTAATATCATTAATTATTTACCACCAAAATTCAATATTGTTCAACTTCTTTGGAAAATACTGTAATCCTATATAATAAAAGCTTAATATGCAAATGGACCAAATGGTGGAACAACCGGTCACAATGACCAGTTGCTATGATGTGCACTGACCACCAGGGGCAGACACTCAATGCAGGAGCTGCCCCCAGACTACAGGCCCCAACCGGCGGTGGAGGTGGGGGACAGGGCCGACGAGTGGGCGGTGCCAAGCCAGCCAAGGTGGGAGCCACCGGGGGTCCCCCAATCACCCTACCAGTTACCCTGCAGATTAGCCTTGATCACCGGCCAGGGACCCTACCTGTGCACAAATTTTATGCACCAGGCCTCTAGTTATTCAATAATTATGCTATATTGATTCAAATATTCGACACCTTATCGGACTTCCAAGGTGCTTTTGCACCAATTGGCAACAAACAGATAGATATTGTAAAATAATTCCAAATAAGAAATCACTGAAAGGAAATCTGTAATTCTTATTCCACCTTGCTACACAGTCACTCCGAAGCTCACACTGCTTAGATCAGTGATAGCGAACCTATGATACGCATGTCAGAGGTGACACGCGACTCATTTTTTTGGTTGATTTCTCTTTGTTAAATGGCATTTAAATATATAAAATAAATATCAAAAATATAAGTCTTTGTTTTACTATGGTTGCAAATATCAAACAATTTCTATATGTGACACGGCACCAGAGTTAAGTTAGGGTTTTTCAAAATGCTGACACGCCCAGCTCAAAAGGTTCGCCATCACTGGCCTAGATCTTTAGCACATCTGAACCTGCATGCAGCAGCATGTTTTTTCAAGCTTTACTGAAGCCTGTAGCGCATGGTGGGATCCCAGCCACATCAGCAGCTGCACAGTCCATTCCCTAATGCCACTTCAGAAGACCACCCAGATGCCCATCATTGATGGTGGCCCCTGTTCCAGCATCGCATAGCCCTGGCCAGGGCACTGGCACCCTGCTTAGTTATACTCTATTTTTCTTGAGCTTAATTTGCTTTGAGTTATCTCTTCTCAAAGCTATAGCTGATGTCTTATTAAATAAAACCAACAATATTAAGTGTAGTGAATTATAGAATTATAATTATAGAAATAGCAGTGTAAATAATGGTGTATTCAATTTTCCTTTAATTTCAAAATCTTGCAACTAAATCTATGTTTATCTCATGGTAGATTTCAATTTTAAAATATTTAAAAAAGGTGGATCCTTCCTGGAGCTACATGCAATTACCTTGAGAAGTTAGGAAACAAATCCACCCAAGAATGCTGTATTTAATGATTCACATTGTAAAAGTCCTGTTAGATCCCAAGTTAAGCTCTCAGGGTCCTCTCAATGCAGGTACTTCGTAATTCTTGAACACCCAGAAACCACAACACAAGACAAAGGTGTTAAAATGATCCCCAGTGATCATCCCAATCATCTATTTCTTCCCTCCCACAAACTTAAGCCACCTCTAAAAGAGGGCTATGTTCAAATTGTCCAGGAATATCATCACGTCTCAATATATTTAGTTCCTAGAATTTCATCATCTGCACTAAATGGGATTTCTTACTTTAACAGATATAATTTCAGCAAGTCCTCTTCAGCCCCAGTTCTCATGGAAATGCCTAAGACTTAATGAGAAGCTGATTAAACTTGTTATTTAGCCCTTTCTCGGTCTTGTTTTCTATTCTTAGGTATTATAAATGTTCAGATTGAGAGCATGGGCCAGCAGATCTTTTTCATATCTGTCCTTTTCCTTTTACAGCATGTCCTTGCCGGCTGTCCTCTTTTCAAATTTTGTTTTCCTCTGAATGGGCTATTGCACTGATGGCTTTTGGCAGCTGCCGAGTGCTAAACCTGCATATAAAATCAATCTGTGGGGCCAGAGTCACAAAACAGGGCCTACTTGAAATGATTTTTTTTTTCAGCTTCCTGGTTACTGTCATATTAGAGTTTTAGTGCAATAGGCAAGGACAATAATTCGTTTTACTTTCTGAGAAATCTTTACTTTCAAGGGCCACTGCTTGGTTGACTTCTTTCCAGATCATCATCCTGAATTTATGCAGCCCACATAGCAATTAAAGATTCTCCTCTTACTCTAAATGTGGAGGAAAGACCAAGCGTGAGTTTTCTGTACCAAATTTTGCATTAATGTATTAAAAGTTAGTAAGATATTATGGCACACTCATTATTTTCCCATACAATGAAAGTATTACCAAAAGCCATTTCAGTATCTTCCTTTTGTTTTTTTTTCCTACTTCATCTCAAGAATAATAGCTCTATTTCATTGCAGTTAAGACAATGAGTTTTTGTGTCAACCCAATCTAGCTTTACTTCTCAGCTCTCTCTGAAGGAAAGAAGGAATGCACTTGGCCCAATTACTTGAGTGGTATTTAAACCTCATTACATTTATATGTAAAATATAATGATAATTTCTACCTTATAAGAATAACGTGAAGATAAAAAAAATAAGTTAATAATACATATATAATGCAGCTAGCACAATACCTGACACAAAGGAAGCTCTCAAAGTATGTCATTACATGTACGACTAATTCTAATTGCTACATTTGTTGTTTATCAGTATGAGGAAGTTGTTTCTGGGAAACTCGCCCCATTGCAAACATCTGCTCCTCTGAACAACAGAATAGTAAAAGTGATTTAAATAATGTTTAAGAACATAATGAGAACAGACAATTTTAAAAAATACAATTTCTCAAAAAGTGTTTTTGTTACCCTTATCTTTACTGTTTTTGCCAAACTTGGTGGCATAAGGCAACAACCATTTAATTATGATTAAAAAATCCATAGGTCAGATATCTTCAAAAGTACAGTAGGATTGACTCTTTTTGCTTTTCAATGTTTGGGGACTCAGCTGGAAAGACTCAAATAATGGGAGGATATAACAGCTGTCTGGAGGTGCCACTCCTACGAGGTCTTTTTTGTTCATAAGTGTGGCTGAATTGGGACTTTTAACCAAAGCATTGAAACATGCCTCTCCATGTAGTTTGGATTCTTCACAGCATGGTGGCTGTGTTATGACAGAGAACTACCGTGGAGCAAGTGTTTCCAAAGAATCAAGTGGAAGATGCATTACCTTTTCTGATCTAGCCTTGAAGTCACATAGTGATCACTCAGTTGCACTCTCTTGGCTCAGAGTAGTCACAATCCTTTCAGATTCAAGGGAAGGAGACATAGACTCCATCTTTATTTGCAAAAATCCTATATAATAAAGAGGTAATATGCAAATTGACCATCACTCCAACACACAAGATGGCCGCCTTCATGTGGACAAAAGATGGCTGCCACAAGATAGCTGGCAGGGGAGGGCAGTTGTGGGCAATCAGGCCAGCAGGGGAGGGAAGTTGAGGGAAACCAGGCCTGCAGGGAAGGGCAGTTGGGGGAAACCAGGCCTGCAGGGGAGGGCAGTTGGGAATGACCAGGCCTGCAGGGGAGGGCAGTTGGGAGCAATCAGGCTGGCAGGAGAGGGCAGTTGGAGGCAATAGGGCCGGCAGGGAAAAAGTTAGGCATCAATCAGGCTGGCAGGGGAGTGGGTAGGGGGTGATCAGGCTGGCAGGAAGAAGTGGTTAGGGGCAATCAGGCAGGCAGGCAAGTGGTTGGGAGCCAGCAGTCCCAGATTGTGAGAGGGATGTCTGACTGCCCGTTTAGACCTGATCCCAGGCAGTCAAACATCCCTTGAGGGGTCCCAGATTGGAGAGGGTGCAGGCTGGGCTGAGGGACACACACCCCCGTGCACGAATTTCATGCACCAGTTCTCTAGTAGTTAAATAATTTTTAGGTTCTATTTTAATATACCACATTTTTCCCTGGCTGGTATGACTCAGTTGGTCAGAGTATCCTTCAGTACACTAAAAGGTCATATCTTCCTTTCATTTGTGTCTTCAAATAATTTCTAACATGGAACTATTCTTATACTTTACTAATTCATTCAATAAGCTTAACTATTTAGCAGTTTCTTTAAACAAAAGTGCCTGTGCACTGGCATCAATGGTTAACAACTTTAAAAATGAGGACTAGTTTAAGAGATTAGGAAATGTGTGATTTATACCAACGTACATTTCAAGATAGCCTAACTAAACCAAGACCTGCCCAAAAAAAGGTTAAAAATGGGAATATAATTATCTTTTTACTTAACAAGCCAGGAATCACTAATTCATAAATGTATTATAGTGTTCAACAGTTTTAGAATCAGAAAAAGTCTATTTGTTCCTATCAGATACTTAAAATGAATGCAGACTTCAAGTACTGGAGAGCTGAATCTATCATTCACCTTGAGAGAAAATATTTTCCCTGTATTTGATTTGAGACACTTATGGTTGATTTGAGGTACTAAAGCATTATTGAATTGTCTTTGTATTTTTGAAATAGTCTGTCATGCTACATTTGGAGAAGGCAAGATTTTATTAAAGCAGTTAATTCTTCTATCTTTCATTCAAAAATTATCTCTTATCTCTTGAACACATATTTCCTATAATCCCAGGTGCTATGTATAGAATGATACATAGGACACAATTCTTGCCCACATAAATGTTATCTTCTAGTTGCAAAAATAAATAAGTAAGCTTCTAATGAACATTGAATGCAATAAGTGTTATGAGAGAGGAATATTCAAGGTTCTATTGGAACATACTTTGGACAGTAAGAGATAAGACAGTCAATTGTATTAGATACTTTGATGTTTTGTCCAGGTTTCTTGCCAGAACTAAAGGAGTTCAGTTAGGGAATACTTCCTTCAGCCAGGGAGCACTGTTGTCAGACAGCACTCAACCGCCAAGCTTTTTTTAGGAGTTACATCCACTAAAGAGTCACCTGGCATGAGACCATGGCCCCTTCCCAGGGCAGCCCATATTCAATGACTGGCCCAATTCTAAATAGCCAATTCAAGGGAGACTGAATGAGATTCCTTAAGTGTTTTTATAAGTTGTTTTATATTTAGGGAGTGACTGATTCCTTCTATTCAGAGCAGCTCCTTCCAGCCATCCCTTCAGCTGCTGGGCTCCTGCCTCCTCTCCTGAAAGCAGAATCATCTGGTTGGTCTCCACTCTATGCTCACAGGTATTTTTCCTCATAAATTTTATAAGCAGTTATTTATATGAATTTTTTTATGCCAACTGGTTTGTATTGCCTATTTTGTTTACAAAATAAAAATTTAACAGACAAAAAAAAAGCTGAGATCTTTTTTGGAGACTTTTATCTCTATTTAATTGTACCTCTCCCCAATCTTTCCACAGGTGTACTCCCTAATAAACTTGTGTGTTAATCTTGACCTATGAATCTACTTTCCAGGAAACCCAAC